>NC_081818.1:19404166-20042083 GCF_030704535.1 Vitis vinifera
TAGTCATCATACTCACTGTCAGTGAGGGAAATACCCTGAGATGTGGAGGAGTTCGGAGGCTGAGGCGGCTGAGGATCAGATGACTGGGCCACGTGGGCAGTGCGGGGAGGCAGCCCATGTAACTGATAACACCAATCACGAGTGTGGCCAAGCTTATTGCAATAGGTGCAATGAGGACGTTGGCCTCTACCTCGGTTACTACTGCATCCTCCTCGAGAGTTAGTTTGAGAAACTAACACAGAAGAATCTGAAGTGTTATCGGATGGCAAAGTTTGAGTGGAGGAGATATGGAGGAGGCGAGCAAACACATCATCTAAGGATGGAACAAAGGAACTACCAAGAATCTGATCGCGGATGGTCTCAAGATCTGGACGGAGGCCAATAAGTGTAAGAACCATGAAGAACTTGTCAATCTGTGTTCGTTGATCCCCAACATTAGTAGTAAGATGCATCACGGTCAAGAATTCCTCCTTAAGAGAGGCAATCTGGCCAATATAAGTAGATAAATCCATGTCTTGTTGTCTAACATTGACAATAGAAGAAGCCATCTTATAAAGACGTTGGATATCATTCGTGTATAGCCCTTTCGCCTGATTCCAAAATTTAAAGCATGTTTTGTAGGCCCGAAGATGAAGCAGAATCTTAAGATCTGATTGCCATAACACATTACATAACTGTGCATCTATCTTCCTCCATTGTACTCTGTCAACCTCAGGGATATCCGCCTCCTGCGTAACAAGGTAATCCTCATAACCTTAACCCATAAACCAAAGCTCCGTATAGGCAGACTAGGACAAATAATTTTCACTGCCAACCAATTTCTCCGAAGTAATCATAGGAGATCCAGATATGATAGAGGAAAAAATGGAACTTTTAGTAGCCATATCTACTTATCTGGAGAACGAAATATGTTTGGATCGAAGAGAGCCCTAATACGGCTTCAGATTGTGACTGAAAGAAGAAAAACCGAGGATCCGCGGCTGTGAGAGACCAAATAGTAAAGAAAAACAAATGTGGCACTACTGGAAGGGTAGAAGAACACTTCCTAAGACACGTGCAGGGCTCGGGGTGGAGAAGAAGTCACCGGAGGTCGTCGGAAAGGCTGTTTAGAGGGCCGACAAAGACAAAAAACCCCAAAAAATGCACTTGTAGGGCTCGGATGGCACAAGCAGAGATGGAGGGTGGCTAAAAGGCGTCAGGCGAGGCTGAAGGTGGAAGCGCGTGGTCGGAAAGTGCTCATCGCGCCCTCACGTGCCGGTGCGTGAGGTTTAGGCCGCCGGAGAAGAAACACGCGTGGCTGAGAATCTCCCTCCGGTGCTTTGACTAAACTTGAAGATCTCCTTCTTGCGCACTTGATGGTATGGTCAGTGTCGGAAAAGGATTTTGCCGAAAAAAGTCGTTGAAAAGTCGCCGACGATGAGGGTTTTCTGATGGTGGTGAGGGTTTTCTGACGGCGATACGGTTGATCGGAAAACTTTAGGAGATGGGGAAGGTGGCTGGAATGAAACACGGTCACTGAAAGGTTTCCCAGAATTGATTCACGGATAAACCAGAAATAATTAGGTTTTTTTTTCTCCCTATGCTCTGATACCATGTGAAAAGAGAGAAAAGGGACAATCCCTAATTTTTGTTATTAAAAACTATTAATAATACACATTGGACTTGAGTATATATATACATGCTAGTGGGATCCACAATACAATAAGAAAAAAAAAAAAGAAAAGTAAATAATTGAAATAACTGTATACTATCTAACAACCTCCTCACTGCTTAGTTTCTTTGAGTCCCAAATAATCAAAACCCTTCCCAAAGCCCCACAAGCTAGAATAAAAGCCCAGTCCTTATTCCTAGTTGTCTAAATGCTACCTCCTGTCACACACCTCCCTTTTTGTTTCCTGAAACATTACAACATTCGGGTTCTCATGTAGCAAGAAATCTTTAACCACCCTTCGTTTTTTTCTTAGAACTCAATCCCCGTATATTCCAACTGTAGATCTTATGACAAAACCACCTCTGTCCCTAATCCTCCAAGCTAGTTCCTGTAGGTCTCAAAGACTTGTGGAAGGTTTGTTCTTCCGCCTAGAATACACCCTGATGTCCATAGAACTTAAGACCAAATGAACTCTAGCCATTTTGTTGGGAGAAAGACCCTCTATTTGAAACCCACCCCAAGAGGAAAACTCAGCTTCAATCGGGCATTCTATAAAGAGGTTAGGGCCCTCACTAGGCATGTTGGGCAGGGTCTTAAGGGAGTTAATACCCTCAGACACTTGATCTGTAGGGGACTGAGACAGATGTACTGAGTAGGGAAGAGCCAAATCAGAAAAAAAAAAAAAAAAAAAAAAACAAGGGTGGATGTGCCAAGATAGAGGAGAGGGGAAGATCCCACTTTGTTTTTCTCTACCATCAAATCGCAAGTCCCCATTGAGGACCACCTTTTTTCTTTGGTTACTAGACTAGAAGGAAAAACCAAGATTGAAGAGCCACAATGAGCAAAACCCCTAAATCCTTAGTCTCCTCTGTTTGTAATGTTACAAGTTAAGCAAAATTTCGCTTTCCCCTCTGGCTAAATAGTTGCCTTAAGTGAAGACCTTTGCTGGACAGGGCATTCATTATTACCTACATTGCCACCTGTCGACGAAGGCCTTCCCTAGAACATCTTCTTTGGAGCCCTAATTGACGTTTAGAAGTGACAAGACTTGAGCTGAACCTTCGCGCCTTCTGTGATCCCACTTTGAAAGCAACGTCCCATGGTTGAACATCTTGTGCTGAAGTTAGAACTTCCTGCAATAGAGGCCTGCTTTGTCTTCGAAGCCCTTGTTGGCAACTAGAAATTGGAGGACTAAGTCTTGTCTGTAGCTTCTTCAAACCAATTTTTGGCATGAAACCCCCTAGTTGAGAAGAAAAGGCCTTTGAGACTATCATCCCCTTTGCGATTGAAACAAGCAGAGAGGAGTCTTCTTTGCATAAAGAGCCCTTCCTAGCTTTGGGCTGAACTCCATCCATCTCTTGGCCTAAAATTGTAAACGGGCTTTCTTTTAATTTATTTCCCCTATCCCGGCCCACTTTTGCTTCCACCAAGGGCTTAGGTTCTTGAGAAAAATGGGCCCTTCCCTTCTGCACAATATTTGAAGCCTGGTACCATTCCTCAATGCTTGAATTGGCCTTACCCCTCTAACCATATCTTCACCAAACAGCCTTAGCCCAAATATCCCATTGCTCTCTTTATTTGAATTCAAATTAAAGAGAGGGAAGGGTGAGACATAGTTATTCCCCATTGATGCACTCTTCTTGCCATGTGTCCCCTCAAAAGCATCCTCACCCTTTTGACTTTCTACTCCACCTTGAATTTTGCCAAAATCCCCATTAAAAGACCAACCCTTAGCCATTGGATTAGCCTTCTCAACCATCCTTTTGCCATCTATCTGTGAGTGAGACTCAAGCCTCCCTTGAGTCGACTCACACATTCCTCTAACCCATCTTTCGTCTTCAGTTTCAGCCATTGCAACTAAGATTGTAAAACCCCATCTTTCACCTTAATTAAAGTAGGAAGAACTGTACATTCCTTCATTGATATTCTCACCCTTGCCTTAGAAAGATCAAACAATTTTACAGTTCGCCAATTGATCTCTACCACCGTTCCCCACTGCTCCACAATTTTCTTCAGATGTTCCTTAGACCATAAATGAAAGGGCAAACCCTGCAATTCAATCCATCCTCCTCTAAACTTCCACAAGACTTCTGTGTTTTCCCTAGGAGACCACCATCTCAATTGGACTGTGTACTTTCCCTTAACCAGGAAAAACCTTAACTCCTGAAGAAATGAGGCTTTCTCAACTATGTCTACAAAAAATAAACCTTTTCCAATAGAGAAACCCACATTTTTGTATTTTATACTTTCATCCCTGCACTGCCTTTCCGTTTCAGTTATATTCAAGGAGAGGACCACCAACATTGAAGAAATAGCATTTTTTAGTCACTCCCAACCCTTGCCTTTCTCGCCTTTAGGGATTACCAAAAAAGTTAACTTTCTTTTGAGGGCAAACTTTGAAAGCCTGATAAACCTACCATAGTTGTTGAAGCATACCTCCATTAAGTGAGCTCTGGACTTTCCTTTGTATTTTATGTTGAAACCCATGTAACTCTTCAACTCAACAACCTTCGCCAAATGCTCAATCAACCAACCAACCTTTTCCTTCTCAAAGCCTAAAGAGAAAACAAAGCCTTTACCATGATCTGAAAGTGAACACCAAGTACCTCCGGACTCACCTTCAAACTTGACCTGGAAAGTCTTCATTTCCACAAAGAACCTTTGTGTCCTCATTTCAGGGGTTTTTACCATACATTAAAAAAACTCATTGTTTTTCTGATTGTGGTTAGTATATTCACTTTTACCAATTACTTTCATTGTTTGATACATTATGTGTATAGATTCTAAGGGGTTCTCAATTCACAAAGTTTTTATGTTGGAAAGCATTGATGGGGAACCATTCATGAGTCTTAAGAACCCTAGATGGTTATCTTACTCTAGCCTATTATCTAATCTTTAAATTTTTTTTTTCCATGATACAAAATCAATTCCAAACCACCATTAAAATTTTCAGATTACTCTAGCCTATTAGCTAATCTAAAAATTTTAATGGTGGTTTGGAGTTGATTTTGTATCATGGAAAAATGATTTTTCAAGGTGGCTTTGGCTTCACTTTTTTCTTTCGAAAGGTATGCCCAACAAACCCTAGAATCATTGATAAAAGTAATAAATCATTTTGCTCCAGTCAAATTTGTAACCATCGAAAAAAGTTTAATGGTTTATTTATGAATGCTTTTGTGTAGCTAGAGTAACAACTAATTGCATGATTCGCTAGATGGGTTGTATTCTAATGCTTGGACTACTGGTGTTTGTACTTTGTATTACTTTTTAGTTTTCTGGTTCATTTTGGAGACTCTTTTGATTTTTTGTGAGGCAAAGGAGGAACAGTTGATGTACTTGTGCTGGTTGTTAATGTGGTTTGAGGCAATTTTAGGGTTAAGAGAAAATTTGGAGAAAAGTGAGCTGATTCCGGTTGCTAGAGTTGAGAATGTGGAAGAGTTGGCTGATGAGTTCGATTATAAGGTGGGAAAATTGGCCTCCACCTACCTAGGAATGCCGTTGGGTGCTCCTTTTAAATGTGTTGCAGCTTGGGATGGAATGAAAGAAAGATTCTGAAAGAGATTGGCTATGTGAAAATGTCAGTACATTTCAAAAGGGGGGAGGATTACCTTAATGCAAAGTACCTTGTCTAATTTGCTGATCTATTTTATGTCTATTTCCAGCTGCCTAGGGTGGTTAGAATGAGATTGGAGCAGATTCAAAGGGACTTCCTATGGGTTGGTGGGGCTCTTTAGCAAAAACCGCACTTAGTAAGGTGGCCGATAGTGTGTTTAGACAAAAGAAAAGGAGGGTTGGGAGTTAAGAGTCTTGGGTCTTTCAATAGGGCTCTCCTTGGCAAGTGGGTTTGACGCTTTGCAAATGAAAGAAAGGCCCTTTGGAACCAAGTGATTAGAGGGAAATACGGGGAGGAAAGAGGAGGGTGGAGATCTTGTGAGACTAAGGAGGCCTATGGAGTTGGGTTGTGGAAAGCAATAAGTAAGATGGGACATCTAGTAACCCCTTCTTTTGGTTTTGTGGTGGGTGATGCTAAGAAGGTGAGGTTTTGGAAAGACAAGTGGTGTGGAACCATCCCTTTGTGCGAGACTTTTCCTTCATTATATGCTTTAGCATCTTACAAAGAGGCTTGGGTAAATGAAGTTTGGGCAGCCAAGGGGGAAAGGGGGGGAAGTTGGAATCCTTGTTTCAATAGACCTTTCAATGATTGGGAGTTGGAAGAAGTGGAAAGGTTGTTTTGTTGTTTGGAGGGGAAGAAGGTTAGGGTGGATGAGGAGGATAGGGTGAGGTGGATGGACTCAAAGGATTGGGTTTTCTCGGTAAAATCTTTGTATAGGACTATGCAGCCGGTGTCTCTTGTTTCTTTCCTTTCGAAGATTATTTGGAACTCTTGTGTGCAGCCCAAATTAAGCTTCTTTAAGTGCGAGGCTTCATGGGGAAGAGTTCTAACCTTGGATCATTTGCAAAAGAGAGGTTGGGCTTTGGCAAATAGATGCTTTTTGTGTCATACGTGTGAGGAGTCAATTGGCCACCTCCTCATTCATTGTGAAAAAACAAGGGAAGGGTGGATGTTGCTCATTTCTTTTTTTGGAGTTTCTTGGGTTTTTCCTCTTTCGGCGAAGGAAACCCTTTTAGGATGGAGGAGCTCTTTTGTGGGTAAGAAGAGGAAGGTGGCGTGGCAAGTGGGACCGTTATGTTTGTTTTGGGTCATATGGAAGGCTAGAAATTCAATTGCTTTTGAGGATTGCGTGTTGTCCATTCAAAGGCTGAAAGCTTCTTTTGTGTATTTACTATGGTCAGAAACCAATTTGTGGATAAAAGATGGTCCTTCAACCTTAATAGATTTTATAGATTGGGCGTGTTTGCGATAAGGGATAAGGTTTTTGTTTTTTTCTTTGTTGTATGGGCCCTTATGTAAGGGGGTGAGTTCCTTTATATTGTAATTTTGTGGATCGCTATTTTAATGCCTCTTTGCAATACAATCGTATACTTATTGATCAAAATAAAAAAACAAAGGATTCTGGTTTAATGCTTATCATTCTTTAAATTTGCTACCCGTATTCTGAATTTTGGGTCATGATGATGGATCCAAATTGATTTCCTATTTTTTATTCATTTAGTTGCATGCTTTCTTTTTTGTAAGCTGGTTTTGTAAGTGCCCAATTAACTAATATGAATGCAAACCAAGGGATTTTGTTCCAGCATCTGCTTAAGCATGGTTTTTCTATCCTTTTTGCCTGCATCTAGTGTTACCAATGTTTTCAGAACCGGACTGGTCATTGAACCGGAAAAATTATGGGTTTACGTTCATCGGTTGGACCGGTGGTTGAACCGCAGTCGAACTGGTGATGTCATAAATATGTATTTTATATATTATTAAAATTTAAAATAATTATAAAAAATTTAAAATATATATGCATAAATTAAAAATCAATAATATTATTTTATATCTTTGATATTATTAAATTAAATCATATCAATATTTTAAATTTTATTAAATAAAATATGTATAATATTTAAATGTGAATATATTAAAAATGAACAAAAATTCAATTATTTAATTTAAACTAATTTTATAATTTTTAAAAATATTATATTATTTTTATTTAATATTATAATTTTTTTTAAAATGGAATATATTTTGTTTTGTTTGGCATATTAGATATCAAAAGGCCTATAACCGATTTGTGTCCTAGGTCGGTTACTCAACCTGGAGTCCAAGGTTCAAACTCTCTTGGGTGGATTTGTTAATTATTTTTCATTGATTAATGTTAGTAATCCCACATCGGATTCTAAGAGGCATAAGGACGCCTATAAAAACTATCCTCATAGAAGATGCAAGCATCACCACATCTTGTAGGCTCAAGACTCGGCCCACAAAATGGCTAAGGTGGGGGGCTGGGCTTTGTTATAAAATAATGGGTCCAAGTGATGGGCTTTTGCCAAAAATTTATGTACAATGGAGCCTTCCATGCTTATAAAAAGAGAGGGAGACTTGAACCGTCTGGTTTGTTTAGAACGGCCCTGTTCCACCGGGTTAGCGGTCCAACCGCTGGTTTAGGCGGTTCATGGCCGGTCCAATGCTTAAACGGTTTAATAGAGTAAACCAGAACGGAAATGCGACCGGTCGATGGTTGAACCGGTTAGGACCGGCCGGTCCGGTCCGGTTTTCAAAACAGTGGGTGTTACTTCCTTAAAGACAATTATATTCATGATGCCTTGGAAGTCTTAATTCTTTTGGTTCTCCCCACATTTTTAAGATGCCAGTGGCAATATTACGGGTTCCAACTTGGTTCATGTAATCCGATAAGTTCCAACGTAGTTCATGTAGCTTGATAACTGACTGACTGATGTGAATGTGGTTTATTTGCCCCTCTATATATAATTCTATTTATAAGAAGCTATTATTTTTGTGTCTGATTTCAAAGAAACAAAGTGTTCATCTCCAGTGGACTTTCTTGTCTTCATTCTAGGTCTTTTGTTCTAAATTTCCACATTTTGAATATCTATAATGAACAGTGTTTTAAAAAGCTATTTATGCTTACGCCTTGAGGTGAGCCTCCAGGAGAGGCTATGCAAATTAGCCTTCAGGCTATGGCCTCAGTAGAGGGTAATTGAGGCTTATGCTTTACCTCATTTGGATAAAATGCTTCATGAAGGCCTTTAGCCTTTTAAAACATTGATAATTAAAGATATAATGGTTGTCACAGGATTCATAAATGTGTTATGTTACAATATATGACTGTTTTATTCTTTTTGTGGTTTCATGTAATTGATGGTGGCCTCAGATATGTGATTGGCTTCTGAATATCATTTCCCCTTACAGGTTAGGAATTTACGAATTGGGGCAATGATGAGAACTGTTCTGCCTGCATTGGCTCAAGCTGTTGTCCTGCATTCCTCTCCTAACTTTTATCATAAAGGAACAACAGAAAACATAAAGGAGAAGCTTCAGGTTTGATTTATATTCCTAGCAGAGAGAGCTGCACATTGGTTATCAAGAGATTGGTGACCCAGTGGATTATCTTGCTGGGTGCTATGGATTGAATCCATGAAAAAATAAAAAATAAATTTGGGCTAATTTGAACCATTCCATGAATGTGGTTGTGATTTAAATTATCCTTTCGATGTTATGAGCAACTTATCTTGAACTTCTTTTAGGTATTCAGGCAGGCATGCTTATCTTTATAGAGTTGTTGCTCATGATCCAATTCTGTTGCTAATTTCATTTTTCTGTCACTTCTTAGTGTCTTTCTGCAGCAGTTGTTGAAGCATATAATATACTTCCCAATTTGGTAAGTTTCTGTCTCTTAGAGTTTAAAGTTCATTGCATCTTCTTCTACTTCTTTAGAGAGTAAAACTTTTGAACTTCATCAGCTAAATGCAACACTGACATCTAGTTTTTCCTTTTTTGACTTATCATTGGAAGAAAATATGTTGTACTGACAGAAAGTGTATTCTATTCTTGTGAGGGAATATCTACAAAACATATTTGTGGGCTGTTAGCCATCCCTGAGAATTTCTGGGATGGAACTGATGCTTTTTATGATTTATAAATTAAAAATTTTTAAAGATGAAAATAAAAATGTGGTTTTACAACTGCAATCAAATGAAATTTTGACTAATATCATCAGAGAAAAAATGCTATAACTCATTCTGCATTTTATGCTAAAATGCAGCAAAATGTGGTATTTTTTTTCTTTTTTTGATCAGATCAAAATGTGGGTTTTTGAGTATTCGGAGTGCTACCTAGTATTGTTTTTCAGTACTTTTTTTGGCATTATTGAAGTTTTCTTCATTTATCCAACTCATATTAGATGTAGGTTTACTATTCAAATTATCTTTTTTATATATGGCGTAATAACAAGATAATATTAAAGCCGTAAAAGTTTGAGGTTTATCAAAATGTACCATTTTAAGGCAGCTGTTGAGGGTGGCTTCTATTTATATTTTATTTCTTCATGTATCGGTCATAAATAGGAATGAAATGGTTTTTTTTTTTTTTTTTTTAATTTTTTTTATTAGAAACCAAAAGATGTATTAATTAAAGTGAAGAAAAACATGAGAATGATGAGAAATCCTCCCCATGATATAAAAACCTGATCATAAGATTCAATAAAACCTCCACTTTACAAGGAGAGTTGTACAAAAGGAACAAAAAAAGCCTATACAAGTATAACATCTCGTGAAACTCATTTGGGGTCCTCCTCATGTAGGCCCAACCCTAAGGTGTATATACCAAAAGCCAACTAAGTTGAATGACACTCAATGGAAAAGGTTTAAAAACGTTAGTACGGTAGGCCCAAATAGAAACATAAAAATGAAGCAAGTCCCACATCATCTTAGGTGTCTTCCAAGTATCCTAAAAAGTCCTAGTATTACCCTCTCTCTCTCTCTCTCCACATAATCCACAACAAAGTGAGACAAGCAATCTTCTAAAGATTCTTGTCTCTAGTAGAGTTCCTAAAACACATAAAAGAAATAACCATCATATTGCAAATACTACTTGGCTAACCTCACACATCCCAGTCTATGTGAATATCCTATGACATAACCTTAAAGTAATCGGACAATGTAGGAAGAGATGATCAATTGTCTCTCCACTCCCTCTACATAGCAAACACCAATTAGGACTAAGGTCTTTGAATGATCTTTTCAATTGTAGCATGTCATTGGTATTTATCTTCTTATGTGCCACTAACCAGGTAAAGACCATGACCTTAGAATCTGATAAATTGGACAAGGCTGATTTTTTATTTATTTTTTAATTGAGAATACTCTTGAAGAAGAAGGTACCCAAGCTTTTGCATTTGGAACAAATGAAGTTAAATGTACATGGGAAAGTGAAGTCATTAGTCTTTCAAGATCCTTAATCTCCACATCAGTTAGGTTTCGACAAAAAATGAGATCCCTAGACAAAGGGGTGTCAATACCCAAAATGGCTAAGATGGATAGGTTTCTAGTTGTGGTGACTCTAAAAAGTCTTGGAAATTGTGAACACAAAGGTTGATCCCCCCACTATAAATCTTCTCAAAAACAAATTCTGGTCCCATCATCCACCATAGAATGGATGTGTGGAGAAAAAACTTGGAGAATAAGTGTAATGGCCTTCCAAGGGCAATGATTTGACCATTTGACTATATTATTGGCATCCCATCTATTAGGATGTGTCCAATAGATACTTAAAATAACTTGATGCCAAAGGGTGAAACTTTCCTTAGGATACCTCTAAAGCCACTTCCCTAGTAAAGCTTGATTCCTTAAAGCAATTTTCCCAAACCTTAAACCATTGAATTCCTTGTCTAATGTTGATTCCAAAAAGAGTGCTTTTATTTAGATTGATCTTTAGCCTTGAAAGACGCCTAAAAACCAACAAAATTAGTTTAAAAGTTTGCAACTCTTCCAAGGAAGCTCTAGAAAAAAAGATAGTGTCATAAGCAAATTGTAAATGAGGCACTCTATTCCTCTGCTCTCACTATCAACCTACTTTAAACATCAACCACAATGGTGAAAAGAAAAGGGGAAAGAGGATCTCCCTATCTTAAGCCTTTATATGCCTTAACCCAACCCTTGGTATTTCCATTCACTAAGACCAAAAAAGGTGTTGAAGATAGACATCCCCTCATCCAACACCTCCATCTTGAATTAAACCTTTTTCATTCAAGTATATGGTCTAAAAAACCCAATCAACATGGTCATAGGCCCTTTCAAAATCATTTTTGAAGACTACCCCTTCCTAAAGAGGAATGAAATGTTGTAGATGATTTCCTTTATGGTGGGATTATGGAAGAGCGAAAGGCTCATTTAATTAGTTGGAAGGTAAAGCAGATGGTGGTCACAAAGTTAAGAATTTGGAAGAGATGATTAAGTTCTTGGTTAAGCAAATGGTTTTCCTAGTTTATCATCTAGAGGAGAGTAGCACCGTCCAAGTAAAGGGAGTTGGGATAGGTGCAAGGTTGGAGGGTGGAAAGAAGTGGTAGTTTTTTTGTGAAATCATTCTACATTCTTTGGACCCTAGGAGTCTCTACTTCTTTTTCTGCTAAGGAGGTTTGTATTGCTTTGATGCTATCTAAAAATTTCTTTGCTAAGGTGTGTGCTTAGTAGAAAATCCTTACTTTGGTTAAACACATGAAATGAGGTAACCTTTTAGCTAGCTGGTATTTACTGTCTTTGAAAGCAGGAGAATTAACTTATCATATTCTCATTCACTGTGGGATGGCTCATTTTGTTATTCTCTTTGTTTAGGATTACTTCGATGCTTCCTAGGTTAGTCAAGGATCTTTTGCTGGGTTGGCATGGTAGTTTTGTTGAGATGAGATAGAAGAGGTTGTGGAGGCTTATGACACTCTTTTTGTTTTAGCCCATTTAGAAAGAGCGAAAGATTAAATGTTTTGAGGGCATGAAGAGATCAAAAGTGTTGGTAAAAGTGTCTCTATGTTGGTTGAAGGATTTGTTGGTTTTGATGTTGTTTCCTTTCTAGAGTTCTTAGGCTGTTTAGGTTAAATTTAAGTTGTTTTATGGCCTTTCTTTTCTTCTTTTGCTTGTGTCTCCTTGGGTACTCTTTCTTACCATCCAATCTACTTGGGTTGAGCCTCCCTTTTGATAAACTTCTCTTTTGCCCATTGGAAAAAGAAAAAGAAGAAAAGAAAAGAAAAACGAGTATGGATTAAAGAATGGGTCTTGGGTTTCTAAGGAGTTAAAGAGTCTTTAGAGTTGAGTTGTGGAAACGTATACTGGGGCGAGATTAGTTTAGCACTCAATGTGGCTTCAAAGTGAGATATAAAGGCAACTATCCTTTTGACACAATGCTTGGGGTGGGGGAAAAACCTTAGTGAGTGGTTCACATGTTTTCCCAGGTTGTCAAAGATAAGGTGACAGGATGGTGGATTATCAGTTCTAGGAAACCATATCTAGGCATTGACAGTGAAAATTTATTACAGTTCCATGATTGGGAGATTTAGGAGGTTGTATCCTTTTTGGTTCATGTTCATTGTCAAAGTAGGTAGGGATATGATTTTTTGTTTGGTGGCATGAGGTCCCTACCTAAAAGATATAGATATGTATGTATACATGTATGAATAAATATGTACATGTTAGATGAAACCAAACCTAAGGCCTCCCTTTCCTCACCTTAATACCTTGTCACTTGAATTGAGCCTTAAGGGCCCTCGTAGAAAAGATTTAATTAAAAAAATCATACGATAAGGAGCTGGTAAGAATAGATTGTTTTGCTTCCAACAAAGAAATTTGGGGTCCTAGTGTTCTCTTGAAAGTAGCTTTCCTTGTGAGAACAACACCTTGGGCTAAAATCCTCACTATTAACTAGTTAGTGAGAAGAGGCCATATTGGTGTTCTATGGATGAAAAGGATAAGATCTTAATAGCTTGGCAGGTAAAACAATGAGTGTTTTAGGGAAGGCAACAAGGTGATTATAGATCAAGAAAGTGTGGGCCATCTTTCGGTTTATTATGTGTTTGCTTGGTTGGTATGGTTTTGTTTATCTCTATTTTAGGATTGATTATTGATATTTGAAGGCAGTCAACAATAATTGGTCTAGTGGGTAAGCTTATGGGGAGAGGAAGGAAGGCTTGGTGGGTAGATCCTTTATGTATTGCTTGGTTGTAGGAGAAAAATAAAAGAACATTAATGCTGCTTCTTTTGCTTTAAGTTAGCAGTGCAAGACCAATGCTTCAGTAACTAATGCCACAAGCTTTTGAGAGTGCTTAGTAGTAAAAATATCTTCATGCAATTCATAGACTTGAGGAGCATTGCTCTGTTATGAAAATGACTTTGCAATTGAGTTCCAAATCATCTTGGAAGAATAGCAAAATTCAACTTTAGTAGTCATGTGGGGTTCCATACTATGCCATACCCATCTCATAACAACAAAATTCTCATACATCCAATGTTCATATGATCTAGCTTTGATATGACAATGGAGGTTATCAATCAAGTATTTCAATTTCCTCCATCCATGAAAACTGTGAAAAAATGGACAAGGTATTAATGCCATTCAATTTTTTCCATATAACTAATTTTGGTATTCCATCATCCTTGAGATGGTGTAATTTATCATCAATCATGAGAAATTTCAAAACTTCAGAATAAAAGATAGCATCCAACAACTTTGAAACAACTTGTGAACTCCACTTGGAATCATAGAATGAGAAATGTCAAGACTTTGGTGTAACAAATAGCAGCCAAAAACAAAATAACAATAAAGACTCCTCATCTAACAACAACAAGCTAATAAACTAACATTTATTTCTTTGTAACCTTTCAGCTTGGATTAGCATGTGCATAAGAGAAAGGCTCAATGCCTTTGATTTTGTAGATTGGTTGGGTTCTTGTCGAGAGAGAGGTTGATTCTTTTTGTGGCATATCTTTTGAGGCCTAAACTTTTAGTAGAGGTGGCAAAATTTGATACAAATTGTCAACACAACTCAAACCTAATGCATTTTTTACGAGTTGGGGTTGAGTATAATTGTGTTTGGGTCAAACTCCTGCCGATTTGCATAACCCTTTTATTAAATAGGTTGTTTTTTGCAAATTTGACTTAGATTAACCTATTTAATAATCACATTAATTAACCTTATTATAACTCTAATCTAACCTATTTGACCCATATTTGGTTCATGTAAAATTTGATTTTGAATAAATAGGTCAAAATTGAGTCATATACATGTCAAGTTGGGAAATTAATCATATAAACTCATATAATTTCTAACTTGATTTGATTATTAAATAGCTCTTGGTTATTTTTTTTTTTTTTTTTTTTTGATAGGAAACGCCACAAAGATATATTAATATAATAAGAAGTACAAGAAGAAGGATGAGAAATCCTCCCACCAAAGACAACTAAAATACAAGAAAATACATTTAAAACAAACGACCTCCCACTAAGGACCAATCCCTATGGAGTACACACCGCTTTCCAATCCAGTTGAATCACATTAAGGGGAATCCCCTTAAATGCCTTGGAACAAAAAGCCCAAAGGGAAGCAAGGAAAACAATAGAGTCCCAAAGGAACCCTGAATTCCTTGCTTTATCCTCAAAAATCCTTGCGTTTCTTTCCCACCACACAACCCGAATTAGAGCTATGCTCGCAGCTTGCCACAAAACTATCCCTCTCTTAGAATTACCGAAGCCTTTAAATTTGATGAACATCATGTCATATATGCTCCTTGGGGGAACCCAAACCATCTCAGCTAACTGAAATAACCTGTGCCACAACCCAATCGTCAAGGAGCAATGAAGAAAAAGATGATCTGCTGATTCCCCGTGCTTCATGCATAGGATACAAATATCAGGACTAAGGGCTTTGTAGGGTCTTCTCACTTGTAACATATCATTAGTATTCACCTTCTTGTGTGCCACTAACCATACAAAGGACTTCACTTTGAAAGGAACTTGAGAATTCCACACGAACTTTGAAGGAAAGTTCTGAGGAGATCCAGAAGATTGAGATAATGCTAGAAAAAAGGATTTGACTGAGAAGAGCCCTGAAGAGGATAATGGCCATAATCTGGCATCTGGGACCGAAGGAGAGAGATACAAATCATCGATAGACCGCATGAGGCCTTCTAAGTCCTCAATCTCAGAATCTGACAGGTTACGTCGGAAATTCAAATTCCACAAGAAAGGCCGAGAAGGACCAAGAACTGAAGAAATAGAAATGTTTTTATCCACTACTACTCTAAATAGTCTTGGATATTGGATTCCCAAAGGTTGGTCCCCCCACCACAGATCTTCCCAGAACCGAATTCTTTCCCCGATTCCTACCACATACCGAGTAATCAAAGAAAACCCCTGAAAGACTTGAGCAATAGCCTTCCAAGGACAGCGATGAGACCATCTTACTAAAGTGTTAGCATCCCAACCATTAGAGTGTGAGCCATAAATGCTTAAAATGACCTGATGCCAAAGAGCTGATCCCTCTCTAGGATACCTCCATAACCATTTCCCTAGAAGAGCGAGATTCCTCCAAGAAATATTCCCCAAACCCAAACCCCCTATTGTCTTCGGTTTGCACACAACATCCCACCTCACTAAATGGTCCCTTTTGCCTTCCCCAACCCCTGACCATAAAAAATCCCTTTGCAACCTCTCTATTTTTGCAGCCACTGAAGCGGGAATTTTAAATAAGGATAGGAAGTAACTTGGCAGATGGGTAAGACAAGATTGGATAAGAGTTATCCTCCCCCCGAAGGATAAGTAGGCCTTTTGCCACCCATCTAATCTACTTGAGATTCTCTCAACCACTGGGTCCCAAAATCCACACGCCTTAGGATTCCCGCCCAAAGGGAGACCCAAATAGAGAATAGGCCATCCAGACGCCTTACAATCAAGCATCTCAGCCAATCTTGAAAGAAGAGCCTGATCAAGATTGATGCCATAAATACTACTCTTGTTAAGATTGACCTTGAGCCCAGAAATGTGCCCAAACACTAGCAAAAGACTCTTCAGAGTCTGCAACTCTTCCTCCCTTGAGTTAGAAAAGAATATGGTGTCATCCGCAAATTGCAAATGGGACACCCTAGTTCTATTTCTACCCACCCTGAAACCCTCCATCATATTTCTTTCCTCAGCTCTCATAATCATCCTGCTCAGTACGTCTGCGACTAAAGTAAACAAAAAAGGGGATAAAGGGTCGCCTTGTCTTAATCCCCTTGATGCCTTAACCCACCCTTTAGCACTACCATTCACCAAGATTGCATAAGATACTGAAGATAAACATCCACTCATCCATTTCCTCCATCTAGGACTGAACCCCTTCTTTTCTAACACATGATCCAAAAAATCCCACTTCACGTGATCGTATGCCTTTTCAAAGTCTATTTTGAATACGACGCCTTCCTCCCCTGACCTTCTTCTCTCGTCCACTATCTCATTCGCTATAAGAACCGCATCCAATATTTGTCTCCCTTGAACAAAAGCGCCTTGAGTATAGTGGATGGTCTCATGTAGAACCCCTCTTAGACGCCCAGAGAGCACTTTGGCTATTATCTTGTAGAGACTAGTGATCAAACTAATGGGTCTAAAATCTGATATTCTCTTTGACAAACTCTTTTTGGGTATTAGAACAATGAAAGAGGCATTAGTGCTTTGATTGATAACTCCGCTCCTGTGAAATTCAGCGAACACTCTCACCAAATCCTCCTTAATCACATCCCAACACTCTTGGAATACGGCAATAGTAAAGCCATCTGGCCCCGGTGCCTTGTCCCTATCCAACTGAAAAATGGCCTTAGAAATCTCTTCTTCGGTGAAAGGGGAGTCTAACCTTAACGCACTCTCTTCCGAAATAGGGGACCAATCTAATCCTTCAACACCCCAAGACTCGCCTGTCGGATTTGTGTAAAGCTTCTCAAAGTAATGTAAGATCTCCTCTGTGATACTCTCGGCATTCTTCAGCACTAAGCCCCTCTCATTCTCCAACTCCTTGATATATTTCCTATTTCGCCTGCCATTAGCCACTTTATGATAAAACTTAGAGTTGCAATCCCCTTCCTTGACCCATTTCACTTTGGCTTTTTGTCTCCAATGAATTTCCTCCCTTAATATTAATTCCTCTAGCTCCCCTTTTCTTGAGGCTCTTTGGCTTAACAAATCAGGATTGAGACCCCCTTCCTGCTCAATGGCGTCAAAGTTAGCTAAATCATTGAGAATACTTTTTTTCTTTTCTTTAAGCTCTCCAAAAGAAAACTTGTTCCACTCCTTCAATTTAGCTTTAACATATTGGAGTCTCCTCATAAACTTATGACCTTCCCATCCGTTTCCTTGGAACCCACTCCACCAATCTCTAAAGTTCTCCTTGAATTTAGTGTGATTTAACCACATATTCTCAAACCTAAAAGGTGTTGGCCCCCACATGAACGGATTGGTATCCATAACGATTGGCCAGTGATCCGATGTCCTTCTGATTAAGGCTTCTTGAAGGCCTTGGGGAAAGAGCAGCCCCCACTCATTTGAGTAGAGAAAACGGTCCAATCTCTTACACACGGGAGACTCTTGCATATTTGACCAAGTGAATGAAGCATTCCGAAGAGGTGGGTCAAGTAATTCACATTCTCTAATAAAACTATCAAAGTCCCTCATGCTTGGAGTTAGGCTAGAACCCCCCATTTTTTCTGAGCTTCTCCTAATGACATTAAAATCACCGCCCACACACCATAGCGGATAAGTTAATCCATAAATGTCAAAAAGTTCCACCCAAAAATCCTTCCTAAGTGAGGGACTGTTTGGACCATAAACAGCAGAAATCCAAAGAGGTCCACAACCGTCCAAAGAGAACTTGACTGAGACCGAGAAAGCTCCTATTACCACCTCCTCTCTACGCAGATTTTTTGAATCCCATATGATCAAAATCCCACCTGAAGCCCCAGACACCGGAAGAGCAACCCAATCCTTATTTCTGGCAGTCCAGACACTACCCACAAACCTTCTATCACAAATCTCCTTTTTTGTTTCTTGAATCATCACAACATCCGGATTCTCTGTCTTAAGAAAATCTTTAACCATCCTACGCTTATTCCTTGAACCCAAACCCCTAACGTTCCAACTAATAATTTTCATGGGAAAACACACAGACCCTAACCTTCCAAACCAAAACCAACATGTCTCAATGCCCTAAGGGGCCTCTACTCTTCCTCCTAGAATACACCTTAATGTCAAGAGAGCCTAATACCTCTCGCACTTTGGCCATTTTCCCGGGGGACAAACCATCAATAAGGAAATCACACGAAACCTCCTTAGGTGTACAGCTCTCAGTCATCAGGTTAGATAGAGCACACTGGTTCTCTTCCTCACCACGGTCAGGTATGTCACCATGATTTAAATAGTCAACACCACCTTTTTCATAAAAAAATTTTGAGATGCCTTGGTCATCCGTAGGAGACTGAGAAAGAGGGACTGAACTGGGAAGAATTGGACCAGAGGGATTCGTCAAAGGGGAAACCGGGCTACAGGAAGGAAGAAAAGGAGACTCGGGTGTCTGAGAAGAAGAGGGCTGACATACCTCCAAGATTTTGGCTCCCGGAATTTCGCAAAACCCCTCAAAGATGAGTCCTTTACCTCTGATTATTGGATTAGAAGGTGAACCCATGACTGAATAGCCACGAGGATCCAACCCCGCTCGTCCCGATAGCCCTCCTTTAAGTTCAACGCGGCTCGCCGAGGTGTCCTCCTTCGAAAGAGTACCAGCCAGAAGACAACTGGAGAGAGGATTCACTCTGGTTCCTCGCTTCATCTGAGAGCCCATCCCAAACTCCTCTTCCATGATGCGGCCTTCACTTGACGACGACGAACCCCGTGTGAAAATCGGCTCACTGCAGCACCGATGTCCCTGTCGTCGATCGGCGCTTGGAGGGAAGAGGGTAGACCACGTCTTCTTTGTAATTGCCGTCTCTTCCTCCTGCGTAGCATCCCTCATGTGAACCGCAGGAGTTTTCCCCTTCCTCGCTTCGATTGCTTCTCTTCGCGAGCAGACTTCCATACCAGAGGGCTTCGTTCCTCCTAAGCTTTGGCCCAACCCCGACGGGCCTTTAAACTTACAGCCCATGGTGTTGTCTGACGATGGCCTAGGGTTGAGCAGAGACTGGGCCTTAAACTCAACGGCCCGACCTTCTCCTCCGAGGAAAACCTCGGCGCCGGCCCTTGCATCTTCTGGACAGAGCTCCGCAATCGCCTCTGTAGATGAAGCAACTCGCTGGGGAGAAAGGGACGAAGCCGATGCAGACTGGAGGGCTTGAGGAGCATCTGGGCCATCTTGAAGCCCACGATGCCTCATCCCACTTTGGGCCCTAGCCTTGTGGGCTTTAAAAGGGGACTCATGCACAGGCCCAAAAATTACTTCAGCTTGGCCCGACCTGCTCCATCCCCCTCCTATCTCCCCTTTAACCGCCAAACACGACCTTGATTGCCGATGACGTGCCCGGGGAAGACGCCTCTTTCTGTAGCACTCGATGTCCCTAACTCTACCTCGTAGCCCTTCTGCAACTTTTGACGACTGAGAGACGCAACCTCCCACTCTCACCCACTCGTTCCTGCTACGGTTTAACTCAGACGTGACAGCGTCGGCATCTTCGTCTTCTCCGGTGACTGAGACTGCTACTGTATAGGACCTTTCCCCATCTTCCACCTCAAGCAACGCCGGTAACACGACGTTTGGAAGCATCTCCACCCATAGCTTCGCCCTCGTCAAGTCCACCAGCTTCAAAGTCTCCTTTGCCACCTTCGTTACCCTCCCCCATTTCTTCAAAATGAAATTCAACTGAACTTCATCCCACAAATGGAAAGGGAGGCCTTTCAATACTAGCCATCCCCTCCTGAACTTTCCTTGAACCACCATATTTTCCTTGGGCGACCATTTCCTTAGCAGAATCGTCCTTCCTTTCACTGAAAGTCTTCCCTGATCATGAACTCTTTCCGCTCTCCTTGTTGAACTCACAAAGAAGCATCCTTTGAAAGCAGAAATGGGATTTATGGACACCATTCCTTTCATCCCCATCATCCTCGCAATGGCTCTTCCTTCATGAGTCCAGTCTTGGACTTTTACTTGGCTTTCACATATTACAGCTCTGGCCCATTTTCCAGCTGAAAACGAACCTCCAGTCCTCAAACCTGCCTCTACCACCACTTCAGCATATGACCTTCCTCCTCTGAAAGTGTCCCTATTCATCCAGATATCGCCATTCTTCTCCTTCGAATCTCCTCCGTCTCGTTCAGAATTCTCTTGCACTGATAGGATCGCCTTCCTAAGATCTTCCCATCCTTTCCCTTTGACGCCCTCGGGGACGACAAGAAATAAAGGTTTCCTTTTTGTAACAAATTCTGTAATTTTCATGAACCTTCCTCTGTTATTGAAGCATATCTCCATCAAGAGGGTCTTAGTCTTGCCCCTGATCTTTCTTACAAAACCCCTGGAAGCCTCCACCTCCACAGCTTTCTTCAAATGCACCATCAACCAGTCCAGCTCCTCCATATCAAAACCTATTGAAACTACGAAACCTCGGCTCCTCTCTGTTACCGATACCCAAGTTCCTCCATTCAAACCTTCAAACTCAACCTGAAAATTCTTTTTCTCCACAAAAATCCTTTCAACTTTGCTCTTCATTTTTACATTCGAGGAGATCATTCTGTTGAGAATGTGAGCGGTATTGGCAAAACACCATTGAACCTCATTTCCATTGAATGATAAAAAAAAATTTCATCCATTTACTTTGATTCATACTAATGTATGGAGTCCTTCAAGAATTCCAAATATTTCTCGTCCCAGATGGTTTGTATCATTCATACATCAAGGCCTATTATGACTTCTCACATTCAAAATAAAAAACCGAAAGTCAAAATGAGAAGAAATGGAGCAAAAAAGATCCCACCGCTGTTGCTCCTGCACCAATGAGTAAAATAAGGTAAAGAAAGTCGTACATCCTTCAAGAAGGCTTTCAACCACCCGCATAAGGATTTCAGGAAAAAAATGTTCCTGCTTCAGGTTCAATAGCTTCATTCGTTTAAAAATCCTTCAGTTCCACATTCCTTCCATTAGCACAAAAGGATTTTTGGGCTTACAGAGGACCATCAACAAGGACAGGGTGTTGAGATTTATCAGAGTCCCACCAAACACCCCCTCAAAGATTCAATCCTCTTTAGTGTGGCTAGGATGTCCAACAAGATCTTCAGGGAAGCTGCATTGACATAGCTTTTCCCAACTAAGTTGTCACAAACCCAATCTTCACCTCATGCCTAGGAACAGTACCTTGACCCAACACTGTTTCCAAAAAATAATAGCTCTTGGTTATTAAATGAGTTAAATAAGTTATAATGTGCTACTTGTTTGATAATTAGGTCATGTTTAGGTTTATTGTTTTTAATCCGATTATCATTCACATAATGTTTGGTTTGAACTAGTTAGCCAAGTATTTGACCTTTGACCTTACATGAACATGACCCACCAACACGAATTGCCACCCTTACCTTTTAGTGTTTGATGTATGCATCCCATGTACTTTAGTGTACTATTTTCTTTTTCTATTTATATGTACATATCCTTCTTTGCCTATCAGGAAAAAAAAAAAAAACACTAAAAAACTATGGAAAAATCCAATCAAACAACTTCAAAAACTATAATTAGCAAAACACTTGTTTGATCGAACCTTGTAAATTTCAGATCGAGGTTGTAAAATCTTCATGACATCATCATGATGTGAGTGTTCTGATTTTATTATTTATTTATTTTTGGGAAAATACTGGGATTGTGCTATGATATCAAGTTGTGATTACAAACTTGTGATTTTAGGGTTTTGAAGGAGGAAAAAGAGAAGAAAGAAATCCTGGAAGAAGTTTTGGTTTTTATCTAATTGATTTTTATGTAATTAATTTTCCTATATCTTTCCACCAATTTTTGTTATTGAGTTTAAAAAGAGAAGATTGCAATAATGCTCCTAATATAATGTAGCAAATAATAAAATCTAAAAGTTTTCTATTTCATTTGAGGTAAACATTTGTTGTCGCATATGTTTTTTTACTTTGTTCTTTTTCCAATATTGTTTCTCACTTATGAAAAGAAGCTCTTAAGGAATATACTGCATTTACGTATAGACTTATTTTCTTTTGTTTCTGGTTTATTTTATTTGCATTGTGGTCTTTATTATTTTAAATGAAGATGAATATGTAAGTTATGAATGGCACGTATGTTACTGTTCTTATTAGCTTAAACCTTTTTTATTAACTTTTTTTTTATAGGTATTTTTTTTTCCTGTCTGTTCCTAATAGAACTTGAACTTGGAACCTCCCACATCGTTGCACCAACCCCTTACCACTTAAGCCTGACCTCAAGGTCTTATAAGCTAGAAATATGAGATGATAAGAATTTTATGCTTGCATAGGTCATGCAGTTGGAAGAGATTTATCATTCTAAAGGCAGGAAAATAACTTTAATTGGTGGTAGGCTTGCAGTCATACTGACATGCTTTATGTTGCTCTTTGACATTTGATTTTTATTATATCTAGATTGCAGAAACTGAAAAGAGGCTGTGGTTGGGGATGAAATCAAGTGTCGCCTATTATTAGTTATAGCACAAACAAGAAGGGGGTCACATGATTAGACCACTAGGAATCATGAATTGAGTTTTGTCTGGAAAATGACTTTGAAGTTTTGGGTTTGAGATAAAGTTTCATGGAATGGGGCAGTAAGTTGCAAGTATGAGTATGAGGTTAGGGATTGTTGGTATGAAGAGGTTATGGTCAGTATATGGTTGGGTTTCTGAAGTCTAGTGGGAAAGCATGTGATGAATTTGCTGGAGGGTTAAAGGCAGGAGCTGGAATGAATGTTAGGTTTTGGAAAGACATCTGATGTGGTAATTCAACTTTGAAAAAGGACTTTTTTAATTTGTTACCCATTGGGGTTGATAAGGAGGTATCGGCGGTAAAATATGTTGAGTAGGTGTGTAGAGGATTTCAGAAAATCCAATGTTCATGAGAAGGTTCAAGATCAGGAGATGGAGGTTGAGCTGGTTGTACATGTCTTTGAGAGCATTTGAAGTGGCTCTTTTTAGTGTGGATGACAGTAAGAGTAGGTGCCATGGATGGGATGACAGAAAGTGTTAGTGGGCCCATTTCTTGATCCATTTTTTACTAGCACAGGAGATTTGGGTTGCCTGTTTTCCTTGTTCGAATCTATTTGGTTTTTAAGCTGGTGAAAGAGCTTATCAGGTGGTTGACCAAGATGAGTAAGTGAAATGGTATCTTATTTGGGTGAATTACCAGACCTAAAAAGTTCCTTTTCGGGGTTCTCTTCATTGGTCTTGGCTACTCCTGTTCAGATTTTTGGTGATACTTAATGCACAGGTCATCTTTGTTAGGCCATTATGCTGTGGCTGTGGTGGGCCTTGGCTCTTGCCTCATAATTTGAGTGCTCTTGTATAGTAGGTATAAAGTTCCATGTTCTAAAGATGCCCCCTCCTTGTTTCCCAAACTGGTCTTGTGTGCATGTCTTTACTTTACAAGTATGCTTGATTTTAGTGTTTCTTTTCCTTTTCTGTTTCCTTCTTTCATGTAGCAAAATTGTTTGAGATAAACTCATATTTTTGTTGTGATACAACTGGTACCTCGATATATCACATTTTTGTGCTGCTTGGTTCATTATAAACAGGATTTGCTCATTCCTTCTCTCCTGGACAAAGGCATTGGATTTTCTTCATCAAGTTTGTCTATGGTTCCAGGAATACCTATTAAGCCAATGCTTGCAAAGTATATATATGTATTTTGTGATTTCTTGGTATTTTCTTTTACCTCAGGATGCTTATCCTTGTTGTAGCTGATTGCTTGTAACATTTCCCTGTCTTAGAATCACCAATGGAGTCCCTCAAGCTTTAAAGCTCTTCCAAAATAAAGCTTTTACATGTGAATATAAGTAAGTTCCTCTTCATAGATGTATTCTTTACTTTCTTTTGGATTATGCTGTCTAATTTCCTGACAGCAGATCACTAAATTAGCATGTATCATGTAGCATGCACATGTGCAACTGGTTATATATTAGTATTCTTGGTTAGGGATTAAAGTATGCTGGACATTAAGTTGTGGAATTTTGAGAAAATTGGGGTAAAGTTCTTTTCATCTGTTTAACGAAAAATGAACTAATTGAAAACAAAGAGAAAGAAAGAAAAAAGGTTTTGCTTTATCAGCCTCACTCTATAGGCCAAGTTTCAAGGTATCAGCCAAGTCTAATACTACTAGGTTGAGTCATGTCAAGGACAACTGCTGAGACAATACTAAGAGCAAATTCTAGATTTTCCAATTGCAACAATGAATTGGCTGGTACAGCTGAGTCATGGCTGAGTTGTGATCAAAACTGCTGAGTTATGATCAACTTGCACCATGTTGTCAAGCTTGTAAAAGTTCCAAAGTCATATTTACTTCCCATCATTCAATATGAAGTCGAACACTAAGTTACTTGAAAAATGATTATATTTGAAATGAAGAAGAAAAAATATTATATTTGACGCGAAGAAGTTTTCAATTCTTTGTAAGTCATAAGTTGATCCTAAGACATGATTTCATGACTATTTGAACAATGTCAAATGTGATAGATTTCTTATTAGTTCGTTGAGTTTATTTGAAAGTAGAGAATGATTTCTGAATAATATTTATATATTTACTGGATATATTTACAATTTATGTATGACTTGCTACCTCCTATATAGATATTATCCGCTCTAAGCTCAAAGGGCCTTTAGGACTTTAAAACATGTCTACATAATTAAGAGGAATCTATACATATATAACACAAAATTGTAGGACTAAGCAGACAAGCCCCTTACAGGGTCGGACAAAAGAACACCCACACTTAGGTGAAGTATTAGCTTTGATACCATTTGTAACAACCTACTTCCAACTTTGTAGATATTGTTCACTTTGGGGCCTAATGGATCCTCAAGACTTTAAAACGTGTCTATATGGTTAAGAGGAACCTATACATATATAGCGTCAAAAACTTTTTTCCCTATCTAAAGTGGGATATCACACTTAAGGGTGCTGATTGGTTGTCCCATTTGTTAATATTTTTGTGAACATAATAGCAACTAATGCTCAAACTCAAGGAAATGACTTTTCAAGATAATGACAGAATGTTTTGTACTTACAACATGGTATGCATAATGTAAATATAGATAAGATTACTAAGAGCAAGAGAAGAAGAATAAATAGTGTTTAGAGCCTAGTGGAAGACAAGTGTTGTCTGCCGGTTCATGCTAACTCCATTATCATCTTATACCAAATTATATCATTTGTTTCCCCTATCCAGTTTCTGTTATATTTCAAATGATGCCCAGGAATATCTACTAATTCAGATATTTTGGGACTTCTATATGAATGTGAGAATCTATGTACAGTGATGCGACATATTGAAGTTGTATAATGAACATGGCTTCTTATTCATGTGTGACCCTTAACTTCTAACTTTTAGAGCTCAACAAGTATTCCAATCTAAATTTCACATTCTTAATCCAAACTCATTTTGTTTTGTTTTGCTTTGTGTGTATGTTATGTGATAAACAGGATTATAATGATTGTTCATCACATCTTTATCTAAATTTCCCACCATATGTTTGAATTTTTCAATATTGTTTTTAATGTTTCCTAGAACTTTCTTAAAACTTAAACATAATGTTCTAGTTTCGTGGGGCTACCAAGCCCATATTGAATGAAGTTCGAATCCTTGCACAGATATCAAAGAACACAACCACAAAATTGATGATAAATATAATCAAAGTAAGATACTGTGTCTCTCAGTAGCTTTCTTCATGTTCAATTTCCTCCCATTTCGATGTTAATGAGACCTATTTCGATGTTGGTATCACCTCCCAAGTTTTTCAGATCAAGTGGCAGATATGAATACCAAGCAAGGGACTTTAAGTGTCACACAATACTATCACTCTCTCAAAGGGTTATTGATGGAGTTAGACCTTTACCAAAACATGGAGACGGAATCTACTACCAATTTAAAGAAGATGAGGGACATGCTGGAAATGGAACAGGTCTTTCAATTTTTGTTTGGACTTAATCCTGGATTTGATCAAGCATGTGAAAAAATACTAGAAAAAGGCCTTTTTCCTGATCTTGATGAAGCTTTTTCATACATCCATGGGGAGGAAAGATGCAAAGAATTGATGGGCAACAAAACTGAAAATAGTAGAAGTCTTACAACAGAAAATTCCGTTGTAGTAGTGGCCAAACAAAATCAAAATGCAAGGGACAACAAGAAACCAGTGGATAAGGATAAAATGTGGTGTGGACACAAAAGAGCCATGTGTTGGAAGCTACATGGAAAGCCTCAAAACCTGAAACAAATTAGTGGCAAAGGAGGAAATCAGCCTATTAGATTGGGACAAGCTAATCACACAACCATTGTTAAAGAAAAATCAGAACAGTTGGGATTCAACAAATTTTATATTGAGAGGCTGAAACAATTATTGAACCAGCTGGAGAATTCTAATGCAAACCCCTCATTAAATTTAGGTTCATGTTTCATGGCTTAAGCAGGTACAAAGGCTTCAATTTCCCTCTAAAATAACTTCAATACATGGATCATTGATTCAAGTGCTTGAAACCACATGACTAGCATGTATAAATTATTTTCCAGTTATTTACCATATCCAGGAAAACAAAAAATCAAGGTAGCTGATGGATCATTCTCCTCGATTGCTGGCTAAGGATTTGTACATGTTTCACCTACCTTAACCTTACACTCTGTCCTTCATGCCCCAAATTTAAACTATAATCTATTGTCTTTTGTAAAAATTATAAGATTTGAATTGTTCTATTCAATTCACTTCTACAGGTTGTTATTTTCAAGATCGCCTGGGGAAGATGATTGGGTATGGTAAGCTGAAAAATGGACTTTACTAACTAGAGACTAACTGGAGAAGAAGAGGCAAAGCGTCTCAATGCTTGGTTTCAGCCCACAAAACTGGTTTGGACCAAATCCTTCTTTAGCATAACTGTTTAGGACACCCCCCTTGCCTTTCTTGACAAGGTCGTTCCCTTTCTTGTTTAAGAAAATAAACATTAGCAAGTTCCATTATGGGTTTATCTCATAAAGTTCAAGTTTGAAGTGCCTTTAATTTTTTCTGCATTTCACTGAGATTGATGACAACAAAGAATATTTCAATTAGGAATTGATGAGTTACTTGAGCAATAAAGACATTCTACATCAGTCAACATGTGTTGATACCCTACAACAGAATGGAGTGGCTGAAAAAAAAATAGACATCTTTTGTTGATAGCCTATTGTCACGGACTTAGTCGTTCACTAAGCTCGTGCGGCACTTAGACAAGGCAAGACGCTTGATCTTGCTAAGTCAGCCTTGCTCCCAATGCTTAGCTCGCTCGGCTAAGACACTCGCGACTCAAAAGCTTAAGGAGTTTGGTAGGCAACTCTTTAAAGAATGGAAGCTCTTACTAACTCAAGAAAGCCTTTACAAGTGCTTGGATGCTCACTTGCTTGGTTAGGAAATGATTTTGGATGGTGCTTTGGCCAAAT
This sequence comes from Vitis vinifera, assembly GCF_030704535.1. Lineage (NCBI taxonomy): Eukaryota > Viridiplantae > Streptophyta > Magnoliopsida > Vitales > Vitaceae > Vitis > Vitis vinifera. Next base: position 19,431,851 of record NC_081818.1, read on the forward strand.
GAGGGTCTCACCTATTTATAGGCATCAATGGAACTATCTGGAACCTTGGAGGGTTCCTTACAAATCAAGAATATTCTAGAACATCCTACCCTATTCTATGTACAACCCTATGTACAAGAATATACAAGAGATTCCTAGAAGTCTCTAGAAAGCCTTGGACTCCTCCCATGCCTTCCACCATAGTGTAGAGATGTGTGGACATCTCTAGGCATTTCTAGAACCTTCCACACTCTTCCCACCAATGGCTTAGTGTAGATGGCTCTAGGAGTCTCCAGAAGCTTCCCTCCTCCTATATAAGCCCATGGGGAGGGTCATTTGAAGCATCCTGTGACACTCTCCCCCACCGATGCCGTCGACGTCCTCGTTGTTGCCTCATTCTGAAACCTCTCGATGTGTTTCCAGAACTTTCTCAAGGCATCCACATGTTCCCAACTTACCTGCCTCTTAGGTAGTCCTTTCCATTGGACTAGATACTCTATCACAAGAGGGACCCCTTGTCTCCTGGTGACCCGTTCAGCCAGGATATTCTTCACCTCCTTCTCCCGTGAGGCTTCAGATGGATGCAGACCCGTGCGCTTTCGATGCTTGGAGTGCTGCTTCCTCTTACCCATTGAGTTCACCTTTCCCTTGGTGACCTCTTCCATGTGTGTGCGGGCTACCTCAGCTCGCTCCCCTTTTTCCTCCTTTACTTGCACCCCTGCTAGTAAGGAGGTCTTAGGCATACTAGGCTTCGGGTTGAATTGGAGGGCACCTAGTAGCTGCATTGAGCCCATATGTGCTTTGTCCTCCTACTCCCTCTCCTCGATCATGGCACTAAGTGCCTTCCTCTTTGGACAATCCCGTGCCCAATGTGGACCGTCACATAGGAAGCATTTGATTTTAGGCGTGAACTCCTTCCTTACCACCTTACCCCTTCCTTCTCGGACGTTAGGCGTCTTGCCTGATCCATTTTTAGGAGCGTTGTGGTCCCTTGGAACCTCGTCTCCACCCATGGTGTGGCTATCCTCCAAAAACTCATCATTGGAGGAGTCTTCCCTCTTATAATCCGTTAAAGACTCTGTTACTGCCATGGCAGTGGCTAAGTCTTGAACACCTCGACGCCTCAATTCCTGCTCGGCCCACCCTTGCAGGTTATCCATGAAGTTGAATAACTCCTCCTCCTCAGTCATGTTAGGAATCTCAAGTATGAGCGAAGAGAATTCCTTGACATAGTCGCGTATCGAGCCTGTGTGCTTGAGACGCCTCATGTTTTTCCTAGCCAGGTAAGCCACGTCCTCGGGGTAGAACTGCCTCTTGATCCCCCTCTTGAAGTCCTCCCACGTCTCTATGATGCAAGTGCCTTTCTCCATATCGGCAAACCTCCGACGCCACCATAGAGTAGCTGTGTCAGTAAGGTAGAGGGTTGCAGTTCTCACCTTAGCCACCTCATCCGTCAATGCGATAGCCTCGAAGTATCACTCCATATGCCATAAGAAGTTGTCCAACTCCTTAGCATCCCTCTTGCCACTAAACCCTTGTGGCTTCGGCACCTCCACCCTAGATGCCCCTTGTGTGGCCATGACCCGTGCCAACACAACAGCCTTGTAGATGGCCAACTCCTGCCGAATCTTTTGGTCTCGGGCCTCCATGCGCGCAGCTAAGGCCTCCATCCTTGACTCCATACAAGCGAACATGTTCATGACCTTTCCTTGGAAGGACACAAACTCCTCGTGTGACACCGGTTGAACTTGTGAGCCTAGCACCCCCTCGTGAAGGTCCTGGATCTGCTTCCTTAGATCCTCTAAGCCCTTCTCCATGCCTTGCTTGATCAAGTCCACCCCTTCCCGGGTGTCTGCCATGGCTAGCTCCACCTTGGCTAGCCTTGCCTCTATGTTGGCTAAGGCTTCATGAGACTTATCCTTCTTGCCCCTACCCTGTGCAGTAGGCTCGGTCTCCCTCCCACGGGTTTGCTCGCTAATCTCCTCTACGTTAGAGCCCGACATGCTTCCTTGCTATGCCCATTTCGTAACCGCGCTCTGATACCACTTGTCACGGACTTAGTCGTTCACTAAGCTCGTGCGACACTTAGACAAGCCAAGACGCTTGATCTTGCTAAGTCAGCCTTGCTCCCAATGCTTAGCTCGCTCGGCTAAGACACTCGCGACTCAAAAGCTTAAGGAGCTTGGTAGGCAACTCTTTAAAGAATGGAAGCTCTTACTAACTCAAGAAATCCTTTACAAGTGCTTGGATGCTCACTTGCTTGGTTAGGAAGTGATTTTGGGTGGTGCTTTGGCCAAATGAGGGCCTCACCTATTTATAGGCACCAATGGAACTATCTGGAACCTTGGAGGGTTCCTTACAAATCAAGAATATTCTAGAACATCCTACCCTATTCTATGAACAACCCTATGTACAAGAATATACAAGAGATTTCTAGAAGTCTCTAGAAAGCTTTGGACTCTTCCCATGCCTTCCATCATAGTGTAGAGATGTGTGGACATCTCTAGACATTTCTAGAACCTTCCACACTCTTCCCACCAATGGCTTAGTGTAGATGGTTCTAGGAGTCTCCAGAAGCTTCCCTCCTCCTATATAAGCCCATGGGGAGGGTCATTTGAAGCATCCTATGACACTATGCTCTCTTATTCCAAATGAAAGTGTTGAAACACCATTGGGGTGATGCTATACTAGCAACTTCATACCTTGTCAATTGAATGCCAACTAAGGTCCTAGAAAACCAAGCACCAGTGAAGAAACTCAAGACACTATTTCCCAACTTTCAAGGAGAAGGCACTTTACCACCAAAGGTCTTCGGGTGTGCATCCTATGTTCATATCCATGACCAATTACTTGGAAAGTTGGATCCTAGAGCTGTGAAGGCTATGTTCTTAGGATACTCTCCCATAATGAAAGGCTACAAGTGCTATCACCCTCCCATGAAGAAGCATTATGTCACTATGGATGTGACTTTTGTAGGGAATCAACTATACTTTGATAGCTCCTATCTTTAGGGGGAGAATATATCAAAGATTGGAAGATAGGTGGGATTGGGATGTAAAAAAAGAATTGAAAGAAGGAACAAACATCATTGCTATTGAAAAGAAGGAGTTGAAAAAAGGAACAAACATAATAGTTTCTGAAAAGAATGACGAATTGCTGCTAAAAGGAATGATACAATGGTTGAAATTATGAATAAAGATGATGGGAATAGAATGGTTGTCCACCCCAATCAGAGAGATAATCCTAGAAATCCTTCCTACAATAAATTAGATAGTGTTTCACCAAAAATATTTGCTGAAACTTCTCCTAGTTCTCTCACAAATAATGAAACCATGCCTGAAAGACCTAAAACTCCAATTCGCAATGTGTGCTCTAGGAAGGAAAGATTCATCATCACTTCTCTAGCTCTTATTGTCAACCTTTAAATAGGTAATGAAAATAACGATGTAAGTCCACCTTCTACTTTAGAGATCTCTCCTCCTAGTAATCTTGGTTTGCTTATTGTTTTTTAAAAAAGGGTTCGAGCTTGCACTCGTCATCCCATGTCTCATTTTGTGTCTATACAGAAACTTTCACCTTAATACCAAGCCTTCCTCTCACAAGTTTTGTCTCAACAAATACCCACCTCTATTCAAGAAGCCTTAACCTCAAAATCATGGAAAGATGCCATGAATGAGGAGATGATAGCATTGAAAAAAAACCAGACTTGGGAGATTGTTGATTTACCAAAAGGAAAGAAGCCATGGATTGCAAATGGATCTTCACCATGCAATACAAATTTGATGGATCATTGGAAAGATACAAAGCAAGACTTGTTGTCAAAGGGTACACTCAAACTTGTGTTATAAACTACCATGAGATGTTTGCATTAGTGGCAAAGATGAATACCATTAGAATTCTTCTGTCTTTGGCTGACATCAAGAATTGGTCTCTACAATACATTTCTGCAAAAGTCAAATTTGCTGAGTAAGAAAGTATGGAGGAGAGAGAGAGGGTTAGAGAGAGAAAGAACGTGAGAGAGAAAGATAGCGGCGGCGATGGGGGATCGACAGAGACTGTAGAGGGCGAGAGCCATGCGAGGCCTGGGAAGAATGTCAGGAAGGGTGGTTTCGACGTGGAATCGAAAACGTTTGAGGTTGAGGTGGAGAAGAGAAGAGGCAGATTGCAAGCCACGATTGTGGAAAGGAAAGGAGGGATCTCGTCGTGGGTTAGGCTAGGTCCGGTGAGCCTTGGGATAGTCCTCGATTGCCTGATTCTGAGCATCGAGGACGAAAGGATGGGTAGGTGGGTAAGAGAGTGGAAGGAGAATGAGAGGAAGTACTCTCTGACGCGCGACTATAACAGAGGGGGTTGCTTTCTCCGTCTGGGGGTTGCGGACTTGGAGAGAAAGAGGTTTAGCATTTTTATTCCCAAAGGAAGAGGAGCAAAGGGTGGTTGGGCTTCAATGGTGGAAACACTACGGAGCTTGGGTTGTGAAGACGGAAGGATAAAGAGTCAGAAGGAAGACGAGCCACGGTCGAAGCCAAACATGGTGAAGACATATGCGGAAGCGACCAATATGGCAAGGGGAAAGGAGAGAACAGAAGTAAGGGTAGAGGTCACAAAGGAGGAAGTGGGTCGGAATCTATTCAAACTTGAACACTGTGTTGTCGAGACATGGAACCCTAACGCAGCAAAAGGGGACGACCTCAGAGGGTGGGGAACCCAGTTAGCGAGAATTTGGAGCCTAAAAGGAAATCTAGGGCTAGCAAAAATGGAGAAGGGCAAGGTTTTAATGGAGTTTGAGTTTTTGATAGAGGCTGAGCAAGTCTCTAAGCTTGGAAGTATCTCGTTTGGGGGGTTGTTTCTTCGTTTGGAGAAGTGGAGGCCAGAGACGGGATGCCTGAGGGAAGGGGAGAGAAGTAGTGAAGCTTGGGTGCAGGTAGTAGGCTTATCTGTTTCCTTGTGGGAGCGGGATATTTTGAGGAGGATTGGGGAGGCGTGTGGGGGATTTCTTGCGGTTGACTATCAAACGGAAAAAATGGAGGAGTTACAGTGGGCACGACTCTTGGTGAAGCGGAACGGTGAGACTTCTCCCAATGCAGTGGAGGTTTGGGTTGAAGAGTCATGTTACTCGATAACCTTATGGTGGGAAGTCAGGCCAGTCATGAAAGTGTCGACTACTGGAAAGAAAGGGAAGGCCGTCGCAGCGGGAGAGAAGGTAAGGGGTGATGTAAGTGCACGCGCGAGTGAGCGTGTGACGGTGGCGATGGAGGGTTCGAGGCTCGAGGACACCCTGCTGATTGCCGATGGGACGCGAGGTCAGTCCAGCAGGTCGGGTCAAACCCCGAACCCTTCTCGGAGCGACGACGGGTCTCCAGGCGGGCCTCACGTCTCGGGTGGGCTGGGTTTGTTGGGCCAAGCAAAGCCCTCTCGGTGGTCTAAGGCCTCTGACTCCCCTGGGCTAATTCCGTTTGGGCTGGTTGATTCTGGGATTGGGAAGCCCACGGAAAAGGCCAAGCCTATGGGGCTGCTTCAAGGGGCTGGGCTGGACAACCAAAGCCCATCTTCTTCTGGTTTGTTTAGGGCCCAGGCGGAAAGGGCCTTCCTGCTACGAAGTGTAGCCGAAGCCCATTGAGGGGCCCAGATGCAGCTATTTCCCCTTTTTGGGTGAAGGATGGACAGTGGGGGCTCTATTGGGACGAGACTCAGTGTGGGGGGGGGATCTCCAGGACCGACTGTGCCCTGCTGGAGGAAGACGCAAGGTATGATAACGCTCTTTCCTCCTCTAGAATGGTGGCTCTTGACCCTCCTTCTCCCTTCTTTTCTCCTTTTGGTCAGACTCCCTTGAGGGAGTCTTTCGACCGTTCTGGGGCTCTTGTGGACTCAACCAAGGGGGATAGGTTGTGCAATGGAACTGGGTCTACAGAGCAGGTTGAAGGGAAGTGTTGGGATTTGGTAGAGATCAGTAATGATAGTATGGAGGATAATAGAAAGGCTTTGTGCCTAGCCCGGCCTATGCCTCAAGAAGAAAGTGGATGGGTGGAAGCGAGATGGGAGGAAAGTGATTTGGCTAGGTTCAATTAGTTTTTGGGATTCTCGACGGAGGGCCTAGAGAAAGATATCTTGGAGTTTATGGTTAAAATTAGGAAGAGGAGAGAAAGAATTCATAGCAAAGTCATGTTGGAGAAATCGAAGTTTGAAAGAGAGTTGAGAAGACTTGAATGTTCAGTCAATTATGAGGGGGGGAAGAAGAAAAAGTGTACTGTGCAAGGAAGAGGGTGCCAAATTATGGAAGTCCAATGAAAATAAGGCTCTTGAGTTGGAACGTGCGCGGAGTCAATGATAACTCCAAGAGGAAAGTGATTAAAGCTATGATCAGAAGCCAGAAAGTTGATTTGTTTTGTGTCCAGGAAACGAAAATTCAGTCCATGACTGAGGGTCTGGTGAGGAGTTTGGGTTCTGGGAGGTTCCTTGATTGGGGTGCTTTGGATGCTTAGGGAGCCGCAGGAGGGATTCTGATTTGCTGGGACAAAAGAACCTTGGAAGTCCTTGAGATGGAGATGGGTCAATTCTCAATCTCATGCAGACTTAGGAATGTAGAAGACGGGAAGGCCTGGATATTTACAGGTGTGTATGGGCCGTTTTCCAAAGATGACAGGGAGACTCTCTGGGGGGAGCTTGGGGCTATAAGGGGTATCTGGGATGATCCCTGGTGCATAGGGGGTGACTTCAATGTTACCTTATCCCTTTGGGAAAGGAGCAATCAGGGGAGGCTGACTGGCGCTATGAGAAGATTTGCTCAGGTGGTGGATGACTTAAAGCTCCTGGATATTCCTTTGCAAGGGGGGGGGGGGGCTGGCTTCTTGGAGTGGGGGAAGGAACAATCAAGTTTGGGCTAGACTGGACCGGTTTCTAGTGACCTAAGATTGGCTTGACTGTTTCAGTGGGATCATTCAATGTAGGCTGCCCAGACCCACCTCTAACCATTTTCCCATTTTACTGAAAGGTGGAGGGGTCAGAAAGGGCCCTTCCCCTTTTAGGTTCGAGAATATGTGGCTTAAAGTTGATGGGTTTAAGGAGCTTCTTCGGGGTTGGTGGTAGGAGGCGGGGAGGAGGGGGAGGGCCAGCTTCAGATTGGCTACAAAATTGAAGATTCTAAAGGATAAAATCAAAACTTGGAACAGGGATGTGTTTGGTAGATTGGAAGTCAACAAAAACCTAGCCTTGTAACAAATAGAATTTTGGGATAGGGTGGAGAGTGACAGGAACCTAACTGAAAGAGAGACGAAGCTGAAAACAGAGGCCAAGGATGTCTTTAAAAAATGGGTGCTTTTGGAAGAAACGCATTGGAGACAATTGTCTAGGGAGTTGTGGCTTAGGGAAGGAGATAAGAACACTGGCTTCTTTCACCGGATGGCTAATGCTCATAGAAGAAATAATTCCATGTAAAAGATTAAAATCAATGGGAGGTGGCTGGAGGAGGAGCGGGAGGTGAGAGAAGGGGTTGTGAATGCCTTTCAGAAGCTGTTGTCAGAGGAGCAATCCTGGAAAGCTGATATTGAACGGCTGCAGCTACAAAGGTTAAGCCATGCTAAAGCTGAAGGTTTGGAACAGCCATTCACTGAGAAAGAGATTCATGCGGCTCTGATGGGGATGAATGGTGATAAGGCCCCAGGCCCGAATGGGTTCACAGTGGCCTTTTGGCAATCTTGTTGGGAGTTCGCGAAAGAGGAGATTGTGGACTTGTTCAAGGAGTTTTTTGAAGAAAATTCGTTTGCCAAGAGCCTTAACTCTACTTTCCTAGTACTCATTCCTAAGAAAGGGGGGGCTGAGGACTTGGGGGACTTCAGACCCATCAGTCTGCTTGGGGGTTTATATAAGATCTTGGCCAAAGTGTTAGCCAATAGAATTAAGGAGGTGTTAGACAAGGTGGTTTCGCCGGACCAAAATGCCTTTGTGAAGGGAAGATAGATTTTAGATGCCTCGCTCATAGCCAATGAGGTGATTGACTATTGGCTTAAACGCAAAGAGAAAGGGCTGATATGTAAATTGGATGTTGAAAAAGCCTATGATAGTATTAATTGAAATTTCCTCATGAAGGTCATGCACAAGATGGGCTTTGGGGACTGGTGGATGAAATGGATTTGGTGGTGTATTTCAACTGCAAGTTTCTCTATTCTGGTCAATGGGGTGCCAGTTGGTTATTTCCCCAATTCTAGGGGGTTACGCCAAGGAGATCCACTTTCCCCCTACCTCTTTGTGTTGGGAATGGAAGTGCTAAGCGCGTTGTTAAGAAGGGCTGTTGATGGGGGCTTCATTTCAGGCTGTAGGATTCAAGGGAGGGGGGGAATGGAGATAAATGTTTCCCACTTACTATTTGCTGATGACACGATTATTTTTTGTGAAGCAAGACAAGATCACATTGCCTACCTAAGTTGGATTTTGGTGTGGTTTGAGGTAGCCTCTGGTCTTGGAATAAACCTTGCTATAAGTGAAGTAATCCCGGTTGGGGAGGTGGAAGACATTGAGGTGTTGGCGATGGAGTTAGGGTGTAAAGTGGGGACCCTTCCTTTTGTTTATTTAGGGCTACCCTTGGGAGCCAAGCACAAGACCATGGCTATGTGGGATGGGGTTGAAGCAAGAATGAGAAGAAGGCTTGCCTTGTGGAAAAGACAATATTTGTCAAAGGGCGGGAGGATTACCCTCATTAAAAGCACCTTGGCCAGCATGCCTATCTACCAATTGTCTCTTTTTCGCATACCTAAGCTAGTTGCAAAAAGGCTCGAAAAACTACAAAGGGATTTTCTTTGGGGAGGGGGAAGCACGGAAAGAAAAATCCATCTAATCAATTGGGAGGTGGTGTGTACCCAAAAGGAGAGTGGGGGTCTAGGTATTCGGAAAATTGATCTCTTGAATAAGGCCCTGTTGGATAAATGGATTTGGCGGTTTGCCTTTGAGGAAGAATTCCTTTGGAGGAAGGTGATTGGGGTGAAGTATGGCCAAGTGGGATTTGGTTGGAGAACAAAGGAGGCCTGCGGAACGTTTAGGGTGGGGGTTTGGAGGGATATCTTGAAGGAGTCGTCTTGGTGTTGGGATAATATAGAGTTCAAAGTGGGAAAGGGGACTAAGGTTAGTTTCTGGACTGACCATTGGTGTGGAAATGAGGTGTTGTCCCAAGCTTTTCCCCAGTTGTTTGCTTTGGCGGCCTAAAGGAATGCCTACGTAAATGAGATGTGGGATTCTAGTCTTGGTCAAGGAGGTTGGAACATAAGACTCTCTAGAAACTCTAATGATTGGGAGTTGGACGCCTTAGGAGAGCTGTTGCATATGTTGAGGGATTTGAGGATTTCTTTTGAAGAGGACTCGGTGATATGGAAAGGAGGGGGACACGGCCGCTTTCGGATTAGAGATGCCTACAAGTTGTTGACAAGGCCTAATGTCATTACCTTCCCGAAAAAGAGCATTTGGGTGGACAAGGTCCCAACCAAAGTTGTTTTTTTTTGCGTGGGAGGCTTCTTGGGAGAAGGTCCTAACTTTGGACAAACTTCAAAGACGGGGTTGGCATCTTCCAAATTGGTGTTTTTTGTGTGGTTGTGAAGAGGAAAATGTAAATCATATTCTTTTACACTGTACAGTTGTAAGGGCTCTCTGGGAGATTGTCTTGGCCTTGTTTGGGGCTAATTGGGTGTTCCCAGAGAAAGTCAGAGATGTTAGTCAGTTGGAGGGGCCCTTTTGTGGGGAGAAAGAGGAAAAGGATTTGGACTTCCATCCCGTTGTGTATTTTTTGGACGGTTTGGAAGGAGAGAAATAGATTAGCTTTCAGAGGGGGCGCTCTAGCTATTCAGAAACTAAAGAATTCTTTTGTTTGTAACTTGTGGAGTTGGGCTAGAGTGTATATGGGAGAAGAGTCCTCTTCGCTTTTAGGTTTTTTGGAATGGCTTGTCGTTCCCTAAGGGGTGGTGAGTGTTGTTTTTGTTCAGGCTGCTATGTATACTTCCTGTATGCTTTGTGGCTTTTTGCCTCGTAATATATATATGCGCACTTATCTAAAAAAAAAAGAATTGGTCTCTACATCAATTTGATCTCAAGAATGCATTCTTTCATAGAGATTTAGAAGAAGACGTTTATATGGACATACCATTGGGATACTAGGAGAGACGACCGAAGAGCAAGGTATGTAGACTAAAAAAGTCCCTCTATGGTTGAAACAATCACTTCAAGCATGGTTTGGGAAATTTACCAAGTCTATGCTTGATAGAGGCTATTCCCAAAGTCAAGGTGATCACACCTTATTCATAAAACCATCCTCAATTGGGAGAGTTATTGCCTTAATTGTGTACGTGGATGATATTATTGTGACTGGTGATAACAACATGACCAAACCAAGCATGTGGAAATTGATAGACATTTTATAAAAGAAAATCTTCACTTCGAACAAGTTTGTACTCCATATGTTTCATCCTCCAACCTGCTTGTAGATGTGCTCACAAAAGGATTATCTAATACAAACTTTCAACAGATAATTAGCAAGCTTGGAATGCGAAATATCTTTGCATCATCTTGAAAGGGAGTCTTAGAAAATGTCTATCAATTTCCACATGCTTGGTTTGGTCATGTTGAACTGAATTATGTGCTATGTTTATAGCTGCTTTATTGTCACAATAAAGCACCATTGGACTCTTTACTCTCACTTGCAAATCTAAGAGTATTATCTTCAACCAAAGTAGTTTGCAAATCCCCTACACCATTGTTTCCCTCAACTCTCCTTGGGTGGCATGGAGCGTTTGTGGGGAAAACCCGTAAAAAGGCGTGGCAAATGACCCCCTTATGTATATTTTGGTCAGTTTGGAAGGAAAGAAATTTGTTGGCTTTTGGGAATGAGGTGTTTTTGCTCCAAAGGCTGAAATATTCTTTTGTATGTAATCTTTGGTCTTGGGTTAAGGTGTTTATAGTTTTGAGCCCTTCTTCTCTTGTTAACTTTTTTGAGTAGCTAGGCTCTAAGTAAGGGCAGGGGCTGTTGTTTATTTCCTTTTCCCTTGGTTTCGAGTCTGTGGGCTGCTTTTGTATACTCCCTGTATACCTAAAGGGCACTAGTTTGGTGTTTCCTCTTCCCGTTTAATATTATTCTCTTTATCTATCAAAAAAAAAAAAAGAATAGACAATAATTTGGTAGAATAGGCAATTACTTTCTATAAATTAGTTGTATATTTATAGTTCTATTGTTACCACTGATGTGGATCTACTATGTATGGGAGGTTAGGATATCTTTCCTAGTTTAGAGCTCAATAGATCAACTAGTGTATTTTATATATCTTATAATATTTTTTCCTAAGAAATATATCAGTTTTCATAACTCTTTCACAAGTTTATAGAACCTAATGTGAAACCTCTCCCATCCCACCCCCAACTCATTGTCACCTAAGTTAAGCCATGAGGGCTGTGAATACCTTTTTTTTTTCTTTTTTTTTATAGAGCTCTTACATTGAAAATTTGAACTTAGAATTCTTTTGATGTTTGTTCCCCTAGATTTTTGTAATTGACATAATTCAGTTGTAGGATTTTGAAGGTTTCCGTATGTGAGTTTTGTGATTTTATTTTTGTTTTCTTATTTGGTAAAATTCAATGTATTGTTTTTTTCATTTATTCCACATGTTTCATGTCTTGGAGAGATTCACACTATTTGTATTTTTAAGTTGAACATGAAAACTGTCTTATGGACATTTATGCTCATTTTGTTATCTCTTTATGTTACCCACTGAACTTGCATGTTGCATTTGAATGGCACTTGTATCTTCAGATATGATGGTCAGCGCGCCCAAATTCACAAACTAGTTGATGGATCGGTGCGTATCTTTTCAAGAAATGGGGATGAAACGACATCAAGGTTTCCAGATTTGGTTAGTGTGGTCAGGGAATCATGTAAGCCTGATGCATTGACTTTCATACTGGATGCTGAGGTATTATCTTCCATTATGAGATGCTATTTTATTCTGAGGATTGAGTTGATATATTTATTTACATGAAGTTTAAAAAATTTGTATGAACAAATTTTGCGTCCTACAATCAAATAGACAAGATAAGAAGTGAACAGAATAAAATTTATATTACTTAAAAACAAATGATTGGTGCAAACCCTCTTTGGTCCATCCTTCAGAAGAGAATATGAGCCCTTTGATTCAATTACCTTTCTTAATTTTAATCTCAGAGTTGGTGAGCTCACATCCTTGAATTGGAGTTTAATGGAGGGCCAGGGATAACTTGTACCCAGATAAAATTGTATCAGTTCTTTGAATAGTTCTAAAAGAACAAACGGAAATTGTCTGAATATTGTCTTTGATCTTAAATTTTGAAGTTGGACAGGTGGCGCATGTGTGGTGCTTTGATGTTCTTTCATTGACAAGTCAAACTATGTATATATGCTGGTTTTGATCAAAATTCTAAGGTCCCTCTTTCTTTCTTCTAAGGATCCCTATGCTAAAGAAGGATATTTGTATTTATAGTTGCAACTAGGTTGTTTAATTTGACTTTTCCTAATTTGATTTTCTTGACTTGAGGAATTAGACTTCTTTATTTAAGAAATAGCTTTCCTTAATTTGAGAAATTTGCCTTCTTAATTAAAGTTAAACTTTTGTTCTCTTCATTTTTTACAACAATTTAATTATAACACTTGATTTGTGATCTTTCAAACACCAAAACATTGTGTATTAAAGCTATGCATTTTTTATTTTTTTTTAAGTTGTTTACCACATAAACAATTTTTGGATTCATCATCTTCAAATTGAACTTTGCTCTGTCGTCTTGGGATTTTGGTTAGAAAATCAAATTTTCAAATTTTTATTTTTATTGTTGTCGTCGTTATTGTTATTAGTATTACTATTATTTAGTTTAAAAGAAGGCTCTTACACTAATGGCAAATTTTCTTATTATTTGCTTTCAAAATAATGACTTAAAATAGTACAATTAATTACCTTCTAGTGTAAGATCTTCCTTTGAAACCAAATGATAGGAAACTTTCTCAACTTTCGTATTTCTATCTTCCACCAAAAACTTTTCTATTTATAAGTCCCACTTTCTTCTTCTTCACGCACATCACCTTTTGATTTTCCTTTCATTTTTTCTATCTATACATTCATGATAAATGAATCAACCTTGTCAGGAAATGTCTTCCTTTTGGTTTCACACATTTTCTTTTGGTGTTGTCTTGTCACATGGTCATGTACCCATGTTGATCGCATGTATTTTCTCACTCTTTTTCTTCATTTCTTTGTACAATTTTCTTTTTTTCTTTTTTCTTTTTTTTTTTGGCGTCCTTAAATTGCTTTTAGCTGATCACCATTCAATACAACTGATTAGACATCCATGTTTCCCATGTGTTCTTGTTAAACATTATGACTGCTTGGAGTATTGACATTTTGTTTTTCAAATATGTTTTACCTAAAACATGTGAGTATAATTTGATCAAACTTTCATACTTTGAAAGCTTGAATGTTCATTACAAGAGGTAGCCCTAAACCCTAAACCCTAAATACCATTTTTTGTTTGTTTGTTTGTTTATTTATTTATTATTATTTTATTTTTTTATTTTAATTTTTTGCACCGACTTCTTATGAAATGAAGAGAAATCAGTTTGTGGGTATGATCTTCAAGTAGTGAATGATGGTGAATGACCAACAATGAACCAGAGATGATAGAGGTGGCAATATAACCATAGCTGTAGTCAAGCAATGGAAATGGTGTATAAGTTGCTAACTATGGGTCTGATGGTGGAGATCTCATAGGTGTCAAGTGTTGAATACAACATTGTGACTGCTTTGAATGTCAATGTTAATTTCATAGTATTATGAGATTACGTAAAGAAAATGGTTGGAGATGTGGCGATTCTTGGAACTTGCCTTTAACTGGAATGATAGTTAAAGCTGGAAATTGTGGAACAAAGGTGGTCTGATTGTTGGACTCGAGTGTGGATACTTATCTAGGAGTCGGATTCTTTTAACTTCAAAATAAAGAAATGGGGAAACTAGCTAAAAAAGATCCAAAATTTAGATATAGATACGAGGATGCAACATAATAAAAGGGAAAAAAAACAATCAGAAATTAATTAAAGGTAAAACTATTTTTAATAAGAACTTTCTTTTTTTAATCTTTTATCTTTCTCTTTTCTTTCTTATCCCTAACTATTCTTAATTTCTCTCTTTTTTTGATGTAATAATCAGCTAAGGAAATCAAAAATTAAAAAATAAGTCAATCAAAATCAAAGATCCATGTTTGAAGTAAGGTAAGAGTAACTAATAAGATTCCCTACCCACACTCATGTTGTATTGTGTTGACATGAGTATGCTAGGTGAAGTTGGAGACTTTGAGCATAATAGGTGGTGGCATGGTTGTTGTCTTGATAAAGTAAGCAGAAGAAAGGGAAAAGGAAAGGAAAAGGACAGAAGGAAGAAAGAAGGAAAGGAAGAGAAATAAGAAAGGAAGAGAGGGGAAAGAGGAAAGAGATGAGAGGGAAAAAGAGGAGGAAGAAAATAAAAACAAGATCCACCTACCATGTTCTCTCTCACATTACCCTTTTTCTTTTAGTATCATTTTTTAGTTACTTTCACATTTTTTTAGTATCATGTTTACATGTAACTTGTATTTGTTTGATGCATGGAATAAGAAATTGTTAATCTTTTTAGCAAACATGAAGCCCTTGTCATGCTTGTGTTCGCTTATCAGGTAACAATAACACTATGTTATGCCTTTTGACCCTATAGAAGATGGATGTTGAAATCTTAGCACCCCATGCAAACTAACTTGAAGACTAGTGTTGAACTTTTCACAGTCAATTAAGTTGAGTGTTAAAATTTGACATCCATGAAGAATGGTATGACACCTAATGACGACTAGTTTCAAAATTTTGGCACTCAAGGAAGACAAACTTGAAATCCAGTGAAGTTGGCTTGACATCCTATGAATACTTGTGGATAGTGTTTTCCTATATTTGATTTGGTTTATGTAGTGGGGAAAAGGTTTATAATCCTTCTTTATACTTATTCCATTGCAATGAAATGTTTGTTTCTTGTTTTATATATACAAGAAAGAAAAAGATCTTATGAGGACTAGCATCAAAATTTAGAAAGCTTAATCAAATTGGTTGTTAAAAAGTTCATTGGTAGGATACTAAACCAAGATGTTTGTTAAAAAGTTCACATTGGTATGATACCAGACCAATACATGCCAAAACTTTGGTACTCTATAAAGATTAAGTTGACATCCAATGAAAGTTGCCACTCAATGTAATTAGGTGTTAACACCTAAATCAAGAACAATGTCAAAATTTTTGCACTAAAAATTGTTGTAAAGTTGGAGTTCTCTAATTCTAGAGATAGAGTTTCTATTTGTTTTTTTTTATTATTATTATTTTCTTTTTTTTTTTTATTATTATTTTAGGAAAGAAATAAGAATCTTAACAAGCTAGTTTAAATCTTAGATTTTTTTTCATGGTTTTATTTAGTTTTTAATGTTTCCTAAAGCTTATCAATAAGATTAATTATTGTAAAATAGATTGATTATAAATAATAGTAAGTCTTTTGCATTATTTGCAATTTTAAATGGTCAAACTTCATTACTTTTCTTCTAAGTGAGACTCTTTCTAAAGACCTTTTTTTGTTCTTTTATTTTATTTTTACTTTTCTCTTCTTTTTTTTTTTTTCTTCTGTTACCTCTCTCCCCTTTTTCCTTTCTTTTTCTTTCTTTTCTTCTTTCTTCCTCCTTTCATTTCCCTTCTTTCTATTTGTACCAAAACTACAACCACTTTGTCGTTAACTAGAAGGAAGTGCCAAACCTCTGCCAATCCAAGCTCGTTGACATCACCCACAACTTATTTGCCTCATGGAACCTCTAGCACTCCCCACGTCTCTAGTCATCATCTCCATGTCAAAACTAAGCCACCATGAAATTAGTTTTAGAGTTCATGATATACATTATGGGCCCAAATCCTACAAGCTTAAGATTTTAGGAAAATTGGTTGTTCAATATAGTATCAGAGCCTCATTTGGCAGGAGGTCATGTGTTTAGACCTCACCATATGTTTATTTTCTCAATTTATTAAGCCTAGAAGAGACTACTTTATTCCCCAATTTCTTAAGTCCATGTATAAACCAAAGGGGGCCACATGTGAGGGAGGGTGTTAAAATGGATGATATACATTGTGAGCTTAAATCCTACAAGTTTAAACTTTTAGAAAAATCGGTTGTTCAATAATTAGTACCATTATTTGCTGCTACTAATAATGTTTTAGTCAACACTTCACACCTATCAAAATGCACCTCAATCAATGTGGGGCCAATCAACAAGGCAATGGAAAGAGAAGGAAAAAGAAAAAAAGAAGAGCCTTGATGAATAAGGAGAATAATCTTTGCAATAGGGTTAATTATCCATCATCAATTGCCATCCTTTAGGGAGTCAAATTTCAAAAAGGGATGTATTTCAAGGAAAAGATGGTGGGACTTGGAATAGGAAAGTTCTCTATTAGCGTGAAACCCTTCTTTAATGGCCTAAAAGGGTGTCTTGAAGAAAAGAAACCATAGGGCACAAAATAAGGTAGTTTCCTATTAGTGTGAAATCATTTCTTGATATAAACAGAAAAGGAGAAATTCAAGGAAGAAAATAGAAGAGTAAAAAGGAAAACTTCAAGACCCCACTATATTGATCACAAGCACCTATTGCTTTATGCCTCAAAGGTGTAGTATTTGTAGACACTAAAAGATTTGTTGTGACCAAATCACAGGCAAATTGGTTATTAGTTAAAAGATTTGAAAATTTTATTTTCTAACTAGAACAAGCTAACACAACAAAGTTGAGTAATGATTCTATATATATATATATATATATATATATATATATATATATAGATAGATAGATAGATAGATAGATAGATAGATAGACATAGATATTGGATACATGGTAGACAACTCAAAAAAAAAAAAATCTTAGGTTTAACAAGCAATATTTGTGCATTTTGAAAATAACAAATCAAGCCTTACGAAATAACAAAAAAAAAAAAAACGGAAGAAGAAAAAAACCAATTAGTCAAATAAAATTTAGGTTGAAAAGGGAGGAAAAAAAAAATCTCACACTTGGAAATTTTCTTAAATTAAGGTAGATATTTCTTAAATCTAGGAGTCAAAGTCATTTATAAGAAAATCAAATGAATCTAGGAGTCAAATTCATTTAATTAAGAAAATCAAACCTAGGGATGTCAAAATAAACACTCCATCTGTGCTTATAACATGAGGAGACCTTAGAAGCCTGATCTTGGATCAAACATTCTTCAACTAGGTGGTGGAAAAATGTCTAAGCACAACACATGTGCCATTGGATAAAGACTAATATTCAGACAACTTCCTTTTGTTCTCCAAATTATTCAAGTTTATTTAAGAACAAACCATTTTTATCATTTGATCAAACTTTGGTATAAAAACGCGCTTGCAGTGGTCTTCAGTTGGAATTTTCTGAAAATTCTGTTATCCTTTCTTAAATTTGTAATTCTTTGTGGTTTCAGGTAGTTGCAATTGATAGAAAGAATGGCAGCAAGCTCATGTCCTTCCAGGAATTATCTTCACGAGAGAGAGGAAGCAAA
The DNA here is from genome assembly GCF_030704535.1 of Vitis vinifera. Classification (NCBI taxonomy): domain Eukaryota; kingdom Viridiplantae; phylum Streptophyta; class Magnoliopsida; order Vitales; family Vitaceae; genus Vitis; species Vitis vinifera. The sequence goes on from NC_081818.1 coordinate 19,449,432, forward strand.
GATTCCTTGATCACATTGGATAGCATAAAGGTGTTGTGCATCATCTTTTCTGATGGTCTTGTGGTCTAGTGCTTCAATTCGTAGTTACTGAATCATGGAAAAATCTGCTTAAAGTCTTAGATTTTATCCTAAATTCTTTTGAAATTATTTCTGACTAAGGTGCCTGAAATACTTTAAAAATATTTTATTTTCCTTCCTTTTTAGGAATATTTTTTTGAATCTTTACATAGGGGAGATCCTCATACACTAATGGAAATATGTTTTATGCATGGGACAAAAATATAGAGATGAAAGAAATCAGTCAGGTTTCAAGTCTGACCAGTTTATATTTCCATTGTTGTTGAGGTACATCCACCCTACCCATCTAATTGTTGTCTTTGGCTGTTTGCAAGACTGAAAAAGGGAGGGGTTGGGGTGTGGTAATTGGGGCGAGGGGCTTGAGGACATTTGCTGCCAGAAGTAGCCCCAACACAGTTACCAATGGAAGGAAAGTTTCAGCCTTCTAAGGTGAGACTAGTCTCAGCTTAAACAATTGAGTACGGTGTAATGCCCCAAAGTCCCCAGCCCCTCCTAAAGATCCAAACCATGTACTGCAGCTGGTTCCAGTCAGTAACATGAGATTGGTCAAACTTGAAATCTTTATTATCTGATACTGTATGTCTTGAAAATGTATTTTTATGCCTTTCTCAAAAATATAAAGTTTCAAAGAACAGGTTGAGTAAATAAGTTATGCACAATGTAGCTCTATTCTGCTTTTCTCTTATCAGGAAAAAAAATTGATTCATTGATATAAATTAGAAATTATAAAGAAGGATGAGTTATCCTCAAACATGATTATAAAATCTGTGACTGAAGAAAAGAAACTAAAACACAAACACACAGACACAGTGGCTACAACTCAAGGTGGTATGTGGAGATCTAGAGAAAATCTGGAATGAACTGCTGTGTTACAGTTGTGTCACAGCTTTGGTATAGTTGTATTTCCTATTCTAATTTTATTCCCTGATTTTATGAGACTTTCTCTCCTAAAATCAAGGATTATATTTCTCTTCTAAGGTAAATGACCTTAGCTATTCATGTATCAATATCGGTACTATAATCGGTTTGAAGATAGAGAAAAAGAAGTTTTTTTTTTTTTTTCTCCCTCAAATTTCTTCATCGTTAAGAATGACCTACAAAGAAATCTAACTCAAGGCATCGTTAAGATCCACTTTCTGGGTATAGCGCAAGGAACCCAAGTGTGGGAAAACACTAACGACATCAGTTATTTGGTGTAACCACACCATATATTCACGTACTTCTGCTTTAACATTCAGGATATGACAGTAGCTGAATCTTCCTTGGCTAAGATGATTGGGACTCAAAAGTCTAGCCTGATGAAGGACTTCAAAAAGTGCAAGATCTCTGACCCTACAGCCACTCCTATCCTAGGAGGTTTGAAGAAGGCTCCAAACATTCTTTTTTTTTTGATAGGTAAAAGTAATTGTATTAAAAAGAAAAGTATACACGATGCATACAAGGAACAAAAAACAAAAAGGCGTGGACACACAAAAACAACCGCACCTTACGGAGCTCCTAACCAATCTACAAAATCAAGCATCAACAAGGAGTTATCCCCAATATACAATCTTACCCAATTACAAAATTGATACAAAAAAGAACTTTTTAAAGAATGATTTGAACATTCACAATTTTGAAAGGCTCTCCTCTTTCTTTCCCTCCAAATGGACCAAAAAAAGCATAATGGAGCAGCCTTTCAAGCCTTTTTTCTTTTTCTACCAACAGGAAAGCCTCCCCAACTCAAGAGAAAACCTCTCACCGAAGAGTGCATCACCCACTGTACACCAAATAAAGCAAAAATTAGCTGCCACAAAATACGAGCTTTCGGGCAATGAAGAAGAATATGAACACTCGTTTCTTCTTCCTCTTTGCACATGTAGCATCTATTAGGCATCTTCCACCTCCTCTTTTTGAGCTGATCTAGAGTCAATCTTGGCCCAAGTTGCCTCCCAAGCAACGAAGCTAACTCTAACAAGGGCCCAGGAGTTCCAGACTATACTGTGAGGGAAAAGATCTACTCCCCTACTAGCCAAGGAGGAGTAGAAGGACCTAACAAAAAAAATACCACTCTTTGTGTCAAGCCACTCCACTGAATCCTCAGAATCCATAGAAATAGAATGATCATACAGCCTTTCAAATCCTCCAACTTGTTTGAATGTTGGTGTGTGGGTCTAAAGGAGTGGGCTAGCAAGGACTGATTGCTTTTTGTATATTCCCATATGGGTTGTGGCACCTCATAGTTGTATAAAACTTCCAAATACAACAGGTAAGCTTTCTCCCTCTATGAGTTGTGGCCCTTCTAGGATTCCCCCTCATTGGAAGACCCAAATACAAGAAGGGCCAATACTAGCATAAAAGACCACTGTTGGATGATGTGACAATTCAACGATGCCAACTATTTCCTTTAGAAAGGCCTAATACTAGCATAAAAGATGATAAAGTAAAAGTCTTCCAGATACAGAATCTTTAGGTTTCCAGCACTATAGAAGTTTATTTGTTGTAGAACGAGATGAAAGATCAAAGAAGATAAAAGGAAAGAAAGAAATCCTTGGCAATTACACCAAAGTGTGAGAGCTACAGAGAAAAATATTTTTTCTGCATTTTCTATGCATAATAATTTCAGAGTTTACAATCCTATTTATTTACAACACATATTATAGAGTAATTCTATGTGCATAGGGAATTTAGCCTAAAAATTAGCTGAAAAAATAGGAACTGCTATATTTAAAAATTATAGGGGATAATTTCCAAAATCTCTCCTAATCTATTGCAATCTATCCTAATCTGTTGCTCCTAATCTGCATAACTAATCGCCTAATTTACCACACAAGATTTGCACTCCTCAAGCTGGCTCGAAAATATCTTGCATTCCCGATTGCATGTAAGATTATCAAATCACCCTTGCAGCAATCCTTAGTAAGAACATCGACCAGTTGTTCTTCAGTTAGAATGTAAGGCATGCAAATCAAATGTTAATCAAAAGTTGCAAAGAGATTTCTTGTGGGGAGGGGGAAGTTCGGAAAGAAAAGCCCACCTAGTCAATTGGGAGAGGGTGTGTGTGGGTAAGGAGGAGGGGGGCTTGGTTTGAGGAGGTTAGCCCCCTTGAACAAAGCTTTGCTTGGAAAATGGGTGTGGAGATTTGCTTGGGCCAAGGACGAGATGTGGAAACGAGTTCTTGTGGCAAAATATGGGTAAGAGGATTTTGGGTGGAGGACTAAAAAGGCAAATGGGGCATTTGGTGTTGGGGTTTGGAAGGAGATCTTGAAAGAAGCTGATTGGTGTTGGGATAATATGACTTTTAAGGTGGGAAAAGGCACCAGAATTAGGTTTTGGGAAGACCCTTGGTGTGGGGATGTGGAGCTGTCTCGGAGGTTCCCTCAACTCTTCACTGCAGCTGCCCAAAGGAACGCCACAGTGGAGGACATTTGGGACCAGAATTCTGGTCAAGGAGGGTGGAATCTGAGGTTCATTAGAGGCTTCAATGATTGGGAGCTGAACATGGTAGATAAATTACTCCAAATCTTAAGGAGTCAAAGAATTACATTGGAGGAAGACTCAGCATTGTGGAAGGGAGGAAAAAAGGGGAAGTTTGGCCTTAAGGAAGCGTATGGTTTGCTGATCAGCCTTAGTGTATCCACGTTTCCTAAAAAGGGCATTTGGGTGGAGAACGTTCCTTCTAAGCTAGCGTTCTTTGCGTGGGAAGCTACTTGGGGGAGGGTTCTTACCCTTGATAGGCTTCAAAAGAGAGGATGGCAGCTTCCTAACCGTTGTTTTTTATGTGGTAGTGATGAGGAAAATGTAAATCATCTTCTTATTCATTGTACAGTGGCTAGAGTGTTGTGAGGGATTGTTCTGAGTTTGTTTGGTGCCCAGTGGGTCTTTCCAGAATCTGTAAAGGAGGTGGTTTTCAGCTGGAATGGTTTGTTTGTGGGTAAAAAGAGGGAGAAAATATGGAGATCAATTCCGTTATTTATTTTTTGGATGGTTTGAAAGGAGAGGAATAGATTAGCTTTCAAGGGGGGGGTGTTAGATATCCAGAAAGTTAAGAATTCTTTTGTTTGTAATGTGTGGGGGTGGGCTAAATTGTATAGCGGTGCGGAGCCTCGCTCCCTTATAGGCTTCCTGGAGTGGTTAGCCTCCAGTTAAGGGTCGGTGGGTTTTTTGTTTCTTTTGTCTTTTGTTGAGAGCCCTCGTCGCCCCGTATACTCCCTGTATGCTTTGCAGCGTTTTGCCTTTTGATAATATATGTGTTTATTTATCGAAAAAAAATCAATCTCCACACATTTAGTTTTATTGTGTTGAACTGGATTATGAGTTATATTGATATTGATAGCTGCTTTATTGTCATGGTAGAGCTTCATAGGCAATGGACTGGGAATTTTCAAGTCTTTAAGTAGTTTTTCAACCAAAGTATGTCACAAATCCCATGAGCAACAACTTGAAACACCGATTCAGATCTACCCTTTGTTATCACCATTTGTTTTTTACTTCTCTAACTAAGTTACCTCTAACAAAAGTGCAGTACCCTAAATTGGATCTTTTATCCGTTCCACTACTTGCCCAGTTAACATCAGTGTAGGCTTTCAATCTACAAATGGTCATGATTCTCAAACAGTAATCCTCTCCTTGATGTCCCTTTTAGATATTTGAGAATCAGTTGGACTACTTCAAAATGTTCATCTCCTGGTGAGTGCATGAATTAACTGACTACACCAACTGCAAAAGTTATGTCTAGTCGAGCATGCGGAAGATAAATTAGATTTCCAACTAGCCTTTGGTACTGCTCTCAATTTCCAATTCTTTCTGTTCTTGTTGATTGTAGTTTCACATTTGGTTCCATTGGAGTCTCCATTGGTTTGTAGCCAAGTAAACCAGTTTTTGATGGTAGGTCTAACAAATATATCCTTTGTGTGACAAATATTCCTTCCTTGGATTTTGCAAATTCTATTCCTAAGAAGTACTTCAAAGCCCGAGATCTTTAATTTCCAATTCTTGTGTGAGAAATGACTTCAATTTGTTCAACTCATTCACATCTTCTCCAGTTAAGATAATGTCATCTACGTACACAATGAGAATGACTATCTTTCCATTACTCGAGTGTTTGAAAAACATTGTATGATCAATCTAGCTTTGGAGACATCTTTGGCCTTTAACAGCTCTTGTAAATTGGTTAAGCTATGCTTTAGGTGACTATTTCAGCCCATAGAGTGCTCAATTCAGTATGCAGATATATCTAGTTTCATAAAATTCTTCAAACCCCAATGGCAAGTCTATAAAAACTTCTTCCTTCAGATCACCATTCAGAAAAGCCTTTTTTACATCTAATTGTTACAATGACTAGTTCAAATTTGCAGCAAGTGAAAGGAGAACTCATAAGGAATTCATCTTTGCCACAAGAGCAAAGGTCTCTTGATAATCTATCCCATACGTCTGTATGAACCCCTTAGTGACAAGTTTTTCTTTCTATCTCTAAATATTCTGATTCGACTTATACTTGATTGTAAACATCCATTTGCACCCCATTGGCCTTTTTTTCTTGAGGTAAATCAACCATCTCATATTTTATTTTTTTTCAAGAGCCCACATCTCTTCCAAAACTAGTGTCTTCCACTCAGTATGGTTCAAGGCTTCCTGTACGGTTCTAGGAAAAAAAACACTAGAGATATTAGTGGTAAAAGTCTATATGCGGGTGATAGCCTTTGATATGACACATGTTTTGCAATAGGATGCATTGTGCAAGAACAAGCGCCTTTCATAAGTGCAATTGGAATATGAAGATCAAAGGAAATTCTCTCACTACTAGACTTGGGAATCAAAGCAGAATTAGGGACCGAAATACCAGATTTTTTGAGTTGCCTTTTCTAGAGAAGTTTCTTGGCATGGTTTAGTCATTTGATACTCTTTATCTTGATCATTCTTCCTTCTAGAGTAAACACCAGGTTCACTTTAAGGTTTTCTCGATAGGTTTCTCCCATGATTTTTCATATTCTATAATATCTGGACCCATAGAATTAGGATCGAACAAAGAGGGATTTAGTGAAGAAGCAGTAGGTAAAGGTAAAGAAGCCAACACTTTCCAAAATTGGTCTTCCCCTCATTATTCTCCCCTTAAAGAGTATTTTCGGTAAAGTAGGGTTGGTTTTGAAAGAATGTGACATCCATACTGTTGAAATTCGGCATTCAAAGTTAGGGTTTTAATTTAGTAAAGTATTTTAGGAATAAAAAAGGAGAGATCATTTAGGATATTTTCTTAGGATTCAGTTTCCTATTTTTTAGGAGAGAATCAAGCTAGATAGATATTTTCTTATTCAGTCATTTGTGTATATATATATGTATGGTGTGTACCGAATAAATCAATAAAGGAATTCAGAAATTCTTCATGGTATCAGAGCCAGTTTTCTGAAACCCTAATCCCTTCTGGCCACCTCTTATTCAAGCCATCTCTCATTCCGGCCAAGTCTCTCTGGCCATCTCTCAATCCGACCATCTCTCTCTCTGGTCATCTCTCATTCCGACCATCAAACCCTGTTCTCAGGCCCGTATCTCTGGTTTTCTTCTCTTCCCTATTTCCAGCAACCATATTCGGCTGTCTCCCAGGTCGGTATCTCTGGTTTTCTCCTCTTCCCTATTTCCAGCAACCATATTCGGCTGTCTTCCTCATCTCCATGAAAAAATACGGAATGGCATCATCACAAGTATCCAGCGTCATGGCACCAGAATCAGGGGACAGTTCTGAAATTCCAAACCTTGGTGGCAGTGATTCCTCTCCTATTCTCATCACAGGACACAAATTAAATGGTCATAACTATTTACAGTGGTCACAATCTGTGTTGTTGTTCATTTGCGGTAAAGGAAAGGATGAGTACCTCACTGGAGAAGCAGCCATGCCAAAAACTACAGAACCGGGTTTCAGGAAGTGGAAGATTGAAAACAGCATGATCATGTCATGGCTTATCAATTCCATGAACAATGACATAGGTGAAAATTTCTTGCTGTTTGGGACTGCAAAGGACATATGAGATGCAGCCAAAGAAACTTACTCAAGTTCTGAAAATACTTCAGAACTTTTTCAGGTTAAATCAGCCCTACATGACTTCCGCCAAGGAGAGCAGTCAGTTACTCGGTATTACAACACACTCACAAGGTATTGGTAGCAACTTGACTTATTCAAGACTCACTCATGGAAATGTTCGGATGATGCAGCAACATACGGGCAGATTGTGGAACAAAAGAGACTGTTCAAGTTTTTCCTAGGACTAAACAGGGAATTGGATGATGTTAGAGACCGAATCATGGGCATTAAACCCCTGCCAAGTCTCAGGGAGGATTTTTCAGAGGTTAGGCGTGAAGAAAGTAGAAAGAAAGTGATGATGGGATCCAAAGAGCAACATGCCCCAACATTGGATGCCTTTGCCCTTGCTGCTCGGTCATTTAATAGTAGTGGTGGAGATCGTCAGAAACAGGATAGGCCTTGGTGTGATTATTGTAAGAAACTAGGTCATTATAAGGAGGCTTGCTGGAAGCTTCATGGCAAACCGGCTGATTGGAAACCAAAGCCACGGTTTGACAGAGATGGCAGAGCACACGTGGCTGCCAACTCTAAGAGCACATCTGTTCCCGAGCTGAGTCCATTCAACAAAGAGCAGATGGAGATGCTACAGAAACTATTAAGCCAAGTTGGCAGTGGCAGTACTACCGGGACAGCCTTCACTGCTAATCGAGGAGGAATGAAGCCGTGGATAGTGGACACAGGTGCTTCTGATCACATGACAGGAGATGCTGTCATTCTTCAAAATTACAAGCCAAGTAATGGTCATTCATCCGTCCATATTGCTGATGGTTCAAAGTCAAAAATTGTCGGGACAGGTTCCATAAAACTTACTAAAGAATTGTATCTTGACTCTGTCCTCCATGTTCCTCCATGTTCCAAACTTGGATTGTAATCTTTTGTCCATTAGAAAATTGGCCCGTGATATCCAATGTGTTACTAAATTTTATCCAAACTCGTGTGTTTTTCAGGACTTGAAATCGGGGAAGATGATTGGCAGTGCTGAACTGTGTTCCGGGCTCTACCTCCTCCCATGTGGCCGATTCTCAAACCAAGTCTCTCAAGCAAGTTGCGTACAGTCTCAGAGTCTGTTAGAGTCTTTCAATTCTGTGTCAAATTCTAAGGTCAATAAAGATAGTGAGATTATAATGTTACACTATCGCCTTGGTCATCCTAGCTTTGTTTACCTTGCAAAATTGTTTCCCAAATTATTTATCAATAAAAATCCAGCATCTTATCTCTGTGAAATTTGTCAGTTTGCAAAGCATACTCGAACAGTGTATCCTCAAATCCCATACAAACCTTCAACTGTTTTCTCTTTAGTACATAGTGATGTGTGGGGTCCCTCACGGATAAAAAATATTTCTGGCACTCGATGGTTTGTGACATTCGTTGATGACCATACACGGGTAACATGGGTTTTCCTTATGAAAGAAAAGTCAGAGGTTGGGCACATTTTTCAAACCTTCAATCTTATGGTTCAAAATCAATTCAATTCTAAAATTCAGGTCCTCAAGTCAGATAATGCAAAGGAATACTTTACTAGTAGTCTCAGTACCTATCTTCAAAATCACGGCATTATCCACATAAGTTCTTGCATTGACACCCCACAACAAAATGGGGTGGCTGAACGCAAGAATAGACATCTCTTGGAGGTTGCCCGGTGCCTTATGTTTTCCTCTAATGTTCTAAACTATTTCTGGGGGGAAGCCATTCTCACAGCTACCTATTTGATTAACCGTATGCCATCCAGAGTGCTTACCTTTCAATCCCCACGTCAACTTCTCTTAAAAAAATTCCCTCACACTCGTGCAACCTCTTCTGATTTACCACTCAAAGTATTTGGTTGCACGACATTCGTTCATGTGTATCCTCAAAATCGTAGCAAATTTGTTCCTCGAGCCAATAAGTGCATTTTCTTAGGGTATTCTCCAACCCAAAAAGGGTACAAATGCTATTCTCCAACCAACAAAAGATTTTACACCACCATGGACGTCTCTTTCTTTGAACATGTCTTCTTCTATCCCAAATCTCATGTTCAGGGGGAGAGCATGAATGAACATTAAGTTTGGGAGTCTCTTCTTGAGGTTGTACCTTTTTCTCACTCAGAGTCACCAAATCCTTCCCAATCCGCACCCACTGAGTTGTCCGCACCCACTGAGTTGTCCACACCCATGCCGTCATCAGTCTAGCCAGCCCAGCTCACAAATGTTCCTTCTCCCGTGACCATCCAGTCTCCCACGCCTATTCAACCTATAGCCCCACAACTTGCTAATGAGAACTTACAAGTATACATCAGGAGAAGGAAAAGACAGGAATTAGAGCACGGATCATAGCCAACATGTGGCCAATATATTGACTCCATTTCAAGTCTACCTGAAGAGAACATAGGTGAGGATAGGGCTGGAGAGGTGTCAATTCCCAGCATTGATGATTCTACTCTGTCGATTGCATTGAGGAAGGGTGTTAAGAGATGTACAGATCATCCAATTGGGAATTATGTTACGTATGAACGGCTATCACCATCTTACAGAGCATTTGCTACTTCTCTTGATGATACTCAGGTTCCCAACACAATACAAGAGGCATTCAAAATTTCAGAATGAAAAAAGACAGTACAAGATGAGATTGATGCACTTGAGAAGAATGGGACATGGACTATCACAAATTTTCCGGTTGGGAAGAGGCTCGTGGGGTACAAGTGGATTTTCACCATAAAATACAAAGCAGATGGATCAGTCATGAGATTCAAGGCTCATTTGGTAGCTAGAGGGTTTACATAATCCTATGGGATAGACTATCAGGAGACTTTTGCTCCTGTTGCAAAACTGAACACTATCAGGATTCTTCTCTCATTGGCTGTCAATCAAGATTGATGCTTGCAACAACTGGACATAAAAAATGCGTTTCTAAATGGTGACCTAGAAGAGGAAGTCTACATGGAAATACCACCTGGTTTCGAAGGAAGTATGGCAAAGAATCAGGTTTGCAAACTCCAAAAATCCTTGTGCGGCCTTAAACAATCTCCCCGAGCCTGGTTTGATAGATTCACAAAGGCAGTCTTGAAGCTGGGCTACAAACAAGGCCAGGCTGATCATACTCTATTTTTCAAGAAGTCTCATGTCGGGAAAATGGCCATATTGATAGTCTATGTCGATGATATTATTCTATCTGGGAATGATATGGAGGAATTACAAAATTTGAAGAAGTATTTGTCAGAAGAGTTTGAAGTTAAAGACCTTGGAAATTTGAAATATTTCCTTGGTATGGAAGTGGCTAGATCAAGGAAGGGAATTGTAGTCTCTCAAAGAAAATACATACTCGACCTTCTTAAGGAGACCGGTATGCTTGGATGCAAACCAATTGATACTCCTATGGATAGTCAGAAGAAACTTGGTATCGAGAAAGAGAGTACACCAGTAGACAGGGGGAGATATCAGCGACTCGTCGGGCACTTGATTTTTCTCTCACACACTCGGCCAGATATTGGCTTTGCAGTGAGTGTTGTAAGTCAATTCATGCACAGCCCCACTGAGGAATACATGGAAGCAGTCTACAGGATTCTTAGATATTTAAAAATGACACCAGGGAAGGGTCTATTCTTCAGAAAGACAGAGAATCGTGACACTGAAGTATACTCAGATGCGGATTGGGCAGGAAACATCATTGACAAGCGGTCCACTTCTGGATACTGTTCTTTTGTCTGGGGAAATCTTGTTACCTGGAGGAGTAAGAAGCAATCAGTTGTAGCTAGAAGTAGTGCAGAAGCTGAATACAGAGCTCTAGCACAGGGAATCTGTGAAGGGATTTGGATAAAAAGGGTTCTTAGTGAACTGGGACAAACGAGTTCATCTCCGATTCTGATGATGTGTGATAATCAAGCAACTATAAGCATAGCAAAAAATCCCGTGCATCATGACAGGACCAAGCACGTTAAGATTAACAGACACTTCATCACAGAGAAGGTGACTAGTGAGACGGTTAAATTGAACTACGTTCCTACCAAGCACAAAACCGTAGACATCCTCACCAAAGCTTTACCTAGGCCTAACTTCGAAGACTTAACTTGCAAGCTGGGATTATATGATATATATTCTCCAGCTTGAGGGGGAGTGTTGAAATTCGGCATTCAAAGTTAGGGTTTTAATTTAGGAAAGTATTTTAGGAATAAAAAAGGAGAGATCATTTAGGATATTTCCTTAGGATTCAGTTTCCTATTTTTTAGGAGAGAATCAAGCTAGATAGATATTTTCTTATTCAGTCATTTGTGTATATATATGTGTATGGTGTGTACCGAATAAATCAATAAAGGAGTTCAAAAATTCTTCACATACTAACAAAAAAAATTTCAAAGATAGTATTATAGCACTTATTCCCCTTCTATACAAAAAGTTTTTCTATAGTGATTTGAAGGGTTGGTTGAGCTCTTCCCAGATTAATGGAATTTGAGGAATTTTGAGAAGGGATTTATTAGCCCTATTTGCCAAATGTAAATACAACAGATTTTAAGAAAAAATAGAGAAAAAAAAAAAAGGAAGAAGATGAAGACCAAGATGTGAAAGGGGTTTTGCAAAAGACACAAAAAGAATAGAGAGCCCATAAACTTAATGGTGCTCAGATACCATATTAGTCAGAACCAATCCTGCATTATTCCCATTTCAATAAGAATAGTACATATAGTTGACTACAAGTCTACAACTATTTCTGGGGATGTACAGAGTTGTTACTAAGGCCATGATTTTACAATTATTTCTAGCTATAATACAGCTGCACTATAATGAATAATAGCTTACCACTCTTAACAGCTAATTACTAGGAACATACGAGGTAACAAAACAACAATCAGTGATATCCCTAGAATTAAGGAATTGTGCTGATTTCTAATAGGTTGAGTATATTCACCTGCTCCTTTCACTCAAAATTTTCTCTAGTTGGCTTTTTTTTTAAAAAAAAAAAAAAAATTGTTTCCATTGCTAGTGTTGCATTTATTTATTTCCGAATGATGTCTGGTGTCTTTTTTAATTATATTTTCAATCCTTTTGTTTTCTTTCTGTTAACTCTGCTCTATCTGCTTTTAGATTTATCTTTTAAAATCTTCTGTCCTTGCAGGTTGACATTTGTGTCTTTGTCTTTGATATCATGTTTGCTAATGGAAAACAGTAAGAATCTAGAACCCTTCTCTTGAAATCATTTTTTCTTTTGTAATGTATATATGATGACAAATAAAGGCAACTGAACAATGGAAGTGTTTTGATCAAAAACATCACTTCAGTCTTTACAATCTCAGAAAAGAGTAGTGTATTTGAAAATAAATATTTCTGTTATTGGCATATTTGAAAAGGGATAATGGAGCTATAGTGACCAATCTTGTACAAAAGTAGTGTGGAGAACAATGAATGACTAAGCTATGGATTCTATCATGAAACCTTGCCTCTGAGAGTGTGAATAACTGAGTGAGTGACAGAGAAAAGCTTCTGATGGATTTAACATACTCCTATCCAGTACCATGAGTAAACTCAGGACTGCTGATCTGCTCTCTGTTGTGTTGAGTAAATTTAAGCTGCTGGAAATCTAAATATAAACTGCTTGAAATGTTCAGATTAGTAGTGTAAAGCTTCCCAGGCTCCAACATTGCCTTAGTGCTCCATGGTTCTTCCTTAATTGGTGAGGATGAATCAGTAAGGTGGCATTTTTATTTTTGCCTTAAATCTAAATAGACCTTAATTTAACTTAAATTTAAATAGTACTTAAATCTAAATGAATCATCAAATAAGCAACTTGCATTAATGCTTAAGTCATTTTTTAAATTGTTTGTTTTTACCTTACTACTTTTTCTAATACAATTCTGTCTTAATGAGAAAGTAAAAAAATTTCACTTTTATCTTAAATTTTAAAGCAACTTGCTTTAAGACTTAAAGTTAAAAAAGACAAACAACCCCTTAGTAATTCAGTAGTAGTTTGTCTATTAAAACAGTTTATGGTACCATATGCTGCAGCTTAACATTCCAGGGAACTTCTATGATGAGGGAAGTTTGGTAAGATCAACTATTTGGATAATTCCCCTGATCAACTGACAGCCTCTGTATATTTTCTCTGTTTGTGCTCAGCTGAATCTGAAGTATTTTTGGTTATTCTTGAAGTATCATGATATAAAAGCAAAGAAGATCTCAAGATTAATTAGGATTTCACAAGCCATGAAGCTTTACTGCAAATCATAGTTTTTTAACGAGAAAAAATAGCTATGCTCCTTCTGCAGGTCATTAGATTCTAGAACTTGACTTAATTGAAAACCTTCCGTAGCTGCCATATTGGGGAACAGAGGAATTTTGTGTTGATTTTTTTGTTTTTTTATGTAGATATATTTTTTTTGTGATGTTATGTTTTGGGATAACTGTCACATTTCTGCTGTGCCTGCAGTTTGTTTTTTGTTAGGTTTAACTTACATTTAATCCATAGATGTGTCCAAATTTTTCTCTCATTTCTGTGCAATTATTCATGGACCACACACAAGGAATTAAGAAAAAAGGCAAAACATAATAGAAATGATGGAATGAGTACAAAAAGAAAAATCAAAAGCTTGTAACCCCTTGTACAACCTGAGCTATTGAGGAATTCAATGGAATTGTTTCTCCTAATTAAAACATCTTCCTCCTAAGCATGCAACAGATCTTAATACAATCTTTTTATGCTTACTTTCCCAAGTCTCATTCCCTCAAAACTTCTCCTATTCCACTCTGTTCCACAGGAACAAAGATAAGAAAAATATCACTGTCCTCCCACCCTTCCTCATATCTATCCAAATGGAGTTGACATGTCTCTGTTGTTGTTATTAAAAGCATTCAAGTAATGCCCAAAACAGTGCAAAACCATTGTCCACAAGTGCAAGCAACCAGGCTATGAGCCCACAAATCCCAATCAACATGAAATAATTCAAGGGATGTTTCACTGAGTCCTCACTCATTGTACTCATGCAACACCAATATGCTCAACACCTTCCCGAGCTGCTATCCAAAAAACAAAGGCCATCTTTGGAGTAGCAGCAAAATTTCAAATTCTGACTTGGTGAATTCTTCTTCTGATATTATATCATGAGAAGTTTTTGCTGAAACATCCTCCTCTTTGAAAGCCTCACATTTGAATCCAGCCTTCCCAACCCAATCAGCCTGAACTCCATAATTTCTCTCCATGGACTAGACCATCTTTCATTCCCAATCCTGAAATTCCCTAATGATCATCAGGCTGCTACAACCTCTGGTCTCGCCTCTGCTTGACTGTGATGATCAGCTTCTGCTGCTTCTGTATTTTCTCAGTCTTTACTTTCCTTCTTGTAATGTTTTGCTTGTGTGGGGTCAAATACCAATGAAAATTTAACAGAAAACTGTGACTGGAATTACTCCGGAAGCTAAACATGAAGGCTAGTCTGTCACATGCAGTGGAGTTTTATGGCTTATGGAGACTTAATTAATCTTGAGATTCTTCCTTTTTATATGGTGACATTACTAGCACAATCCAAAATATTTTCAAATTCAGCTATCAATGTGTGCAGAAAATATACATGTATTTGTCAGTTGATCAAGCAAGATATATAAAAAGGTCTTGCCACATGCCAACATTTATTTTACCAACTGATAATAGGACTGATATTTTAGTCATGCATCATTCTTCATCCTACGTGTATTAAAAGTTAATTGCAGTTTCCAAAATTTTCTCAAATCCACTGTTCTTTTTTAAGAATGTAAAGAGTCAGTTAATGGTCTCAATTTGCAAAAGAATCAGTTATGATTTTGAGTGAGGATTTTGTCCTCATTTGTTTCTGTGTTAGGTTAAATAATTGCTATTAGTTGGCATCAGTGGTGGAAGAGTTCTAGTTTTCTGGATTCATCATGTTTTTAAATCCTTAAATAGGTTACTGTAAT
Organism: Vitis vinifera; assembly: GCF_030704535.1. Lineage (NCBI taxonomy): Eukaryota > Viridiplantae > Streptophyta > Magnoliopsida > Vitales > Vitaceae > Vitis > Vitis vinifera. The sequence continues at coordinate 19,464,456 of NC_081818.1, forward strand.
AAATCCTCTGTTACAGGCTTTTGGATATTCCTCTGCGTCAAAGAAGAAAATGTATGCATTTCTCCTCTGGTAACATAATCATTTTTTCTTTTACTGGGAAGATGCTCCTTTACTCTTGAAGCATTGTATGTCACAGATTTGAAGGATTTGTTTAACAACCAGAAATTGGGTTATTTTGAATATGCAGAGGAAACAACAGTAAGTACGTCGCATATTCCCATAATTGATCATTATATATTTGGTTGCTTATACAATTTTCTGTTTTGTAGGTGGAAGCAGATGATGCTTCAACCAATGAAGCCACATTGACTAAAATAAATTTGTTTCTTGAAGAAGCATTTCGCTCCTCATGTGAAGGAATTATGATTAAATCTCTAGATATTGATGCTGGATATTCTCCATCTAAGCGTACTGACACATGGTTAAAGGTTTTATATGATGCAGGAGTATTGTTGTTTTGATATGATAATACATCAAAAATAAATAAAACTATAAATTTCTGATTAGGAATCACATTTCTATTGCAGGTCAAGCGAGATTATGTGGAAGGATTGAATGACTCACTTGATTTAGTCCCAATCGGTGCTTGGCATGGCAATGGGAGAAAAGCAGGCTGGTAGAATAACCTCAGATTCATCTCCTCTTTGTGCATTCAGAAACTGCATGAAATTGAAATTTTTTTCATTTTGTTTTCCACAATTTGGAAAGGCATGGACTCGCATTATCATGCAGTCATTACAAAAAAGAAGTGCTGTAGCCAAAATATATATATCTATATATATTGGTAACCAACGAGCTGTATCTTGATTGGGCTTTAGAGGGTGTCCTGGAATTCCCTGGAGCCAGTAGTTAAAAGTCCAAGCCAGCACTTAGATTGGTGTGATGCGTATCTTTCATGATGTAATGTCTAAATGAAAATCATAAAAACTATGTCCAGAAAGTATGTGAATGTTTAATAGAATTATTTTTATTTATATTGAATTCTGTTAGAGAAATATTAAGTCCTTTTAATTTGAGGTGCTTCCAAATGTTTCCCATGTGAAATCCTCTGTTTTGAAGTACTGCCGTTAGGCATGTTTTGATATGTGATCTTCCATGTTTCAGGTATAGTCCATTCCTCATGGCTTGTTACAACCCTGACACAGAGGAATTCCAAAGTGTATGTCGTGTCATGTCAGGGTTCTCAGATAATTTCTACAAAGAGGTAAAAGTGGTTCTTGCTGATCTTTACAGTAGTGTAGAAGTGCATGTCATGTGAGCATGTAGGGGTATACTAACTTGATTTTAAGTTGGAGTAAAGATGCATGCAATTGCTCTCAGATAATTCGAAAGTATATGTTGTGTCATGTCAGGGTTCTCAGATAATTTCTACAAAGAGGTAAAAGCGGTTCTTGCTGATCTTTACAGTAGTGTGGAAGTGCATGTCATGTGAGAGTGTAGGGGTATACCGACTTGATTTTAAGTTTTAGTAAAGATGCATGCAATTGTTATGTCATGATGTTTTCACTAATGCCACTTTCTCTGGATTATAGGAAAACATAATTGAAGAATCGATCCCAGAAAATTTTTTAGATTTTGTATTGGTGGCACAAAAAGCTTGTGTTGGTTGTAAGTTATAATGAGATTTATGATCCTTCAGGTTCGTTGGCCTCATGTACAGGATTGGACCCTTTTCTTTGGCATTTTCTAAGCCTATCTATTTGCCTACTGAAAAAGAATGATCCTCTAGGGAGATTGGATGAACCTTCCCTTAACTAATGGAGAGGCCACCTTCTGGGAATTATGTTGCCATCTGCTTGGCACTTGTGGCAAATATTTTAATAAAATGATTGAACTGACATCACAATAGTAATTATCTCACCCAACATTATTGTACTCCTGCTGCAACTATTTTCTTGTTAACAAATGGAACCTCGACAGAGATGATGCACATCAGTAGAATAACTGGGGGTTTGTAAATTGACTTGCAGATGAAAGAGTTCTTTAATGAAGACAAGATATTATCCAAAAAGCCACCTTATTATCAGACAGCTGAGCTGCCCGATATGTGGTTTACTCCAGAACTTATTTGGGAAATAAGAGGGGCAGACTTCACTGTGTCTCCAGTTCATCAGGCAGCCATAGGTTTAGTTCATCCATCCCGTGGCATCTCAGTACGATTTCCAAGGTTCATTCGACCTATAATGGATAGAAGACCAGAGGAATGTAGCACAGCTGCAGATATAGCTGATATGTTTCATTTTCAGACCAGAAAGATGGATGTAACACACCATAATTGAATATGGTTTTCCTGCACTGTGCTTCAGATGCAACTTTTTGTTTCATTTTTTTTGTAGTGCAATGCAAAGGTTATTTAATTAGCCCTTTTGCATCTTCACTTGTGTGTAAACCTGTACAGATGTAGTGATGGATTTAGTGTAAAGTTGTATACATTCTGTACGGGCTTTCAACAGGAAAGGAACTATTAATGAAAATGGAAGAGAAGAAATTCTACTTCAGTTGCTTTCTCTTGTTTGGCAGATGAAAAGAATTTTCAGTTGTGGCCATTACCTTTTGACCACCAAATGAATTTCATCCACTTTGATTGGATCGATCATTTTCCAGTCAAATAGTATTAAATTTCTTTTTTTATTTTATTCATTCTGAGTCATTGTTTTAGGGTTGAATCTCTATCATCTCATTTTTAGATTATGGATTAATGGAAAAAGAGAGTTGGGGTGTACCTTTTAGAGATTTTTCCCATATTGAGGAGTGTTTGTTTCTGAGAAAAATTTCTGGGTATTTGAGTTGGACATCATATTTGAGTAAAAAAATTTCCAACAAAAAGCGCTGGTTCATTTTCATGTACATCCCTATTCTTATTCTTCATCAATTGCAGTAAAACTCAAATGTCTTCTTGTGTTGATATCGTGTTTGAAGGGATTCCGAAAAAGATGGTAGGAACCTGAGTTTCCTAAGATCCTATACAAGTGATCTGGGAGAAGAGTAGAGATCTTGGGAAAACTTTATACTCAAAATTTTTTTTCATAGAAAATTTTGCGACCGATTAACAAATAGTTTTTATCTATTTAGAGATTTTTCATGTTATATTATTGTCTTTCTCTCTAATCTCCTTTAAATTTTTGTTTTAATTCGGTTAGAGCATGGGTTTCATATTTGTAAATAAGTCCTTGTTTCCTATGTTGGTTGAGAATATGTTTATTTCATTTGCATGTAGCTTATGTGTTAGTTGAAAATTTGAGAAATAAATAGGAGAAGATTATATTTATGGTAACTCTTTGAAATTTTTATGATGTCCTTAAAGCTACTAAGTGTAATGCTAGAGTTATGTATTCCATCTTTAATGCATTTAGCATGGAAGAGTTTTGAAGAATCTCTTTACATAATTTTGCTTAGGAAGCTTAGGATGTCCTTCAAATTACTATGAGGGAACTAATGTTATTAAAGTGTCACAAGACTTTTGGAAAATTTCATGCTAAGTTAATGAACACAGTTAATTCTAGCTTTAATTTTGGTAAACCTATCCTTGGCGAGAAATTTAACATAAAAAGTGACTACTAACAAGGAGTCTAAGGATGTGGCTTTTCTAAAAATAGAGGAACTTGTTGCCTCTTTCTAAACATTTGAGATAACCCTTGAATCACCTAGGAAATGGGAAGAAGTTGCTTTAAATGCTATTAAAGAAGAGTGCTTCAGTTCCCAAATTAAGGATGATGAAAATATGTCAAGTGGAAAGCTTACTAAGTTTTCTAGAAAATTGAAATACATGAAATTTAGGAAATATGAGAAAAAATCAAAAGACATTAAAATAAATGAAGAAACTCAATTAGAAGAGAGAAAATTAGGGAAAAAATGTGTTGAAAAGGAATTTGAGACTGACTACTTCAAGTGTGGGGGAAAGGGGCATATTGCAATTAATTGTCCCTCAAAGAAAAGAGTAAGAAGGCCTATAAGCAACATGGAAAAATCAAGTCAATCAAATGAAAATGAGTCGAATAGAAGTGATGAATGCATCAACTCTTCACCACCTTTGTGGTGAGTGTCAATGAAGAACTTCTCTTAAAAGAAGTTTCAAGTGAGTCCAATGAATTACATGGTTGAGATGCGTTTCAACACAACTTCTGAGATTTTGTACAATAAGTGTTGAAGTCTTAAAAAGAAAAAACAAGTCAAATGGAATGCCTCTAAAAAGAGTTTAATCAATGTGATCAATGTTTTTATGGGAGAAGAAATCTTTGTTTCACAACATTGCTTCTAATGTTTAAGAATGAGTAATGAAGAAAAATAGTAATGAGCTAAAATTTGAAAACCAAATGTTTAAGAATAAGTCTTAAAAATGAAAAGTCACATCCTAGCTCTAAAAGACTTAATGATTTGATTAATTCAAAATGTAAATCTTTGAATAAAATAGGCTTGACATTTATGGATGAAAATACTACTCTACTAGTGGTAAAATAGTTTTCATCAAGTCGTGTGATGAAGAACCTTAACCTTCTAAGAAACTCGGTCTAAACTGAAATTTCACTCTAGTCATTGTGGCAAAATGGGATGCTTTTTTTTATTGATTTTATTCAAGATTCTTTAATATTTTTAAAAGGAAGTTGATCAAGTTGATCAACCTAACAAATGAAAGTTATATATTGAAAAATAAGTTGTTGAATGGTAAAAAGAGAGTATCCAAGGATGGATTAAAGATCCTTCATTTTTGGTGAGTTGAATGAGAACACTTCTAATGTGAAAATAAATGTTTCGAATGTGAAACAAATCTAGATGAAAAAAGTTGATCTTAAATATTTAGTTGTTCATATAGCTCTTAAAGCAAGTAAATCACATTCATGGTATTTTTTTATAGTGCTTACTCACATCATATGACTCCTAACAAATCATTTTTCACTAAATTCATTGAATTTGATGGAGAAAATACAACACATGGTGATGGTAATGTGGCTAGAATGAAAGGCATAGGCACCGTTTATGCCTCAAGCATTCCTAATCTTGAAGAGGTTATATTATGAAAGGTTTAAAGACTAATTTAATAAGCATAAGTTAAATATATGAGAATGAGTTCAATGTCCAATTTTCATAAAATTTGTCTAAGACGTTTGACTTGAATGATCCATGTCTGATAATTAGATTTGAGAGCTTTTGACATGTGTGATGTTGTTTGTCAAAACTCTTGCTCATCCTCTTCTCTTGTGTCTAAAAGTTTTAAAATTGAATTTATTGACTTTTAGCATCCTAAATTGATTCAAATTGAGAAAGGGTATACCATTATAAAATTTTGGAGTGATAGGGTGAGGGAATACTGTTGGGGCAAGGCCCTTAAAAGAAAGACATGATGTAATAAATTTAGATGTAAATTTCCACTACTCTAACCATTAATTGCATTTAGATTTATTAGCATTCGGGCATACATTACTTGTATTATACATAGCTGGAGTGCATTAGGAGTTGCAAAGAAGATCTAAGTTATGAATTCCTTGCAAGTTAATAAGTTGTTTATAGTCAATTCATAGACTCAAGCAATCCATATGAGATTGTAGTACACCACCTTCTAATTGGAGGGATGACTTGTCTTAGTCATTAGGATAAATTTATCATGGTGAGTGTTGTAATGTGTATGGTTACGCATTTGATAGGATTTATAATGAATCATGACATTGATCATCGAGTAGTCATGATTCACCAGACAACCATTTTGCATGGACTCTCAACCTTGAGAGAACATTGAGCTAGTGTTGAAGTCTTCACTAGCTTTTATTTATTGTGAAAACCCTAAGGTGGTTATACATTCCCTACAAATTAGGTCACTATTGATCAAGGCATATGACAATGGGTATTCTCAAGATAAGCACTATGATATCTCATAGGTTTGAAATAGTGTATCCCCTTGGATGATCCTAAGGACTTGTGATTATGAAATTTGTGGTGTTGCAATAATTCCTTTGGTAGAATTTGACGTATACTTTTGATGAACTACAGTTTGTTAATTGATCATATAATAAGAGGATCTAAGACTCAAGGATTGAAGAGACAATCTTGAGAAGTTAATAACATTTACCTTATTAAATTATGGATGCTAGATCATGGGAAGTTTGCATGTAGTGGATAGTAGACAACGGACTAAAGGAATTAATTACATGGAATTAAATCAACTTGAGTGTAGTTTACTCTCTTAAGTGGAATGTTGAATCAACTTCAAAATTGGGTTTTAAGAGAACTAGTGTTTTCTTATGGGTCCAATGGCCCCTGCTCGAGCTCATATTCTTTGTCGGCACAAAGGTTTAAGGATTTATGAAGAATTAATTATTTATGTAGATAAGGACATTTTGGTAAAAGTGCAAGGTTGCACTATATTTTATAATTAATTATTTTTGCTTATTTGGATTGAACTAATTAATTAATTAGAGCCTACCAAATCTAATTAATTAATTAAGACCTAGTGGGCTAGAATAAGTGACCTAAGCTCAAGTTGGGTCAAAGTGATTTAAGGCCACAAGAAAGTTTACATAAAAATCATAGGTTCTAGGTTTAGACTTTTTAACTTTTCAAACTATTAGTCTTCTAGATACTTAGCCTTTTCCTTTCCCTTCTCTCAAAGTGTGTAGCCACTTTACACAAGTGTCATGGATCAAAGAATGAGCGATCAAGTGGAAGATCGCCAGGTTTCGAGATTTTACATCACCATCTTCACCAACTGGAATCAATCTCGTAACATCCAAATCACAAGTATTGTTTTCTAAACACATAGATCTAATGTTTTGTTAAAAACTACTTTTGTTGCTTAGATCTAGTTATCCCTAGGATATTAATAGCTTGCACCTCATGATCTGAGGGTTGGAATGTATTGATCTAGATATTCCTATGACTAGTATTAGAGTCCTAGGTTAGGGAAAGACATGTTAGAGCCTTTCTACAATGTGCTCATATGATTTTGCAAGGTTTTTTTTTCATCCCATGACCTTAAGGGATAATGGTTGAATGTTTATTTCTTAAATGTGTGAATGGTTTGATTTTTACTTTCAAGATTTGGTTGTAAACTCCATAGCAAGTGTAAGATTTTTATATTTCATTGTAAAAATCTTTGTTTTATTCTTAGATAAGTTGTAAGCTCCATTTTGGAGGAGTATAGGTTTTTTTTTTTTAATGTAAAAAAAAAAAAATCTATTTTTGTTCATCTTTGTAACCTAAGAGTGGAGATCGATCAATATTCTAAGATATTCAAGGACATTCACAGAGAAAAACTAGTCCTCTAAGATAAGTTTTCTAATGGAAAAGTAGCCAAAAAAAAAAAAAAAAAAGTGGAGGAAAGCCTCTCAGGAGCATAATTGTAAGCAACAATGCTCAAGCATCGAGAATAGCACTTCAATGGTCAGTAGCACTCAAGTGCTCATCAAACACTTGAACGGGACACTCAAGTGCTCCAAGATGGTTTAAGCGTATTTTTAGGTCTCTTGAGTGCTTGAGCACTTTTGGTAATGGAAGATCAACAAATTTAGGGTTTTTTCAACTTTCTAACCCCATTTTTGGTCATAAAGATACTTTGGTAAATTTTGATTTACCAAAATAGGATCCATAAGGTATTTTGTTAATTTCCTTTTCCATGTTTATGCCTTAAATATATAATTTTTATATATTGTTTGTCTTTCATGAAAATGGAAATTTTTAGTAACTCTTAATGGAAATAAATTTTCTTGAAAATAAGATTTCAAAAGATATTATTTATTGGTTGATTAATTAGAAATGGTCTCTAGCCTAGTAATAAGACTCATGATATGCTTGAAGTAGGTTTAATCCTTATGATGCTTGGATATCTTGCAAAAGAACATGTAGTTTGAGAAGACTACATTTTTGTTAAACTAATTACCAACTTGCCTTAAATGCTCATTTCTGTTTATTAATGCATGAAATTATTTTATTTGTTACAGATATCATGTTTTTAACATAATCACCTCTTATCTCATGTTTAAATCAGACCTAATTATGGACTAAACTTTAATTTGGATATAGTACGAGTTGCATAGAAGCTATTTTAAGTAGAGTTTGTTATTTCCTTTCAACAAACCTAGAAAAAAATGAAAGAGAAGCATATCAAAAGTGGCATAAGACATATCAAAAAACCAAGTGTCTCATGCTAATTGGGCCTTTGGATAATGCATGCCTATTGTCGTGGTTTATGATATTCTCTTTAAAATTGCAAGGGTTATTTGACAATAGGGCAAATCAACTAAATAAGTTGCCCTTGGGACTATTATGAATACCAGGATTCATGTGATCTTACAGATTTTACCAAATTCTTTTGGAATAGGTGAGAAGATTCTCAAATATTGGAATGGTGTTCATAAGGAAATCAAAGGTTTTTCAAGCTCTTTTACCAAAAAAAACACCAAAAAAAGAAATTTCAAGAAATGAAATAAGAGAGCAAGCTCATGGGCATGTGTAGACCCTAAAATTTGTCCAAATTTCTTTTTATTTATTTATTTATTATTATTTTTACATTTTTCTTTTTTTTTTCTTTTCTTTCTATTTTCCCTCATTTTCCTCTCTCCTCTTTCTTCTCATCCCACCCACTCCACCTAACCCTCTTACCCATTCTATTTTTCTACATGGCTAACCCACTCCCCATACCTCCTTCCAGCTTCTCTTTTTCCTTTTTTATTATTATTATTATTTTTCTTTACACCCTTCTCTTCTAGAGCTACCCAAGGGACCCAAGAAAAACCCACAGAGGGACACCAAGACGGTATTTTCTCTTCCTTTCCTCTTCTCCCATTTTCTTGCTCTAATTTCTTATTTCTTTTTTTATTCTTTCTTTTCTTTTTTCTTTTTTGGTTTCCCACAAATTTATCACCTATCATTGTCATCGGCAGAACCATCAGCCAGCCACTGCTGAGCGACGATTCTCTCTTCCATTCTTTCATTCTTCCATTTCTCTCACTTTCTCACCTCACCCATTTTATTTTATTTTATTTTTTCTTTCATTTTATTCTCATTTTCCATTCTCACATTCCCAAGCATATTTACTGCCACTCTTTCATCTTTCCAAAGATTTGAAATTATGTAAGTTTATTTATTTATTTATTTTTCTTTCTTTGATTTTAATAGTAATTGTTATTGAAATACGGCTTGTGCATTTATGTTTGTTTATAGGCCTTGTGTTTGGGTATGCATATTGGATATCTAGTTAAACTTAATTAAATTTATTGGTTTTTTTTTTTTTTTTTGTTATATTTGGGTACTACATATTAAATTTGGCTTGATTTTAGTTGTAAATTTAGGTTTGTGTATTAAATTAGACTTGAATTATGAGATATTGAATTTAAGCCCAATTGAATTTATTTTGATTCGTCATATTTTGGGTTTGTTAATTAATATAGAATTTAAGCTCATTTGTTGTTGGGGAAATTTTTTGGATGAATTGATAATTTATATGGATTTTACCCATTTTAATTATTTAATTTGATTGACATGAGACAATTACGGTATATTTTGGATGTCGGTTTTCAAATTAAATTGGGCTTGATTTTGGTTATGGATTTGAGTTTACTTATTAAATTGGGCTTGAGTGATGGCCTATTAAGTTTAGGCCTAATTGAATTTATTTTAATTTATCATGTTTTGGGTTTAATTAATTAAACTTATATTTTGGTTATTAATTTCAAAATTTTGGATTAAGGCCTATGACATGTGAGATATTTTTGTTTGGTTATATATGCTAATTTGGACCAATTTCGATTGACAAAATTTATTGGACTAATTTAAAATTTGAATTTGAGTTTAAATATTTCTTTAGGATTTTATACATTTCTAGATATTTATATTTGACTATTTTTGTTTTTGCATGGACTCATTCCATTACTCGCATTGGAATTCTTTGAGTACGTGGAGAATGGAATTTCATGGAAGGAAATAAGGCTCAGGAAGACTGCAAATGGAGCATTGAACTTGTTGTAAGCTTGTTTGGGTACACGTTTTCATTTCCTACTACTATTTGGTTTTATTTTTATTGATTTTTGTAAATATTTCTTTGTATATATTTGAATGTGTACAGAATTGAATATCGAACAAACCATAAATTTTGTTTAAATAAGAGGAATAATTCAATAAACATGTGTTTAATAAAAATAACAGTCCAAAAATTATTCTTTTTAATAAAAGTAAGTTTTCTTAATAAAAATTTAGAAAATTATTTCTAGGAAAATCTAGAAAATCGTTTTTAATAAAATTCAAAATAATAATAATTGTCCAAAAATTGTTTTGTAAATAAAGTTGTCCCAAAATTTAATTTTTAATAAAATCGTCCAAAAAAATGTTTTTTTACATAAATTCTTTTCCTTAATTAAAAAGAGATTAAAAGTAATTTTTAGAAATAGAGGATTTAAATAAATTTTTTTAATGAGAATAGGATGAAAGTTATTTTTGCAAATTAAAGTTGTAGAAATCATTTTCTTAATAAAATTAGATTGAATTTTAACATTTTTGTAAATAAAGCTATAAAGTCTTTTTTATTATTATTAAAAATTCTTTTGCAAATAAAGTTATATTTTTTAAAATAATTTGTATGAATCACTTTTCTTAAATGAAAATAAATTGAAATCATTTTGTAAATAAAATTATAAAAATTCATTCATTTCTAGTAAAAGCAAGTAAAAATAAATTTTGTTGCTAAATTGAAATTTTTTTAAATAAATTCGTTTGATATAATAAGTATAAATAATTCTTTTTGACAATTGAATAGAAATGAAATTGAATCATATCACTTGAAGGAAATAAATGGACTCTTTTTTGTAAATAAATAATTTGAAATTATTAATTCAAATTTGTTTTTAACAAAATCCTTTGAAATTTCTTGAAAATTAATTCTTTTGAAATATTTTTTTATTTAGATCAATAAATCCTTTTGCATAATTCTCTTGTCATTTATTTTGTGCATTCTTGTAATAAGATTTTATCGTCATTTTTGCGTGTATTGATTTGTTCCTTTAATCTTCATATCCATGATTAATTAGTAAATTGCTACAATTATCTCAATTCATTTAGTAGAGACCATAAGTATATGGGCTTAGAAGGATGCTATGGTATATTTTCCCGATAGGTAACCTGATCACTTAATCTAAACTTGGTTTTTGCAAACATATCTTTTCCAAAGAAGGAGTCACATAGGGTTATTTCTTATTTTGTTTTCTCTTTAAAAAATACAACAAAAATAAATGGTGACTTCAAGTCTTTTTCAAAAAATCATATTTTTCACCAAAGAAAAAGTAAGTCGCGCCGTCGAATGGAAACACACGTGAAAAACGCAAGTCCACAATAGGTGATTCTATTGTAATCTTTTAGGATCCTAAAAAGGAATGCTCAATTTACCTAAGGAAAAAAAAAGTACACATCATATTCTCGTTGTTGAATAAATAGTGATGAATTGATTCCAAGTTCACTATTTGTAGTTCTCTACAAGGTTTTCAACAAGTGAGAAGGTTACATTATGAGATTGTACTTACCTTAACTTTAGTTACAAGGTTAGTTGTACAAGCTGGTGGGAGGTTTTACTTTATTTTTTATTTTTTTATGTTAACTCCATTATCACTTTGCCAAGAAATTAGAATAATTAGATCTCAAGAATAAGCCTAGCACTAATCAAATATTTGGTTTCTAATGCCTAGGTCATATTAATCTAATAAGACCCAAAGACTGGTTAAGTCTAGATTTTTATTCTTTTTATTCTAGAGAATCTTTTAGTCTACAAATCTTGTATAGAGGGTAAAATGACTAGGAGGTCCCTTTATTTCTAAAAGACATAGAACCAATAAATTTTTGGAGTTAGTGCATGTTGGCATGTGTGAACCTTTTAATGTATGGGTATTTCATCACTTTTAGTGATGATTACTCTAGGTTTGGATATGTATATAGCAAATTTGATGCCTTAGATAAATTCATTAAATCGAAGGCAAAATCAGATAACCTATTAGATAAACATATCAATATACTTCGATTGGATCTTCGATTAGATCAAGGTGGCATGTCTAGTAAGTTCGTTTCTTTCCATAGGATTATGAGATTATATCCTAGTTGTGTGCATCGGGGATTCCATATCAAAATGGAATAATAGAAAGAAGAAATCGAACTTTTATGGACATGGTGACATTGATGATTGGTTTCTCATCACTTTCCACATCCATTTAGGATATTCCTTGGAAATTGTATCTTACCTCCATTACTAAGTCAATACCTTTAACTTCCATAGAGATGTGAACACATTGTAAACTTAGTTTACAATATATTCACATATTGGAATGTCTAACTCGTGCTAAACACAAAAGTAGACTAGTTGGAAGCAAGGCAAGAGAGGACACCAATTTATAGAACATTTAGGAGTACTTTTGGATTATTAATTTATAGTTCACATAATCTAAAGGTGTTTGTTGGTACAAATACCATATTTTTTATAAAGACTATATGATAAGTAATAAGGTAAAAAGTGATATAAATTGGAGAACAAAATAAATAAATAAGAAAAATAGTCTTACTTTTGCATAAGATACTATGGATCTAAAGATTTAGAGACATATCATTCCTATTACTTCTAGTACATCAGTGTTTCATCATTGTAGGAAGTTTATATTTGACATATTTGATAAAGCAATAAGCATGTTAGTGTCTATAACTTGGCAAAGAGCTATGAAAGGATAGTTAGAATCATTATGATCTAATGTAGTTTGGGTTCTTGTAGAAGCACTTAAAAGAATAACACCCATAGGTGTAAATGTTAAGATTGAGCCCCTAAAAGACAAGACATGATGTAACAAAGTTAGACTTAACTATCCCCTTGCTATCCCTTTGGTGTATTGATATTGATTTAAGCATTCAACCCATGTATCCTACTTTGTATATGACTTAGATGCATTAAGAGTTACACAAAAGATACAAGTCATGGGTTCCTTGTAAGTAGATAAGTTGTCCATAATTGGTTCATGGATTTGGGTAATTTAGGAGATAGATTTTTTGGGAAGCTAGTACTTCTATGGGTCCTAGTGGTCCTTACTCTTAGCTCATATTCCTTGTTATTGCAGCTTATAAGGGTTGAATAAGTTTTTAGTTCACTTTTGTGCATAAGAACGTTTTAGTAATTACGCAAGCTTGCATAGGGATAAGTGAGTGGTATCTCTAAATTAGGCTAATTGATTAATTAGGCCTTATATGGTTAATTCATCAATTAGCAACCTTTTTGGGCTAGATTAGGTGACCCAAGCCCATTGTGGGCTTAAGTCACTTCAGCCCACTAGGAAGCTTATAAATACCCCATTAAGGGTTAGGGTTTCCAAGTTTTATCATCATTCTCTTCTTCAGTCTAGAAAGAGAACCCTAGCCACCATTCTTGAGATCTCCACTATCTTGATGCCTAAACACAAAGAAGAGTCATCGGGCAAAAGATCATGGTGTTTACGAGATCCACTATGACTTTGGAGTTATCTACATCGATTGGAATTGATCCAAGAACATTCAGATCAAAGGTATGTGACTTTATTATCTATATTTATGTTTTCTATGGTATCCATATTGTTTTTTAATACATGGTTATCTGTTGCGATAGATTTAAAGAGTTTGGGATAGATTTGCATACACCCTACACGATCCAATGCATGGAAATAGAGTAATCTAGGGTTCCCAACAATAAGTTGGTCTACAAGAGAAAAAAAGTAGATGGAAAGGTTGAGATTTATAGTTCGAAACATTGCTTCAACTATAGGAAATCATTTCACCAGTAGCCATACTCAAATCCATCAGAGTACCCATATCCATTAGAGTATATCTCATTTATGAGATATGACAATAGGATGTCAAGATAGTTTTTTTAAAAGATTATCTTGATATTAGCATCTATATGATGCAACCAAACTTTTTCATGGTAAAAAGCCTTGTGTGTACAAAAAGGCACAAGGAAGCATGGTAGTGTTCTAAAGTCTTATAAGTAGATGACAATCTACTCATTAGGAATGATGTAGAGATATTATCATCAATTAAGATCAATTCGTCTACTCAATTTTAAATGGAAATCTAAAAAGGGGTGCAATATATTCTTAAGTTTAAAGTCCTTAAGGACTACAAGAATAGGAAATTGTGTTATGTTACCTACATTGGTAAGCATTTGGTCAAGTGTATGATATAGAACTACAAGAAGGGTTTGCTACCCTTTAGGTTTAGAGTTACCATTTCTTGAGATTGATGTCTATATACATCTAATGAGAAAGATTGTGTAAGGTGGTACCCTATGCCTTTGCAATAAGTAGCTTGTATGCAATGCTATGTGTTAGACCAAATATTTGCTTTATTGTAGGCATTGTGAGTAAATATCACTCAAGTTTAGATCAAGAACACTAGATAGTTTTCAAGCATATACTTAAGTATTGTAGGACAACACGGGTTTATGTGCTTGTGTTCTAAAGTATTGAGATAGTTTAAAGAGGTGATGTGATGGTTGGATATGTACATTTTATGGAGAACCCAACAAATCCCTTCACTGAGACATTGACCAGAAGAGTCTTTGTTGGTCACAGAGATAGAATAGGTTTCATATGAGTATCTAGTATGCACTGAATGCACTGATAGCATAATGCTTATAGAGTTGGTGGCTGGGAGAATGTTAGAATAATGTTAGGATAAAACCCTTAAAAGCATGGCATGGTGTAACAGATTTGGAATTCATTATTCATTTAATGATATTTTAATTTCACTTTTATCTATCCTTATTCCATGCATTATACTTTATTAGCATTCTGACCTAAATCTCTTGCATTGTATATGACTTGGGTGCATTAGGAGTTGCATGAAAAATCTAAGTCATAAGTTCCTTATAAGTCAATAATTTGTTCACAGTCGATTCATGGGATTAGACAATCCATTTGAGGTCATAGTGCACCACCTCCTAATTGAAGGGATGCTTGATCTTGGCCATCAAGATGGGGTTCCCATGGTGAGTACACTAGTGTGTACAATTACACATTAGAGAGGACCTATGGTGGGTCATGATATAAAGTTATCGAATAGTCATGACTTCACCAAGTTGTTATACTATATTGTCTCTCAACCTTAAGAGGATATTGAATTTGTGCAAAAGTTAGCAATGACTTTGACCTATAGGTGAGATTGTAAGCTAATCATATATTCCCTATGGATTAGGTCACTATTGATGGAAACCGATATCAACAGTTATTATCAATAAAGGCACCATGATAGCTCATAGGCTTTGAGATAGTGTGTCCTATTGGGTAATTCTAAGGATGTGCAATCATGAAATTTGTAGCCCTGTAGTAATTCCTTTAATGGAATTTGACATATATTCTTAGTGAGCTAGAGTATGTCATTTAATCAAATAATACAAGGATCTATAACTTAGGGATTATAAAGGTAATCTTGAAAGGCTGATAACTTTTATTTTTTTAGATTACAGATGACCAATTTATATGTAGATTGTATGTAGTGGATAGTAAGTCAAGGACCTAATCACTTGGTGTCCCGTTATAATATACATAAGGTACTAAAGTGCAATTGACTCTCTATAGTGAGATGTGTTAACTTTAAAATTGGATTTTGAGGGACTCGATACTATCCTATGGGTCCCAATAGTCCCTACTCGAGCTCATATTCCTTTATGACATGGTTTATGAGGGTTGGATAGGTTTTTGGTTCACTTATGTGTATGAAAGTATTTTGGTAATTACTCAAAGTTGCATAGGGGTAAGTGAACAGTGTCTATAGACTAGGCTAATTGATTAATTGGAACCCTAATTGGGTTAACTAATCAATTAACAACCTTGACCCAAGCCCATGGTGAGCTCAAGTCACTTAAGTCTCGTAGAAAGCCTATAAATACCCTCCTTAGGGGTTAGGATTTCTCAAGTTTAGTCTTGTCATTCTCTTTCTACAGTCCAGAGAAAGAACCATAACCTCGAGCCCCAAGATATCCATTGTCTCAATGTCTAAGCTTAAAGAAGAGTTATCAAGTAGAAGATCATGGTGTTTACAAGATTTTCTTCAGTTTTGGAGCTTTCTACACCGACAATAATCAATTTGAGAACATCTAGATCGCAAGTGTGGCACTAATCTTTAAATCTATGGTATTATTTTGGTTTTTAATTGCTATGATTCCATTGTATGATAGATTTAGAGAGCCTAGAATAGAATCTAGGGCTTAGGAACGGAGGAATCAGAGGTTTCCCAACATTTTTTATGTTTAAGCCACTTATGAGCTACATAGCTTATTGTGTTCTCAACTAATTACCTTCAAAACTGTTTCACAAACATCCCTAAGTCCTAGATGTCTTCTTCAAGAAGTGTCTTGCTTTCTTTATTTATCTTGATTCTCATTTTTGTTTTATTCATTAGTATCTTCTCATATCCTTCTTTCTCTATTTTATTCATGGCTAATATGTCTATGAGGATGTTTCCTTTATCCTTCTTTCAATGGTTATTTTGTTTCATAATAATCTTAAAATGCTCTAAGATATGAAAATCTTCTTATGTTTAATGCTCACTTATTTATGAGTTGCTTACAAATTTGATTTGATTGGATAAGTTGCGAGATGTTAATTACGTATCTTTTGAGGGACTAATAGCTTGAAAAATTGTCATTTGTTTTCATAAAATTTGGTGAATGATTCTTAAAGCCTAGATAAAAGCCCCCAATTGCAAAAATGGGACATTCTTATTTTTTTAAAGCAACAACCTTGGTGAACTTAAAGTCGTAATCAAATTCTAAGTGTGTTGTCAATATGTAAAAAAAAATTAATAAAATTCAAAAGTTGTATATGTGAAGAGAAGTGAAATGGTCATATTAAACAAAAATCCAATAAAGAAAGGTAAAAAATGACTTAAAGTGAAATAAGCTTGAGCTGCTCTTAGGGTGAATGTAATCTTGAAAATGATTTTTAGTTCAAGATAACTATAATCTTATAAGTGGAGGTTATCTATCATTGTTGGTTATTTATGGACTTATGAGTGAGCTCTTTTTAGCTAGAAGTTGTTTCATAAAGGGTAAATAATATCTTACTTTGCATATGATAAATTAAAAAGTTTCTTATGTTCAATGCTCTAATTTTTTGCAATAAGTAGTCTCTTTATAGTAATTTTCAATCATTATCCATCTAGATAACTAAAAACTAAGTGATTCAAAGTGTGTACCTCTTTTTTTTTATTTCAATTTTTTTTAAGCCCATGTCAATTTTTTTATCATCTCATCTATTCTTTCAAAAGGTTGTATAGTTTTTTACCTCATTTCTATTGATTTTTGGCATAGCCCAATTGATCAAAATCGATTAATCAAATGTATTGATCACCTATTTTTTAAAGCAAAACTAAGAGCTAATAATATGTGAGAAAAATGGTGATTAATTGACTATTTCGATCAACTACTTTTAAAGCAAAACCAAAAACCAATTTTATATGATCAAAATGATGTTTACTCGACTATATCAATCAATTGTTTTTTCAAGCAAACCAAAGATTAATCTTGTCCAATCAAAATGCTAATCGATCAAATGTATTAATTGACTATACTTGAGAAAACCAAGAGCTAATTTTCTTTTATCAAATTAGTTATCAACCATTCCCAATTGATGGAACTTATCATAAAATCTCTTTTAGAAAAAAATAACTAAAAAATTCTTAATCCTTTTTCAAACAACCCTAAATAATTTTAAGCCACAAATTTCATTCCCAACACCTAACCCTTTCCCTTACTCTCCATCATAGCATCATAACAACACTTATCATCATCTTTAGTGTCTCAAAGGTTATTTAATCGTCATCTCTAAAGTATAGTTACAATTCATTCGTCCCCTATCATTTCTAATTACTGAAAGACCTTTATCTCATTGCTTTTCCCATTGGTACCCTAGTTCTCTAGTTTAGTTCTTCTCAAGTTCAAATATTTTTTACCTTCTCTTATTTTGTAAGTTACAACTCTTTTTATATTGTCTATTCCAAGCCTTATTTCGGCTTAAAAGTCCTTGGAGTTTACATTGTTGGTGTTGGTTTCTTAGTGTCTTCATTATAGTATTAGAGCTTAGGTGTAATGTTTTTGCTATCTATTGCTTAATCTTTGTTCTTTGATACTTCTAAAATACTTTTTTGGTAGAGCTCATTTTCTTAACTTTTTGTCTAATTCCTATGGTAGGGTTTAGGGAGAGGATGCTCATGTTGAATATTTTTCTAATATATATTTACATCGGTATTCAATTTCTATTAGAGCATGCATGGTTTGCACATTCTCAAATAATTAACCCATTTGCAAATTATTCTTCTCCCCTTCAATTGCATTATATGTCTCCTCTTTAACACTCCTATTTTTCATAACCAACCTCTAATATTTCTTTAAAATCTATGTCATCTTCAACTCTTAGGTTAGTCTCACCCATGGTATTTAGGCCTCCACCACCGATAGACCTATGTCTAATAGGCTTCATTAAAGGTCAAACCTAATCTTAAAATCTACCTTGATTAAGCTTAACTTCTATCACATGTGACTTTCCATAATTTGGGAAGATTATGTGGGGACAATAGCCTCAACTGACATAGTTATTCTACCTAACACCATCAAGTGAATTGTCCTTTGTCATTCATAAACTCAAAATGTTTGTAACAATACTTCATCAACGTTCACATCAAAAGGTTAATTTCAACCCAACAAGTAATAGGTTACAATTAATACAACACCACTTTCTCCTAAATCACTAAAATTAGTAGCAAACAAATCTTCGAAGATGTCAATAATATATTAACAATCTAGATTTATATTGTGTATGTTAGGATATAACCCTTAAAAGCATGAAATGATGTAACAAAATAAGTTTTCATTATTTTATTTATATATTATGATTTATGTTCCCACTTTTCTATCCATGATTACATTATTATTTATCTTAGCGTTCATGCATGTATCACTTTCATTGTACATGAATTGGGTGCATTAGGAGTTGCACATAAGGTCCAATTCATATATTGCTTACAAGATGATAAGTAGTTCATAGTCGGTTCATATAATTAGGTAATCTATCTGAGGTTGTAGTGCATCACTTCCTAATTGGAGAAATAACTTATCTTAGTCATTGTGTTGAATTTCCATGGTGAGTACATGAGTATGTATAGTTTATAGATTAGATAGGACTTATAGTGAGTCATGACATTGGCTATCAAATAGTCATGATTTCACCAACCCACTAAGTTTCATGGGCTCTAAACCTAGAGAGAATGTTGAGCTAGTGTTGAGATCTTCAATGGCTTTAACTTATGGGTAAGACCCCGAAGTGGTCATATATTCCCTATAGATTAGGTCGCTATTGATTAAGATAGGTGGCAATAGGCATTCTCAAGATAGGCACCATGATATTTCATAGAATTGAGACACTATGCCCCCTTAGGTGATCCTTAAGACTTATGATCATGTAATTGATTAGAACTCAAATTATACACTTTGATGACTTTCAAAAACTCATTTTAGTGTGTTTGAGGCACTCATAACAACCTCAACTGTTCAATTTTATGTTAATGTCTTAGAAAAAAAATATTTTTAATGTGTTTTGTGATATTTTTGCATAATTAAGGTTTGTTTGGTACATTCTTAACACTTCATGGACAAAAGAGTACGTAAGTAGGGGACAAGATCACTAATAGTGCATTGAACATGATCCCCAAATTACACACTAAGTAGAGCCCATTGTAGCACACCTTAGGAGCACTAATCTAAATTGTGAACTTGAAGTATCCCACCTTTAAGTAGTGATTTTGATTGCACACTTAAGGGACCTAAACTACATTATGCACTTCATATTGTACACTAAAAGGACCTGGCTTAGGTGGTGCACCTTTTAAGTGCACTTTGGTGAATAGCACACCCCATTTAGGCGCTCCAATAATGGTGTGTTCTTGAAGTGAGCTAAGAAGGAAGCCACCCGACCTCCCTAACCTACACGTACAAATCGCATCCTAACAACCATAAGTGCACTATTTCATCAATAAGTTAAGGTCATCTCTACAACCCTTAGTGCACAATTTTCCTTCAATAATGCAATGCATGTCCCCAAAGTCATAAGTGGACTATTCTCTCCTCCATTTACAAAGCACATCCCAAATAGCTTTCATTTTAGTGCATTGCCTTGATCGCTCCACCTTGCACTCATGCCACACCTTCTGATTATTGCACACTCAAGGATGCATAACACTTAGTGCCCTTGGAGAGTTGATTGATCCATCCACATCACCATGCTAACACGTCGAAAAAAAAAAGTGTAGCCACCCACTCCATGTTGATATCCCATGACTGATGATTGTGCTGACACACTTAGACTACTAGCATGAGTAAGAGGCATATCTAACTATGGATAGATTCGAAGCAGTAGGGAATGAGAGAATTTTTCGTATATAAATACAAGAACGATAAATAAACAAAAGGAAGAATGGGGATCAATAGGGAAATAAGTTAGATTGTCTTTAGTTTTTCTTTATGTAATTTTTTTTTTTTTTTTTTTTGTAGTTCAATAAATCTTTTATTTCGGTTTTATGTTCTAATGTTTGTGTTTCCTTTTTAATTGTGTGTTTTTCTATTTGTGTTTTCCTACTCCAAGTGGGTAAAAAGGGGTAAGATTTCCATATCTTAATTTGGTTCACCATTGGTTTAGTTGTGGATGGTTAAAAGAGACCTAACTTAGGTTAGCAGTTTCAAGGATTGAAATAAGGGATTAGTAACTTAGGTCAATGGTTATGAGGACCAAAAGGAATAACCATGGTTAATGGTCTTATAAACCAAACGTAGTCCTTTTGATATGGGGAGGAACCCACTTACACCTTCTTATTGCGAGAACCCACAAACAAGCAATTAGACAAAGCTAAGCTTTGTTGAAGCGATCATTACCCATGTCAACTAGAACCCATTTGATATAAACCCTTGGCCTGATCCTAAGGTTAACATACGTTCAAAGCCCTGTTAGTGAGTGGAGCTTGAGAAAATGAATTAAAGTTAATTGCTGCTCTTGGACTTTTTTTTTTTTTTTGTTAGTTTTCCTTTCAATTTCTAGGATCTTTCCCTCTCTTCAATTTAAAAATCATTTTTTTTTCTCTTCCAACCAGCACTCATACCACAAAATCTCATGCTTTTAGCACAATTAACCTAATTTTTCCTATAGAGAGACCTAACTATTATACCACTGTTAGTTCTTTTTATTTTTGGTTCAATAACTAAGAGTCTCAATGACTAATCTAGTTTAATTTTTGTAAAACTTCATTGCTGAATTTATTTATAGATTTTGATATTAAACCAAAGATAAATGAACTAGTAATTTGTGGTCGTAGTAATTCCTTAAGTGGAATTTAACATATGTTCTTTGTAGATAAAAATATGGTCATTGACCATAAACTAAGAGAATATGAAACTCAAATATCATAGAGGTAATCTTAAGAGGTTGATAACATTTACCTCATAAGATTACAAACGCCAATTCATTGGGAGTCTACATTCAGTGGATGGTAAGTCATGGGCTTGAGAAATTGATTAAAATAGATTTAATCAATTATCATCTCAATACAATTATATAAAATATTGGAATGCAATCAACTCTCTTTAATAAAGTATTGAGTCAACTTCAAAATTAGATTCTAAGGGAGTTAGTATTATCTATAGGTCTTAGTGGTCCGCACTCGAATTCATATTCTTTGTTGGCACAAAGTTTTGAGGATTTATAGATAATTAATCATTTATGTGCATGTGGATATTTTGATAAAAGCATAAGGTAACATAGGAATTTATAATTAACTATTTTGAGTTTTTCTGGATTGACCTAATTAACTAATTAAAACTAGTTAGATAGATTAAATGATCCAAGTCCAAGTTTGGCCAAAATCACTTCAAGCCACAACAAAGTGTGTTGTGGTCTTCCAGAAAACCCTAACCTTTATCTCTCTCCCTCTCAAGGTGTGTAGCCATTCTACACAAATGCCAAAGACTAAAAAAGGACTGATTAGGTGGAAGATCATAAGTTGTTGGGATTCGTTATATCAACTAGAATCTAATCTAGCAACATTCAAAACAAAGGTAAAAAATTTTAGCACCTAGATCTAAGATCTATTGCATGTTTGTATGCTTCTACTCCAATAAGATCTAGTATCCCTAGGATCTTAGAGAGGATGTGTGAACTAGTGGTTTTCCCAACAATATAGTTGATGTCACTTTCCATGGTGATGGAAAATGAAGTCGTAGTATCTCATTTTCACCTATACAACAAAAACACTAAAAGAAATTACTAACCATCTATCTGCAAAAAGGAAACAAAACCTTAATTTTAAAACTTTGTATGCACTCACAAATCGATTTTTGAAAGGTTTTGCATTGCAATTCTACAAATTGCTCTTTGTTATTCAACGACCCCTTCTAATGCAATTCTGACTTAGGATAACTTGATTTTGAGCTTTAGATTTTGGTATTTGTACACCCTATGTTGCAATTGTAAAGTTTTGATCCCAAACAATTGGATTTGACAATTCATGTTAGGGATGAGATGTTACAATAGCAAAATTAGATTTTTTTTTTTTTCCCTCAAAATGTGATGTTTTACAATGGGACTTCATGTTTTTCCCATTTTTAAAAAAATATTTTGTGGTCAAAATGTTACATTTAATGCTCTCCAAATGTAAAGTATTGCCAGTATTTAGGAGATTTCACTATAATCATTGACAAAGGTTGTCAAATAATCCCAATATAATTTTAGAAATTTATAGAAATAAAACATAATTATTAGATATCTCAAGGGATGTTGAGTAATTTTCCCTATTTTATTTTAAGAAAAAAATACATGGATATCATCTAAGTAGGTTGAGAGTTTTTGCATAATACTTGAAAAAAACTATTTTCATGTTATCACTTTCTAATAAAGCTACTTATGTACGCATAGATTTGTTTAGTGTACTCTTTCTTTTCATATGTACTAGCGAATGTTGTGGCATGATTTTTTTTTCTTTGTGGTTATGTCAATTTATAATGATTATAAAATTTTTAATTTAATATTAAAAATCATAAATTCAAATTAATAAAATAAATAAACTTATTTAATATAAAATTAATATATATATTGAAAGTAAAACTTTATTAAATATAAATTGTTTCATAAAATATTTAGAAAAATATATGTTAAGCTTATATAATGCTTATTAGCCCACCTATTCGAACATGAATCCATTAAATCAAATTTTAAATTTCATAAATTTCCTTTTCATGCTTTTTACATAAAAATACTTCTGCTATTTTTTTTTTCAAAATTGATAAATTTTGGTAATATAATAAAACACTAAAAAAAAAAAAAAATCATTCACAAAAAGAAAAAAAAAATGGCAAAGAGGCTTGGAGAATGTATTCATTTAAAATGAAAAAGAAAAAGGAAGGGCAAATGGAAGCTAAGGACACGTGGGTGGCACGTGGTCTCCCCTGCAGGCTAGCTTTCTCCACTTTCCCCATTGAGCCCTAAACCACAAAAGCCTTCCCGCCACAGGGTAGCTGCAGTCAACCGGCTCAACCGTTTTTAAACTCCCAATTCTCCCGCCAAAATTTGGATTGGCTGTGCAAACCGGCTAGCTCCGGTGACCAGTCACCCTCTCCCAGTAGGCTGTCCCAATATAAAACGGTGGAGCAGCGACACTAGAGGCGTCAACGCCATCAGGTGCTTCGATGAAGGTTGTGGAAGCTAGGGTTTGGATCTTGGCAGAATGAGTGCTGTGAACATCACAAACGTCGCCGTTTTGGACAATCCCGCCTCCTTCTTGAAACCCTTTCAGTTCGAAATCACTTACGAGTGTTTGACTCCTCTCGCAGACGGTAGTTTCTCTCTCTCTCCTTCTATCTCTTTCCCTTTTCTTTTATTGTTTTTTATTTTCGGATGCGTTTCTTTGGGTTGGGTTTAATTTGTGGTCTATTTGTTTGTTGAGGAAAAAAAAAACACGGGAACTTTGTGGAAGATTGCATAATTTGGCTCAATTAGGTCTTCTAGTTGTATTACGCTGGGTAGATGAGATTTTAGGTTTTATAGTGGTATTTTAAATACCTTTTTTCAGAAGGTAAAGAATGTCAAATCGGTTGCTTGCATTTTCTTGCCAAGCAAACAGCGCATTATGATCAAAATTGTTACGCCGGGCAGCCGGTAGGGTTTGTAGTGTTGTGATCGTCTTCTGAATGGAAATGGAGGCGCGCAAGATTGTTGTTGAGATGATAGGATATATTTAATCAATATTGTTTTATTGCATGAGTAGATTTTGAGATTTAGATCATTTTGAAGGAATTTTGGCTGAACGTGGTCTGGAATGGTTTAAGCTAATCTTAGGAAAGAAAATTAGCCACAGAGGAGAATTCCTTTTAAGTGTTTAGATTGTTGATATATTAATGTCCATTATAGGGTTGATTCTTCTATGGATAATAAAGAGATCAAGTGAATGGCCCGTAAACAAAGAAAACTATATCTCTATGTTATGGGGGTCCTCTATGCCCGTAAACAAAGAAAACCATATCTCTATGTTATGGGGGTCTTCTACTTTGGGGGCAGAGGAAAAAACTTTTGAGGATTTAAAGGATGGATTAGATGATGCAGAGAATGTATGAAACAAAAAATAGACCATGCTTGGGTTAGCTGCTCTTCATTGAGATCATGGGACAGTGAGCTATGATATTGAAGAATTTACATCAAATGAGCTGGATGGAGCTGCCAATTCCCTGGAAATTGGCAGAAATTAATGATTGTTATAAACAAAAGTAGGAGTTTCTCTGTATGATTTCTAAGATCTCTTTCCCAAATGTCAAATTCTTGGGAAAAAACTGAGATGAAAGAGCAGAGAAATGCTTAAAACTGGTACTCTTTGAGCATTTTTCTCATTCTTTCCAAGAAAGAGAGAAAGCCTTAAGGAGAAATCTTGATGAAGAAGGGGAGTTACTATATTCAAAGTGAAGGTACCTTACAGTAAAAAGTAATGAGTTTTAGTATTTGAAAACAGGAGAGCCCTGCTCTAGGATTTGCTGCTCTACTGTGATATGATTTTCAAGATCTATTTCCCAAATGTCAAAGGGCACCTTACTCTTAGTTATTGAGGAAGAAATGAGAGGAAAGAAAAGAAAAATGCTTAAAATTGGTATTACTTAAGCATTTTTCCAATTCTTTCCAAACAAAGCCTTAAGGAGAAATCTTAATGAAAAAGGGGAGTTCTATATTCAAACTAAAGGTATCTAACAATAAAAAGAAATGAGTTGTAGTATTTGAAGACATAAGAGCCCTTCATGCACTAGGATTTGGTACCCTACTTTGATTGAATAAAACAAAGTTTGAGTTTGGATCAAGAACATGCTGCAAAGAATCTCAAGTTGATTGCGACTTCTTTCTGGATTGTGTAGGCATGTGAAGTTAGTATGCACTCAATGTAGGGCTCAAAATCTTGGCTGAGTCATATCCACCTCAGCCATGACCAGTATCGGACTGATACCCGAGTTCAATATTTGGTTGACTTGCAAATAGACTTGCTTGAATTGAAGATAAATCAGCCATCTTGAAGCGAATCACACAGAAACTTTGAGACTACTCCAAGATTATGCCAATATTGATCTATTCGGGTGATGGGTGGTGGAAAAAATGGTAATGTTGGAGCGGAAATGGTGGAGAAGAGGAGTATAGAGAGCTTGGACCCTCTGCATCTTCATCCCTATATTTGCATCTCCATCCTTAAAACTTTACATCTTCATCCTTCAAACTTTACATCTTCATAAGGCTATTTTGTCTTCAATTTAGAGCCTTCAAAATGGGTGTCGTGCAGGAAACAGGGAGTTATCCATTTAGAGGTGAAATTGGTATTGTGCAAACAAGGGGAATAGGTGTTTGACTAGGTGTATGGGTATTTGATAGGATTAAGAATTTGGGTTTCAAATCATAAGTGTTTGTCTTTGAATCATGGGCATTTGTTTTTAAGTAGGTAATGAGTATTTGATGGGCATTTGTATTTTAGTAAATAATGGAAATTTGATGGAAATTAGGATTATAGCAAATGAATTATGAATATTTAGGTTTACATCAAATAAGTAGGAAACGAATATTAGTATAAAAATTAAAAATAATGAATATATTTGATAGGAAAAATGGTGCTTAATTTTTTTATAGATGATTCATGGTTATAATTTTTTAATAATTCAAAATATTTTTTAAAAATTCAAAATATTTAATTTAAACAAATTTGTTATAATATATATATATATTTGATAACCAAGGAACTTTCCTTGGCCAAGCGCTTAGGACTTTCGACTAAGACCCAAATTTGTTATAAAATATAAATTCACTTTTTATTATTTTCATAAAAAATAAGAAACATTTACTATTAAGTGATAAAGTTAAAAAAATTTTAAATTTTAATATTGTTATAAATCATTCCAAAGGTATGCTTTTATGACAATTTGAATAATTTTATATATAATAGAAATTTATTTTATTAATATTTTAGCATATCTATTTATGTTTATTTTTGTAATACTTTTTGCAATATTTTTAAAAAAAATTTGAGCTTTTAAACTAGAATCTTTTGTAACCCAATACCAATCCGAGATGCTGAAACCAATGTGCCTTGGGACCTCCCGAGTCAGTGACCAATACCATGACTTTGAACTATGAGTCAATGTGATTGACAACTTTTTTGTAGACAATCTAAATGCACATATATACCATACAAGTGTTTTTTATCCTCCTAAATAAAACTGCTAGTTTCAAACCTTGCAACCACTGATATTTAAGTAGAAAAGTGATTTTTTTTTATTGCTGTTACATTGGTGAAGTTCTATGAGGCTTCTGTCATTAGTATTTGGACTTACGAAACTCATTACTGGTAAAATATTCTCTTGCACGAACCAATAGCCATAATTTTTCAAAGACCCAATCTGCCATAAACTCCACAGTATACTCGGAGACTCTTTTATCCAAAGTAGATTCCTTGTTGGTATTCATAAGCTTTCTGTGTGAATATGATCCCATCATTTTTGTTATGAATGTGTAAACAGATTCTGGAACTGTTTTCTATATAATGTGTTCATGGTGGCATTGGGTTACTGTATTTGTATTTGCCATTGTATTTGATATCTGATTTATCACATCAGCAATACCGGTATCTTTGTTCGAGGTTGAATTTCAAATTCTGAAGTTGCCAATTAGCCTGTTAGTAAAAATTAAAGAGTAAAAGAGAATAACTTCATGTTGTTTTGCATTATCCATTTAATGACCTTGATGCTGTGTGGATATCTGTTTTATTTCTTTTATTTGTATTTTTGTTATTACAAACATTTTGTTGGCTGTGACTGTTAGGATTGACATACAACCAACTCATCACTCATTTTACTGCCAAGTACATGTGTTTTTAACTCCAACATCTTTACTTTATACATTTCTTTTTCCTCTTCTTTTTTGGGTTTTCTAAGTGCATACAATGCCTTTTTCTATATGGAGTTCATCATACAGTCAATGGAATATAAGAGGGCAACAAATAAAATAGGAGAAGAATCAAGGTGTAAATTTACCATTGCTTTAAAAAATGTGGTGGGGACATGCAAGAATGCCTCAATAGTTAAGGTAATATTGACTTGGATGATCTAGTCATATGAACAGATTCATCAGGTATGACAGGAGGTGCTACCCATTCAATCAATTCAAAGCAAAAAAACTAGGTTCAGGATCAGGAAGCGGTACCCATCAACAAGTGAATAATTATGCATTCAGGCACTTCCAACATTACTGAGTTGTTGTAGCTTGTGTGTTTTAGTAAGTCACCCCACAAATTCTATGCAAAATTTTTTTGAATTTTGGAGAATTAGCAGGCCAATATATATTCTTTTAGGTCTAGATTTGTTTTCACCAATTCCTTACTATGCTTTAACAAGTTCCCGCTAGAGAAAATTTCAGACCTTGATTCTTTTCTATCAAAGTGATCTCTACATGAATGTTTGAAGGACTCATGCACATCAGCAGAACAGTCAGCTGACATGGTTCATTATATTGAATTCATTCAGGGGCGCTCTACCTGTTTTTGGAAGTATATGGAAATTGCACTGTATTGCCTATATTTGAAATAGAACATTGAGTTTGTATGCCCACAGGAATTTGGAAAGCGATATCAGCCAGTAAAATTGTTGATAAGCTCCTAAAGATAGGATCATGGTCACAATGGTAGATTGTGTGGTGTTCCTAGTAAACAGTGTAAGGTTGGTTCAGATACAGTGTATCTGTTGGGACCCTATTTCTTGAATTCTCATGTTGGCTGGTTGACACAAGCTAAAGTCACTAGAAACGATTAGTCATGATTATATGCTATTCACCCAAATGTTTAACAAAGTACAGGAACTAAATAAATTATACGGTTTGACAAATTGATCTACTTGTTTTCTTGTTCAGACGCCTAAACTTCTGTTGATTTACAATGCTTTCTCAGTATCCATTGGATTGTAACAGTTTTCACTTTATAATTTCAATGCAGATCTTGAATGGAAACTCATCTATGTGGGATCTGCTGAAGATGAGACTTATGACCAACTTTTAGAGAGTGTACTGGTTGGGCCGATCAATGTTGGAAACTACCGATTTGTGTTGCAGGCAATCCCCACTGGCTCAATACTGAATTTTTAAATCAGATTCAGTTGATTTACTTTTACTTGCATATGGTGGAACCAGCTCTGATATATATTATTGTCTAACACTTTGCAGGCTGACCCGCCTGACCCATCAAAGATCCGAGAAGAAGATATTATGGGTGTGACAGTGCTTCTGTTGACGTGTTCTTATGTGGGACAGGAGTTTATCCGTGTGGGCTACTATGTGAACAATGAATACGATGATGAGCAGCTGAAAGAGGAACCTCCCCAGAAGGTGTTGATAGACAGGGTCCAACGGAACATACTATCAGATAAACCAAGAGTAACAAAGTTTCCCATCAATTTCCACCCTGAGAACAAAGATCCTGGAGACCAACCCCCTCCGCCTGATCATCCTGCTGAAACTGATGGAAATAGAGAAGAACCACCTGCTTCAACTCATCACCCTTCAGATGCCCGATTGCCGTAACTACTACTTCCAAACTCTGACCATCCAATTTTCTGGTTTGAGCATAGCATGGTAATTGGTTTAGTTGATATCTATGCTAAAAAAAAGAAAAAAAAAAATTCTGGATGAACTGCATCCGAAGGATCATGTATTTATTACATCAGCCTGATGGAGAGATGTCTGATGAAATGCTGGGTTCAGTCTGGCTGGTTTGGGTTGCCAAAGTACTGGTTCACCAGGTTGGTTACTTTCTATGTTCAAAATTGGATTTTCGGACCTTGTAATAATTATCAAGGAATTTCAGCTTCATTAGCTTTAATGACCTAATAACAACTCTAACAAAAATCTTTTTTTTTTTTTCACATTTATGGGTTTTTGTTAGGCTATGTTTGGTTCTTGAAAAGTTTTAAAGGAAAAAAATAATATAATCTCTTATTTGGTAATAAAAAATCAATGAAAAGAAACATGAATATATATATATATTCTATGTTGGTTGAATGAATATAAGGGTAAGGAAATAAATAAATTTAAAATTAATAAAATATTTGTATATATTATTTTAAATTTATTTTAATTTGTTAATATAAAAATTAAATAATTAAAAACCAAAAGGGGTTCTAATGAGCACTTATCCGGGCCTTCCTAAAGGAAGATTTTCCGTGGTATAGAGACCAACATAGGCCAAGTAAATTTTTAGAACTCGGACGCATGAGTTGTTTGAGAGCCCAGCTGGCAGCTGGCATGTGCACACTAAAATTCTTTGAGAAACTAATAACAAGAATAATTGTTTCAAGTTTAAACATTTTTGTGATTTAACAGTGAAATCCAATTTGGTCTGCAATATTATATTAACTTTTGTGAATTGGTCAGGAGACATGTTTAGAAGTTTGTTATCATATAGGCTCGGGTTGTTCAAACCTTGACCCAAGCCCAACTCAAATTAAACTTGGGTTGAGAAAACTTAGTCCAAATTCAATCCAAATAATGAAAATGTTTTCCCAAACCTACCCAAATATCAGGTTGGGTTCGGGTTGAGTCGGGTCAACCTGTTCAAGTTGCACCCCTATTAGTAACCCTATTAGAAAGATTAGCAATGCGTTTTTTCAGAGTTTAAAAGTGATTCCTAAAATTTGTCAAAAAACATTTTTTAAGGTGAAAGATTTTTTTTAAATCACTGTCAAATGAAATCTTAATTTATTTTTATTAATGAAAATTACTAAAGGTAAAAAAAATTAAGATAATCTTGAGTGAAAACCTCATTAGTTTAGGAAATACTAAATATTAAATACATTTTTTCAAATTGAAATTACCTATTAAAACAAACTTATAATAAATATTCTCTAATTAAAATAAGCAAGTAAAAGCTATAAAAATTGAGAAATGGCTCAATAAATCTAATATTTTAGCAAAATTTGCTAATCATTTTTCAATATATAATTGTTTTTAATATATAGTTATTTATACTGTTGTAAAACGAGGATAAATGCAACGCAAATAAAAGTAAAGAAACTAATATATGTTATTTCAATAATAATACATAATGGGGAGGAAAAAATCGTAGAAGAAAATTGAGAGAATTGGGAGAATGAAAGGAAGAGAGAAAATGAGAGAAATAAAATTTCTTTCTTTTGCTCGGGATGGGATTCTACAAGGGATGGAAAGCCCTTTTATAGGTTGTCCTAAAAGGTTCCCATTTACTCATCTTAAAGATGAGTAAATGAAACTCATAAATGAACTTCAATTAATTATTACATTAATGTGGTCATTCATTACCTATTTATAACACATCCCCTTGGATGACCACTGTATTAAAATAATATGCTTAATGAAGACCTTGCTAGTAAAAAACCCTATGGGAAAAACCTAGTGAAGGAAAAATAATACAATATTCTTATAATTTTTTAAGTTGTTCTTAATATGTTAGGACTACCTCGTTAAAAACCTTGTCAGTAAAACCCAATGGGACAAAACCTGGACGAAGGGAAAAAGAGTACAGTACTCTAACACCCTTTTACAATCATACTCCCCTTCATGTCGATATCCTTGAGTTAATGCATTCCAATTTTGTGTATTAACTTCTTCAATGTTGAGGTTGACAATGACTTTGTGAATAAATTTGTTAAATTATCACTTAAACATATTTGTTACACATCAATTTCACCACTCTTCTAGAGTTCATGTGTATAAAAGAATTTTGGTGAAATGTAAGTCATCAAATAAATAAGCATATTATATATGAAATGTATCAATCAATACATCATATATCCAAAAAGCTAAGATTTCAAGGTAAGCAATATGATCCAAAAAAAATGTATGTCAAAATGCAAAAGGATAATATGCAAACATGTATCTATCCTATATATCCTCCTAGAACCTAAAATATTTCCCCTTTTGGCAACATGAAAAAAGAATAAAGGACTCACAACAAATGATCAAAATGTGGAGGAAAAGGTGGAAACACGGAATGCAAGTAGGTCATCATTTCCTCATGTTGACGCTTCATGCGATCCTCAATATGCTTGATCCTCTGCTATAGATACTCAAATTGAGAAGTATAGTCACTCTGATACTGATCCATGCGATCCTCCATAGAGTAGAAACAGGTATCACTAATCATAACCAACTCCTCCATACGAGTACCAAGTGAACTAATCTGGGTCGATAAGTCCATCCAAAGAGCATGGCCAGGAGCAGGAGATGCCTGAGGTGGTGATACCTAAGTATAGGTAGGCTCAGAGTATGTTAGTCCAGAGAAGTCAAGCTTAGTGTATGATGGTTGAGTGGAGGGTCCTTGTATAAAAGCAGGCTCAGTCATCAATGGCTCAGAAAAAGTAGACTCAAACTTAGTACCTCTCGTTTGTGAAGGAATCTATGTCTAAAGTAAAAGAATATCAAGCTCAGCTCACTCAGCTGGCCACCCTAAGGGTCCACTCCACCTTTCATCTGTCGAATCTCTGTCTCTTCCTCAACTCTAGGGTGTACCTATCCTTGTCTCAATGGTTGTGGTTGTGCCTATGCCTATGCTAGTGCTCTCTCTACTTTTCTAATCCATGAGTCGTTTGGAGCCTTCTCAAATTTCATCCTCCTCAGGGATTGGTCATTATACATGTCATGAATACTAGGTGCCTCACAGTCTATCTCTCTGCTCAAGTTTATGATAGCCTTCTTAAATACCAAAGAGAGAAAGTGTCTATAGGAGAATGCTTTAGTCGTGCTCTTGTAACAGGTAATCATGTGCATCATCATCAGATATCCCAAATGAATTTGTCTCCCAATGAGGATCGAATCCATCAAGAAAGCCTCATAGTAGGAGACCTTGTCTTGGTGTCCATCCCGTGGCAAGAAAGCGAAGCATAGCATGTGATGGAGTACTCTACAGATGACAGTCAAGCTGTTTGCTGATGACTTGCCCATCCCATGGGCATCTGGCAGTCCATAGATCCTCTTAATAACCTTTTTATGCTCAAATATCATAATGGTAGGCCACACCTAAGACTCATATATCCTTAATCTGACGGTTGGCACTCCTATAATTCGACAAATAGCATTCACATCAAGCTCAATCTCAGCTCCTCTCAAGGTATAAGAAATAGGACCTCCAACATGGTACCTAGCCTTGGCACAAAATGCTCCAACCAAATTCGGAAAGTCAGACTCGGATAGAAACACAATTAGAAGCCATCCCATCTTCGCAAAAAGGTCCTGAAATCCAAAGTAGATCAACTGTATGAAGTCAATATCTCTCCTAGGTACCACACATTAGTGAGAGAAGTGTTGCTTGTACCGTTGGTACTCCTCCACGATACTGAACAAGGAAATGTCAAAAACAAGCCTTTCGGTGTGCTTCCATCTGGGACGACTCAGCTAGGCGCTTACCCTGTGCTCTTGCAGTTGTGGGCTCTTGTTTGGGAGCCATGAAAATCTAAAGGAAAGAAGTGAAAAATGAAATGAAGATCGGGTAAAGAGAGAAAACGACTCAAAACTGAAACCCTAACCTCTAATCCACCCTAGACTCACAAATTAGTGTCCAAGATAGCATAATCAATTAGAAATAGCCTCAAAATCTCTTCTAGACCCTTCTTGCAACAAAACCACTTGAAGAACAGTAGAAAGAAATGCAAAAAACCAGGCGCATGAGGCTCTTAAAATTCCTAACTCTAATAAACGGTCAATCGGTCTTAAATCGGTTGACCGTCTGGTTAATGCGGTCAACACTTCCTTGACTTTCCAATTTTTTAGACTTCTTCACTCCTTGATCCTCCTCTTGCCTTTTTTCAAATGGATTTCCCCACTTTTTATGCCCAATGACAAGGAAATTTTGATTTTTGGTAAAAAAAATTAATCATTTTCTAAGCATGTGTTTATATTATGTTCTATATGAAGCATATGACATGATAGTTCAATCAATTAGAGAGTATAGTCATTAAACATTCACAAGAAAGCACTAGATCATAAACCAATCACTATTAGGATACCATAAGCCTATGTCCATTGTTCTTTTTAAATATTTAAGATGTCATGCCCCAAAACCCACTCCAAGGGCATGACGATCATTTCACACCTCAAGCCCAAAGGCTCAAAGTGGAAATGACACAAACATTCGTATTGTAACTGGAAAGAAATTTACCAATTACCAAATTCCTGTTCAGAGTAGTAGGACAAAATTCTAAAGTCTCCGAGTATCAACTTTTTTTAAAAAAAATTAACACATCAACTAGAGTGTTATTGTCCAAATAACTCCAAATTCAATAATTTAAATGAAAAATAAATTTTAACATCTAAACAATGTCCAAAAATAAAGTTTGAACCAAAAGCCTAACAAAGAAAAATTCCCAAGCCTAGCCAACACTCCTCGCCCGAACTGAAAGTACCTGAAAATTTATCAACAAAGGGGTATGAGCTTAAAGCTCAATAAGGAACATAAATGCAGTTTCATGGATCAAACATTTTCAATCGTACTTGCATCTAGGAGATATAACATATACTTATTTTCATAAAAAATCTTTTGAGTTCGAAATACTAATACATTCAAACTTTTCAACAAACTTTCTCATATCCATTTCAAAACAATTTATCATCAAAACCAAATCAAATGCATTCAATATATCTTACTCTGGTTATCAAATAACAAATGGTGCTGTAGACCCCCATTTTAGGGGCTTATTTTTCCCCACTTTTCTACAGATCTTTTAGCCAGGTGTCACTACCCCCAATGAGCCACGTGTCAAATCCTTAGTGGCCATAAGGGAATCAGTCTTGCTTTTTGGGAGGCGAATACGAGGATGACACGTGGAGGAATATTCTGGAAGGTGGTCCTGCAGGCCGTTAGCAGGAGCGGATGAGAGAGAGGATTCTGCAGGGAGTAGGATGGCTTTTGGTGGTTGTTTCTGGAGATATGGTTAGATGGGCAAATCCGGTAGAAATGAGACATTTTTTTTGTTATCAGAGAAGGAGAGTATTCCAGGGGGAGGGGGGACTTTTCTTTTTTGGGGACGGGGGGCTGTTTTGTTGGTTCCATCTATCTTAGAGGGGAACTTACTGGAGAAGGAGATAACAAAGGAAAAAAGCAGCTACAGGTGAGTTTGAGGTGGGTCTTTTTCTCCCTTTGATTCATATTCTTCTCATCTCTTTCTCATTTTGGTTTGCTTTGCATTACTCATCAGTTTGGGTTGGATTATATGTTGAATTTCATTGTTTTTCTAGATCACTTGTTTGTTGTTGTTGTTGATCTTGTTGTTATCCTCATGGTTTATGTTAGGAATTTGAAGCTAATCCAACCTATGGTAATCACCCTATAAAGGGGGTGAATAGGGTGATGGTCTCTTTTCACAAATTTAAACAAGTGAATGCAAGAGACAATTATATGCAAGTATATAATAATCAATATATAGACAATTGCATATAAATTAAAGAGTAGGGAAGAGATAATGCAAACACAAGAGTTTATAGTGGTTCAGCGCAACCCGACCTACATCCACTCTCCTCTAGCTTCAATCCCGAGCTTGAGGTTCCACTAATTCAAGGCTTCCAAACCAAGCCTTCAAGCAATATAATTGGATTATGGTTCCAATTCACCCTCTTGGACTTTTGGCTCCAAGCACCCTTTACACTTCTCAAGAGATATCCCACTCTTGAACAATCTCTCAAGTAATACCCCACACTTGAGAAACTTCCTTTCAAATATTTACAAATGAATGATCTCTCAAAAATCATAGCACAAGAACTTTAAGCTCAAATGATACAAGAAAAACTAGGATTGAATGGTATACTAAAGATATGCAAGTTCTGAAATAATGGTGCACTAAAAAATACTCCTCCAATGCTCAAATATAATCAAGAAAGATTTGGGAAGGTTAAACTCTTGAAACAATGAAGATTGAAGCCTTTTTATAGAAGAAAAAAGTCATACTAGTTGTTGGGGGTTCGACCGGTCGAGCTAAAGGTCGATCGGTTGACTAGCCGTTAGCATTTAATTATTGGCAATTGACCGTTTGGGCCTCAACCGGACCTCAACCGAACTTTAACTGGACCTCAACCGGTTGAGGTTCAACCTTGACCGGGAAGAGAAGGTCACTGGGAGAGAGAGAAACTTTTTTGCCTCCCTCAATCGGTCCTCGACCGGACGAGCACAACCGATCGACCGGTTGAACCGGTTGAGCCATTTTTTGGCTCAACACCCAATCTTTTTCAACTTAAAACCTTTTGACACAAGTTTGAAAATCATTTAACACAAGGTTTTAGTTGAAAACATGAAATCATCCAATTTTTAAGATATTTAAAACAATATTACTCTTGGATGATTTTGGTGCATAAATAAAGAATGAAATGCATGAAAGTCCTAGTCCACCAACAACCTTACAAAGAGATCTTATGAAGCTTTGGTCTTGAAAAACTCTTCTCTTTGAGGTGGTCTTCTTCTTCATGATTTCTGTTTGGCTTGATTTGTCTTTGTGATTACCACTTTGGAAATCATCTTGCCTAATCACACTTGAAATATGATCATTAGTTCTAAACCTTATTTTGTTATCATCAAAATCAAGATTAACCAAACCTTGGTTTCATAGTTTAGTTTTGGGTTAATGAGGCTCTGTTTCTCACATATTTTGTGACTTTGGCTTGAGATCTCCCCACCTGTATCAGCCCATGGATATCACCTGAAATAAGGCTTGATACACTCATGTTTTTTTTACTTTATTCCTCAATTATCCTTCGCTTGTTTTTTTTTTTTGTTGTTTTGGCTTCTTTTCTTCCATATTTGTTCCTCTGTTGCTGGTGCGTTTGAGATATTGGGTATCAGAGTTGAATTGGTCATTTGTTGGAGGGGCTACTTTGGTTGATGTGTTTCCAATGAGGTAAAGCTGGAGGATAAGTATGGGTCCAAGAACATGATCACAAGGGAAGATAGGTCCTTGGCAGAATGGAAGACCTCCATCTGATGGCTTGTTTCTGGGTTTCTGCATTGCATTGTATTAACGGGTTTGGCTTGGGTACCTGTAGCTGCTGTCCATTTCTCACTGCCATTGCTATTGCCTTTGTTTTGATGAGAAGGTCCCCGGTGCTAGTGAGAAGAGGGTCATCAACTCAGTCCTCGTGGCGATTTTAGAAAGGCACGTCCCAACAGTGACGTCTTTGGCAATGTCCGGAGATGGAAAAACCTTGCTCAGTGCTGAAAAGGGCAAAGTTGTGGACTAGTGGGACCTTCGTAATCATAGTTACAAATTGGTTGTTCCCCATGTTTGCCCCCATATCTGAAATAACCCATATTTTCCATACCTATACATGCTACCCACTCCTTTTAAACCCATTGAGCACATTCTCATACTCCCTCATGGTATTCTCTTGCTATGTCACACCCTCACATACCCCTGATATCCATCACCACCCTCATCTGTTATCTTTCATATCATTTTCCTCACTACCCAGCTTTCATCCTCTCCCAAACCCGTTACCCATAGCCAATATCTATCTCGCCCATTTTCCCATTACCTTCCTTTGCAAACTCCATTTCTTATTTCTATCTCAAATGCATGCATGGCCACCCTCTCACACACATGCAATTCATGCACACAACTCCTTTATCATCCTCCTCAAGTTTTCTCATAAACTCCATATCATCATGCATAGAAGTGGTCAGACCAGTCATACCCTTTTACTATACCCTGCAATGCCCATCTTCCATCTAAACCCGTTCCTCATTCATGCCCGTGTCATACCCACGTTCAAGCTCATCACCTTCCACGCCCATACCCATCATCTATCATCCGTTCTCTATCCACTCAACTCCATCTCTTCTTTCATACTTATCAAACCCATTTATCTCTCCACACCACACCACCTACCTATTCTCTTTCAAGTGCCCTTCACGTTCATTCCCTTCACCTTTGCATGGCCATGCATGGTTATGTTATTCTCCATGCTCCTTGGTTCCCATGCAAGCACATCCATAACCCTACCCTTCTCTATCCATCATCATTATTAGAGATTATGTCTAAGGAAGATCATGAGGGGTGTCGTCACGTGACTACACCTAGACGTGCTCTCCACAGGTTGCTACATGGGAGGTCAAGAAGGCGACAGAGGCACAGGGAAGCTAATGGAGAATGTTAATACATGTGTTGTGTGCTGGGCAAAGGAACTTGCTCTAAAGGATTATGCTATGGAGTCTGATGAGTCCTGCATATACAATGCTGCACAGTTAATGGTTCCAAGTCTAGCTGGAAGTTTGGCCCATGTCACATGCAAAGAACCTCTTCACGGCGCCATAACGAATCAGTTTTTGGAATTCACCTCAGGGTTTAAACATTGGAACTGAACTTCTAGAACAAGCTCTGTCATTTTTTTTACTAATGATAACCTTGATTTGGGCTGTGTTGTGATTGAACATGCTGCAACAGAGAAGGCATTACAAACCATTGATGAAGCTTCATGCGAGGTCTTGGGATATCTAGCTGCTTGTGTAAAGGACTTATGCAGTTGTCCTTTTGCCAAAGAGTGACGATTGTGTTTCAGGGATTCACAGTTAGATTCGGTTAAGTGTATAGAGGAGACCATGGTTCCAGAAGTGTTCCTGCTGGTGCATTGCTGGAAGTGTTTATCAGCATAGATGTTGCTGTTATGAATGACCTGGTTTCCTTGGAGAAAGCCACTGCCGCTGCCACCATCATCATCGGGGTCGCACCAGTGCAGATGTAGATATTTCCACGTGGCGAACAACCTGGAAGATGCGCATGAGCAGATCAGTACAGCTGTTTCAATGACTGAAGAAAAGCAAACCTGATTTTGATACCCCTACTGTTGTTGCTGAGGCTGGGAATAAATGCAATTCGTGAAGGTTACGCAAGGGAAACAAACATTCTGGAAGCCACCTACAGCAGCTTCATTGACAACGTTGAGAAACAGACTGGTAGTCTATGCTCTGTTTGGGACATTTTCCCGAAGGAGATATCAGATTCTGATACAAAGAAGCCTGAAGATCGAGATGATGGGGAAGTGCTCAACAAGATGCCGAGGAATCCAAGAAGCAGCTATCAACTATGTCATTAAAGTTTGAAGAGTCCCAGTGGCAGCCTCTGGAGCTGTCTGCTTCTGAGGAAGAACGTGTCATTGAGCTTCAAAAGATCTCACAAGAAATGGATCGAGCATCTTTGCCTTTGCTCCATTACCTGTGCTAATTTCAAACAACACTGGCCACTGCCCAATGTTGTCGCCGTTGCTGCTCACCCATCTGGCACCGTCGCCGCCTCAGTTTTGTTAGACAGATTCGTTCGCGTTTGGATGTCGATACCAATGCTACAATTGCCACTCTGGAAGCTCCTCCCTCGGAAGTGTGGCAAATGCAGTTTGATCTTGGGGGTTCTATTTCAGCAGTTGCAGGCGGGAGTAGTGCATCGATTAAACTCTGAGACACTGCCACATGGAAGCTGATTGACACCCTTGCCATCCCTCGTCCAGAAAGCTCTAAGCCAACCGATAGAGATGGCAGTAAGAAATTTGTCCTTTCAGTTGCATGGGGTCCTGATGGGAGATGACTGGCTTATGGCTCAATGGACGACACCATTTCTATATTTGATGTAAACTGGGTCAAATTCCTTCATCACTTGGAAGGTCACTACATGCCCGGACCTGACTTTCCAACTGGAGGATTAATCATGGGAAATATTGGCATCTTAGAGGTATATCGAACTAAGTGGGGACGTATAATAGTCAGAGGAAAGACTGAGGTTGAATTGCTCGACTCTAAAACCAAGAGGAGTGCAGTCATAATAAAAGAGACCCCACTCAGATGTGCAGCAGATTCCTGTTCTGATGGCAGAATTAAAGAGTCTAAAACAGGAATACCTACATAGGGCAGGGCTCTTACAGATATGGAGATACTGCTCACCAACTCCAATTGGATATAAGAAGTCATCTACTAATGGCACCCGCGGTGATAGCAGAGATAACATTGACCGCCAGATTCAATTAGGAACTAATGGGTGATGGGTGTTTTGGTAAATTTTGGGTATGTGTTACTTTGTAAATCTTCACTCCCGGGCCCGCATGCATGATTCCAAAATTGCATGGCCACCCTCTTGTGCTTCTTTTCACACTCATGTCTCTTCATCCATTTCCATGCATGTTTTTTTAAAAAATGGGTTTTCAAATAATTTCAGGTCTCCACATTTGTCATCCTTAGATTTATTTTTAGGTCCTAAAACTCCCGTTTTCCATATAATTTCCTGATTCCAGTTTTCTTTTTAGTTTTTTTCAAACTCCATTTTTATTTACTTATTTATTTATTTTTAATTTTCATCTTTAGGTTTTTTTTATAATCACCCAAGAGTCTCATTGTTAATAAAATTTTGCTGACATTTTTTCTTTCTGGCATGCAACCTTCATAACTTCCATGATTTTAAATTGTTTTGAAATAAGCAAAGATTAAATCCCGTAATTCCGAATAATGGAGTTTATGAAATTAATTCATACAACATAAAATGGGTTTTGGTGGGGGCCTCACATTCATGTATGATTGATGTTATTCTGCTCTATGACATGCTCGAAATTATTTTTTAATTGTGCACTAACCTCACTTTTTGATAGTTTATTGTGGCTCGTCGCCCAGGTACGTATCTATTCCTATTCTGGTCTTTCTATATATATATTTTGATTCTCATATGTGCATGATAGTTCTGGGTATTCATTGATTCCCTCATCAATTGTCATGATTGCTTCATTTTATTAGTTGAGACCCGACTTTAAGGACTTAGAGGGGTGTTACGGTCTATACTGTACCTTCCCGACAAATAACCTGACCCCCGAACCAGATCCGGTTTTTTTGACAGACCACATTTTCCAAAATAAGGAGTCACACTTAGGGTTTTTCTTTCTTATTTTGTTTACCTTGTAAAAATAAAACAAAAATAAGTGGCGACTCCAAGTCATTTTTCTTAATCAATAAAAAATCATTTTTCAAATAAAATAAAAATTGAGCTCGCCATCGAGTGGGAAACGCATGAGCCGAAATGCGGGGTCCATAGGTGTCCAATTAGGTGGGACTTCACAAATGAGTGACTAGTTTCAAATTTGTTCTATTTAAGGTGAACAAAACCAAAAGTCAACAATTATAACCCATTGACTAGGGGTCATAAGGTCAACTATTATAACCCGTTGACTAGGGTCATAAGGTCAACTATTATAACATGCTGACTAGGGTCATATAATATCAACTATTATAACCCGTTGATTAGGGCCATAGAAATGTCAACAATTATAACCCGTTCACTAAGGCCATAAGAACCAGAGTCAAACACTTTATTTCATTAATTCAAACTTGTAAAACAAAATATCATATCTCCAAAATTTTTCACTTTTCATAAATAAACAAAGAAGATTCTCAAATATAATTTCCATACAAAACACATATTTGATCCATGCAAAAAGATAAAAATAATATTTTTACACTTTTCAAAATACAATATAAAAAGGAAATTATTTTCTTCTGTAAAAATCTGTATTAATTTCCTTTACCTTGAAGAAGCACTCAAAATCTTGAAGTATTTAACTCTGAAGAATTTCTCCTCATCTAACATAATATCATACACAATATTGATTATTGATTATTTATCTATATATATATATATATATATATATATTTGACAATCTTAAAAATATTTTATTTAGTATTAGGGATCCTAATTAATTTCTCATTTTAAAATTATTACCATCTAATATTATTTTCAATTTCCTAAACAATAATTTATTTCATTTTTTCTAACTTGTCTAAAATAAATCTTTTAAGAATATTTATTTGCATTAAACTATTATTACTATTATTTAAATCTCTTACCGAAACTTAACAAATACCCCATGCAATTCTTTTTTTTTTTTTTTTTCAACATGTCAAATCCTTCTTACTCTTCTTTCATCATTTTTTTTCCTCTCTAAAGTCAAAACTTTTAACCTCCATACTCACAATTTTATGTAATTTTCACATTCAAAACTATATAATTTTTTTAATTTTTTTTTCTAGATCTATTCATTTGAGTAATCAAAATTTATTGATCTCCATTAATAAATCAAACTATATTCATAAATTTTTAATCTTTTTTACCTAGAAATTAATTAAACGAACTCTAATCAAAATTGAGATATTTCAAAGAATATCTAAAGTGTTTAAAACTAATTAACGAATATAAAATATTAATTTAAAGATTAAAAATCTTATCTGAAAAATTGATCTTCAAACCCTAAACCTTCAAACCTTTAACCCTATGCTCTCTGATATTTCTGATCTCTATATAAAAGGGTTTTCTGAATAGAGAATATAGGAAAGATATAATTTATATATAGGGGTTTTAAATACGAAAAGACCTTTTTACCCTTATTAAATTACTTTAATTAATTAATAATTCCTAAATTATGATTTTACCCCTAAATTGGGTTTGGGGCATTACATAAGAATTCTTTTTACGACATTTAAGTGAGATTCTTTAAGACAAGATTGAAATCTAGCACACAAGCATACACTATACATAATATTGGGTCTACTAGCGGTCAAGTATAGCAAATAACCTATCATTCCTCTATACATAGTAGGGTCAATAGATTTACCTTTCTCAACCTTATTAAGCTTGATGGATGAGCATTGGAGTCTTTCTTGTTTTGGCTTCCTCTATGTTGAACCTTTTGAGAAAATTTTTGATGTACTTTACTTGATTGATGAAGGTTCCTTCATTTAATTGCTTGATTTGAAGTCTAATAAAGAAGTTATGTTCTCCCATCATGCTCATTTCAAACTCGCTATATATGCACTTAGCAAATTCTTCACAAAGAGAGATACTAGTAGCACCAAATTTGAACTAAGAGCATATCATTGTCTTTAGTTTTTATGAAGAGAGTTGTGTCAATTTTACCTATTTTAAAACCATTTTCTAAAATAAATTTGCTTAATCTTTCATACCATGCTCTAAGTGTTTGTTTCAAATTATAAAATGTCTTTTTAAGTTTAAAAACATGGTTAGGAAAATTAAAACTTTCAAAACCGGGTGGTTGTTCAACATAAACTTCCTCATTAAAAAAAAAAACATTTTTTTCACACTCATTTGATATAGAACAAAGTCCTTAAAACACACAAAGGTAAATAGCATTCTAATGGCTTCCAATCTATCTAGCAGAACAAAGGTTTCTTCATAATCTATCTCTTCTTCTTGATTAAACCTTTGGGCTACTAACCTTACTTTGTTTCTAATAATTATGTTATTTTCATCAATTTTATTTATAAAGACCCATCTAGTTCCAATAACACTTTGATTTGAAGGCTTTGGTATTAATTTTCATACTTCACTTCTTTCAAATTGATTTAACTCTTTTTGTATAACAATCATTCAATTTTCATCATCTAAAACATCATTTATATTTTTAGGCTCAATTTGAGAAATAAAAACTAGATTATTACAAATGTTTCTAAGAGAAGATCTAGTTCTTACCCCACTAAATGGATTACTTATAATTTGATCATATGGGTGATTGATGACAAACTTCCATTCTTTTGGAAGTTCTTGGCTTGATTCACCTTGCACTTGTTGAGAAAAGGGTAGTGCCAATGGTGATATTTCTTCATTGGGATCCACTTCCTTCTCTTTTTGTGGTATTCTATTTTCAATTTGCAATCTTCTCATATAGGTATCCAAGCCTATATCACCATCAATACTCTTTCTTTCTTGGAAAAAATTGTTAAATTCATAAAGAATAACATGGATGGACTCCTCTACAAGCATGCTTCTTTTGTTGAAAACTCTAAAAGATTTACTTTAAGTTGAGTAACCAAGGAAAATTACATTACATTTTCCAAGGTTATCCTTAGTGTTTAAAATAAAGCAATTGCATTTAAAGACTTTAAAATAACTAATGTCAGGTTTCTTGTTTTTGCAAATGTCATAGGGAGTTTTCTAAAGTATGGGCCTTAATAAAACTCTATTTAAAACATAACAAGATGTGTTAACCACTTTGGCACAAAAATATTTTGATAGGTTGTTTTCATTTAGCATGGTTCTTGCCATTTCTTGAATAGTTTTATTTTTCTTTTCAAACTACCTCATTTTGTTGAGGAGTTCT
Source organism: Vitis vinifera (assembly GCF_030704535.1). Classification (NCBI taxonomy): domain Eukaryota; kingdom Viridiplantae; phylum Streptophyta; class Magnoliopsida; order Vitales; family Vitaceae; genus Vitis; species Vitis vinifera. The sequence goes on from NC_081818.1 coordinate 19,508,132, forward strand.
AAGAGTTGAAAATTTGTGGTTAAGTCCATGCTCATCACAATAATTTTCAAAATCAACATTTTCAAATTCTTTTCCATGATCACTTCTTATGCAAGTAATTGCAAAACCTTTTTTCATTTTGAACTTTATTGCAAAACTTTGAAAACTCATAAAATGTTTCATTTTTTTGGCTTAAAAACAAGACTCATGTGTATCTAGAGAAGTCATTCATAATAATATAAGCATAAGACTTTCCTCCGAGACTTGGTGTCCTGGATGGACCAAATAAATCTATATGCAACAACTCAAGCGACATAGTTATGGAAATGGAGTTTTTGTTTTTAAAAAGTTTTTGATTTGTTTTCCCCGTTGGCAAACTTCACAAACTCTATCTTCTTGAAAATTTAATTTAGACAGGCATTTAACAAGTTTATTTTTGTTGAGTTATGGAATAAGGTCATATTAGCATGTCCCAACCTTGTATGTCACAACCAACTTTGACCATGCATGCTTGAAAAACATTTATCATGGTTATCATATTTTGAAATATTTATAATGTAAACATTGCACACCTATGGTCCATGAAGATGGTTTTGTCATTTTGAATATTCCTGATAATACAATGAGATGCTTCAAAAGTCACTTTAAAACCTTTGTCACAAAATTGACAATGCTTAAAAGATAATATTTTAAATCATCTACTACTATAACATTTTCAATGAGAGAGGATGTGGTCTTACCAATGTTTTCTTGATCAATGATATTTCCTTTTGCATTATCTCCAAAAGTAACATATCCTCCATTTTGCTTTGTAAGAAGGGCAAACTTGGATTCATTTTTGATCATGTGTTTTGAGTCTCCACTATACAAGAACCACTGTCTTTCTTTAAGCCCTACAATACATGAATCAAGTTGATTTAGGTATCCATATATTTTTGGGTCCTTAAGGGTTAGTGACCTTGGATTTTTCAACCCAAATCTTCTTAACTTTTGCATTTAAATTCTTCTGAGGACAATTTCTTAGAGAGCATGTGCTACTACTATGTCCTCCCTTTCCACAAAAGTTGCAAGTAATGGAAGGACTTACACTTGTGGATTCCTTTACAAAATAGTTCTTAAAATACTTTTGATTTTTTGAGGATTTGAATTCTAGCCATTGTTTGTTAAAGATACAGTTTTTGCTAGCTAAGATCATTTCAAAAGATTTTTGTTCCAAAAAAAAAAAAAAGATTGAAAAAAAAGAGGTCAACCATTCATTTTTTTTTTCTTCTTAAAATCTCATTTCATTTTTCAAGATAAGTTTTAGAATGTGCAACATTTGAAAATTTTTCTTTTACTTCTCAAAGTTCTTTTTCAAGTTATTGGACTTTCTTTTCGAGAAAAACATTTTTCAAACCAAGTTTTTCAAAATCCTTATACAATTCTTCAAAAACATCATGTATATCATCATAGCTAATGTTAAAGTTTACCTCATCAAGTTCATTTATAGCCATGAAGCACATGTTTGCCATTTCTTTCTCATTTTCTTCTTCAAAGTATTCATCTTCACTTTCACTCCAAATGGCTATTATTGCCTTCTTCTTTATCTTCTTAGCTTCACTTTTGTATGGTTTCTTACACTTGAAGCACACCAAGTCCCTCTTCTCATTCCATCTTTGTTTGTCACAATTGGATGAAGATTCCTTTATAAAGGAGTCTCTTTTAGAAGTGAGCTTTCTTCTTCTAAACTTTTCATCCCTCATGAACTTGTTGAACTTTCTTATGATGAGGGTTAAGTCTTCATCTTCTTCACTTTCTTTTTCTTTTTCAACTTCTTATTCTTCCTTAGTTGTAACCTTAAGAACAATGCTTTTTTTTTTTTTTTTTGTCTTCCCCTACTTGTTGCTTCTTTGCCAAAGTGATCTCATATGTCATCAATGACCTTATAAGCTCTTCCAAAGGTAGCTTAGTCAAGTCTTTAACTTCTTAAATTGTGGTGACCTTTACATCCCACTTTGATGGGAGTGATCTCAAGATCTTTATCACTTTCTCTAATTTTTTGTAGGTCTTTCCTAAGGCTTCAAGACCATTAATAATGTTGGTGAACCTAGTAATCATCTCAACAATAGTTTCATTATCTTTCATAAAAACCGATTCATAACTATGAACAAGTAAATTGATTTTTTACTCTTTGACTTGATTTGTTCCTTCATGAGTTATTTCAAGTAACCTCAAAATTTCTTTAGTAAAAAAATGGAGGTCTATTGGTTGCAAAACTTTCAATGTGAGATGAACTTGATGGATTAGTCATTACTTCTTAGATAGTTAAGTCTTAAACAAGAGGTCTAACTTTGATACTAATTGAGAAAATAAGATTAATCTTAATTAGGAAAACACCCAAGGGGGGAGTGGGTGAATTGGGTTTTTAAAAGATCTTTTGCAAACATAACAAATTCAAACAAAATAAGCGCAAATAAAAGAAGATAGGGTTAGAGGAGGCAAACACAAATTTTATAGTGGTTCGACACCCCTTACCTATGTCTGCTCTCCTCAAGCTCTTAAACAAGTAAATGTTCCACTATCTTGAAGCTTCAACCAAGCTTCCAACGTCTTTACACTTGAATTTTGGCTTCAATGGGTTCTTACATAATCCCTTTAAGTCTATACTCACTTAAAGTTTTTAACACTTAAAGGGTGTTTGTTTTTTAGCTTTTTGCTGAAAGTAATTTGCTTTCAGACTTTAGATAGTTTGTTTTTCTATTTTTTCATAACTTATTATAAACTTTTTGCTGAATAGAAAAAATAAAAATATTTGGTTTTTTCTAAATAGAAAAAAAAACATGTTGATTTCTCTTTACCTTTTAATGTTTAATAGAAATAAAATATTACAAAAACAAACAGTTTAATACTTAACACTATTAACCATTAAAGTTCTATTTAGAATTAAGTAAAAAAACAAACACCACCTTACAAAAACACTCAAAATATAGATGAAGACCTCTCAACCTAACTTAATAAAGGTTCAAATACGATTGGAATTGTTAGAAAGAATGACAAGGCTGCACTTAAAGAGTATGTAAGTGAGAATTTAATGCACCAATGAAAGGATAAGAGATTTTAGATGAAGAATGGGTAGTGAACAATTAAATCTAGGTGTTCTCTTACTCATAAATGAAGTGAAACTTTCAATTTATATGTTTCTAGTTTTGGGAGTCAAAATTGCCAAAAAGTAGTTGCAACTGATCGAGTTGGAGGTCAACCAATTGACTAGTTGTTGGGTAATAAATGCATGATAGGTGACTATTTTTAATAATTTAATTTCTACTTAGAGCCTCCCAAAAAATCAGGCAAAAAGGGCTAGTATACCTATTAATTCTACTTGCTATAACGATATCAACAAAATTTTAAATCTAATTACCCTTTCAGTTCATGACTGATTCGATTATATAATAATATAATAACTTTTATCTAAAAAATTAACTTGTATTATGTATTTAAGAATCATTTTTAAAATTTTAAAATTCGATGTGATAAAAAAAATTTTAAAAACAGAAAAAAGAATTTATATTCAAATAACATCTAAATTAATTATGAGTAAGATTAGTGACTTATATCAAGAAGTAAACTACACTAACTACACTAATAGTAAAGAGTAGTCATATTCAAATATCAATGTGAAATTCGTGGAGCGTTCCATCTCAAGTACATGCAAATATTTTTAAGAAAAGCTTATTGAAATACCTTGAACCGATTTGATTGTAATAAATGACAAAGGAAACTTCTTACATGAGTTGATAGGAAACTATACAAAAAAAAATTGTAATTCCACTCATACAAGGATTTTGCCCAAATGGTTCCGATTTCCAAATCTTTATTCACGTTTAATAATATTTTTAAAAGTAATTATTAAAAATTAAATTTGAGAATAATATTAAAAAATAATTTTTAATTATATTCTAAAATCCAATTACATTTAAAAAATGGTTTTTACGTTAACGTGCCATGATGGCTGTTGGGGTGCGTGACAGGCTACCAACGGTCCTTTTCCTTTTCTTTGGGTTTTGCCCAAAATAACCCTCTTAAAAAATTTATTAAATTTATATTTAAAACCATTAAATTAGGTCATATTGAATATAAATTAAAAAAAAGACGTAAATAGTATATTTTTCTGGTTAAATGAGACCCATAATTCTTTTTTTCTTAAATTAAATTTAAAAAGGTACAAATAAAAGTTAATAAGGACAACAATGAGAAAGGACGAAGAAAGGGAATGAAAAAAAGAACAAGGGAAGTTAGGGTTACGGTGGGAATAAAAAGAGGAAGAAGATGGAAAGTTAGGGTTTTGGAGGATAGTTTTGTCATTTTATATTTATAATTTATTTAATATTTTTTTAAAAGTGGTGAGTGCAAGGAATATTTAGGTGTAAATGTGTAATGTATTTAATATACTTAAAGATTATTATTTTGATATTTTGCCATTCCGTATTTACTATTTTAACCCTCACTTTTATCAAATTTCTTTGAAATTTAAACGGTCTTTTTGTATTTTTGTGTTTTCTCCTCCTACGCATCAGCGAGCTTTGTAGTCACTGCAAGGATCTAAAAAACAAGAGAAAACCCTAATCTCTCTTCCCCAAAAAGGAACTGTGAGGGCAAAGCCTCTCTGGTTAGAGAAAACCCTAAATTCCTTTGATCTTTTGCATGTTGCGACCGACCCTAACTAATCATTGTTTAGCGATTAGTTTGTGCCAGTGGCAGTTCTCTATTCCTGGATTTTTCTATTTGTCTGCATTTTTTTTTTCTCAGCAACCAAACAGAGTTCATCGAGGTTTGTTTCTTGTTTGTGTTCTTCACAGTTGAAGAAGAAGAAGAAAAAAAAAATGATAAAGAGGCGATTCTACAAGATAGAACATGCCGGTGGCAACGATGATGCTTCTGATTCGTCTTCGGACTCTGAAGTAGAAGCGGAAGCAGACGCAGAAGAAGAGGCCTCTGAGGAAGCCTCTGAAAATGATGTTAAAGTCCACAATGAGTCTTCCTCTACCTCTTCTGGTTCGTATTTCTATTATGAGTTGTTGAATATTTGGTGATTTAATGCTTACAAATACTGGGTTGCATCTATTTTTCGTTTTAAATTGGTTTGTGGTGGTAGCTGATTATGATCTTCCTCCATTGTTTGGCGGGTTGGTTCAAGCACAATTGGATTTGATTTTGGAATTTGAAAATCTTGCTCTAAATATTTAGAATGGGTTTTGCTGATTGTTGTTGGAATTCAAAGGGAATTTCAATTTCATTGGCATCCGAATCAAGGAACTTTCACATTACTTTTGGATTATATGGAACCTATTTGGGTTAGGTTTACTTTATCACAAAGTTGAGAATAATTCGGAAATATGACAAACTTTGTGGATATATATATATTTTGAAAATTTAATAACCCAAATAAGGAATATTGCAGTGAGGATTTCACTTTCAAGTTCTGAATTGTAATGCTTCAAATTCAAACTAGATGGGCATCTTAAGGTCGGATGTGATTAATTGAGATGACACTGGTGTTCTTTTGTTGGTACAAGGAGTAAAAGGAAACATGCCGATTCTTTTCTTATCATGTTATCATAAAGCTACACTTTTTCTTGTTTATTGCCTTACCTCTGAGTGAAGTGTCACTTGCACAGGGTTGCCTTTATATTTGGATTACCTATAAACAATCTCTTAGCATTACAAGTCATGTTGAAAGAGAATGCTCCCTTTCATTTAACTTTTGAACATTTTTTTTGCTTTTCTTAATTAAGATATTACTTTTAAAATTCTAACATTGGATACTTTAGCTCAACAAAAAATCTTCTGCCTGTGCACATGTTTATCTAGATGCTACTATAAGTTCTGCTCATTCCATAGTTACTCTTTTCTATTTTTTTATTTTTTTATTCTTTTGAATCTTTTTGTTTCCAGGATATGCGAGCGAAGATAGTTCAGCAAATGAGGTTGGCATTGACTCTTCAGGTAGGACTTGGTTGTATGCTATGCTGTTCTCAACTTGCTGCTATATTGTTGTTTGGGTAAAGGTTTTCTTGGATTTACTGTTTGATATTTGTTCTAGATAATAATACGCCTAATATGATGTTTTATGGCTGGGGTCTTTTATTAAAAGATTTGGTTTAATTTGATGGTGACACTATGTATTTGCTTCTCATTGTGTAACATTTGATATATCATCTGGGTCTTGTGTTGCCAGGATTATACCTTCACTAGTTTGTTGAATCCTATTAATATTGAATTCTTAAATGAGCTTGAAATGATTGTAGTAATGGATGAACTACCTGCTTAGGATTGTGCTTCCACATATAAACATGAATTTTGAGAATAATGATGGTGAATCTTGAAATTTGTTAATAGTGATTTTTGTTTCTCACCCTAAATGGCTAGGATAAGGATTTATTAGGTTCATTGGTAGCAAGATATTGATTATATTCATACCAGATACCTCAAATTGAATTTTTTAGATTATAATCAACAACTTAGATTTTACATTCTGTAGGATTGGTTATTTGCATTAAAGGAAGTGACTTTGATGTTTATCCCATCTTATCAGAATATGCCCTGTTATGGAAGTGGCTGCAGAAATTTGGCGTGAAAGACAGTTTGCATAGGTGTTGTGGGTAAGTAGGGGCTTGGATAGAATAGGACTCTTAACCCAAGGTTGTGCTATTTGGAAAGCTACCTCCATAATTGGACCTACTTTAGAAAGGAAATTCGAATTTAGTTATGAAGGATGATTGCAGAAACAGTGACTGGGTAGTAAGAGAAATGGTAAATCTGAGATAGGATTTGGGAAATATTTGTTTGGTGGAGTTCCTCCTTCCTTTCCTTTTGTGCTGAGAGGGTGTTGGTGCCGGATTGTCAGTGCGGCTTTTAACCTTCATCTGGAATACACTTTTTTTCTACTTTTCAGACCTGTACTGAATGAGAACATATCATTTTTGCCTCCTATCCCAATTATGGTGTAGGAAGGGTATAGCACCCTCCCAACAAGTTTCAAATGAAGATGCATCTTTGGTTTCTGGTGAGGCCCTGATTCAATTTCATGGTTCAGACTGATGCTCAATTTCACTTCCTTGGCAAGACAAGCATCTGAAGGTTATGGTACAAATTACAATAAAAACAGCTAAAGTGTGAAAACAAGCTAATTCAACTTAAATATACACCCAAGAGGGGATTTTTTATTTTTTTATTATTATTGTTTGTGTTTGGGGGTGGGGGTGGTTGGGTGTTAAACCTTTTTTTGGGAAAAAAATGTAAAGAACAAAGGTAAAAGATTGAGAGAAGAAAATGTGAACTCTTTTATGGTGGTTTAGCAAACCGCTTACATTCACTCTCCTCAAGCTCTTAACAAAGTGAGGGTTCTATTAGCTCCAAAGGTTGAACCATAAGCCTTCAATGAGTACACTTGGATTCCAAGGTTCCAATGGACCTTTACAAACACTTGATGCGATTTACCTCACTTGAAAAACTTTTCTCACAAGAACAAATTAGGATGAATTTATGAACTCCAATGCTAGTAGCAAGTAAGGTTGTTAATACAAATGAAAACTGGGAAGGACTTGAAGGTGCACTAGAGAAAATAACAAGTTTTAAATTGAATACACTTGAAAGAGCTTTGAATGAGAGAAGAAAATTGGTTTAGCTATTGAATATAGTGAGTTTCATGTCCATAAATGTTTTTAAACACTTCAATTCATAGTTTCATAGCTTGGGACCCCTAATACCCTAAAAAAGGACTTGATCTGGTGAGCAACAAGTTCGATTGGTTTATTAGTTGTTGTGCATTTAATGCACTGACATGTGATTGTTGGGGTTCAGACCCTCAACCTGTTGAACATAGGTTACTAGAAAAGATAGAGTATGCAAAGTGCACCTTGACTGGTTAAGCCCAATTAGTTGTATTATAAAGTGCATGAAAGACCTCTGTTTGAGGCCTAGCCTCTCTCTATTAGGTTTTATAGAATGGGCGGGCTTTTCTTTTTAAAAGTGGTTTTTGTAGTTACTATAGCTAGTTTTTGTTTCTCACTTGTGTACTTTTAGTATACTGTTTTTTCCACTTTAGTTTGACATCCTTTTTGTTAGATAGTGTACAGTTATTTCAGTTATTTACTTTTCCTTTTCTTTCCTTATTGTATTGTGGGTCCCACTAACATGTATATATATACCTAAGTCCAATGTGTATTATTAACAGTTTTTCAATAACAAAAATTAGGGATTCTCCCTTTTCTCTCTTTTCACATGGTATCAGAGCTTAGGGAGAAAAAAAAACCTAATTATTTCCAGTTTATCTGTGAATCAATTCTAGGAAACCTTTCAGTGACCGTGTTTCATTCCGGTCACCTTTCCCATCTCCTAAAGCTTTTCGATCAACCGTATCGCCGTTAGAAAACCCTCACCGTCGGCGACTTTTTCGGCGACTTTTTCCGACGACGTCCTTTTTCGACACTGACCATACCATTAGGTGCGTAAGGAGGAGATCTTCAAGTTTTGTCAAAGCATCGGAGAGAGATTCTCATCCACGCGCTAGCCACGCGCGTTTCTTCTCCGGCGGCCTGAACCTCACGCGCCAGCTCGTGAGGGCGCGTGGAGCACTTTCCGGCCACGCGCTTCCACCTTCAGCCTTGCTTGACGCCTTTTAGCCACCCTCCATCTATGCTTGCCCCTTTCGAGCCCTGCAAGTGCATTTTTTGGGGGTTTTTTTTTATCTCCGCCGGCCCTCTAAATAGCCTTTCCGGAGACCTCCGATGACTTCCTCTCCACCCCGAGCCCTGCACGTGTCTTAGGAAGTGTTCTTCTACCCTTCCAGTAGTGCCACATTTGTTTTTCTTTACTATTTGGTCTCTCACAGCCGCGGATCCTCAGTTTTTCTTCTTTCAGCCGCGATCTGAAGCCGTATTAGGGCTCTCTTCGATCCAAACATATTTCGTTCTCCAGATAAGTAGATATGGCTACTAAAAGTTCCATTTTTTCCCCTGTCATATCTAGATCTTCTATGATTACTTCGGAGAAATTGGTTGGCAGTGAAAATTATTTGTCCTGGTTTGTCTTTGTGGAGCTTTGGTTTATGGGTCAAGGTTATGAGGATCACTTTGTTACTCAAGAGGCGGATATCCCTGTGGTTGACAGAGTACAATGGAGGAAGATAGATGTACAGTTATGTAGTGTGTTATGACAATCAGTTGATCATAAGATTCTGCTTCATCTTCGGGCCTACAAAACATGCTTTAAATTTTAGAATGAGGCGAAAGGGCTATACATGAATGATATCCAACGTCTTTATAAGGTGACTTCTTCTATTGTCAATGTCAGATAACAAGACATGGATTTATCTACTTATATTGGTCAGATTGCCTCTCTTAAGGAGGAATTCTTGACCGTGATGCCTCTTACTACTGATGTTGGGAATCAACGAACACAGATTGACAAGTTCTTCATGGTTCTTACGCATATTGGCCTCCGTCCAGATCTTGAGACCGTCCGCGATCAGATTCTTGGCAGTTCCTTTGTTCTATCCTTGGATGATGTGTTTGCGCCTCCTCTGTATCTCCTCCACTCAAACTTTGCCATCTGATAACACTTCAGATTCTTCTGTGTTAGTTTCTCAAACTAACTTTCGAGGAGGATGCAGTGGTAACCGAGGTAGAGGCCAACATCCTCATTGCACCTATTGCAATAAGCTTGGCCATACTCGTGATCGGTGTTATCAGTTACATGGGCAGCCTCCCCGCACTGCCCACGTGGCCCAGTCATCTGATCCTCAGCCGCCTTAGCCTCCTAGTTCCTCCACATCTCAGGGTATTTCCCTCACTGACAGTTAGTATGATGACTATCTTCGCTATCAGGCCACCAAGTCAGCTTCTGTTGCTTCTGTTGCCCAGACTGGTAATGCTTCTGCTTGTCTTACCCACACATCTTCTATTGGACCTTGGATTCTAGATTTCGGCGCTTCTGATCACATATCTGATAATAAGGATTTTCTCTCTTCTATTACTACTACCTCTGCCTTACCTACTATTACTTTAGCTAATGGTTCCCAAACTATGGTTAAAGGTTTTGGTTTAGCTCAACCTCTCCTGTCACGACCCAAATTCCGGGCGACCCAAAATTTGGCCCGTGACCCCAGGTCAAAGGTTTGACCTTAAGGGTTTCTCCTATTCCACGTTGGCAGTCAACTAAAACACTCTGAATTTTTTTTTTCACATATAAGTCCCACTAGGTTCTCACCAATTAACAATATTTCAAACCTTACTCAAACACATTAAGATTTAATAAATATCATTGTATTCCAAAATAAAATTTCATAAAAATCCCCTTAATCAAATTAAGGTCTTATTACATTATCCATAATTCACTTATTACAAGGTCTCAATACCACAAACACAATAAAAAAAAATAAAACACGTTCCTCTAAACCGTTCCAAGGGCATCCTGAAGTCCTCCCTGTCCCACTTGTGGATCCTCAGGAGTGATATCTGCATCTAAAAATATATAAAAAAGAAGGGGTGAACATTTCCACATTGCTTAGTAGGGTGCCTAACACCCAAAGGGTTAATGGGGGATTACTATGTTTCAATAACCCAAACACAACAGTTTACCAATATAAATCAAGTCACACAATTTAACATATAACATTATACTCAATACCACAACATCCAATCATTAAATGAATGCATATGAACGTGTGACACACAGTCATACAATGCACTATCGTTCTCGGGCTTTCACCGAAGGATACGCTTCCGCACCCAAATATACTCCCCATTTGGAGTCTTCCTGAGGTAAACTTTTGGGTCTTTCACCCTAGGGATCTCTCTCCCTTTTTAATTCGCCTCACACAGGCTTTCACTTTTCATCACTATTTTATTTTATTCCATTTCATACACTTCTCACAATTTTTTTTTTTTTTCATACAACCATGATGCAAATGAATGCCACAAATTCCAAAATTCCTCAATAGTTTCTACAATTCCAATAATTTCAACATTCTCAATAACTCAATAAAATAAAATTTTCACATTTAAAATTCCCGAAAATATACCAACAAATATTCAGAAATTCACACATCAACATACTTGAATTTATATCACAATTTCAAAAATTTTCAATACTTCTAATAATTCATAATATTTGGAAATAACTAATTTTCCACAATAAAATTACCGCAATTATTCCAATCAGTTTTCAAAAATTCATAAATCACTAGATTTGAAATCTTGCCCTAATTCCGGAATTTTCCTACATTTTTAACAATTTTTAACAACCTAAAATAATTATTTATCAATTACAAAGAATTCCGAAAATTACAAAAAATCCAGAAAAAATGTCAAATCATTCCAGAAAATTCACACAACATCACAATTACCTATTTAACTCATAAGTATCAGATTTATAATTTTTTTTCAATGAAAAATACATTAAATTTGAGTTTTAGGGTTAGTTTTCCCCTACCACAAATCTGAGAATTTGGTTGTTAAAAACGAAATCAGCCACCGTAGACTTGTTCCTCTAGTCGAATAGAGCACTTCCTCCGAATTTGAGCCGAAATGGAGGTCGTTTGGCCGTCCAAACGGCCGGTCAAAGATCCGGCGAGTAACTTAATTTCTGCATAGTAGCCCCTCTCTCTCTCTCTCTCTCCTCGCGTGCTGCCAGTTTTCCAATTCTCGTCATTTTCCCTTTTTTTTTAATAGCCCACTTTTGTATTCCTACCACTACCAGCCACTAAAGCCCAAAACCAAGGCCCAAAGATTTTATTTCCATCCATACTTACAGGCCACTCCCAAAAAGCCCATTTGCATAAAGAAAAATTTATTTTTTTTATTTTTACTTTTCTTTTGTTTATTCTAATTGTTTTATTTGATTTCCAATTCTTTTTTTTTAACACACAAATTTATTTATTAACACCAATCTAAAACTAATTTTTCTCAATTTTATTATTCATCAATTTAATTTAATTTTTGTTAATTAATTTTTAATTAATTCATTTTTTTTTTTCGTTTTTGTTTTTCGTTTTCGGAAATTTTCAATTTCTAAAATCTTAAAAAATTTTCTACCCTAAGGCTGACATGACATAAAATTTCAACTCGTCTATTTGACCGACACAATAAAATGAAATTCACCAATCCGAAATTGACACGTGTTCTCCAAACACTTTTCTTTTTGACTTTTCAACCATCACACAAAATAAGACTTTTCAAACTAAAAATGCTAACGTCTCATAAAATACTCGGTCATTACATCCTACCCCCCTAAAAGAAATTTCGTCCCTAAATTTAAACTAGCTTACACAAAATGAGATGACACTTTAAGGTAAGCTAGTTTAAATTTCGGGACGAAATTTCTTTTAGGGGGGTAGGATGTAATGACCAGGTATTTTATGACACGTTAGCATTTTTAGTTTGAAAAGTCTTATTTTGTGTGATGGTTGAAAAGTCAAAAAGAAAAGTGTTTGGAGAACACGTGTCAATTTCGGATTGGTGAATTTCATTTTATTGTGTCGGTCAAATAGACGAGTTGAAATTTTATGGCATGTCAGCCTTAGGGTAGAAAATTTCTTAAGATTTTAGAAATTGAAAATTTTCGGAAACGAAAAACGAAAAACGAAAAAAAAAAAGAATTAATTAAGAAAAATTAATTAGAATTAATTAACAAAAATTAAATTAAATTGATGAATAATAAAATTGAGAAAAATTAGTTTTAGATTGGTGTTAATAAATAAATTTGTGTGTTAAAAAAAAAGAAAAAAAAGAATTGGAAATCAAATAAAACAATTAGAATAAACAAAAGAAAAGTAAAAATAAAAGAAATAAATTTTTCTTTATGCAAATGGGCTTTTTGGGAGTGGCCCGTAAGTATGGATGAGAATAAAATCTTTGGGCCTTGGTTTTGGGCTTTAGTGGTTGGTAGTGGTAGGAATACAAAAGTGGGCTGTTAAAAAAAAAGGGAAAATGAGGAGAATTGGAAAACTGGCAGCACGCGGGGAGAGGGAGAGAGAGAGAGAGGGGCTACTGTGCAGAAATTAGGTCACTCGTCGGATCTTTGACCGGCCGTTTGGACGGCCAAACGACCTCCATTTCGGCCAAAATTGGAGGAAGTGCTCTATTCGACTAGAGGAACAAGTTTATAGTGGCTGATTTCGTTTTTAACGACCAAATTCTCAGATTTGTGGTAGGGGAAAACTAATCGTAAAACTCAAATTTAATGTATTTTTCATTGGAAAAAAAATTATAAATCTGATAATTATGAGTTAAGTAGGTAATTATGATGTTGTGTGAATTTTCTGGAATGATTTGACATTTTTTCTGGATTTTTTGTAATTTTCGGAATTCTTTGTAATTGATAAATAATTATTTTAGGTTGTTAAAAATTGTTAGAAATGTAGGAAAATTCCGGAATTAGGGCAAGATTTCAAATCTAGTGATTTATGAATTTTTGAAAACTGATTGGAATAATTGCGGTAATTTTATTGTGGAAAATTAGTTATTTCCAAATATTAGGAATTATTAGAAGTATTGAAATTTTTTGAAATTGTGATATAAATTCAAGTATGTTGATGTGTGAATTTCTGAATATTTGTTGGTATATTTTCGGGAATTTTAAATGTGAAAATTTTATTTTATTGAGTTATTGAGAATGTTGAAATTATTGGAATTGTAGAAACTATTGAGAAATTTTGGAATTTGTGGTATTCATTTGCATCATGGTTGTATGAAAAAAAAAAAAAAATTTTGTGAAAAGTGTATGAAATGGAAAAAAATAAAATAGTGATGAAAAGTGAAAGCTCGTGTGAGGCGAATTAAGAAGGGAGAGAGATCCCTAGGGTGAAAGACCCAAAAGTTTACCTCGGAAAGACTCCAAATGGGGAGTATATTTGGGTGCGGACGCGTATCCTTCGGTGAAAGCCCGAGAACGATAGTGCATTGTATGACTGTGTGTCACATGTTCATATGCATTCATTTAATGATTGGATGTTGTGGGATTGAGTATAATGTTATATGTTAAATTGTGTGACTTGATTTATATTGGTAAACTGTTGTGTTTGGGTTATTGAAATATAGTAATCCCCCATTAACCCTTTGGGTGTTAGGCACCCTACTGAGCAATGTGGAAATGCTCACCCCTTCTTTTTTTATATATTTTTAGATGTAGATATCACTCCTGAGGATCCACAGGTGGGACAGGGAGGACTTCAGGATGCCCTTGGAGCGGTTTAGTGGAATGTGTTTTATTTTTTTTATTATGTTTGTGGTATTGAGACCTTGTAATAAGTGAATTATGGATAATGTAATAAGACCTTAATTTGATTAAGGGGATTTTTATGAAATCTTATTTTGGAATGCAATGATGTTTATTAAATCTTAATGTGTTTGAGTAAGGTTTGAAATATTGTTAGTTGGTGAGAACCTAGTGGGACTTATATGTGAAAAAAAAAAAATTCAGAGTGTTTTAGTTGACTGCCAACGTGGAATAGGAGAAACCCTTAGGGTCAAACCTTTGACTTGGGGTCACGGGCCAAATTTTGGGTCGCCCGGAATTTGGGTCGTGACATCTCCCTTCCTTACCTCTCCATTTTGTCCTTTATGCCCCTGAGTGTTCTTTTAATCTTATTTCCATCAGCAAAATAACTCGTACTCTTAACTGTTCTATCACTTTTTTTGATAAATTTGTGACTTTGCAGGACCGGAGTACGGGGAAGACGATTGGCATAGGACGTGAGTCTCAAGGCCTCTATCACCTTACCTCGCCTTCAACTCCTGTAGTTTGCATTTCCACTGATGCTCCCCTCTTCATCCACAGTCGCCTAAGCCACCCTAGTCTATCCAAGTTCCAGAAAATTGTCCCTCATTTTTCATCTTTGTCGTCGCTTGCGTGTGAGTCCTATCAGCTTGGGAAACATACTCGTGTCTCGTTCCCAAAGCGTTTGAATAATCGGGCAAAGTCTCCTTTTGAACTTGTCCACACTGATGTTTGGGGTCCTTGTCGGGCAGCGTCTACTTTAGGATTTCAGTATTTTGTCACTTTCATTTATCACTATTCTTGACGTACTTGGTTATTTTTAATATAAAATCAAGCTGAGTTATTCTCTATTTTCCAGAAATTTTATGCTGAAATCCAAACCTAGTCCAATATTTCTATTCATGTGTTACGTAGTGACAATGTCAGGGAATATTTTTCTGCATCATTTACTTCATTTATATCCCAACATGGGATCCTTCATCAGTCTTCTTGTGCTCATACTCCTCAACAAAATGGGATAGCTGAACGTAAGAATCGACATCTTGTTGAGACAACTCGTACTCTCTTTCTCCATAGTGATGTTCCTTTTTGTTTTTGGGGGGACGCTGTTCTTACAGCATGTTATTTGATTAATCGTATGCCCTCATCTGTGTTACACGATCAGATTCCTCATTCCCTTCTTTTCCCTGACCAACCACTTTATTTCCTTCCTTCTTGTGTTTTTGGTTGTACTTGCTTTGTTCATATTCTCACTCCTGGACAGGACAAACTTTCTGCCAAAGCCACAAAATGCATCTTCTTGGGATATTCCAGACTTTAAAAAGGTTATCGTTGTTATTCCTCTGAGACTCATTGCTACTTTCTCTCCGCTCATGTCATTTTCTTTGAGAACTCATCATTCTTCTCCACCTCTGAGTCTCTTCCTGTTTCTGAAGTCTTACCCCTTCCCATTATCTCCCCACCTGATGCAGTGCCTTCTCGCCCACTTCAGGTTTATTATCGCCGTCATCGTGTCGCTGTTCCTCCTTCTTTGGTCAAGGTACCTGTTGACTCACTTCCTATCCCCTCGGCTTCTCTTGCCCCGGCTCTGCCTCCTTTTGCTGACTTACCCATTGCTCTTCGGAAAGGTAATCGATCTACTCGTAATCCTCATCCCATTTACAATTTTTTGAGTTACCATCGATTATCTTCACCCTATTCTACATTTGTTTCTGCTATATCTTCTGTCTCTCTTCCCAAGAGCACCCCTGAGGCTCTTTCCCATCCAGGCTGGCGACAGGCAATGGTAGATGAAATGACTGCTTTATACTCCAATGGCACTTGGGATCTTGTTGTTTTATCCTCTGGTAAATCTACAATTGGTTGTCGTTGGGTCTACACAGTTAAGGTTGGCCCTAATGGTCAAGTTGATCGCCTTAAGGCCCGCTTTGTTGCTAAAGGCTATACTCAAGTTTATGGTTCTGATTATGGTAACACTTTCTCTCCTGTTGCCAAGATAGCTTCTGTTCGTCTATTGCTCTCCATGGCTACTATGCATTCTTGACCTTTTTATCAGTTAGATATTAAAAATGTTTTCCTTCATGAGGATCTTGTTGAGGAAGTTTATATGGAGCAGTCACCTGGTTTTGTTGCTCAGGGGGAGTTTGGTTTAGTGTGCAGGTTACGCCGTTCTCTATATGGTTTGAAACAATCTCCTCGAGCATGGTTTAGCCTTTTTAGTTCTGTTATTTTATTAACAGTTTTTCAATAACAAAAATTAGGGATTCTCCCTTTTCTCTCTTTTCACACTTTTTGTAGTCATTAATATTCATACTCTTATGGTTTAGCCGTTTTAGTTCTGTTATTTTATTAACAGTTTTTCAATAACAAAAATTAGGGATTCTCTCTTTTCACACTTTTTATAGTCATTAATATTCATACTCTTATTTGCCTATCCAAAAAAAAAGGGCTTGATCTAGCGAGTAACCAATTCGATCAGTTTACTAGCTGTTGTGCATTTAATGCGCTGACATGTGATTGTTGGGGTTCAGACCCTCAACCTGTTGAACATATGTTACTGGAAAAGAGAGAGTGCGCAAAGTGGACCTTGACTGGTTGAGCCCAACTGGTTGTACTGTAAAGTGCATAAAAGACCTCTGTTTGAGGCCTAGAACATAACCTCTGGCAACTTGTGTTCAACTTCACAAAATCCTTGAGAGTAAGTTTAGAAAGAATTAGATTTAAGGTTTTACTAAAATCATGTAATCATCCAATTTTTTTAATGCAATGCAATCTTTTTAGGTTCAAGAGAAGGATGATTTTGAAACTTCAAGTGCATTAAAAGTTTTAGACTCAAGTGCATCGACAAGTGACAGTCTTATAACAAGTCCTAGGTGACTCAAGTCTTCAAGGTATTGATCTTCTTTCATGATTGCTTGTGCTTTCTTTAAATTTTCAAAGGTGAACCTGAGATGATTAACTTGATTTGAACTGTTAGTGACCTTAACCTTGTTTGCTAATGATCAAAACCCCATTAGAAGAACCTTTGGGCTAACATAAAGCAATAGCACTCTCTTGTCATTGTCAGAATGAGTCAGGATGGAACCTGAAATTAAGAGGGGGAATAAATTCTCAGTGTGCACAGTATTGATGATGATGAAAATTTTCTAGATGGATTGCTATTTTTTTCCTTCTATTTGACAATTTCTCCCAATATTTTTATGATGATGGTGGATGTTAGAATTTATGAGAGTTCTCAATTTCTTCAAATTATTTCCTTTTCTATAATTCATGTTTATTATGGATTGTTATGTACATCTTTATGCTGTTCTAATTAGTGGGATATTGAAGAATTACCCTATTTGAGATACTCGCAACAATAAAAATAAGACTTGTACTTAATTCTTGTTCTTATTTTTGGTGTAATTCTTATTATTATTGTTTTGATTAATAATGCATTGGAGAGAGAGAACTCTTTTTTACACATTAGTCTGTTAACATCCCCCCCTTCTGAATTGCCTGAAAAATTTGCTTGTGATTCAAATTTGCGATACCACTTTACGCATGGCAATATGGGTTTATATTTTGTCTGCTCTCTGTTGTAAACATCTTAAGATGTTGACTGCTTATGGAATATAAGTATCATGATTCCATTTATTTGCTAAAATGCAAGTAATTTGTCTTCAAAATTCACTTTGCTCATTCTGGAAAATGTACTGTCTGGTTTCTTAACAACATAATGGCATGACCAGGTTTACTGTTAAATGAAGAAGATGCTGAAACTGGAAATGACATACAAAACCTTACTGACAGGCAATTATCTGGTTCACATAGTGCTAAAATATCTGAGGAGTCAGATATAATTGCTGAAAAGGATTCACTTCCGGCTGATGTTGCTGGTCACATCTTGAAATGCAAATCAGTTTTCAGGTGCAGGCTTTGCCCAAGGATTGTCTGTTTGACTGAGGAGAGTTTGAGAGCTCATCTAAAATCCAAAGTAAGACACTGTTTGTTTGAATGAGGTTGTTCTCAGTAATAGTTACTTCATTATTGTGATGCTGATATAATGGTATTGAATGTTTCTGGTGCATGAATCTCCAGAACACTAAATCAGTTGATTAAATATTTCCCATCAATCTCCAAAAAAGTTCATAAATTATTTAAACAAAAAAAAGGGAGAAAGAAATCAAGGTCTTAAGACTAATTTAATATTCCAAACCAGGTACTGAAGTCCTAATGTCCATGAGAACTTCCATTTATTTATTTATTTATTTTAACTTATCCAATCATAGCCGATTAACCATTCCATTTCATTTGGAGAACTGTATCTACCATCGAGTAGTTGTAGTTTTGCACGCATAAATTTATATTTCTGTCAGATAAGTAGAGCAATGTGATTTTTTCTGTTCAAAAGTTTACTTCATGGTGTAATTAATTAACAAAGTAATACATCGAAACTTCAGTTTTTTCCACTTATTGAATTAGCTCTATTTTGCATGGTTGAACTTGTAATCTAATTCAGTTAGCTTGTCATGTTTAATGTTGGAGTTCAAAAACCGAACTATTCTAACTGGAAAGAGTAATCCCTCCCCTTTTTTGGCCTTGTATACATTGTGCATACTTTAGGCGTGTTTTAGGTGCTTTTAATACAATTGCTTTTACCTATCAAGAAAAAAAAAAAAAAAACTGGGAAGAGTAGTTTGCTAAATATCTTTAATGCAAATGTTGTATCTGCTCTTTTGTTTTCCTTTTCTCTTTGGGTTGGAGCAAGTAGTGTTTATAAATCATTTGGCAATGCAGTATCATCTTGTGTATGCAAGTTCAGTCTATGATGCTCCCTTAATAAAATGATCATAGAAGTAGAACAATCCCAGTCCCCAATCATTGTGCCCTTTGCATTGCGTAACTTGAATGCACAATTGTAGCAAATAGAGTTACATACTCTGTTGTGATCTTTTTCTCCTTTAGTACTTGACCAAGCAATCACTTCTTTTATTACTATAGAGACATGCTCGTTCTGAGAAATTACTGAATGATGGGAGGCTGAAGGTCATGCTCAACAGTGATGGGGAAGAGGAACAACAAGAGACCCCTGCAGAGATGCATGCTCGAATTGTCGCTCTTGCTCAGGTTGGTTCATTCTCAATTGAAATACACTGCCAAAATGAATAAGTGGACTTGAAGGACTCATGTGAGTAGTTGGTGGAACTAATTCAAGTGTGATGATCTTTCAGCCTAATCAAAAGATGAAAAACAAAGGGAGGCAAAGGCAAAGGAAGAGATTGAGAAGGAAGGTAAAATAAATTCGAAACTCAGTGATATATGTAGATGGATGTATCAATGATTAGAAAGTTACGTAGGCCATTGAAATTTTTTAATCCAAACTGCAGAAGGTTGGAGATGATTCAGACACGGGGAAAGCAAGACAAGGGAAACAGAGTCCAGCTAAGAAAAGGCGTAAAAATGAAAACTGAAGAATATAATAATCTTGTTCTTTGCCGCGCAGCAACAGAATTAACAAAGAAATAGCTGATCCATTTCTGCAAAGCCAAGAATGTCTGGTATCTCTTTTTGGCCGTTTGAAGTTTTTATGCGTGATGACATGTGTGGAAAGAGACTGAAGTTGTTTTCCTTTTTCCCTGGGGTGGAATTGTAACCTTGTCTGTGGTGTCCGGAGAATATCTAATTCCAGAAATTTTGTTTTTCTAAAAAACCAAGGGCATCAAATGCTGTGTTTGAAAGTTTACAGTATTGACATATTTGGAGAGTTGGTCTCGGGCAGAAGATGCCTATCATGGGCAATTATGATTCTTCTGGCTCATCAGCAACTATAAGCACTAGCCAGTCCTATCCTCTCTTTTGAAGTCCTGACCATCTTTGACAACAGCTGCTAGGCCTGCCAATTCACAAAAGTTAATATAATATTGCAGACCAAATTGGATTTCATTGTTAAATCACAAAATGTTTATTATCTTATATCATAATATTTGAATATTTTCTTTTTAGACATGAGTTTATATGGAAAGTTAATGACCCAATAAGATCAACATCGTGAGATATAAATGGAAAAAATTATTATTGGAATTTTCGAGTAAATTATAAAAGATTTCCTAATATTTTTTGGTGTCTTAGTCCAGTCATCATTATTATTTTTTGGAAACAATATAAATCTTAAAGGATAAATAATGCATTACTCACAACCCCGTGTCATGTGCATGAATTTTTATGTAACCAAACAAAAATCAGGATTATTATTTTTTGATTAGATTGATTGCGGTATCGAAACATATTTTCAAAAAAAGACTAATTAAGATGTAAATTAAGAATTTATGTGAATTAATTTTGAAATTTGGCGTGCCGTGATGTTTGAAGAAAAAGGTTTCCATAGCTTGCGTTGCGTGCTCCACCACTGAGACCAATGGCAAATTGGTTACTCCAGGCTGCTCACTTCTCTCCAACAAATTGAGTCATTCTATTTGCTTGTGCATCTCCGATTCTCCCCTATATATCCAAATCACCCCCAACCGATTCACTCACTGCTCACTTCCAATGGCCGACTCCGATTGCAAAACCCACGATTCCCAAGCCCTTGTAGATGGCAACCTCCTCGCCGCTAAATCTTTCGCGGCCGCAGGCATCACCCACATGTTTGGCGTTGTCGGCATTCCGGTCACCTCATTCGCCAACCGCGCCGTGTCTATGGGCATCCGCTTCCTCGCTTTCCACAACGAGCAATCGGCGGGCTACGCTGCCTCCGCCTACGGCTACCTTACCGGCAAGCCCGGCCTCCTTCTCACCGTCTCCGGCCCCGGCTGCGTCCACGGCCTCGCCGGGCTCTCCAACGCCGCCGTCAACGCTTGGCCTATGGTGTTGATTTCTGGCTCCTGCGACCAGGCCGACTTCGGTCGCGGCGACTTCCAGGAGCTCGATCAGGTGGCCGTCGTTAGGCCTTTCTCCAAGTTCTCTGCAAAAGCCACTGATATTTCCCAAATACCTAACTGCGTTTTTAAAGTCCTGGATCAAGCTCTTTCGGGTCGGCCTGGTGGTTGTTACTTGGATCTTCCAACGGATGTTCTCCACCAAACTGTTTCTCAATCCGAGGCCGAGACTCTGTTGGCTGCTGCTGAAAAATCTAGGGCAAAGCCACAATTTCCATCTGTCGAGAGTTCACTGATCGAGAAGGCAGTTTCTCTTCTCAGACACGCCGAAAGGCCTCTCATTGTGTTCGGAAAGGGGGCGGCGTTTGCGCGTGCTGAGAATTCGATAAAAAAGCTGGTGGAGAGCACTGGGATTCCGTTTTTGCCAACTCCAATGGGGAAGGGATTGTTGCCGGATGCGCACGAGCTCGCGGCTACGGCAGCGCGGTCGCTTGCTATTGGTAAATGCGACGTTGCGCTTGTAGTTGGTGCGCGGCTGAACTGGTTGTTGCACTTTGGGGAGCCTCCTAAGTGGTCTAAGGATGTGAAATTTATTTTGGTTGATGTGTGTGAGGAAGAAATTCAGTTGAGGAAACCATGTTTGGGTTTGGCTGGGGATGCAAAGCAGGTGTTGGATATGATCAGTTTGGAGATTAAGGACGACCCCTTTTGTTTGGGGAAGTCTCATCCATGGGTTGAGGCCATTTCAAAGAAGGCTAGGGATAATGTGTCCAGGATGGAGGCTCAGTTGGCGAAGGATGTTGTGCCTTTTAATTTTCTTACGCCCATGAGGATTATCAGAGATGCAATCCTGGGAGTGGGTAGCCCTGCTCCAATATTGGTTTCAGAAGGGGCGAATACCATGGATGTTGGGAGGTCAGTGTTGATTCAGACGGAGCCGAGGACCAGGTTGGATGCAGGGACTTGGGGGACGATGGGGGTTGGTTTAGGTTACTGCATTGCTGCTGCTGTAGCTTCACCTGATCGCCTTGTGGTTGCAGTTGAAGGTGACTCTGGATTCGGTTTCAGTGCCATGGAAGTTGAGGTATGGACCCTTTCGTGTGAAAATACTTCTATTTATTTATTTAGATATTTTCATCACTGCACAGTGATGGATGACTCTTACCATGTTTTGTTGCAATTATTCATGAACAAGCATAGTGTAAAGCTCACATTGGCAGTTCTGCTTGTGAGGGATTCTTACTGTTATGGTTTTCTTGTTGAAACACCTGTCTGATTTGATTTCGTCTGGGAAATTTGCTTCTCTAGTCTATAAGTAGGCCAGCGAGTTCTTCTTACCATTTTCCCCTGATCTCAAGCCCGTATTGTTTTTCCATCTCTGGAAATTCTAGTGACAACAGATTTCTCAAAGGGATGCATTTAATCCCTTCAAGCAGTAAGTAAAACCCTTAGACCCAGGAGAAAGCAACTCTGATACTAGATTGTTGCTTAAAGCTCCAAATGATTATACATCTTAATTTGATGTTAAGGATGAAGTTACTATCTTTTTATGATACATGTACTATGATGTTATATAATATTTATGATACATATGCTATGATATTATATACATGTTATATGTGACCTTATTATTATTTTACATTTATTCATTACACTTTTTTATTTTATTTGCTTTATTTTTTATTTTAAAATTGTCTAATAAAATATTCTAATATACATATAATTAATCAACTAAATTATTTTAATATGAAATATATTCATGATTTCTAATATATAGAGATATTGTATATTTATATTGATATTTCTTTTATATTTACAATATTTATATTCTTTTAATATTGTAGCTCACACATGGTCTTTTGTATGCTTTTATTCCCTTCTTCATTTTCAATTTTTTAGAAAACAGTTTTCACGTTTCTTAAGAAAATTTTGAAAACACCAAACTATTGTTTTTACTTTTTCCATTTTTTGAACTCAGTTTTCTAGAAAATGAAAATAAAAAAACACAGACCAGATATACTTGATTTCCATTTTCTTTGAAAATGAAAACAGAAGAAAATTTAAATACATAGGGCCCAAGGTTTTTGCTTTTCCTCATATTTATTATTATTATTTTTAAAACATAAACAGATTTATTAGCTAGTATAGACACAAATGGAGGTTGATGTAGAACAGTAGTGGTAATTTCAGAATTATAAACATGAATAACATTGTAGGTCATTGGAATATTTAACAAGTTTATTTCTTTCTTTCTCTGTTGGAAGTTAAATAGGTAAAACACAGGTTTTGTCTATATGCTTTTTTTGAGTGGTGAATTATTGTTTTTGTTTTTCTTCCTGTTATTTTTATTTATTTGTTTTTTACTAGGCAAAGGGAAAAGAGATGGGAGTAGCATATATTATAATAGCAAGTCGTGTGCAGGCTTCCATATAAACATTTAATATGATCACTTTCAGAATTAGTTGAATAGAGTGATAGCTTCTAATATGCTACTTCAGTTTTTTTGGTGTCTCTAGGTTAGAATTGTTAGTAGGAAAAAAAAAAAAAATTGAAATCTGTACATAAGGGTAGAGATGTTAAAGGGAAGGTTTCACATATAGATGGTGGGGATTTAGAGTTGGAAAGTTTGATGTGTACATGTTTTACTACTTAATTAAGGTTAGCATTTTTACTCAAATATGAAAGATTTTTGCACCTATTTTAGTTCGCATGTGGCTCTCTTTGATAAATCTGACTATTTGTTTTAAAATTTTATTGTTCTTGGGTGCTTTTTTCTGTCATTTCTTCTTTGTGAAGTAGATAACATTTTGTCAAACTCTCTTAAAGTTTGATTTTTTTCTTTTTGTTTATTGTTTTTCCTTTAGGGTTTTTTTTTTTTAATTTGTTTGAATGGTTCTATTTTAGTAAATAACATACATTTCAAAATTATTAATGCTCTGTTTGGCTTTGCTTATTTCTTTAGTATATTGCTTTTTTGAAAGTAGTTAACATGGTGTATGCTATTCCCAAACTTTGGCAGACATTGGTGCGCTACCAGTTGCCAGTGGTGGTGATTGTTTTTAACAATGGTGGTGTATATGGTGGTGATCGGAGAAACCCTGAAGAGGTTACAGGGCCTTACAAAGATGATCCAGCACCCACTTCTTTTGTTCCAGGTGCAGCATATCATGTTCTAATTGAAGCCTTTGGAGGCAAGGGCTATCTTGTTGGGACACCTGATGAACTAAAGTCTGCCCTTGCTGAATCTTTTTCTTCAAGGAAACCAGCTGTGATAAATGTTACAATTGATCCTTATGCTGGTGCAGAGAGTGGGAGGATGCAACACAAAAACTGAGGTAGGCTTTTTTGGTGCTTCATAGGTAGTAGTTGGTCTGTACAACAGCGAATGAATAATAATGTACTATAATTTATTTTTTTGTTTAATCCAGAGTTGTTAGTTACAGATAGCATGAAATACACGAATATCACATCTTAGTGCTATCTGAGGCAGTCTCTCATCTTAGTCTTTCTGAGGTAGTCACAGAGACGTCGAATAACATGAAATAAATGCGGGGAATTGAAGGGGAGTGAGACATCATGTTTGTCTATCCTGTCATAGATGCTGCAGCAGGTAGATACATGATTGTAATGGACTCTATATTCAAGTTTTCAATTTATCATTTCTTTGTTGTGATCAAAATTGCATGTTACAGTGATAATGATTGAAGAAGTGTTGCTTCAATTTTCCTTGTTTTGATTTGGTAACTGAAGATAATGTGCCTGCTTTGCACCAATACATTACACCTAGTCCTACTGGCATTTGGGGCATTTTTAAGCCATCCTCATTCTGAGATATGGCAAGTTTATAGGCCAAATTGATGGATGAGAAAGACTGTCAACAGCTCAACCCTACTTGAGATTATTGGAGGGAGGTGGTTGTGCGAATTTTACACAAATTTTGTGGTGCTTACTACTAAATTGTTTGAAATTATTGTTATTTTTTCTCTTTGAAGGAATTGTTATGGGCATTCTGGTAGGATTGGAAGGAATAAATAATACCACCCTGCTATTCCAAAAAAAGGAAAAAAAAAATTATAATTATTGAAAAATGTGTTTTGGTATCCTATTTTGGAAGAAAATAGAGAATAAAACCCTTTTAAATAATTCAAATTTAATGTAAATGTTAATGTCATAGAATGCTCCTAATAGAATCCAATTTGACTAGATGTTAGACATAAGCAAGTGTAGAATATAAAACATGGGATAAATAAAGTGGGGGAAACAAATGATTCTAGGAAGGGTTATTCCTTCCAAATCTTCCACACAAAGAAAGAAAATTTTTTCACATCCCTTTATTGTGTCAAAATAATAATGACCATTTTTTTGTGTCAAAATAATAAGGAAGGATCCTCGACACTCTTGGTCAATTAGAAATAATACCTATTCAAGTCAAAATAATATTAATATCATTTAAATATGTTGAGACTATCTTTGAAAATTATTTTTTTTTTCCAAAAGTATATAAAATCTTAATTCTAAAGTTTGGATTTGACTGGATTTTTCTTCTACATATATTTTTTTTTCCAAAAGGGGTGTAACATAACACACTTTCCCTTATAATTCTTCACTCCATTTGTATTATAACTGAAGATTCAGAAAGAAAAAGTAGTGTTTTGAATCTTGTGTGTGTGTGTTGCACACAATTGTATGTGGTTTCTACAATTGAAATTCAGTTTGTAGCTATACCAAATATCATATCTGAGTCCATTCCACCAGAACATCAGAAGAAATAATGAGGCACTCAAATTGGGAAACACCACCTACCCTACCAATTAATTTCCCTTTGTAATGTGCTCACCATTGTTAGTTGTTTCAATTTGGGAAGCTACTGTAACATTGTAGTTTAGTTCTCAGACAGATGGGAGGAGTCCATTGGTAACTTGGTGAGGTTCTCCATTGAGCCAAGCCAGGCAAACGTCCTTCTAGCTTCAATGTTTGTAGTGACGGAGGTGAGAAGGATTCTGAGGGGAAAAGTGAGTCAGCAAACCAAAACAAGCTCTTGAAGTTGGAGCGGATCCTCTCCACCCTAAGGGAGAAGGTGAGAGCCCAGTCATCTTCATGATCGAGGCATATAGATCACTGACATAATCATCTGAGAAACACCTGATTCGTAGTGATCTTAGTTGTGTCAAGTTGCCTTATTCCTTGGAAATGCTACCACCTGTATATATGCCTTCTGGAGTCGAGGTTTTTTGAGTCTTGAGATGCCTTCAGGAACTGTAACCTCACCCCCATTAATTGACCTGAACAATCTTCATGTGTCTTAGTTGTATAAGATTCAAAGTCAAATAACGTTTCTATGGTTTCCTGGGCTTTGTCCCCCATCAAGTACCCCGGTTTTTCTTGTATTAGACCTCCAGCCACCGAACTAATCATTCTTTTGCTATAGTACGGTCCTCAGTGAAGGTACATCAATAGAGCAAACAGATTTTATCATCGTCAGGAAAATTTATATAATTTAATGTTGGAGAGGCATGGACAATTTCCTCACCTTCCTCCAAATGAAACTTCGATCTGCTGTCCTGTTTTGTCATTTCAAACGTGGTTGGAACCTTCCATGCATGATGTTCATGATGCCTGAATTGATATTCTCCAGCTCACTCCCAAATTTGGCGATCATCTCTTTCTGATCCTGCTGATTTCGGCCATACACCTGAGCTATGAAATCATCGACATAGCAATCTGCTTCACAAATGCTTCTCTTCAACCCCCTCACCCAACTATTCTAACGTCTTTGCCATAAGATTCTGTCCGCATCTGCCACAAACCTTCCAACTTCATCGAGTTTGCTTATGATTGATACTATTTGATCTTTCACATCCAAAAGAATTTCAATATCTTGTGCTAGAGTAGAATTCAGCTTCCACTGGAATGATGCTGCCAAATCAGAAAGAGGTTACAAGATTATTGCTTGTGGAACCCTTCAAGGTCTGTGTTTTTTTTCTTTCCCTTCCTCAGAGAATTCAACTCAAAATTCACTCTTGTATATTTTCCATGAGAAACTGTTTTCCAAAGCTTCATCGAGGTTCAATCAATTTGGGTTTACTAGTCCAAAGAATTGAACTCGAGGGATGTGTTTGATCTTATAGTTATCCCTACGTCCATTGGGACTCAACCTCCCAGCAAGTACCATACAAACACAATCCGTTTTGACTCAATATGAAGCCACTATTTTATGAAGTGTTTGTGTTTGTAATCTGTCGAGGAATTGCTGTGATCTGTCTTGTTCAAATGGTTTATAAAACCATGATCAGTTGCTTTCAGGGGTGTGGCAACTGGTGTGCAGCAATGCTTCTTGGAGTGCTGGATGCCTATCTTGAGTGTGTTTGGATTCTTAGAAGCATTTCTAGTCTTTTTTAATACTTGAAAAATAAATTTTTTTAAGTGTTAAAAATGTTAGAAGTGTTTTCTAAAATCACTACCACAGTCTTTTAGTTAAAAGAAGAATAAGCTAAAAAAAACTGTAATTTCTTTGCATCTACAGATTATTGAGTACGGAATCATGGACTTGGAATTGAAGGTCTCCCTTATCAAAATCAAGTTGCAGAAGAATTTTCCAAAACTAGTTAAGATAAGCATACACAATTTAGATTTATTTTCAAGAGTTCCTTGAAGAAAATTTTCCATGAGATTGAATCCTGAACATCATTCTAACTTGATAATAACTTATAAAATTTGTCATTGGGGAGGCTTTCTCCTCCAAAATTCCCCCGAAGAACTCATATGCCCAAGATATTTAAGTAGTGGAATGTGTTTGATCTTATAGTTCTTTGGACCTCCATTGGACCTCAATCTCCGAATAAGATCCTCGTGCACATTCCACAAATCCAATATTTGGAGTGTGGTTGCATGTTGCAGTCCTTCAGGCAGAACCATCAGTTTCGTGCAGTTGAAAAAACATAGTTGTTTTAAGGAAGGCAGTGCCCCCTCTTCAATCTCTGTCCATTCCACCAGAACAGTAGAATCAATTTTCAGGAACTCCAATTTTGGGAATCCTCCAGCTCTGAAGAACTCTCTTTCCATGCGCTTCCCTTTGTAAGCATGCTTCAATAGAAGATATTTCAGATTGGGAAGGAACTGCAAAATCGTAGTTGGGTTCTCAGAAAGATGAGAGAAGCACATATATAACTTGGTGAGGTTCTCCATTGAGCCAAGCCAAACAGGCATCTTGATTAAATGCCCGGTTAGCGTAAGTTTTTGAAGTAATGGTGGAGGTGAGAAGGATTCTAAGCAGGGGAAAAGCGAATTCTCGTACTGAAGTGAGCTGCTGGAGTTGTGTGAGACCCTCTCCCCCTCCACAGTAAGAGAAGGCATATAGCTCACCTGCATGATCCTCTGATACACTTCTCACTTCGAGTGATCTGAGTTGTGTCATGTTGCCTAACTCCTTGGCAATGCCACCACCCGCGTATATACCTTCTAGAGTCTGGAGGTTTCTGAGTCTTGAGATACCTCGTGGAACTCTAACCTCACCAGCATTCCTAGGCCGAAACATCTTCAGGTGCCTCTGTTGTGCAAGATTCAAAACTCCATTTGACAGCTCAAATTCATTCCCAGACCAGGAGATATCCATGGTTTGTAGGTTCCCAAGATTGCTGATGCTCTCAGGAAGCTCATTTATTTTGGACTGCCTCACACTCAAATGCCTTAGGTTCACCAATTTCCCTACTACGTCAGGCAAGCTCTTGAGTTGTGTCTTTTCTAAGCCCAATACTCGCACACGTTTTGCATTGTACAACACAGTTTCCAAACAATCTGAGCTGGCCTCTGAAAGGCCTTCCTTTTCAGAAACAAACAGTGAATGTACGAGACTGTTCATGTTTGTGATGGTGTTTTCTGCGTCATGAATTGATACATGACGAGCTGTTGGAGGTATAATGGAATCTGAATTTGCAGTGGAAATAAGAAAATCTTCTGCATTCATCATACTCAGAGATAACTCATAGTATGGACTCGGAACTTTAAAACAATCCCAATCATGTTCATTTCTTCAAGCATTCCCAGGTTGATCAATTTTTCTATATTTTCCTGGGCTTTTTCCTCCATCAGTTCAGGTTTTTCTTGTATGAAACCTGCCGCTACCAGAACTTGAACTAATGCACCTTTTGTTCGTCCATACCTCCCAAGAAAGGCACAGTAAAATAGCAAAGAGAGTTTAAGGTCATAGGGTAGATTTATGTAATTTAACATGCAAGAGGCAAGAGCAGTTTCCTTATCTTCATCAAAAACAAAGTTTGATCTGACAAACCGATGAATCTCTTCTAACATCAGGGAGGCCTCAAGTCTAGGTCTTCTGTTCAAGATTTCTGAGACTCTTGAGTTGATGTTCTGGAGTTCATTTCCAAACTTGGCAATAGAGTCTTCCCGGTCCTTCTCAGTTTGCCCAAACACCTTAATTACGAAATCATCAACAAAATCCTCTGCTTCACAGAGCATTCCCCTCAACTCACTCGCCCATGTTGGATGATAACTGTCTCTTCCCAAGATCCTGTCCACATCTCCCGTAAAGCTTCCAACCGCATCAAGTTTGTTAATGAGCGACTCAATTTGATCCTTGACACCCAAAAGAATTTCATTCTCTTGCAGGAGCATAGAGTTGAGCCTCCATTGGAATAATGTCACAACAGAAGCAGCCATGATATGAGCGGGCAACGGACAACCAAAAAGAAGGTGTTGAGGTCTCCCTCTTCTACGAATTCTGAAACTGCTTCTGAGAAAGAGGAGGTCACAAGATCAATTACTTGGGTTGCTGCTCTCTTGTATGTATTCAGTTTGTATTTCTTTGTCAATTCAATTCCCAACTATGTTGAGTTGGATTGAAAAGAAAGTATGAACCACCAACTTGCCTGGTGTGAGTAAAGCTGGCCTAAATCTCAACTTTTTCACATAAAAAAAAACATTTTTTGATTCAAATTTGAATGAAATTAGTATGAACCAAGTTGCAAACCCTTTTAACAAGCAAAACAAGAGAAACAGACTAACACATGTAGGTGATTAAAGAGTGCATTCCAGGAGTCAAAAAACTATAGTGGTAGTGGATTACCTGAATTTTTTCTGTTCATATGCCTTGTATTTATGATTTTCTCTGCATAGTAATAGGAACTGCTTTCTTTCAAGTCCCAACTAACTTGCCGTCAGTAACCATACAGAACGTTCACACCTTGATGAATTCCAACATCTTCAAAAACCTCTCTGTGTTAAGTTAAAGCGAAATAAAGTGCAGAAGGATGCATTAGAACTGTTTTTCTCTATGTTTACAGTTTACCACACTTTCCCAACTCCCTAACTACAATTCAAAACTAAATTGTTTTTTGAGTATAGCTGAGGCAGGCTAAAGTTTACAGAGAAAAAAAAAACAGCATTTGGTATTATAAAACTTTATCAAGTATGGAAGAGAAAATTCCAGGACAGGAACTGGTCCAGCGTCCAGTTCACTCCCCCAATTCAGCAATCGACTCTTTCTGATCCCCTAGTCCCGGCCATCGACCTGAATTATGAAATCTTCACTGTAATCCTCTGCTTCTGGTAACATCTTCTCCTACCAAGGTTTTGTGCATCTCTCAACTTTGGTAACATCTTCTCCTGCCAAGGTTTAGTGCATCTCCCAACTTTGGTAACATGGCCAACCACAGAGGGTTTTGAGTTTTTTTATTAAGTTCCAGACAAGAAATTTGAGAAAAGAGTTTCTTTTAAATATAACGCACAGCGTACGGTAAAAGAAGCTACCAACTGAGAGGGTTAGGAGTAGCTCTACATGTGAAGTTGGCATACCAAAAGTAAATGGCCCACTTCAAGTAAAAGAAAAAAAGAAAAAAAAGAAAAAAGAAGACAAGATTTACAATTTTTTTTTAGTTACAGCCTTATCTAAATGCTGCATTTTTTCACAAAACAGTTTCTCCAATCTCAGGGTAGGATCATGTTGGTAAGCCTAAGTTGCTTTTCAAGAGGCAGGTGGTCCTGCAAAGAACTACAGATGTGATGCAGTGTCCAAAATGTATCTTAACAAGGCAGGCTCTCGCTTGAATCTTTTTTGCCACTTGAATAAAATGGTCATCTCCTTGGACTATATCTGCCTCTAATATCTGTGTGATGTCCAAGGCAGTTACTCAGAATCAAATGAATTGCAGGGTTCAAGTTCTGTAACGAGTATATCATAGAGCATTCCATTAAATTCAATCCTAAGGAACCAACTTCCACCTAATTTATATTCCAATAAAACAGAGGAAAACATGACATTATTACTTTGGAAACATTAACCAATAAAAGAATTTTTTAACCTGAATTAGATTAACTTGATATCAGCTTTTTCCTGAAGTGGCCAACTGAAACAGATACTTGCTTGAGGGAATAACCCCTGTAGGAACAGATTGACCTTTACACAAAGTTTCATATTGATAAGCTTTTAAAGTCCATGATTCCAAAAGTCTTAACTTGTTTTATAAGATTTTCCCTGTAGGAATATTTATAATAATAGGGATAGAATTTTCGAAATTCCAATCAACCGGGTGTATTGTGTCGATTTTAAAAAAAATATATATATATATGAAAATGCCTGTTGATTCCTTATTAAAACCGTCTCATGAACCCACTCACCTATCGTTTTAATAGGCGAATAGACCAACCCTTAGAACATACTATAGTCCCAAGTGGCAAAGAGTACATTGAGTTGCCAAACCTTCCCATCAATGTGAGCTATTGGGGAAGATCGGTCTGTTAACCCTAAAGTAACTTTTATCTGTTGAACGATAACCCGTTAATTAATGTCAAAATAAATATATGATTCACATGTTTAAAATAATTTATTGAACTCCTTTGATCTGCATATACAACTTGAGAACCATTTTTGACTGTGGCAGAAGGAAGGCTAAAGGGACAGCGTGTCTATAAATAAAAATGTTTGAAGGGAGGTTTGTCACACATGGATATCTGGGACATAGACGTGCGGGGAGTGTACATAAAAAATACAGCCACTTGTCTTGTGATAGAAGGTTCGTGGTTGATGGGTGTGTGTCTGCATAAGAATTAAATCAAAGTATGTTGAGGACCATTGCATATCATCCGCGTATAAACAACGGCAGTATAAGAAAAAGGAAGAATGAAAAAAGCAAATGCATTCACTTGTGTTGTTTTTGGCGTCAATGGCCCCTATGGTCCACGCAGTTGACCACTAATACTCAGCCTTTTGCGATTAATTAAAGCCATACAAACAGAAATCTCAAGTGGTTATAAGCATATTCATCTCCTCAGTTAGGAGTTAGGAGTAAGGAGTTAGGCCTGGATTCAAAGAAAAGAAAAGAAAAGAAAGCTTGAATGGGTGTTGAGAAGATGCAGCTAGGCAGCAGAGAAGAGAAGAGGTGTGAGGAGGTAACATGGGGAGGGTTTGCGGGAGAGCTAAAGAAGGTGGGTTGCTTGGCAGCGCCAATGGTGGTAGCAACAGTGTCACAGTACCTTTTGCAAGTGGCGTCGGTGGTGATGGTCGGACATCTGGGTCAGGTTTCGCTGTCTGCTGTGGCCATTGCCACTGCTCTCACCAATGTTACCGGCTTTAGCCTTCTTGTAAGTCTTCTTCTCTTCTTAAACTCCTGTCATGAAAGTATGTGTTTGTCTTTTTGTGCTATCTTTGGTTCGAGAAAAAAGAAAAACAACACAAAAATGAATTTCTCATATTTTATTTTATTATGAAAAATAAAAAAATCAAATATAATTAAAATTATTAAAAAATTTATATATTTTTGAATTATTTAATAAAAAAAGTTCAAAATAATACATAAAAATAATTTATTAATTTTAAATTTATTTTTTATTTTTCTTTATTTTTCCTTTTTATTTTCTTTCCCCACATCAAACTTTTCAAAAACCAAACGGAAGCGTAATATTATTTGATAGGAATGGCTGTTTTGTTTGGAATACCACCAACTTGGTAAAATTCACCTGAATTCTTAGTCACACAGGGCACAATCAACCTAAAATTAACTGAGTCCATAAGGAAGGTGTTTCAACAGTAAGTTTTCAGGGCAGCTTCATTGGTTGGACCTTATTGTTTAGTATAGAAGCAAGAGGTAAACTTTTGTTGTTGATGTTCAACTAAATGAATATCAATTTATCAAATTCAGTATATTCTGATAATTAACTTTGTAATGGTTCACACAAATGAAGAGCCACAAACTTAGGCTGTGTCTAAGAACTGAGAAATGGGCAAAAAAAATAAAAGAATATAAAAATAAAAACAGCTTAATTTCTTTAGCAAAGTCATCCATTTTTCTCTCCCTTTCCTCAGTTTTTCCTGAGAATCAATTGCTGGGATATTAGTGGCCTTTAGTTTGCTTGGAATGAGAGACTGAGGTGGGATCTGTACTCTCGCTTACAAAAAGGAATCACTTCCTTCATGGGCTTGATTCCCCTCACATCCATCCTCAAATTGCTCAACAATTAATTTGTCCTACTATATATGCAATTATTACAGTAATTAACAATTCAACAACAACAATTCATCTTATAAGTCCAGAACAACTAATTAGTTGAATTTTATGCATGGCAATCAGTCAGGATTGGCAGGTGGATTGGAAACTCTATGTGGGCAAGCTTATGGAGCACATCAATATGGAAAGCTTGGAATCTATACTTACAGTGCCACCATTTCTCTTGCTTTTGTTTGCCTCCCAATCTGTCTCCTGTGGATCTTCATGGACAAATTACTCATTCTCATAGGCCAAGATCCTTTGATCGCACATGAAGCTCGCAATTACTCAATTTGGCTTATCCCTGGCCTATATGGCAGTGCAATTCTTAAGCCATTGGTCCGGTACTTGCAGACTCAGAGTTTGATTTTTCCAATGCTCATAAGCTCCTTGATAATTCTAGGTTTACATATACCAATATGTTGGAGTCTTGTATTTAAGTTGGAGCTAGGAAACGTAGGAGCAGCGGTGGCCATCAGTATATCCAGTTGGTTGAATGTTGTATTACTGGTGCTGTATGTTAAGTACTCTTCAGCCTGTGAGAAAACCCGCATGTCATTCTCTAAAGATGCTTTCTTTGTTATGGGAGAATTCTTCCATTTTGCTGTCCCAGCTGCTGTAATGGTTTGGTAGTTTCTTCTTTCTTCCATTGTCAAGACAGTATGGTTTATGGTTTTTGATATTCTTTTTCCCTTCTTATTTGCTTCTTATATTCATGGTTGTAGCCTTAAATGGTGGTCATGTGAGCTGCTTACTTTGCTGTCTGGCCTTTTACCAAATCCAAAGCTGGAGTCTTCAATTCTTGCTATATGGTAAGTTAGCTTTTCCATCTATATACGCACTTAAATTTCCTTGATTGATCGGGGGTTTTTAATGCAATGCTTCTAATTTGGTCAGCCTTACTATCACTACATTGCATTTCACCATACCATACGGGCTAGGGGCGGTTGCAAGGTATGCTCTACACTAGCATCCTCATGCATGTTCTTTTAGGCTATATTTGGTTCTTGAAAAGAAAAAAATGCTAAGAAAAATGGATTTTTCATACTTGTAGTACTCGAGTGTCGAATGAACTAGGAGCTGGAAATCCACAAGCGGCTCGAGTGGCTGTTTGGGCAGTAATGTTTCTAGCAATCATAGAGACTACTGTTGTAAGCACAACCCTCTTTTGCTGCCGCTATGTTTTGGGATATGCTTACAGCAGCGACAAGCAAATTGTGGACAACGTTGCAGTAATGGCTCCTCTGATCTGTCTCTCCATTGTCATGGACAGCATACAAGGAGTTCTTTCTGGTTAGTCCCCTGCCTCCCTTGCACTTTATTCTCCTTGATTTGCTTCTCACATGCATTCAAAAGCTATGTATGTTTTTTTTTGGTGGGCATCAGGAGTCGCTAGAGGAAGCGGGTGGCAGCATATTGGAGCCTATATTAATCTTGGCGCATTTTATGTTGTGGGACTTCCTGTGGCTATCATACTGGGCTTCGTTGTACATTTGAAAGCTAAGGGACTTTGGATTGGAATAGTAACTGGGTCTGTTGTACAGTCAACTCTTCTTTCTATTATAACAGGTTTCACAAATTGGAAAAAGCAGGTACTAGTCCAAATTTTACACTTCTCTTCGAAATTTGTTAATTTTCTTTTCCACTTAATGCTTTGTCTGGTTCTGGAATGACTTGACATTTTTATGTGGATATTGCAGGCTAACAAGGCCAGAGAGAGGATATTTGAGGGGCCATCTTCAGTAGAGAATAGATCAGAATTGAATGAGCCAAAGAGAATTTCTGATGAAGTTGTGACAAATTGAGTTGGAATGATCGTACTATTAGTTTATCAATTAATTTACTTCTAAATTACTGTTTTTGATAACAAGAATTAATATTCTTTAAATGACCAATAACCTTTTAATTAAACTCATAAGAAAGACAACAAAAATCTCCTCTTCCTTCAACTTCAACACTCTTTCCTTGAAAGTCTGAATATACTTCTTATTTAACTTAAAATCAGATCAAATAAAAACTAAAATATTTTTCAAATATATTAAAAAATTAATCATGATTAGAGGAAAAAAGACAAGGGTAATCCATTCTCTTTTGGGTCTCTTTCCAAAGAGAATGTTGAGAGTTGTCCAAAAGCCTGAAAATCTGTGAGGGCTACTCAAGCAACAACTTAGCTAGATTAAGATGCTGAACTTAGTAAAGCTTGTACCTACTACAATTACCCAAAGGTGCATAGGGAAAGTAATAAGAATTTTTATTTTGTAATAATAACTTGTATACTATGTTTGTTGTTAAGCTCTAGTTTGGGTACTAATCTTTTTTTTTTTATAGTGTTTTTAGTATAATTTTAGCTTTCTTTTACTTAAGAGTGATGAAAACATGGAAGGATAGATGTTAGAAGACTTGCATTTGAAATGATAAGTTGGAATTTAGCTTGGAACTCTTTCAGGAGAATGCAAGATTGAATTTGAAAGGGCCTAACATGCATTGGAAGTCTAGTTTGCATTCATTTGCAATTGAGAATTCAAAAAGAATGGCTGAAAATAATGCACTTTGAGAAGCTAAGGGAACGGGAAAGTTGATAGGCAAAATGATTAGGTGTCACCAAAAGTGATCAATCTTCCTTGAAGAACAATTAATCATGATTGAGGTTTGTTGCCTTGATAAACAATCAAAGGGGTAATAGTTACAAAGCGATGAATCATCTTTAGGAAGCTATTTATTGTGATCATGCATGTTGTTTTGTTGAAGGCCAGACTAGAAAATGTTAGCTACAAGGTGATCAATCGTCCTAGTAGAACAATAAATTAATTATTCCATCTAATCATTTATTCCCATAGGTTCATAGTTTTGGATGTTCAACAACTATTTCGAAGGCCTATGTCAATGTGGTAATATAAGTTTGAATTGCTATTCGAACCTAGCGAAAAGAAGCTTTTCTTAATGATTTCTGCAACCACTTTCAAAAGGCCATGTAAGATTGCACTTCATAACTTTGAATGCCTATGTGAAGCTCAAATCAAGGGGATGTTTAAGGCTTTGTGAGAGAGATTTCAAATAGTAATTTAAGTTGCTCTTTGAAAATGTTTATGGGTGCTTTTACGGTTGGAAGATGATCACATGCATCATACAATTCATACTAATTGGTTTGTGATCATTCTAAACCATGTTAAAGGCTGCCATGGGTGAATTTGGATGAGTATGGAATGCCTTGAGTTTTGAATTTGATGAAGAATGGAGTTTTGATCTTTGGCAGAAGATGTGAAGATGAATTTGTTTCATTCTTTCTTTGATCTAATATGTAAGGATATCTAGTTACACAAAGCATCCCAAGCCTTGGATCTTAAGAGTGCATGCAAAATTTATCCTAGGATTCTTTAGATCTACACAATGGAAACAAATAAGCATTTAAAAACTTATATCCAAAGATTAGGAATAATAAAAAAAACTTGTGATCTGGATGTTCTTATATCAATTCCAGTTGATGAAGAGATGTTGTGGATCTTGAAGACCAATGAATCTTCCACTCGATGACTCTTTTTCCTAGATCCTAGCACATGAGGAAGGTTGATTCCTCTCTAAAGGGGATGAAGGCTAGGGTTCCTCTTTCTTGAAGAATGAATAAGAGAAGTGTTATAACCCTAAACCTAAAAAGGGGATTCATATAAACTCACTTGTGGGCTTAAGTGGGTTGAACTCATCTTAAGCTTGGGTCACTTAATCTAGCCACTAGTTCCTAATTAATTAATTAGCTAAATCTAGAAAAACCATTATAAGCTCTTGTTCAACCTTATGTATGTATCAAAATGTTCTTATGCACACATATGAATAAAGAACCCAAACATCTTTAAAATAAAATGTCAATAACAAATATGAGTTTGAGCGTGGACTTGTGACCCATTGAAAAATATTAGTTTCCTTATAGTCCTATTCTAAAGTTGACTCAATATCCCACTGTAAAGAGTTAATTCAACTCTACTATCCTATGATATTAAAGTGAGATACTAAACTTGACTTTGTGACCTATTATCCACTGTATGTAACCTCTTTATGAATGAGTGTTTGTAATATACTGAATGATCAGAAAGTATAATGCATGAATAAGATAGATAAAAGTGAAGTTGGAATCATATTATAAATCATAAAAATCATTTATTGTTACATCATGCCATGCTTTAATGCACTTAAGTCATGTACAATGCAAGAAATGTCAAGTTTGAATGCTTGAAAAGTATAATGCATGAATAAGATAGATAAAAGTAAAATTGGAATCATATTATAAATCTTACAAATTATTTATTGTTACATCATGTCATTCTTTTAAGGATACTATCCTAACAATCTCCCACTATCCCTCAAAGCAGACTAGGAATACATCTAACACCTATATTATCCTTATGACCATCAAAGACTTTGCTTAACAAAGTCCTGGTGAAAAGATCTTCCATGTTCTTTGTAAAAGGTATCTTCTCCACGGCTACATCACCTTTTTATATTATCTCATGAATCGGGTGGTACTTCCTTGCAATATGTTTACCCTTTTGGTGGTTTTGCTTAATAAAGTCTTGGTGAAGGGATTTGTCATGTTCTCCATAAAAAAGGTATCTTCTCCATAACTATATCACCTTTTTATATTATCTCATGAATCAGGTGGTACTTCTTTGCAATATGTTTACCTTTTTTGGTGGTTTCTTGGTTCTTTAAAGTATGCCACCATTCCATTATTATCACAAAATAGTGTCATAGGTGGTAGAACAAAGGGAACTACCACAAGTCCCATGAGGAATTTCCTAAGAAAAAACAAATTCCTTTGCAAAGTCAAAAACTGCAACATACCGAACTTCAATAATGGAGTCAACAATATAGGATTGTTTCACGCTTCTCCAACTAGCAATTGCACTACCTAGAGTAAACACAAAACTAAGGTAAACTTATGAAAACCTTTATTAGACTGAAAGTTTGAGTTTGTGTACCCAATAGTTATCGTTATAGAACACAAGCATATAATCCCTTGTTTCCTAAGATAGTTGGGTATATGCTTGATTATTGTCCAATGCTCTAGTGTTGAATTAGATTGATATCTATTCACCATTCCTATAATAAAGCAAATTTCGGTATAGTGCAAAGCATCGCATATATAAGGTTACCCACCATAGAAGCATAGGGTAACTTTTTCATGTGATATTTTTTCTCAAATGTCTTAGGGCATTGATCCTAAGAAAGAGGAGCTCTATGCTTGAAGGGTAACAAACTCTTCTTGCAATTGTGCATTACATACTTGACCAAAAGCTTATTAATGTAGGTGGTTTGAAATAGCATAATCTTCCTATTCTTCTAGTCCCTAAGGACCTTAATCTTAAGAATATTTTACGCTTCTCACAAATATTTCATTTGGAATTGAATAGACAACCAAATCTTGATTGATGACAATAACCTTACATCATTCCCAATGAGTAGAATGCCATCAATATATAAGATCATAAATACAATCATGTTTCCCTGCACCTTCTTGTACACATAATGCTCATTTTCCTTTTATTTAATGTTAAAATTTTAACCACTTGATCAAAACACTTATTCTATAAGAGGGATGTTTGCTTAAATATGTAAAAAAAAAAATTAAAAAAAATGGAAAAACATTGCTCTCCACTTAAATATGCAAGTGTTAAAGGTATTAATTTCTAATTTTAACATTTTTTAATTCATTTGTATTTCAATTTTTTTTATCAAGTTTTAAAAACAAAAAACTAAAGGTAGGCTACCAAACAAAAAAAAATAAAAAATAAAAAAATCAGAATTATTTTTCAAATTTTAAATTTAAAAACAAAATTTGAAAGAAAAATTGCAACAAACATATCAAGGTTTCTTTAAATATACTCTCATTCTAAATATTTTTTAAAGTAGAATTGCATGAAAGATTATTTAACTTAATTTTTATTTTTAAAAATATTAAATATGTTTGATGATTTTAATGTATCTTTTATTTTAAAAATAAAAATTTAAAATAAAAGTATTTTTTTTATATTGTTTATCAACATGTAGAAAAAAATGTCTTCTTTAGTAGTTTTTCATTGCGTTTGGAAGATTTTTCGATGCTATTGGTTTGATAAAAAAAGAATAAGATACATATGAATCATGAATGTAATTTTTCATTTAAAATTAGTTTTAATTTTTTTTTAGTATCTTATTTTTTTAGTTTCTCCTATCAAATTGTAAAAAGAAAAAGTAAAGTCATCATGTTTAATTTTCTTTAATAAGAGTATACAATACATCGGATGTCAATTTGTTTTCATTTTCGTCTTAAGAAATCTTTCATAACATGTTTCTTTAGGTTATGTTTGGTTCTTGAAAATTTTGAGAGAAAGAAAATAGAGAGAAAAATATATAAGTTTCTTATTAATTTTAATTATATTAATTTACTTTCTTTCATATTTTTTTTACAGTAAAATCAAATATGAGAAAATCATTTTTTTAATATTTTTTTCTTTCCATAATATTTTTCAAGAACCAAACATAGCCTATTTTTTTATTATTAATTTACATATTTTTCGTTTTCATCTTATCATTTATCAACCTATTTTATTTGAATAACATTACAATCAAATCTAAGTTTCTTTCCAACAAAATTTACACATTTTACTCCATTTAAACATGTCTATTTATAAGCACATCATGGAAAAACACATGGGCTGGCAAGAATAGCCAAGCCAAACACCAAAGCTAATCACCTTATCTATGAATTTAATTTTTTTTTAATATTAAAGAAAACCACGAGAAACATGGGTGGTTGATTAATTTCTTATCCTTGATATTAATTTCATTTTTAGTATTAAAGAGATCCATTTCAAAAATTTGTTTTATGGATAGTACATATGCAGGATGATGCAGGTAAATCAAGGTAAAATTTTAACATGCAAAAAAAAAAAAAAAAACATAAATTGAAAATTGAAAAAAAAAAAACTTGTAAGAACCAACAAACCAAACAAATTAAAACTCCAAAGAGGTGGAGAAGCAAGATGATCAAGTTGAAAATGATGCGGGAGTTGGAAGAGTAAGAGTCTATTTAGTAACTGTTTTCTGTTCTCCTGAATAAAAAAACAAAAAAAAATATTTGACAACCAAATATTGTTTTTTGTTTTCTATTCTTAAGAACAGAAAACAAAATATTTTTAGGAAACATATTTTAATTGTTTTATGTTGTTTTTACTTGTTTTTTAAGGTTGTTTTAAAAAATAATTATATGAACACATAAAATAATTCAAAATAAAATACTAGACATAAAAATTATTTAAAAACAAGTTAAAAATATTTTAGGTTTTCAAACAGACTTTTGTTTTACAAAACATCATAGAATATTTTTAAAAAGTTATTCTTAAAAACTGTTTTTCAAAACTATTTTAGAAAACAATTACCAAACAGGTCCTAAGTTTACTTGATGACTTATTTTGTTTTATTTATATAATAAAAAGTAATTTAATCATTTTTCTATTTTCCTTTATTTTAATAATCACACAATTCTACTATTAATTTTTTTTTTCATTTTCCATTATTTTGTGATATTATTTGGCTATGTTTATTGATTGAATAGAATATCTGAAGATATAATTCTAAATAGAATATAATACTCTTGGATATTATATCCTTTGAAAATAATATTTTGTATATCATATTGAATGACATATGTTATATCATACTTTGAATATTTCATATTTTTTTTATAATATAAAATATATTGTGTCTCACAATTTGCTATTAAAAAAATGTAATTTCTCTCATATTTAGTACTATTCCGAAATTGTTCTACAATTTATAAATTATTTCTTAATAATATTTATGATTAAAATAATTACAATTTATATTAAAAAATTATGTTATGTTGCTTAATATAAAAAATATTTTGTATATATATTAAATAATATTTTATATTAGTATTTTTTTAATGTTATATTATTCATATATTTTTAAATAATTTTTTTTTATTTTTAAAAATGGGTGATATAAAAAAATTGAGAAAAAAAATAAATGAGAGGAATAAATTTATAATAAATATCCCATTGTTTTAACTTAGAATTATCATATTCCTATGGATTGGATTAGTTGTATCATCATTGAATATGAGATATAATAAATGATAGAATTATAACTTATTTTTTATCATATCTTATCTCATCCCGCACTATACTCAATTAACTAATCACAACATGATATAATATTTTATAATCAAGGGATTTAAATATGAAATGAGTTGTAATCTTTTATGGATACAACTATGATAATATAAATTAAGTATATACTTGGATATACTTTCTATTTCTTGTTTTTAAAATAATCTTTTTATATAAAAGTAAAACATATTATTAAAAAATTTAAAATTTAAAATTTAGGTTAGTAATAATTGTTTAATACCTCAAAATTTTTAAATAATTTTTAAAATCTTTATCAGTTGTTTTAATTCAGCATTTTTTTAATTAATCACATGTTATGGCATGTCAGAGGTTCACATGCACTCTTTCATCTGTCCAGATCTTGGACAACTGAAGCAGTGTGACAGTGTGTAGAGCAAAAAAATGGAGATGGGTGGCAACATGGGGGAGTCTTTAGGAAAGAGCTGAAGAAGACAAGTCTGTTAGCAGCACCAATGGTCATGACCACCCTTTT
This sequence comes from Vitis vinifera, assembly GCF_030704535.1. Lineage (NCBI taxonomy): Eukaryota > Viridiplantae > Streptophyta > Magnoliopsida > Vitales > Vitaceae > Vitis > Vitis vinifera. The sequence continues at coordinate 19,550,373 of NC_081818.1, forward strand.
GCAGTACCTTATGCAGGTGGTATCACTGATGATGGTGGGACACTTGGGTCGACTTCCACTCTCTGCAGTAGCCATTGCCACTGCTCTCACCAATGTCTGGCTTCAGTCTTCTTGTAAGTATTCTTATCCTTTCTTGTTAGAAGTTATGTATTCTTCTGTTTGAACAACTTTATAATTTAATGGAAAGCAGTCAGGAATGGTCGGGTGGATTAGAAACTCTATGTGGGCAAGCTTATGGGGCCCAACAATATCACAAGCTTGGAAACTATACCTACAGTGCCATTATCTCTCTTGCTCTGGTTTGTGTTCCCATCGGTGTACTGTGGATTTTCATGGACAAACTACTTATTCTCATAGGCCAAGATCCTTTGATTTCGCTTGAAGCTCGCAAATACTCAGTTTGGCTTATCCCTGGACTATTTGGTTGTGCCGTTCTGAAACCAACTGTTCGTTACTTTCAGACTCAGAGTTTAATTCTTCCATTTCTGATAAGTTCATTGTTCTTTGTTTCCATGTACCTATTTGTTGGATTCTCATATTTAAGTTGGAGTTGGGAGATATAGGGGCAGCAGTGGCCTTCTGTCTGTCCAACTGGCATAATGTGATATTGCTTGGCCTTTATGTGAAGTACTCTTCAGCATGTGAGGCAACCAGAATGAAATTCTCAAAAGAAACTTTTCTTGTTATTGGAGAATTCTTCCGTTTTGCTGTCCCTGCTGCTGTAATGGTCTGGTAATTTCTAACTGCATCTTGGTTTTTGATTTCCATTTTCCCTTTTCGTTTCCTAAACTATTTTCCATTTTGGGCTCATGGATGATTTGTCTTAAATGGTGGTCATGTGAGTTGATTACTTTGCTGTCAGGCCTTTTACCGAATCCAAAGTTGGAATCTTCAGTTCTTGCTATATGGTAAGAATTTGTTTTTCCATGGATCGGACATTTTTCCTTAGAATGTTTCCGAATATTTATGATTGCTATTTTATCAGCCTCACCATCACAACATTGCATTTCACCATACCATATGGGCTAGGCGCAGTTGCAAGGTATGCTCTAGAATGGTGTCTTTGTGACTGCACATCCTTTTGTGTGATATAAAGTATGCCATATATCCCTCTATACTAAAAATAAGGCATGGGATGTTCTGTAATACCCGGGTCTCAAATGAACTAGGAGCTGGGAATTCACAGGCGGCTCAAATAGCTGTTTGGGCTGTAATACTTCTAGCTGTTATAGATGCGGTTACTGTAAGCACAGTTCTCTTCCGCTGCCGCTATGTATTGGGAGAAGCTTACAGTAATGATAAGCAAGTGGTGGGCTATGTTGCAGTGATGACTCCTCTTATTTGCATCTCCATCATGATGGACAGCTTACAAGGAGTGCTTTCTGGTTTGTTCCTTGTCTTCTTTCATGTATTCTTACATGGATTTCTAAGGTAGGAGACCAGTCCCTAATCATTTCTAAGTTATTCATGTATGCAACCAAAAGTATGACCATAGAAGAGGCTTAGAACTAGAATTTGAGATGATGATACCTACACTTCTAACAACCTGAACTGCCTTCTCATTTCTGGTTTTGCCCTATTTTCTGGTCAGTACTCGGTCATTCATCATTGAGTTTGCTTCCAAAATGCATTGAGAAACTAATTTATTTCGTGGCATTAGGGGTTGCTAGAGGAAGCGGACAGCAGAAAATTGGGGCCTATGTCAATCTCGGTGCATTTTATTTGGTGGGAGTTCCGGTAGCTGTCATCCTGGGCTTCGTTCTACGTTTAAAAGGGAAAAGACTTTGGATTGGAATAGTGGCTGGTTCTGTTGTACAAGCGACTCTTCTTTTTCTTATTACTGGTTTCACAAATTGGAAAAAGCAGGTTACTAATCTAATATTCTAAATCTCTTAGAAATTTTCCTTTCATTTTGCACCTGATGTTTTGTCTGGCTATTGAGAAAGGCTAAGGGAGAGAAAGAAAGATAACAGGAATCTTACAAATACTTGGAATGGGGATGGTGGTTACTATAAGTTTTCAAATTATAACTTATTTTTGCTATGGTATCTGAAGGGAGTTGAACCAAGTTTCAATGGTGAAATTTTTATGTGGATCCTGCAGGAAAACAAGGCAAGAGAGAGGATGATTGAAGGGGCATCTTCAGCAGAGAATAGATCGAATTAAATTAAGAATCCAGGAGGAAAAAAATTATCAAGTGTGGAAAAATATGTCGAGATTAGTATGAGAGGGGTCTTAAATTTGAATTGTTCCTTTGTGAATCAATTTCATTTCAAGATGTATGATTGAGATTCCATATATAGCCCATGTACATTTATCGGTAAGAGAGCATTTCGATTCAATTAGCTTATATTGAATGGATGAAATTACCCGGAATATTCTGGTCATTTTCAATATTATGCATGTTATATATGTCTGGAGAGGGCTAACCAAGTAGGTGGTCTTAGTTTAAAAGATATGTATACTTCATAATCTACACGGGCTAACCAAGTAGGTGGTCTTAGTTTAAAAGATATGTATACTTCATAATCTACACCTTCCAAGTTACAAATCAAATGACTATAAATCATAATTTTAGTATACCAGGGGTATATAGAAAGAGAATTGATGGCCAAGAGGCATCTAAAATTAAAATTTTGTCACTAATAGAATTATATAAATGATAAATGAAGTTGGGATTGCTTCTGATGTATATAGGAACGAATGGTTCATATAAGGGTATCAATTTGTGTTGGTGGGTCATATTCGTGTCGTGTCAAATTCTAAATATTTTATTATATAGGCTAACTCAAACCCGATATAAATAATAATTATGTTAAAAACATAAATGTGAGTGTTTAGCTAGGTTGGCAATTTCGGACAAAATTCCTAAGTGTCCCCTAACTCAGTTTTATAATTCTTATTCGGACTTGACTTTGAAGATTAAGACTTTGCTAAGAGGTCGATGTATGTAGCCGAGTGTGTGGTGATTGAATGTGAATCAACCCTACTTTTCATCTTTAAAAGAGTTAAGAAAGTTGGGAGAAATGTTTTTTGATGAAAGGTTTTTATTCCCCTGTTTTTAGATTGATCTAGGTGCAAAGCTAGATCGGTCTAACTAACCTGTTTTTAAGATGAATTTTCAACCCTTGGATTAAGGGCTTCATTCTCATTTAAAATCAAACTTTCTCCCCATTTTGAGGGTGTTTGCCTCCTAAGAAAATCCCATAAGTTTTCCAAGATTTTTTTTTTTTAAATGGATTTTCTAAAAATGAACATGGGTTGATTTTTGAAACATTCATATCTCATTCTCTTGGTTTTGTGAAAAAACCCATTTTCTTCTTGTGTGGATTCCAAAAGAGGCCGAGATTGAGCTTGGTGTGGACTCCAAGTGTGCTTTGGAAGAAGAAGGTGAGAAGTTGAAAGTAAAAGGTATTAGTCAAGTGGTCCAGGAATGATTGGTTGGTTTGAGTTAGGTAAAACCTTATATTCAGTTTTTATTCTTCATAGTGGATGTTTTCGATCAGTTGTAGGCTCGTGGTTTTTTTCTCTTTGGAGGTTTTCCACGTTATAATCCGGTGTCAATTGTCTCATTGTCTCTTTTTCTCTTCTTAGCATCAGTTTTTAGTTTCAACAATTTATTATAGTTTTGATTGTCTACTATTTGATTATGAATCATTTTTAAAGTTGTTTCAGATTGTTGATCATTGATATTTTAAGATATATTGATTTTGTTTTTATCTTAATTTAGTTTAAGTTGTTTTGAGTTTGGAAGTGTTGGATCATGTGCATGTGAATTGCATTTTAATATTGTTGGGGAGTGTTGTTGCATTCATATATGCATGTGATTTATAATTTGTGTTTTTGAGAATGTGTGAAGAGAAGAAAAATATTAAAAAATTTTAACGTTTTCTAATTTGAGTTGAGTGTTTTAAAAAAAAAAAAAAAATTAGTCAAAACACCTATTCACCCCCCTCAAGGTGTATTCCACTATTGAGATTTACCTTTACAATTGGTATCAAAGCAGATTTTTAAAGCAAAAATTATTTTCGGTCCTTGAATCTCAATCATGGAACCTTATCAAGAGGAGGCTTCCATTGGGAGACCACCATTCTTAACCGGTGAAAATTATTCTCATTGGAAAATGAGAATGCAATATTTTCTCAAAATGTAAAGTGAAAAAGTTTGGAATGTTGTTGAATTTGGTTGGTCTCCACCTAAGGTGTTGGATATAAAAGGTAGACCAACAAATGTTATCAAGTCTAAGTTGGAATGGGATAGAGGTGACAATGAAACTAGTGAGAACAATGTTAGAGCCATGTATTCCATCTTTAATGCCATTAGCATGGATGAGTTCCGTAGGATAGCTACATGCACTTCGGCTAAGAAGGCTTGGGATATCCTCCAAGTGACTCATGAAGGAACTAATGCTGTGAAAGTGTCCATACTTCAAATGTTGACCTCTAGGTTTGAGACAATTAGGATGGAAGATCATGAAAACTTTGGAGAGTTTCATGCAAAACTGATGGACATTGTGAATTCTAGCTTTAATCTAGGTGGGCTCATCCTTAAGTCCAAAGTGGTTAGAAAAATTCTAGGATCTCTTCCGGAGAGATTTAGAGCAAAAGTTACCATCATTAGAGAGTCTAAGGGTGTGGATTTCTTGAAAGTAGATGAACTTGTCGGTTCACTCCAAACCTTTAATCACCTAGGAAATCAAAGGGCATTGCCTTGAATGCCATTAAAGAGGAGTCCATAGGTTCCAAAGGTGAGGGTGATGAGAAAATGTCGGATGAAAATTTTTCTAGATTTGTTGGAAAATTAAAAAAATACATGAAGTTCAGGAAATATAAGAAGAAGTCTAAGGAAAATGCTAAAAAAATGGAACAATTCAATGGGAAAATCAAATGTAGAAGACAAAAAGAAAGACAAAATGGTCAAAAAGAACCTTGAGATTGAGTGCTTCAAGTGTGGGGAAAAGGGGCACTATGCCACTGAATGCCCCCTCAAAGAAAAAAAATGAAAGAAAGCCATGCAAGTCACTTGGAGTGACATGGAATCATGTCAATCAAGTGAAAAAGAATTCAATGCAAGTGAGGAATGCACTAATTTCATAGCCTTTATGGCAAGTGTCATTGAGGAACCACTCAAGAAAGAGGTTCTTAGTGAGTCTTGTGAGTCAAGTGACTTTGATGGTGATTAGATGAGTTTCGACTTTGCATATGAGACTTTGTAAAAGGAGTGCTCAAGTCTCAAATAGGAACAAGTTGAGTGGAAGGCTTCTAAAAGGAGTTTAATCAATGAGATTAAGACTCTAAAGGGAGAAAAGAAGTCTTTGATTGATAGGATTGATTTTCTTGAGAATGAACACTTTGACATGAAGAAAATGTGTTATGAAAATCAAATGTTTAAGAATGAGTTGAGTCTTAGGAAAGAAGAGTCACACCCTAACTCTAAAAGACTAAGTGATTTGATTAATTTAGGAAGAAAATCATTTGACAAAAGAGGCTTAGGTTTTGTTGATGAAACTATCGCTCCAAGTAGTGGTGAAACAATTTTTTGCCAAGCCTTGTGAAGGAGTGCTCCTTAAGAAAACTCTTTCTAAACTGAATCTTCATTGAACTCATTGCACTAAAATGGGACACACTGTTGATAAATGTTATGCTAGGATGTTTGAGAGTTTCAAAAAAAAGTTGACCAACCTAGTGAATGAATCATTCACTTTGAGAAATAGGTTGTTACAAGGAGGCAAGAGATTGTTTAATAGAGATTCAAATGTCTCTCATCATAGTGGTTTCCAAAGAAGCACTCCCAATGGAATGACCAAAGTTAAAAGTGTCAAACAAATATGGGTGAAAAAGAACGAACTTAATTGCCTTGTTGTTCACACTGCACTTAGGTCTAGTGAGTCACACTCATGGTACTTTGATAGTGGTTGTTCACATCATATGAAAGGTAATAGATCATTCTTCACTAATTTCACTGAATTTAATGGAGGAAATGTGACTTTTGGTCATGGTAATGTTGCTAATGTGAAAGGGAAAGACATAATTTGTGCTCCTAGGATCCCTAACCTTGAAGAGGTCTTATATGTGGAAGGATTAAAAGCTAACTTGATTAGCATTAGCCAAATATGTGACTAGAAGTTCAATGTTTAAGTTTCACAAAATTTATGTAAAGTGTTTTATTTGAATGGAAATTGTGTGATGATTGGATTGAGTACTTCAGATAATTGTTATGTTGTTTGTCAGAATCTTTCTATTTTTTCTTTTTTTTCCCTTGTGTGTGGTAGTTTAGAAGTTGAATCAATCGATTTGTGGCACCGTAGGTTGGGTCATTTAAATTATCATGACTTGATGAAGGTTACTAATAATGAAGTCATCAAATGGATTCCTAAGCTTGGAAAACCCTCTAATCCTATTTGTGGTACTTGTCAAAAGGGAAAACAAACTAGGAGTACACATAGAAGAGTTGATGAAATTTTGACCTCTAAACCTTTAGAACTTTTACACATGGACCTCATGGGTCCAAAGAGAACTGAGAGTTTAGGAGACAAGAAATATATTTTGGTGATGGTTGATGACTATTCTAGGTATGCATGGGTTGCTTTCCTAAGAGATAAGAATGAGTCATTCATAAATTTCAAGGACATTGGTTTGAAAATTCAAAATGAAAAGGGGTATCCCATTGAAAGAATTAGGAGTGATAGGGGAAGAGAATTGGATAATTCTAATTTTCTAGAATTTTGTCATTATCTAGGAATCAAACATGAGTTTTCCGCTCTTAGAACACCTCAACAAAATGGGGTAGTTGAGAGAAAAAATCATGTCCTTCAAGAAATGGCCCGAACAATGCTAAATCAACATGAACTTCCTACACATTTTTGGGCTGAAGCCATCAACACAACTTGTTATACTTCCAATAGAATTCACTTATGACCTCACACTAGGAAGACTTGTTATAAGCTGTGGAAAGGAAAGAAACCTAGTGTGAAGTACTTTAGGGTGTTTGGAAGTAATTGCTATATCTTGAAAGATCATAAAAATCTTGGTAAGTTTGAGTCCAAAATTAAGGAAGGGATATTCCCCCAAAAGTCGGGCATATAGAGTGTACATTTTGAGTTCAAAATGTATAGTATAATCAATCAATGTGATTGTGGATGATCTAGGATCAAGGTTAAGAGAGTGTGATGATGATAAAATTGATGTGTCAAAAGAGATTGAATTGATTGAAGAAAAATATGAAGATGAAAAGTTAAGTGAAGAGGAAGAAAATAAAGAAGATGAAGAAAAGAAAGAAGATAGGGGGAGAATTGAGCCATCAAAGAAAAATAAGTCAAGGGTACCTAAGAACCATCCATTGAGCAATGTGATTGGAGACTATGAGGATAGCATGTTAACAAGGAGACAATCCAAGCTAAATAAGATAAGCTATGTTTGCTATACCTCTCAAATTGAACCAAAAAAATGTTGAATAAGCCTTGAAGAATGAAGCTTAGGTAGAGGCTTTTCATGAAGAGCTAAATTAATTTTCTAGAAATGAAGTTTGGCTCTTAGTACCTAGACCAAAATATGTGAATGTCATTAGAACAAAATGGATTTTCAAAAATAAGATGGATGAAAATGGTGTGATTGTGAGAAATAAAGCTAGGTTGGTTGCTCAAGGATTTAAACAAATTGAGGGAATTGATTTTGATGAAACCTTTGCTTCAATTGCAAGACTTGAATCCATTCGAATACTCTTGGCTATAGCTTGTGTATGGAAATTTAAATTGTTTCAAATGGATGCCAAGAGTGTCTTTCTTAATGAGATCCTCAATGAAGAAGTGTATGTGGAACAACCCAAAGGGTTTCAAGACCCTAGGTATCCAAATAATGTCTATAGACTTAGAAAAGCTCTCTATGGTTTAAAACAAGCTCCAAGACCTTGGCATGAAATACTCACATCCTATCTTCTTAAGAAAAGATTCATGAGAGAGTGAGCTGATCAAACATTGTTCATTAGAAGAAATGATGAAGTGTTCTTGGTAGCACAAATATATGTAGATGACATAGTGTTTGGCTTTACCTTTAATGAGTGTGCTTTAGATTTTGCCAAAGAGATGAAAAGTGAGTTTGAAATGAGCATGGTATAGGAATTTACCTACTTTCTTGGTTTCCAAGTGAAACAACTCAAGGATGGGATTTTCTTATCCCAATCCAAGTATACAAGGGAACTTGTCAAAAAGTTTGGGCTTGAGTCAATCAAACACTTTAGGACACCAATGCCTACCAACCTAAAGCTAAGTATGGATGAATCTAGAAAAATGGTAGAGGAAACATTGTGTAGGAGCATGATAGGTAGCCTTTTATACCTCACTACTACTAGATCGAACATAGCTTTTAGTGTTGGAGTGTGTGCTAGATATCAAGCATGTCCTAAGGAATCTCATCTCATAGCTCTTAAGTGCATTATTAGGTACATTGCTGGTACTTTAGAGCTAGGCATTTGGTATGTGTTTGACACTCATTTTGATGTAGCTTGCTACACTGATGCTGATTGGGCTAGAAATATGGATGATAGGAAAAACACTTCAGGTGGTTGTTTTTATATAGGAAATTGCTTGGTTGCTTGGATGAGTAAGAAACAAAACTCTATTTTATTCTCCATAGCTAAAGTTGAATGCATTGTCGCTGGAAGTTGTTGCTCTCAACTTATATGGATCAAACAAATGCTGAGAGACTATGGAATAGATCAAGGAACCATGGTTGTGTTTTGTGACAATACTAGTGCCATCAACATCTTCAAGAACCCCATTCTTCACTCTTGAACAAAACACATTGACATTAGGCATCACTTCATTCGTGACTTAGTTGAAGACAAAGTTGTGTCCTTATAATATGTTCCAACAGAGGGTCAAATTGTTGATATTCTCACTAAACCTTTGGATGTGTCTAGGTTTGAATCACTTAGAAGATCCACAGGTTTATGCACACTCAGTTGACTTTCTTTATATCTTGTCTAGGTCATCTTCTTACGTATCTTTGAGCCCTAGTGGTCTTCTCAAGTTCCTAAATGTCATCAAGTTGATGTTCTTTTTGTTTTGGTTCAATCTTTTCTCTATTGTTCATAAATTTTCTAAAATTGCTGAGTTCATGAGAGTGATTTGCTTATTCTTTTGTTTAAAAGTTAGATTGACTCATAATGATCTTAAAAGCTTCAAGATGTCTTTATCTCCATAGCTTGATTGATAAGCATGATATTGAATCCTTGCTATTTTGATTTGATTAGATAAACCACAAAAGGTTAGCTTCATTTCTTTTAAGTGAGTAAAAGCTCATGGTTGAACCTTGTGATTGCATAAATGGTGAATAATGCTCTTTAAAGTCTAAATGTAAACTTATACCTATTTAATGAGCATTAAAGAGTGAGTAATGTCACCTAGAAATTCCTTGAGCAGTTGAGATGATCGTTCCTTGATTGTTTGCCCTCTCTTTGAAATTAAGTATGAAAAAAAATGGAAAAGAAAAGAAAAGAAAAAGAAAATATGAAGTTTCTTGGAATGGTTACGACTCATTGGCAATGTTGCAAGAGTTAAAAATCCTCCATTGTGAGAGTGGGACATCCCTTATGTTGTTATATTGTAAAGGCATCCTTAGAGATCCTCAAGTTATAAAAATAAAAAATAAAAATGATCTTAAGCATAAAGCCTATATCTTTATATTCCTTTTAATGCTAAATTTGAAAAGCAAATGAGGTATGAACTTTGTTAAAGGGATGTAAATGGGTCGTATTAAACATAAATCTGGCCAAGAGAGGTAAAAATTGACTTCTTGGAACATTACCTTGAATTTCTCTAGGAAAGAAGAGTATCTTGAAGATGATTTTTGTCTCATGGATAGATATATGTTCACAACTGGAAAGAAATTAACATTTTCACTATTTTATGGTGTCATAGGCAAGTCTTCTTTGAGCTTAAGTTTACTTGTAGAGTGTTGATAATCATTTGTTTTTTACCTATTCATTTGATATATTTGGAAGGTTCTTCAATCTATATGTTTGTTAATTTTGTCTATTGTTAAGTTCTTGGAAGCATTTTTGTTCAATATGAATCAATTCTAACTCATTGATTGAAAGATAAGTATGTCATCCTATTGTATCTCAACTTTGGTGGATCAATTTTCAATTTTTTGAAAAGCTTTTTGGTATGTTTCTTGTGTTGTTTTCATCAGTTTTCGCCTAAGTCATTTTTCAATAAGGTATTGATCGATCTGCTGAATTTGTGGATCAATTCACTGTGTGCATAGTCTTGTGATCGAGAGTCCTTGAACGAATCGTGGATTGATCCACCAAGATCGATACCACTTATTCCTTGTCTCTCTCACACTTAGCCATTTTTTTTTTCAAATTTGGCATGTTCAAACCCGTGTGACTGTGTATCACCGAGAGCTCACGATCAAAAGATGGATCAATCCACCAAGATCGATTCCACTTATGCACTTGTGAAAATTTTCATTTTTGCCCCCAACTGGTTATACTCATGGTTTAATGGATGAATGGTATTTTTGTAATTAAAAGTTACAAAAAAATTGAAAAAGTCAAAATCTCCAAATCAATTTTTCCCAATTCATTTCTTTCAAAAGCCCTAGGCCTTTTGTTATAGAGAAAAGAACTTCTTTACTTTGTGTTTCTCTTTAGCCATCATCGTTGGTCCATCATTTTGGCCACTACCTCCGAAAGTTTCCACTTTTGGAAACCTTTGTCATCGTATATCCCTATCTAGTAAGCATTTCAAGTTTGGCCAATCCTACCAGACAACCTAGTCGAATAGCCTTGAACTGTTGTGTTGTTCAGCTCATATCATCGGCCTGTGTGTCTTTTCTTGGTGCGTCGATGCTGTAAGAAATTGCCTGCTACATAGTCTGTGCTGGCTAGGACCTTTTGTGCCCGTCACTGGACTGTATCTCGTGCAATTGGGATTTTGTTCCAGCCATTGGAAATTCTGATAAGCCTTTAGGACTGGGTTTTTCACAGTACGTTCAACAACTCATTTTACCCTTAGAACCATTGTTTTGAACAACACGTTTAGTCTAACTACTTTCATCGACTTGTGCTTTGGAATTTGTTGTCGGTTAGTGTTCCATCTATTGTTGCCGACACCTTTTTGATGAGTTCTTCTTCTTGCGCCTGTGTCTTCTCTGTCACAGGATCTCTTTTTCGACAACCACTACTCCTCTGTATACAGGTTTGTCATTTTCCACTAGTCTTGTGTTTTTGGAAAGTGTTTGAGTGGGCATTGGGTCTTCCTACTCTACTAATCTTTAGAGTATGTGTTTTCAGAACTATGCCTTCGAAAAGTCATGGAAGCAAAGCCCCAATTAAAGAGTCATCCTCTAAGATCCCAAAAGGTGCTCGAGATGAGAATTTACCCATCAATCCACCTATTTAGACTCCCAATATCCCTAAGGCTCTTGTGAAAACTTCCATAGATGGGATTTCTTTTAATGTTTTCCCAGAAAAATTCTATAGAGGCTTGTACACCAAGGTTTATCGTTAGAGGTCTCTTGTTCTTGAGAGACAGCTTCATCTAGAATCATTTCTCGACACACCAATTCCAACACTATTTGTACAACTAGGTTGGCTTCCTACCTCTAGCATGCTTCACTAGGATTATGTGTGCTCCCATTGTCCATATGTTTTATTCGAATATTATTGGACATCACTTGGATGAGTCCCACTTAAAGTCAAGTATCTTTGGTATTGTTGTTAAAGTCACTCCAGAGGTGATTGCTGAAGTCTTAGGCATCCCATTGGTTGAAGCACCCTTTGTGAGTGAATTGGAAATCACCTCTGAGTTGTTGCATAGTGTCTATTGACTTATGGGGAGAGGTTCGAGGTCAACTAGGCTCAGTTGTACACACTGGTAGCATATCTTGTCCTACATGGGTGTTGGTGACTTTTCTAACATTCTCAATTTATCCATTTTCTCATCGGGCAGATATTTGTAAGAAAGGTTGCATTCTATTGTCCCGACTTCTTCATAGGGAACCCATCAACCTAGCATCTTGCATTTTAGATGAGATGATTGTTCGAGAAGATCCTTCCGTGTCTAAAAAGAAGGTTATTCCCTTTGGCATTTTAATCACAAAAATTTGCTAAAGAGATGGGGTGGAATTTCTTGTACATTCTTCATTCTCAAACCAATGGGTCCCATTGATACCTCACCTAGGAATTGAAGTCAGGGACATATTAAGGGTGCCCTTGGTTCTAAGAAAAAAGTGTGTCATTGTAGAACTAAGATCCAAATTGGTGAAGTTGACTTAGATTCAAGTGCCCTAACTCAACTTTGTGCTAGGTTTGATGCATTGGATGAGAAAATTTCTGCACAATCCACCTTGTTGTCTGAGCAAATTTCTCAACTCCACTCTCATATTGAGAAAGTCTTCTCACTAATTGATGGACAAATGCTTTGCAACAAGGATCAACTGCAAGCTCTTGAAGACTTTGTCCATAAGCATCTCCCTTAGTCATGTAGCAACTAGTTATCTTTTTGGATAGCTTTCTTTTGATATCATGTTCAATTTGCTAGTCTTATATACTTTTCTTGTTTTAGACAACTCTTTGTCTCATTTTGGGACAAAAAAAGAAAGACATTTTACATTTTACATGGATATTGATATGGCATGTAGTTGAGCATGATAGTTTTTTTTGTGTTTTGTTGCTTTGGATATTTGATATGTTGATCATGATCACATTTTTGTGTATTTGTGGATATTTGACATGGTTTTGGACTTATGAATGCATATTGACTATCTTTAGACAAGTGATTTTTGTGGATATTTGTGTGTCAATTTATTTGAAACTTGTGGAAGTGTCTTGGTAATATGTGTAGGTGCTACTAATGTTTTTCCTATGCTTTATTTGCAGGTATTGTAGTACCTTTGGTGAGGTTTTGAGTGATTGAGTGAACTAGTATGAAAGTTGGGTGGGGCTTACTCGTACTCAATCGTGTTGTAAAGGGTTTTGTCCCAAAATCGCCAAAGGGGGAGATTATGAGTGTTAAGTTAGGTTAGCAATTCCAGATAAAATTCCTAAATGTCCCCTAACTCGATTTTCCAATTCCTCTTTAGACTACTTGACTTTAAAGATTAAGACTTTGTCAAGAAGCTGAGGTATGTAGTCGAGTATGTGGTGATTGAATGTGAATCAACCTTGTTTTTCATCTTTAAAAGAGTTAAGAAAGCTAGAAGAAATGTTTTTTGATGAAAGGTTTTTATTCCCTTGTTTCTAGATCAATCTAGGTGTAAGGACAAATCAATCCAACTAACTTGTTTTTAAGATCAATTTTCACCCCTTGAATTAAAGGCTTTATTCTCATTTAAAATCAAATTTTCTCCTATTTCGGGAAATAGAGAGAACAACAACCACGAGAGAGCTTTTCCTTTCTCCCCATTTTGAGGGTGTTTGCCTTCTAAGAAAATCTCATAAGTTTTCTAAGATTTTTTTTTTAAATGGATTTTCTAAAAATGAACATGGGTTGATTTCTGAAACATTTATCTCTCATTATCTTGGTTTTGTGCAAAAACCCATTTTCTTTTTGTGTGGATTCAAGAAAATGTCGAAATCGAGCTTGGTGTGGACTCCAAGTGTGCTTTAGAAGAAAGTGAGAAGTTGAAAGTGAAAGGTATTAATCAAGTGGTCCGGGAAGGATTGGTTGACTTGAACTAGGTAAAACCTTGTATTCAGTTTTTATTTTGCATAGTGGATGTTTTTTTATCTCTTTGAAGGTTTTCCACATTAAAATCTGGTGTCAATTGTCTCATTGTCTCTCTTTCTTTTCTTAACATCAGTTTTCAGTTTCAACAATTTATTATAGTTTTGATTGTCTACTATTTGATTGAATGATGAAGAGAAATGACTATGAATCATCTTTGAAGCTATTTCAACTTGTTGATCATTGACATTTTGAGGTATATTGATCTTGTTTTTATCTGAATTTAGTTTAAGTTGATTTGAGTTTGGGAGTGTTAGATCATGTGCATGTGAATTGCATTTTAATATTGTTGGGGAGTGTTGTTGCATTCATATATGCATGTGATTTATAATTTGTGTTTTTGAGAATGCGTGAAGAAAAGAAAAATATTCAAAAAAATTCTAAGGTTTGCTAATTTGAGTTGAGTTTTTTTTTTCTTTTAATTGGTCCAAACTCCAATTCACCCCCCCTCCCCCTCCCCCGTCTAGTTGTATTTTTACTATTGAGATTCACCTTTTCAATAAACTAAAATGCTTCCTAATTATTAAATAGGTAACATGCGGTGTAACCCATTTAATAATCAAATCTTCCTATTTAATAATCATGTTAAGTTATGTATTATATAATTCCATAGGATTAATATTTTAACCAAATATATTTATGATTCAATTAACCTATTTATTTAAAAACAAATTTAAAATAAGTCAAATATGAGTTAAATAATTTAAAGTTATAATTAAGTTAATCAATAGGATTATTAAATGATTCAATTCAGATCAAATTCGTGTTATATAACTTAAAACCTACTTATTTAGTAAATGAGTTATGCAAGTTGATACGAATATAATCCAAACTCAAATATAATCAACTTAAACTCGAAAAAAACATGTTGGGTTCAAGTCATATTAGCAAATCCTATGAAGGAGACAATGGTGAGACCAATTACGCTTTCTCTATCTGCGAGATGATTGGAGATACATATAGCAAGTTGCCTTAGGGTTGGTTTAAATCACAACGTTACAACTCATTTTAAATCATATTATTATGGTCCATTCACATGAATACCTATTTTTATATGCCACATCAACAATATAAAGTAACCCAATCATAGAACAAATCTATGTAAGTGTACTTGTTTGAAAGTCTTATTGAATATGAACAATGTGTACTAAATTATGAACCTCGCTAATAGACATTGTATAATATACGTATACATTAATAATTTTCAGTTTAATTTCGTTTATTACTGATTATTTAAATGGAAAATCATGGACCGAATTTATTTAATTCGGTTTTATATTTACAAAAATGTAATTTTTAGAAAATTTGTAAAATTTGATTAATTGAGGATAATTCAGTTCAATTCAATTGATTACTTCAATCGAATAATAAAAAAAAAGTTATGAATACACAACTCAATTATTTCAAAAGAAGTGATTGGAGTAAATTTTAAACAAATATATAGTCAAATAATTAGGATTAATAAGAAGCATGCCTAAAATAGACTCCATATTCAAATAAAAATTATTTCATATAAGTTTGTTTAATCTGAAAATTACTTTCTTGGGTTGATATAATATGATTAGAGGAAAAAAAAAATATTTCCTACGCATAGATAATAGCAATGGTTAGTACTTTACGAAAATGGTAAAAAATAGTAATGTGATTTTGGTTACACAACTAACCATTTTCTATTTGTCTTTAATGTTTACTAGCACTGAATTGGTTGATGATCCACTTATCTATACTATATATAAAAGTAAAGTATTTGTCGATTTTTTTTTTCTTAGAAGGTTCTTATGATTTCACTTATATACATTTACCTCTTATCATTATTTTATTTAATTAATCTTTTTTTTTTTAACGAGAACCTAAAAATCGATCTAGATAATGTTTCTCTTAAAAAAAATATTATAATTTAATTAAAATAAATTTAACATGAAAAGTTAAGTATTATTATATAAACTTTTGGAAGAAAAAATAGATAATTTATTTTTTTTCTATTTCTAAAAATGAAAACATGCAAAACAATCTAAAAGAGTGATTTGAATAATTTTTCTCTTTCAAAAAATGATCATAATATAACTAAAAGCAATAATATTTCAAGGTGGTATAATTTTTCTTTCTAAAAAAGTGATTATAATTTATGTTTGACTCTAATTATTTTACTCAGCAAAAAACTATTTAAATAAATATTAGTTTCTTTGACTTCTTAAAAAAAAAAAATACAAATATCTATTATTTTGCATTTTTTTTCCAATCTAAATAAAAAAAAAAATTCTCTTTAATATCTATCTACTCTAAGGGTTAGTTCAAATAAATTGTAACTTGGTTTTATTTTTCTTTTTTAAAGAACAATATAAAAATCGATTTAATTAATGTTTCTCTTAAAAAATTATCATAATTTAATTAAAATAATTTTAACATGAAAAGTTAAATATTATTATTGAAAATTTTGGAAGAAAAAATAGATAATTAATTTTTTTCTATTTCTAAAAATGAAAACATGTAAAACAATCTAAAAGAATAAGAAATATGTGTATGCTAAAGAATTCAACTCCCAACTCTAAAACTTTTAGAAGTTCTCCAAATCAAGCAAACAATACTACAAGACTTTTTCTATTGGTCCTTTATTTAAGACTATGTTTGATTTCTACGGAGTATCGAAAAAAATACTAAAAAAATTAATTTTTTTTTTATGTTTAGTTTTATTATAAAAAAATATGGACAAAATTAAATATAATAAAAAATTTATGTAATTTTAAATTATTTAATTTTTATATACAAGAATTAAAATATGTGAAAATGAGTTTGAAGTTAACTTTATTTTTTTTTAAATTTTTCTTTTTAACTTTTCAATTTTATTTTTTTCCATCTTAGCTTACCTCGGATTTTCCGAGAAATAAGAATAGCTTAAATAATATTTGACGTGAAATTTTTGTGAATAATCTTAAATATTTTTTAAAAGTGTAATTTTATAAAAAAATTTATGGCAACCTTTTAACGTACAGAGAGAGGAAGAGAACGATTGATTAGTCGCGGCCTTTGGATCAAAGCTTTATTTCGACGCCATTAGTGGAAGAACTGGAGCAGGCATAGGATGATGAGAAGCATGTTGGATGAGAAGAAGAAGGCTGCAGATCGGTACCTGAAGCGCCAAGTTCTCGGAGAGGGCACATACGGCGTCGTTTACAAGGCCTTCGACACCATGGTATTCTATTTTCCACTTTCTTTCCCCCTTTTTTTTCCTAAACAATCACAAATATAGAAAAAGCAAATTATACAAATTAAGTTTAAATTGTTTGGCTCTTTGTTTGAGACATGAGAAGGCAGAAATCAGTAGACAAACAACAACTACAATTCTATAACTATGTTGGTCCCGTTTAGATTTATATTATATATTTTTGGAAATCAAAGCATATGTATCGAGGCATAAGATTTGAAGTTTCGGATTCGTTTCTTTTCCGTTGTTCTTTTTCTAGGCGGGCAAACGGAGGGTTAGGGAATTGATCTTGCTAAGTCTAAATTTGTGGGTGGCATTTGGATTTGACTGGGAATTTTAATTCTTTGGACTGGGAAATTTTTGCTGAATCGGGGTTTATAGAGTTTAGATTCAATTCCGAACAACCCCAGCAAATAAAAAAAGCAGAGCTGGATTGATCTGGATTTCCAATTCTGAGGACCTGGAAAATTTTGCTGAATTGTAGTTTATAGCGTTGGAATTGAACTCCAAACAATCCCAAACTACATGCAGCCAAACATAACCGACAGAATTGCACGTTGTGTTGATCACCTTTGATACCCTTTTCCTCAAGATTTGAGCAGCATTTTTGTTTGTTTCTGAGAAAAACAGAGGAATATACAAATTAAAATGGAACTTCTAATCTTCTGTTTTCAGTTGTTTTGGTTTCCATAAATTAAACAAGAAAATTAGGTTTCTTTTGTTATGGAAAATATTTACTGGTTTTCATTTTCTATCTTTACCTTTTTGAAATATTCCTTATTTTATATTTTCCTACCAATTTGCATCTATATAAGCTTCTAAACTTAGCTCTGCATTCTTTTTAAACAATATTCTTTCTCTAGAGTAGATTTAAGATGGTGTAGGATTTTGTAAACCATTTGAAGATGTGTTTCTTTTGGCTTGTGTATAGATTGACTCACTACACTTACAACATAGGCTATATTCCACCATGTATGTGATAGATAAATCAATCTGCTAACTAACTTCTGGTACCTTTCTCAGTCTACTATTGCATCCTTATCCACTTTATGCAGTTTATGGTTCTGGCTCAATAGGTGTATCAACCTGTTTACATTTGAGTTGTCCCATCTCTTTGAGAAGATCAACTAAATACTTAAGTTGTCATACAAATATTCCTTGTTGAATGTGCCAATTTAATTCCTAAGAAGTTGTTGAACTACCAATTTCCTAAAAGCTTAAGCTTGTAGGATTTGGGTTCAATATGCATATCATGCTCTTCAACACCCTTCCTCATGTGTGGCCCCAACCTGCACATGGAGAGATAGACAGATAGTGGAGAGAGATAGATGGGCTCATAGGCAAGAAAATGCAAATAGCCTGTTTTTCGGGACTTACAGATATGTGAATGGGAAACCAAATATACAAATTGTGGAAAGACGACTCGAACATGAGACCTCCCATTAAACCAAGGTTGGATACTATGTTGAACTACCAATTCTCCTAAAAGTTTAAGCTTGTAGGATTTGTGTTCAATATGTATATATTGCTCTTTAACAGAAGTACTTGAGTTTCCCAAGCTCCGTTATCTCAAATTCCTTAGCTATTTGTTTTTGAAGTAGGTGCCTTTCTTTTGGATCATTCCCCATCACAATTATGTCATTGACATATACAATTAAGATTGGAAATCCCCTTGAGGTTGAGTGCTTTATGAATAAGGTTATGGTCTACGTGAATTTGCTTATACCCCATCTCTAACATTACCTTAGAACATCTTTCGAATCATGCTCTAGAGGATTGCTTTAACCCATACAATGCCTTATTTAACTAGCACACTTAATTCTTGTCAAAACTAGAGCCTCCATGGATACCTCTTCTTCTAAGTCATCATGCAAAAATATGTTTTTTACATCAAATTGTTGCAAACACTAATCAAGGTTAATTGCTAAAGAGAACAAAACATGCACGGTATTCATTCTTGCCATTGAGACAAATGTTTCTTGATAATCCACCCCATGGGTTTGAGTATAACCCTTAGCTACCAACCTTGCTTTGTATCTCTCTAAAGACCCATCAACTTTATATTTAACCATAAAAACTTATTTACACCACACTGTCTTTTTCCTCTTGGAAGATCAACAACTTCCTATTTTTGGTTTTTATCTGGTGTCTCATCTTAGCACCCATGGCCTTTTTCCGGTTCTTATCTCTAAGTGTCTTATGTTATGTTTGGGGAATGTCAAGGAAGTTCAATTGAGTGAGAAAAGTTCTGTATGTTAGGGATTATTTTTCCAAGGATATGAAGTGAGATATAGGTTATTGAGGGCTTTTTGATTCCTTTTCTAATGTTAATGAGTATGTTTAGGTCATTAACAACAGGAGAAGGAAGAGGAAGAAGTTCAGTACCTGGTGCTAGCTTAGATTCTTGGACCTGCATAGGTTCAAGAACACACTTTTCTCCTGGAGTAAACTTGAAGTGTCTGGGCAGCGATGGGATTAGACTTGACAGCTGTAGGAATGACAGTTTCAGATTCAGATTCAATGGAAGTAATTGTTGGAATTTCTTGGGCAGTTGCTGGAATTTTTGGGACATTTGTTGGAATGGTGGTTGTGTCTTCAGACTTGAGCCCATAAGAACTTGCTGGAAAGTCTAGGAACAAATCCTTATCTTCCATAGATGATGGTGGCTTCCCTTGAAGATAAGGATTTTGAAAGAAAGATTGTTTTTCAGAAAATGTGATATCCATGTCCATGGATATAAAGAACTTCCTTAAAGGTGGATGATAACACTTGTAACCTTTTTTTTTTTTAGAGAGTAACCCACAAAAACACACTGTGATGTCCTTGGATCAAGTTTATTTCGATTATGAGTATATGTACAAATGGTACACATCCAAAGATCTTAGGAAGAAGTTTGCAAAAAACATTGAAATCAAGAAAATTTGAAAAAACACGTTGATGGGATTCTTGAATCCTAAAACTTGAGAAGTTATCCGATTTATTAAGTGAGCTGCTGTTAACACTGCTTCACCCCAATATGGTTCTAGAAACATTTTTGTGGGCATAAAAGAGCTCGAGTTACTTCTAGCCAATGCATGTTTTTATGTTCTAATATCCTATTTCTTTGTGGGGTATCCACACTAGATGATTGGTGAATGATACCTTCTTTTTGGAGAACAAGTTGACAAGCTTTGATTGAAAATGATCTCTTGTATTGTTAGATCTAACTCTTTTAATACAAACCCTAAATTGGTTTTGAATCATTCTATAGAAGATCGGGAAAACACTACTCACTTCAAATTTTTGTTTTAGGAGAAAAATCTAGGTTATTCTAGTGCAATCATCAAGAATGAGACAAACCATGTAGCACCCAAAATATTTGGAACCTTATATGGAGCCCAAATGTCTGAATGAACTAATACAAATGGAGTAGATAATCTTGTATTACTTAGAGGAAATGAAACCCAATGATGTTTTGCAGACTCACAAACATCACAATGTAAACTATCAACATCAACACTTTTAAACAACAAGGGAAAACATGTTTTTAAGTGAACAAAGGTGGATGGCTGGATGCCCAAGATGGAAAGCGATGAAGCCAGATTTCATCTCTATTTGATTTGAAGTTTTCTCATAGATAAGAAAGCAGGAATCAGCATTTTATTTTTTTGATAGGTAAGGTGATTGCTTTCATAAAAACATGGAACTTAATAAATGGATTATAGCATCATTTTCTAAGCATTTCCGTTTGAGACAAACAGTCTAAGACGAAAATGTGTGCTTCAAAAATTTCTAGCTGTAAACTACTTGGTGAGAATTCTCTCCTTGGCAATGTTAGTTTCCATGGAGGTGTTAGTGAACAGAACTTCCGTTATTGAATTTCTCTGGTAGTAGTGTTTGTGTTTTGAATCTTGTTTGAAAAAGATGATTCGAAATCAGTCGGTTGTAGTGGAGAGAAAGGTTTTCCAAGTGAAGTCTGAAGATTGCAATGGAGGAACGTGGATTTCAATAACAGAGAGAAGTCGAGGTTTTGTGGTTTCTTTAGGTTTTGGAGAGGAGGAGACGGGTTGGTTAGTGGAGCAGTTAGAGAAAGCTGTGGATTTGGAGGCTTCCAGGGGTTTCATTCAAAAAATGAGGGGCAAGACTAGGACTCATCTGATGGAGATATGTTTTAATAGCAGAGGGAGATATATGAAAATCACAGAATATGTTGCAAAGAGAAAACCTTTGGTCTTAGTTGTTCCAAGAGGTGTTAATGGTTGTGGGTGGGAAAATCTTAGGAAGATGATTGTTTCAGTCCAAGAGTTCTCTGTTCAAGCTGAAAGAGATTCGAAGGAGAAGCAAAAAAAGCCTCAAGAGAGCAAAGGAATGTACAGAGGTGAGAGGTCCTATGCTGATGTGGTTGCAGAGAAAGGAACTAGGAATGGTGTAGAGATGCCAGTTGGAAAATGGGCAAGAGCTGTGGTTTGTGAAAGCAAAGGAAAAATACGAGACTGGTGTGAGGTTGGAAAAGCTATAGCGAGAAGGGTGGGGATGAAAGGAATGGTGTCTGTAACACCCATTTCTGCTTACAAAGGGTGTTTTTTTGTGGAATCTGCAAGGAAAGATCAGTGGATTCAAGATCAAGGGAGCTTCACAGCGAGAGGAGAGGTTATTGCTCTGAGGAGATGGTCGCCAAAAGAGAACTCAGTTGTTAATGGAAAATTTAGATGGGGGTGGTTGGAACTAAGAGGTCTCCTTTTCCACCTGTGGGATGAGGTGCAGTTGAGACACATTTTGCAGCAGTGGGGGAGGGTAACGAAGGTGGCGAGGAAATCATTGAAGCTTGTTGATTTGACGAAGGTAACATTGTGGGTGGAGATGCTTCCAAATGTCGTGCTTCCAGCGCTATTAGAGGTAGAAGATGGAGATTGGACATACATGGTTGTAGTTATAGTCACCGGAGAAGATGACGGAGAAGACTCTATCAAGCCTGAGTCGAATCGCAGCAAGGACGAGCTGAGGTCAGCCGGGGGTTGCGTCTTTCGGAAGCCACAGAACGTTGAGGGGCTACGAGCTATTGACAGGACCATTGAGTGCCATAGCTGGATGCCTCGTCATCTTTCCCATTTTCGTTCTTCAGATTCAAAATCGGCTAAGGGGGGGAAAGGAAAGGGAAGGTGGATGTTGGGCCCAACAACGGGAAGCAACATCGGGCCAACACCAAACGCCTTTGAAGCCCATTTTGATTGGGCCCAATTTGGGGCGAAAGATTTTGGGCCCCTAGCGGGCCCAGCCCATAAAGGATCCTCTAATGGCGGCCCAGATGCATCTTCGTCTTCAAAGCTCCTAAGACCAGGGCTCACTGCAAAGAATAAAATGCCGAAAGGTCTTCTTTAAGTGTCGTCAAAGCCGAAAGGATCTTCAGTCTCCGTAAGGCGCAGAGCAAGAAGTGGGCCGCCGAGATTTGAGGAGGCGTCTTCTACCCCGAAGCGAAACTTAGAAGGAAGTGGCTCATTGGAGACAAATCGAGACACTTCTCGGGGCAAATCTCACTCCAGAAAGAGCGATCTCTCCACTGGTTTTGAAACATCCAAAGTTTCTACCGGCGAGACAGAGGGAGAAGAGGGGATTCTGCAATGCAAATTGATCAATGAGGTGCGTACTCCTTTCTCAGCTGTATCTGAGCGAGATCTTCCTCTGTCTGGGGCTTTTGAGCAAAATTTTATTCCCGAAACCTCTGTTTCTGTGGTTCACCCTTCTCGCTGTCAGTCTTTTTCTTCGATTCCGTTGGAGTCAAGCTACGCCGTTTAGTGTGGTTCCGTTTTTATCTCTCCTGTGGTGAATAACAACCATCGTGGTGGTGCGTCCTGTTCGGAAGGTGTGGTGGTTCCCCTAGAAACCTCTAACCGAAAATTTAAAGACCGGCCTCTCCTTAGGGAAACTCTCAGTAACCCTGAGGTGTGTGGTGTCTCAGGTGAGGCTTCGTTCCCAGTGCTAGAACCTTCCACCCTCCCGTTGGAAGGTTTTCAGGTTGAGGGGCTTACGCCTCGGAAGATGGTCAAGGTTCAGTCGGTTCTGGAGAGTTTGAGGGTTAGAATTGTCAGGGATAATGGAAAAGGTGTGGAAGGAGAGAACAAGAGTGCTCTCTCTGCGGACAAGGTTTATTCCAGAAGAAAGAAGAAAAATGACTCTGGAACTCGAGGAGAGGATTAGTTCTGGGTGTGGGTTGTGTCGGGTTGTTTTTGTTTTCATGAAGATCTTAAGTTGGAATACAAGAGGTTTAGGATCTAGGAAGAAAAGGAGGACTGTGAGAAGGTTTTTAAGTACTCAAAACCCAGATGTGGTGATGCTTCAGGAAACAAAGCGTGAAATTTGGGATAGGAGGTCTGTGAGTAGTGTTTGGAAAGGTAAAAGTCTGGATTGGGTTGCTCTTCCTGCTTGTGAGGCGTCGGGGGGGATTGTGATCTTGTGGGATTCAATTAAGTTCAAGTGTTCAGAGAAGGTGTTAGGATCTTTCTCTGTTACTGTGAAATTGAACTCTGATGAGGAAGAGTTTTTTTGGTTAACCTCAGTGTATGGCCCGAATAAGGCAGTGTGGAGGAAGGACTTTTGGATGGAGCTTCAAGACCTGCATGGTCTGACTTTCCCAAGGTGGTGCGTAGGAGGGGATTTTAATGTGATCAGGAGGATATCTGAGAAGATGGGTGACTCTAGGTTAACAGTCAACATGAGGTGTTTTGACGAGTTTATAAGGGAAAGTGGTTTGTTGGATCCCCCTCTTAGGAATGCGGCTTTTACATGGTCAAACATGCAAGTCGATCCTATTTGCAAGAGGTTAGATAGGTTTTTGTTCTCTTCTGAGTGGGATTCTTTTTTCTTTCAAAGTATTCAAGAGGCCCTTCCTAGATGGACCTCTGACCATAGCCCAATTTGTTTGGAAACTAATCCTTTAAAATAGGGGCCGACTCCTTTTAGGTTTGAGAATATGTGGTTGCTCCATCCTGAGTTTAAAGAGAAGTTTAGAGATTGGTGGCAAGAGTGTACGGTTGAGGGTTGGGAAGGTCACAAGTTTATGAGGAAACTAAAGTTTATTAAATCAAAGTTGAAAGAGTGGAATATAGTGGTCTTTGGAGATTTAAGAGAGAGGAAAAAGCACATTCTTACGGACTTAGGCAGAATTGATCGAATTGAACAAGAAGAGAATTTAAATCTTGATCTGGTTTCGGAAAGGACCTTAAGAAGGAAGGAGTTAGAGGATTTGTTATTGAAGGAAGAGGTACAATGGAGACAAAAATCTAGGGTTAAGTGGATTAAAGAAGGGGATTGCAACTCTAAGTTTTTTCACAGAGTGGCCACTGGAAGAAGAAGCAAGAAGTTCATAAAGTCTCTGATTTCTGAGAGGGGGGAGACTTTAAATAACATTGAGATTATTTTTGAGGAGATTGTAAATTTCTTTGGGAATCTCTATTCCAAACCCGAAGGTGACTCTTGGAAGATTGAAGGGATTGAATGGGCCCCTATTTCTGAAGAGAGTGCAATTTGGTTGGATAGACCGTTTTCTGAAGAGGAGGTTCAAATGACAGTTTTCCAATTGAATAAGGAAAAGGCCCCTGGCCCTGATGGCTTTATTATAGCAGTTTATCAAGAGTGTTGGGATGTGATAAAAGAGGATCTTATGAGGGTGTTTTTTGAGTTCCACACTAAAGGGGTTATAAATCAAAGTACAAATGCGACATTCATTGCTATGGTGCCTAAGAAAAGCCAAACTTTTAAAATCTCAGATTATAGACCTATTAGTTTGGTTACAAGTTTATATAAGATAATTGCTAAGGTCTTATCAGGGTGTTTACGCAAAGTTCTACATGAAACAATCTTTGGCTCTCAAGGAGCCTTTGTGGAAGGGAGACAAATTTTGGATTCTGTATTGATAGCCAATGAAGTGGTGGATGAGAAAAGAAGGTCAGGGGAGGAAGGGGTAGTCTTCAAAATTGATTTTGAGAAGGCCTATGAGCATGTGGATTGGGGCTTTTTAGAGCATGTGCTTCAAAGGAAGGGGTTCAACCAGAAATGGAGATCTTGGATGAGGGGCTGTTTATCTTCTTCTAGTTTTGCTATCCTAGTTAATGGGAATGCAAAGGGTTGGGTTAAGGCCTCTAGAGGTTTGAGACAGGGAGATCCTCTTTCTCCTTTCCTTTTTACTCTAGTAGCAGATGTTCTAAGTAGGTTAATGATTAGAGCTGAGAAAACTGGGATAACTGAGGGTTTCCTTGTGGGGAGGGATAGGACTAGACTGTCCTTGTTACAGTTTGCTGATGATACCATATTTTTCTCTAAAGCCTCTTTGGACCTTCTTCAAAACCTTAAGATTATCCTTTTGGTTTTTGGGCAAGTATCTGGTTTAAAAATCAACTTAGAAAAAAGCACCATTTCAGGTATTAACACTAGGCAGGAGGTGTTGTCTAGTTTGGCTTTGGTTTTGGAGTGCAGAGTGTCAGAGTGACCTTTGTCTTATTTAGGCCTTCCTTTGGGAGGGAACCCAAAGACAATAGGCTTTTGGGATCCAGTGGTTGAGAGAATTTCGAGGAGGCTGGATGGGTGGAAAAAGGCCTATTTGTCTTTGGGAGGGAGGATTACTTTAATTCAGTCTTGTCTGTCTCACATCCCTAGCTACTTCCTCTCCCTCTTTAAAATCCCTGTATCTATAGCTTCAAAGATTGAGAAGATGCAAAGGGATTTTCTTTGGTCTGGGGCTGGGGAAGGAAGAAAGATCACCTAATCAGATGGGAGGTTGTTAGTAGACCAAAGGAGATGGGAGGTTTGGGCTTTGGGAAGACTTCTATGAGAAACATTGCCCTCTTAGGGAAATGGCTTTGGAGGTTCCCTAGAGAAAGGAGCAGTCTTTGACATAAGGTTATTGCGAGTATATATGGGACATATCCTAATGGATGGGACGCCAACATGGTGGTTAGATGGTCTCATAGATGTCCTTGGAAGGCTATTGCTCAAGTTTTCCAGGGGTTCTCCCCTTTTGTCCGCCTAGTGGTGGGCAATGGGGAGAGAATTCGGTTTTGGGAAGATCTTTGGTGGGGAAACCAAACTTTGTGTTCTCAATTTGCTGATCTCTACAGAGTTATTTCTGTGAAAAACCTCACTGTCTCAAATGTCCTTGGCAATTCCTTACCATTGTCTTGGAATTTTAACTTTCGCCGCAATCTAACGGATTTAGAAATTGATCTCCTTCAGAGATTAATGTCCTCCCTTAATTCTGTGCTTCTTTCCCCTTCTTCATCAGACTCAAGAGCGTGGTCTTTGTCTTCATCAAGCTCGTTTTCAGTAAAATCTTTTTTCTATGCCTTGTCAAAAGTTTCAAATCCTTTAATGTTCCTTCCGGCCAAGTTTTTATGGAGCTCAAAAGTCCCTTCAAAGGTTAAGGCCCTCGCTTGGTTAGTAGCACATGGGAAGGTAAACACTAATGACAAGTTGCAATTGAGAAGACCCTACAAAGCCCTCTGTCCTCAATGGTGCATTCTTTGCAAAGGAAATGGAGAGTCGATTGACCACCTTTTTCTTCATTGTCTCGTTACCATTGGACTTTGGCACAGGTTGTTCAATCTAGTAGGTGTGATTTGGGTCCCTCCAAGGAGCCTTGAGGACATGTTGGTTATTTCTTTTAAAGGCTTAGGGAACTCATTAAGAGGCAAGACACTTTGGCAAATTGCTTGCCTTACTTTGATTTGGATGGTGTGGCAAGAAAGAAACAATAGGATCTTTGAGGATAAAGGGAGAACGGAAGAGATGGTTTGGGATTTGATCCGGTTTTATTCTTCTCTATGGGCTTCTTGTACTGAAGCTTTTAGAGGAGTTCCTCTAAGCATTCTACAACTCAATTGGATTGGGGTTTGCGTTTCAAGAGTTTGAAGATTGATGGGGTTTCTTTTGTTTTTAGAGTTCTATTGTTGGGTGTTTTTCCTTGGTATTTGTGTAGGAAGGACCTCTCATCCTTCCCTTGGTTTTTTTCTCTTTCTTTTGTCTCTTTTTCTCTCCTGTATTTGTTCTTTTATTAATATAATCTTCTTCGTTTCTGATCAAAAAAAAAAAAAAGAAAGCAGGAATCAGCTGCAATTACCTATTGTTGTTTAAAAAAAAAAATGGAGTCCCTTCTCCATAGCACGTCTAATCATCCTCCCCTTAACCTAATCCTGAAACATACAATAAGTAGGGAAGAAAGTTACACTACAAGTTTAGTCCTTGGTAATTTGATGAATAGACAAAAGATTGACGAATAGTTTAGGAACATGTAACACATTCTTTAAAAAAAGAGAGGGATTTAGAGTGACTGCCCCTTGAGTGGCAACAATTGCTAGAGAACCATCAACAACTTTAATCTTCATATTTCCAAGGCATGGATTGTATGTAACAAATTGGTGTGAAGTGTGAGTCATGTGATCAGTTGCCCCTGATTTGATGACCTAAGAATTAGAAATGATGTGTTTGAGGCACTAAGAGTATAAGACACTTATCTGTCTGGGCCAATGAACATGATCTTATTGGTTTCTCAGTAGTGATAAGGAGGTTTTTCAGCCTTTCAAATTCCTCTTTGTTGAGGCCCCTAATTTTTGTAACATTGAGACTTGAATACTCATGAGAGTTCTCATGAGAGTGATCTTCCACATTTGTCAAGTGTGATTGACTTCCTTACCATCCACTCTTGAAGCCACCATTCCGACCAATACCTTGTGGTTTCCCATGAAGTTTCTAACAAGTCTCTTTTACATGATGAGGTTTTGCAGTATGTACACCATATGCCATCATGGTCATATGAC
Organism: Vitis vinifera; assembly: GCF_030704535.1. Lineage (NCBI taxonomy): Eukaryota > Viridiplantae > Streptophyta > Magnoliopsida > Vitales > Vitaceae > Vitis > Vitis vinifera. The sequence continues at coordinate 19,578,091 of NC_081818.1, forward strand.
TTTAAAATTCATTCTTCCCTTCTTTTTTGTTACTGCTTTGTCCCTCATTATTAATTTTGAATCCACCATCATTTGGCTTTGGAAAAATCATAGTAGAGCCATCTATAGATTAGGAATCAAGCGCAACAATTCTTCTACCTTCTTCTACTCAAATCATTGAGAACACGTCATTCAGAGAAGACAAAGACTTTTTCCCAGAACTTGCACTCGAACTTCATCAAACTCCACATTGAGTCCTTTAAGAAATTCAAAAATCCTTTCCCTTGCTACAAATTTTTGTAACATCGTAGCATCCTCACTACACTTTATTTTAAAATTTTGATAATAGTTTAGTTCAAGCTATTAATCCTTTCATAATGTTGTAATACTTAATCATTGAGAGTGCACCTTGTTTGGTGACAGATATTTTATACTCGAACTTCATCAAACTCCACATTGAGTCCTTTAAGAAATTCAAAAATCCTTTCCCTTGCTACAAATTTTTGTAACATTGTAGCATCCTCACTACACTTTATTTTAAAATTTTGATAATAGTTTAGTTCAAGCTATTAATCCTTTCATAATGTTGTAATACTTAATCATTGAGAGTGCACCTTGTTTGGTGACAGATATTTTAGTCTTAATATAATAAATTTGGGCTGTGTCTTGCACGTTGGAGTAGGTTTGTTAAACTATCTCCTAAATCTTCTTTGTAGTTGTAAGAAACATTCAGGTTCCATTAATTTCAGGCTGCATAGAATTCCAAACCCAGGACGTGATTATTGAATCTTCCTCATTCCATATACTAAACTTCGGATCATCTAGGTTTGGTCTAGTCCCAATCGGATGACTCAGCTTCCCTTTTCCTTTCAGGAATGTCTTCATTAGTTGTGACCATTACTGGTAGTTGTGACCATTGCTGGTAGTTGCTACCATTTGCGGCTTGAAGCTTTTGGAGTTTTCTCGTTGATTGGTTCTGTTGAGTTTTAGTGGTTGGAGTAGGGAGATTGATTTTGGATTTCTCGAGCATATTCAAATGATATAAGGCACAGAAGGTTGGCTATAAAGGCTATATAATCTTTTTTTTTTGAGGAATTTCAACAATGAAGGCCATAGAATAATCTAAATAATTTCCTAGAGAATGTATGATTTGATACCATGTGGGAAAATATGATAATTCTTGTATTCAGAGAGAACTATTGGTACAACCTTTATATATATAGAATAAATGGGCTAACTAAGGAAACTCTGACTACTCTATCAATCCTTGTAAATCGGGGATAATTTATTTTTAATAAGAAACTACCATATTTTAAATTTACTACTGTTGACAAATTAACTAAGATTAAGAAAATCTTAGATTTTTCAACAAATATCCATAGTTGGATTTAGTATGCCCACCTCTGATTCAAATGTCTCAAACAAGTTGAGATTTTATCCACATTTCTTTTACTTGGAAAATCATCCTCTAGGAAACTAACATCTTGCAACTTGGTTTCAGGTACACTCCTATCTTAATATTTGCTAAGCATCACGCAACCCTTTGATTCATCAAAATATCTAATAAAGATGCATTTACTTGTTGTAGGACTAAGTTTTTCCTATCCATGGGAGCTAGTGTGAACATAACTTGTAGACCCTTGGGGTTGCAAGTGAGCTAGGTCAACTTTCCTATTTGTTTACAACTTGTATGGAGTATAAGTAATAAACTTTGAGGGTACTCAGTTCAAGATGTAGGCAGTGGTCAAAAGAGCATCCCCCAAAAGGATGTAAAAAGGTTCGCTTGCGCCATCATCATCTGAATCATACCTAAAAGCGTGCAGTTCCTCCTTTTTGGCAGACCATTTTGTTATGAAGTCCTTAGAACCATCTACTGTCATTGGATTCCCTTGGAGTCCTTAGCATTGTCAACTGTCTTTAGATTCCCTTGTCATCAGATTGACTCTGAAAACTCTCTAATAGATACTTGCACCCATGGTCTATCCTTAATGTTTCAATAGTTCTTTTTGTTAGGTTCTCTTCCACATTCATGAAAAGCCTAAAGCAATTCAATGCTTTTAACATGTGGGAGATTAAGTAGATATAGCCCAATAAGCCTTTCTTGGTTAACTTGTTTATTCTATCTTGCCAAATATGGTCAAGCCTAGCATGCCATCTTACATAGTCTACGGTAATAGTCATAAGGGAAACCATTATAATTATCTACTAAAGAGCCAATACCATAAAGGAGTATTCCCAAAAAGAGTCTTGGCATTGTTTCATAAAAAAAAATGAATTGAAAACCTAGATAGAATGGTAGAAAGATTAACATAAGCAATGTAACAACTGACAAACAAGTTTTGCTTGATATTAGCAGTAAGCCAAACTTCGTGGAGTAATGAAGTATGATCACCATGCAAGTGTAGTTGGTAGGTACTGATGCTCAACACTGACACACTAGCTATAGTTCCCATGAAGATCCGTGGCTTCCTACCAATACTTAATGAATCCAGAACAATCCAGCGCTACATATTCAGTTACTCCTTAGACTACAATCCAATCAAGAGACGAATGAACAACCATTACATGATTAGAAACATAAACACTTCTAGAATCTAAGTTAGGGAGTACCCTCTTGGGCTTAGGCAATCACGAGTGAAGGTTAAGTTTCCTCACCATGATTAAAACATGCTTTGCTAGCTTTGCACTTCTCATTGTGCTTGTGCTTGGTGTTCTTTGTCTTGTCAAACTTAAGTCCCTCATTATTTTCCTTTTTGGCAGTTTTCTGAAGTTCCTACACTTAGGGCTAAGTCCCTTGTGTGAAATTCCCTCTACTACATATGTGGAGCCATGTGCTTTTGCAACTTCCAAGCACGTACTTTCAAGTTCAAGATGACATGAAAAGTCATCAAACATTTTGCTGTTCTCATTATGTCATGTTGATCTTCTTATGTTCCCATGAGTTAGGAAGGGAATGAATGCTAACTTAGACCAGTTGCTCATCAGTGAGATTTTTCCCTATTACTTTCAATTTGCAAATCATTGTTGACATCATTCTAAGATGTTGCTTTATAATCCTATTCGAGTGCATCTTGTATGGGTTAAACTTAAGGCTCAACATGAGCAACCTAAAGAGAGGTTTGACCAAACTTATCCTTAAGGACAAACAACATATCTTAAGCAGTTTGATACCTCTCAAACAAACTGATCAAATCATTGTATATGCTGCTTAACATGGTAAAACATGCACAATGGTCCTTGTGCCAATTTTGGTAGGTAACTAATTGGGTATTGTATAATGTTTCCTTGCTCAAGTTCAACCATCAACTAAGTTAGGATTTCTAGAACCTCTTGCTCATTTATGAGAGATTAATCTCTTGCTTTTAATATATTCTCTCTATTTACTTATCAAAAAAAAATTATGAGACATTTGATCTTGCGATGTTAAATTAGCAATTTTGTTTGTTCAAGATTAAAAGAAAAACTATATTTATATATATAAAAAAAAAGATTAAAAGAAAAACTATGTTCTCAACCATCTTTAGTGCACATAAATCCATTACTGATTTTTTACTAAATTATGCACCAAAATGTCATAGAAAGTTATTTTCTATGATCTTTATTTTAAAAAAAATAAATTTTCATGTTTGCAAATAATTCTTACAATAATAATTCACTTAAATAAAATGCTTGAAAAATAAATCCAAAAATCATAGAATAATTCCCATAGTCCAAAATATTTACTAATATTCTTTGGAATATTAAAAAATTGAGACAATAATTTTTATACTAGATTTTTCTTGAAATAATTAAATTTAATAATTGAGAAATTGTTAAAATAAAATAAAACACAATACAAACAACTCAGGAAAAATATAAGAGGTCACTAAAATGATAAAAAAAACTATCTTCAAAACATTTTTGTTCAAAAGACAAGGTCAAAAGGCTCCACATGCGCTCCCACTTATTTAAAAAGACTAAGGGCTACGAAAAATAGGGAAAAAAAAATCCCAAAAAGCTAAGGAAAATGGGAGTTCTCATCCACCGATGTGTTTAAAAAGGTCATTGGAGGGTGCCTCACAAGCTGCCACATGCTAGCAGTGTGCAGCAACGTGGTGAGCTTGGTAGGTGAGTAGGCAATAGCAGCTCACATTGTTGTGCCCTCTATGTGCCTCCTTGGCACATAGGTGCCATGTGTCACTTTCCTGGCGCATAGGTGTCATGCGTCGTCTTCCTGGTGCATAGGTGCCATGCATCGTCTTCATGGCACATAGGTCCCATGTGTTGTCTTCCTGGCACATAGGTGCCATGCGTCATCTCCCTGGTGCATAGGTGCCATGCGTCGTCTTCCTGGCACATAGGTGTCATTTGTAATCTTCCTGGCACATAGGTGCCATTTGTCATCTTCCTAATGCATAGGTGCCATGTGCGCCTTCCTAGCATGTAGGTGTAAAGCTCCTGCCTAGCATGTAGGTGCAAAGTAGCTTCCTACCAGCCATTAGAATCTCAGCTGCTACCAATCTCCTTCTCTTAATCTTAGAATTCCATTGATCTATCTATTTTCTGGTTTTGGTGCCTTGAACTCTGTTTGAAAAGCACTCGTTCTCTACTAAGAGCAGATCCCCATTTCTAGAAGAAAAAAAAAAAAAAAATCCTATTTTCCTTCATTAGTTTACTTGAATCTTTGAAAAAATCATGTCTTTCTTAAGTTTTGTCAAAAAATTACAAGAAGTATCTAGTTGGAAAGTTTACAATGAGAGATATTTTTTTCATTTATTACTTTTAAATATGTTTGAGAAAGGATCCAACCAGTAATTAAAGTTAATTTTCTTTTGTAAGCAAAAAGAGAAACAAAATTTGCATCGGATACAAATTGATGCATGGAAGACAGGATTAGATACAACCTGTGCTTTAATACCACTATTGGAAAATTTAATATTAAAAAAAATATTTGTTTTTGTGGTTTGAACATCAAACTTACAAAAATGAGAAATGTACTTCAAGAGCAATTTTTCATTATGAACAACAATAATAATAAAAATAATACTGCAAGACTTAGATCTAGGTGAATGGAAGAAGAGCATATACCCTATATTCGCAATTTAAAAGTCTCACTTAAGACACAAAGGGAGAGAGAAACAACAGTTTGCATGCTTTAAGTGTAGAGAAAAGAGGTGCCCCATCTTTATCAACACCAAGGGAGAGAACCTTGTAGAATTAGAGGCAAACTCCCATCATTCATCTCTAGTCAATCACAACGCTGATTAGAGAAAACATAGGAAGGGCTTGGTGTCATAGGACTTTGCCCACTTTGGGTGACTTTTGTGACTCAAACTCTCAATTTCAATTCACTAAAAAGAGTTAGTATATTATATCATATAAAAATATGTCCACTTCATGATAATCAATATAAATAAAACAGAGTATGTGATACATATTCCTTTTATAATTGGGTCCCACCAGATGTAAATCTAACATATTTGTAATATTTTTTATTTTTTTTATGTTGTGGGTTATGTGAAGTGTTTGTGTTATTCACCTTTGAGTTTTCAAGTTTTTATAAAACACATTTCACTTTTGTTAAGAAATTTTTGAAAACATCAGATTGATATTTTTTTACATTTTCCCTATTTCAACTCAGTTTTGGATTCGATGTTCCAAACAATTTTTAATTTTTTTTTTATATTTGTCTGCAAAAAGGGAAAGGGAAATATTTTAAACAAAAAACAGGCTAAAAAATCAAAAGCACTCAGCAGAAATTGTTGTACTAGGCTTATTTGTGTATAGTTTTTTTTTTGGTTATGATTTATTTGAGTGTAATTGAGCACAGCTTTTAGTTTTTTCTTGGTCCAAAAATTGTCTAATAAAGGATTTTTTTAACTTTAATTTCATCTAAGTTCTTATGTTTTCCTGACAATGAAAAAGTAATGATTGTGAGATTCTATGAAATTGTTCGTCATTAGAATTTAATTTTTGGATTGTGCAGACTGGGCAGACTGTTGCCATTAAGAGAATTCGGCTTGGGAATTACAAGGAGGGTGTGAATTTCACTGCACTTAGGGAAATCAAACTCCTTAAAGAGCTCAAGGACCCGAATATAATTGAGTTGATTGATGCATTTCCTCATGATGGAAATTTGCACCTAGTGTTTGAATTCATGCAGACTGACTTGGAAGCTGTTATTCGAGATAGAAATATTGTTCTTTCTCTAGCTGATATAAAGTCATATATGCAGATGACATTGAAGGGGCTTGCATATTGTCATAAGAAATGGGTTGTTCATAGGTATTATATGGTTCTTTTATGGAGTTCAAATCACCAGAAGTTCTTAGATGTGTTCACATGTATATGTATGTGTTTGTTCCCAGTGTATTGTGCTTTTGATCGTTTACTAATTTGTGTTCCAGAGATATGAAGCCAAACAATTTACTGATAGGAGAAGATGGACAGCTTAAATTAGCAGATTTTGGTTTAGCACGCATATTTGGGAGCCCAAATCGCAAATTCACTTACCAGGTATTATATGGAGTTCATATCAGAGATTTCCTAAATGCAGGGTCATATGCAGCATACTTCTCTTAGTTTCTAGGGTCTGTATTTGAGTGGTAGGTTTTGAACTGAGCTTTCTCTGTCAACTTGAGTTACTCTCTTCTGAAAGATTTCTATCTGGTGCCAACATCAAACATGTGGAACAGGAATTTCTCTCTGGCCACTGGTAAAGACAGTTTTTTTAACACTATATATGTTAGAAGAAAAGATGCCTATTGACTAGTATTGTAATTGTGTTTTTGCTTATGTGATGACTACTTACCTGCATCTCTAAAAAAAAGGAAGGGAACAAAAATGCAGTTTTCTGTTTAGAAGAAAGACATGCCATTTTGGCATTGCTAGAATCAAGAAATGAGTGTTTGATTAGGATCACTAGCATCAGAAGCTTGTATGAATTTTCTGTTATTCTCTGCTTCATAGATTTATGATTAGGATGTTAGATTGCTAATTTTTAGCTGTCTACTTTGTCAAATTAACTTATCTGCAATTATCTTGAATAATTATTGGTTTGTAAATTTGGCATAAATTGTAAGTAATATACCAAAAGCATAAGAAAAAAGGATTTACCACTGAATAGAGGATAATGACCATACTAGCATTTTCTGCAATTTAAACTGCATGGCTGCTTCCAAAGAAGAGTTTCTCTGTGTTAGATGGATATAGTGTCCAACAGAATACTCCTGTGGAAGGCTTGGCACTTGTCAGAAATGCTTGGGTTGTTGACATCATACACAAGGCTGACCAGCAACCAAGATAGACTAAATATGTAACGAACCAATAGGGCACAGTTATTTTGTTTCAAAAAATAAAAAATATTTTTGTAGAAATTGTTTTTATGAGAAACATGTAAATAAATTGTTAGAGAGGAGAGTAGTATTAGTAATAATAATATGAGGTTTGGGTCTGCTTGGAGAGTTTGAAGGAATCGGCCATGAAAGATTCCTCAGTTATCAAAAGAAAAAAAAAAAATTAGAATAATAATACTAATATGACATATATTTATCTATTTGTGTGCCCTGGTCATGTCCGTCCATTCCCTGTTTCGACAATTTTTCTTCATCTGAATGTCTCTATTGTTTATATGCATATCCCATTTCCCTGTTCATGTGACAAAATCTGCAATCATATCAGGGAGGTCTCTAATGATAGTCTAAAAGAATTCATTTATTTCTTAAAATGAAAATAAATTAATTTATAAAAATAAAAGTTCAATACAAGAGCTCCTGCTCAATTAGAATTTTTAGGTAGTATATAAAGCTAGAACTTTTAGGAAAAGGATGCCTCCTTTGGACTGAATCTCTGGCTCCTCTCTTGTTGGAGGGAATCAAATATTCAAAGACAGCAAAAGAAATTGTGATGTGATTTCTTCAAGGGATCAGTTTGCAAATGTGGTGTCTTGATTTTATTGGTGAACTGGGTGGCATAGGCTAGAAGGGAAGCTCTTTGTTTTTATCATTTCTATATTTCATGACTCTCTGCTTTCTTTGAGGTTATATATATGTAGTTCCTATATACATTGGCTACCTACCCTTTGGTGTGCCACATATTTACCTAAAGATAAAAAGGGCAGCAAAACAAAGGATGTCAGGAACCCTCCTGGCTAATTAATCTCATAAATGATGATAGCTGCCATGCTGCTCTTGAGGCTACTGTTGGTGGGATGGACTTCTCCATTTTAGTTGTAGAATGTGCTGATTCATTCCTAACATGTCCTTATCTCCATGCTTCTTTAAATATATTTTATTTTAATAAATCAAATCCTTTTGAGCAGGTTTTTGCTCGATGGTACAGGGCACCTGAATTGTTGTTTGGTGCCAAACAATATGGATCAGGGGTTGATATCTGGGCTGTGGCTTGTATATTTGCTGAGCTTCTCCTTCGCAGACCCTTTCTGCAGGTGAATCTTTTAAGACATGGTGATTTATTTTATGTATGTTATTTTCCTGTATATCTATATATATATTTCCTCGGATGGTTTTACATGCTTCTTTGGTTGCTGTGGCTAAGCTTTTGTGGGACTTGCAATGGTTGACTTTGAATTTAATTAATATAATAAAGAGATAAAAGAAAAGAGTAATATATAAGTTGACAATTTTACATATATAATTTTTGTTCTTCTTAATTCATTCAAATCTGTTCCACAAGGAATTCTCTAATGACTTTGTGCAAGCCCTTCAGTATCCTGAATGCTGGGACAAGAAATTCAATTGTTTTTAGCAATTCAACTGTTATTTTTTGTTTTCTGAGGTGGTGTCGTCCTGAGTCACTTACATCATTTCACTATAAAATGAATTATTTTCCCCTAAATGCTTTCTTTTTGATAGGCAAATTTCTCCTAAGTTCCTACTGCTGGTTTGTTAGTTCTTAAAAAAATTTCTGATATTTTGTGTGAAGGATCCTTCCAGAAGAATCAATCTATTCTACATTACTCAAGTAAATCTATGCTATTACGAAAGAAGATGGTGAGATTCTCTCTCCTTCATCTCTTCAAACAGTTATCACCCATTAAAATACTTATCTAACCTGTTTTATTAAGATAATTAATTTGATAAAAAAAATAAAATGATAATTTACTTTGTGAGCTTCACCAAAAATAAATAAAATAGAATTATATTTAAAATATTATCAATCTAAATTTCTATTTTTCACGTTGTTTTCAATATAAATCTTCTTTGTTCTACCGTCACATAAATGATTGTTTCAATGGCTGCATGATGTTTAGTTTTTGAATATTGATCTCATAACTTTATATTAAAAATAAAACATATTAGCACACACATTGTATGTGTGTTGCATCTTTTATCATACTAAAGAACAACGAAAGAGCTTTAGGGAATAGGTCTCTAGAAACTATGTTGCATGCTACTGGTTATAAATCTTGAGTGTTGGTATGTATCTAAGTGTTAAATTCATTTTATTTAGGACAAGTGGACATAGCCAAATACTCTTGTTTCTCTTAAATATCATTCTATCTCTTAGGCCAACTCTTAGGCCAAATTGAAATGTATGACTAAGATAGAATCTCCATCCAAGGGTATCATGAAATATGAATTTATTCTTTTCCTTTGATGGGCGTGCCTATTGGATTACTATCTTAGCAATGGACACATCGGATACATCCCGTACCTAAACCCATGTCATGTCCTATTTGACATGGGTACTTCAGATACTTGGATGTGTCCATGTAACATATTCTGCAACTATAGATTTCACTTTCAAAACATATATATATATATTCCTAAGAATCAATCTGGTTACATCAAAGAATTGGAGAAGTGGTTGAAGATGCATTCTGAAAAATTTATAACAAATTTGCTGGTTTGAAAGATTGCAATTTCAGCATCATGTCTGGTGTCACAAGGAGGTATTGAGGTTAGGTTTCAGGGTTTGTGTATTTTGCTGTGGGTTGTGGGTGAAAGCAGGATTCTCGCAATCGACCACTTGGTACAGAGAGGCAATATAGTTCCTTGTTGCTGCTGCATGAGAAAGAAGGCAAGGGAGTCTATTGACTACCTTCTATTACATTGTGAAGGGCCTGGGATGTGTGGGCATTCATATTTGCTCTCTTTGTAGTTAGATGAGTTGCTATAGGTAAGAGCAGACAGCTTCTTAGGGGTAGACTTAGGATGTTTATGAAGTGGTTTCTTTTTTCAGGGATGCCTTTTAAATTACCACACTGAAATATTTAATTTCATATTCTTTATTTTATTTTTTACTTTTTATTTTTGTAAAATACTTGAGTAAAAATAAGTCCTGGGTCACTTGTGGACTTTGGACATGAGGCAATTAATAGGTAGTTTCTTCCTTTCTTGTTCCTTTCTTGGCAATTGTTGGCTTTCCAATATAAATAATGTGCTGCCCTGTTAAAAGAAAAGAAGGAAAAAAGATAACTTCACATATTGATCTCATCACACAATGTTCAAATAATTATCGTAAAAATATTTTTCTTCCAAGCTGTCTATAATGAATCTTAACCTGCATTCTGATTCAAGGGAGTGCCCTGCATCCAATCTTGTAAACAAAGGGCTAGGATGTTAACAATCCTTGGTTTCTCCTTTCTTTCTTTTTCTTTTGTTTTTTTGGTTGTTATGTCCATTTTGTCTTGTTTTTCATCTTTTCTGTTATTCTCACCTTCTAGCTTCCCTGATATGATAGGTTGAAGTCCTCATGAGCATTCATGTGTTCACAGGAAAAGCTTAGGAAGTTCAGACTGCACAAACACTTCTCCAACACTTCTTGGATTTCCATCTCATGCTCTTCATGTTTCAATTTTGAAATAATATTTTATTAATTTCAGATACTCAGCTAACCTTGGTTGTCAAGCATTAGGCTCATAGTGCAGTTGTCAAGCATCAACCTTGTAGTGGACATCATTGGCAGAGCCACAGTTTCAACTATAAATTTCAAAAAGATGAATGTAGTGGACCCCTGCCCAAAAGAATGAGCATTTGCTCTTGAGCTACACTAGTTAGTTTTCCATTTTTTTGCACCCCTTCCCAGACGCATTCCTAAATCTTGTCTCCCCTAAATTATTTTCCTGGCACCGCCACTGTTGATGCCATGTGTGTTATATTTGTTTTATTTTTTGTTTAAGAAGTTGCCATATTTAAACTACCTTGTCTTTACATTCCCTTTATAAATGGATGAAAAGCTTTAATTCAACTAGTCTAATTTTCTTTTCTTCTTTGATGGGCAGGGATCTAGTGACATTGATCAATTAGGAAAGATCTTTGCAGCATTTGGGACTCCAAAACCTTCCCAGTGGCCTGACATGGTTTGCCTTCCTAATTATATGGAATACCAGTATGTTCCGGCACCCCCATTGCGAACATTGTTTCCAACTGCAACTGATGATGCTTTGGATCTTTTAGCAAAGATGTTCACTTATGATCCAAGAGCAAGAATTTCTGCAGAGCAGGCACTGGAGCACAGGTTTGTAATTATATGACATCAATAGGAAGGATGACACTCATTATTTATTTATTTATTTTATTTTCTGCCCTAATTTGTATTCTGTTCTAGGTATTTTTCTTCTTTACCGCTGCCAACTAAACCAGCGGAGCTTCGTATACCTCCTCCAAAGGGGGATTCTTCCAATCCTGAACCCTTAGATCTTAATCAACAACAGAGTGGTCCAACTGTACTATCACCATCAAGAAAATTGAGGAGAGTGACACTAGATCATGAAAGGATTTGATAGGGACAGATATCAGAGTTGAGAGTTGTTGATCTTGTAAACAATATCAGACATCTGGTCAGAGCACATGCAGGAATCAACATATGCCAGTGTCTATGGGTGTCTGTGTGTTTGAATGAAGATATCCCTATATATCCATAATTTACAGGTAATATGCCATTGAAAATATGATATTTTATTCTCTGTACCAATGGTCCATCTCAGTAACTCATCTATGGATTTGGGGATCTCTTGTTTTAGCTTTAGCCTGCATACTGCATTAGTTGGATTATCCTAACCATTCATCAATCTTATTCTTTTTGCACTTCAAATACTTGTACTACTATAGGAAGGCTCCTTACGGCTGATCAGGGGGATTTACTAGAACCCTTATTTGATATGTTAAATGGAGCTAGATTAGGGACTCTTATGAAACTAGTTTAATCTGTAGTCTTCTCTATCATAATTTCTGTCATATGTGCTCTCTCTCTCTCTGTCATGGAGTTAGATTAGTGGTTATTATGAGTGTCATCCTCCCCATTGATATCATAATTATACAGGTTGTTGAGGGGCGGTCAGCACCCTGAGGTTTGGGTCCCCATAGAGAGTCCTAAAGGCTTGGCCATAGAAGGTTCCTCGGTTGTTAAAAAAAATAAAATAAAATTATGAGCTATACACAGGTTATTGCTACAGCCTGTTAAGTAACCCTTGCTGGGATTGCTGTGGTTAGAGTCCCTTTAACCCTGTGAAGTTTATGGGACTCTGGGACAGATGAAACAAAACCATTTCAATTCCCTTTCCATAAATTTGAATGCAGAAAAACCCTCTTGTTTCCCTTTGTTTTGAACACGGTCACTATTAGTAGAAGAAATGAAAGAAAAATAAAGGTCAAGTTGAAAAGAAAATAACAAATGGTGCTGTCATATGAAACAACAACAGAGGCTTGAATGGTATGATATCTTCAAACCCTAAATTCATCTTCTTGCTCCCTAGGTCTGGATCAATCCAGGAGAAGTAGTTGTTTGTTACGCTTGAGTTATTTAGGAAAGTCCTGGATACCAAAAGTAATTGTCAAATCTGTTGCATTGTCCCAAGAAAGAAGGGTATGTTTCATGGGATACTAATCATGCTCTTTGTTGTATCTTCCCTTGGCTTCTTACCTGCAGGCGGCCGTTCTGATGGATGACATCTCAAGAGAGAAGTGGAAGTGGAATTTCCGCATACAGTGGGGACCTTAAAGGAGGTAATGACTCTCAGATTCAACTCTCTACTCAAGAGACTTGCGCACCTTGGTTTTGAATAATGTGGACCAATTCATTATCATACTCAATATACATTTTTATGTTGTACTGGGTCATTATGAATTCTAAATGAAGATCGTCTTTCCTCGTTCCGGACCTTGCTCATGCCTTCCTACATGTATGATGTAACCCCGCATTTGCTTATTTTAATGGTTGAAAATTGCCAACTTATTAATGATCAATATCAGGATCCTGGGGGCTGGGGGCTGGCTTGTTTCATTGGCTTCTGCTCTTTCTCTGTTTAACTAATACATTTAACAAAGGCAATGCTATCTCTTTCGTTACTAGTTTCCATGGTCCTTTGTGGGGTAGTCAATAAAGAAGTACGGTTAAAAAGGTTTATTTTAAGCTACATTACTTTAGAAAGAAATTTTTGGAGTACGATTTTCCAGGGATATATATTTTTTATTATTTTTAAAAATAAATTTTTTTGTATCATTAAAAATATAGACATATCTTATATCTTTAAAAATTATTTAATTTTTAAAATTTGAGATAGTATTTTTTATATATATATATTAAAATCTGGATAAATGAGTATTTGATAAATTAAAATCTTTTGGGGTCCAAACTTGAATCATTGTACTAAATTACTAATCTTGATAATATACCCAGACATAATATTAAGTATTATAAAATAAGGAAATAAATTATAGAGTAAAGGAATATTGCAATATGAAAGAAAAATTCTTATACACATACATCATTTTTAAAATAGTTCATAATAATAATAATAGTAATAATAAATAATGTATTCCTTAATTTCACCATCATTTTTATTTTTCTATCAAAATAATTTAAAGAAATTTAATTGTAATATTTGGTTGGTATTAACCATTTAATGAAAAATTGGTTCTTGTAAATGAATAAACTAGATTTTATTTTGAATTATAATTTTATTGTATTAAATAACTAAAAGTAAAGAATTTTAGTCAAATTCAATTTTAATATAAATAATGATTTAATAAGCCCATAAATAAACTAAAATTGGGTTATTTATTTATTTATTTAGAATTTTAAATTTATTCAATGAACGAGCTAATGATAAAAAATTTCATTTAAAAAAAGACAAAATTAATAAAAAAAAATTATTTAATAATAAAAATCTTTATTTTATTTTTTTAACCAACACTTAGAAGTACTTTAAATGGTTAAAAAAACATTTTTGATCATAATTTCTAGGAGCAAATAAAGAACAGAAGAAAAGGAGGGGATTTGTTTACTCTCTTCCAAGACCTTATACCTATAAGGACCACCCCTAAGCGTACATGTGGCAAGCCACCCTAGACTCATAAGGCACTCATCCGATGGACACGTGGCACGTCCTACCCTCCTTCCAGACGTTCAGTCCGGACCTAGTAGTTGTCGTCCCAAACAAGATCCCATTTCGCAGGCAATCATTACTCATTTTGTCAAAAGCATACTCGATAGGACATTCCCGGGTCTTTTCCAACGACCTACCCTGCGCCGCCTGTAGAGTGAAAAGACAAGTGGGACAACAAGTCATCCCCCCAACAGTCTCTGTCAACCGCTTGTAGGATAATGATGGCTCTGCCACCCTCTGAGCGCCATCATGATTGTGAAAGTCAAAGAGCCTTCCATCTTCAAAGTGACGGGGCTTCAAACATTATAAAAGGCCCTCGACGACCCAGTCAAAAGGAGAGGTAAGCATTCCTTATAAATGCCCAAGAATACCAATATGCTTAATTGCCAAACTGACAAAAACTTCAAAGGATGTGTCCGGACCACCTGTCTAGACATCTTCTATAGGGAAATGGAAGGAAACATCATTCTCAGTTGAGGGGGCGAGTACTTCAGGGAGCTACAATGACTCTAGGTGTTCCCCGCATCAACATTGTCGTCATCTATGGGAAAAACATTTGCGAAGATGTCCACACCCTCTAGAAGTCGTTCATCAACCATGGGTGATGAGGGTTATTTTGACTGGCACGAAAGCATGGAAATATGACAGTTAGAAAGCGAGTGGCAAGTGCAGGCCTTGCTCCAGGAAACAAGGAGGCTTAGGGAAGAAAACGATGTGTTAAGAATTCAGGTTTCATCCTCGGGACCTCCTCGCGACCAACGACTGAGAGGCTAAGAGACAAACTTTAGACATAACCAGGAGGCTACATATCCTAGGATCACAGAGATCGCCCTTGATATGCGCGATGAGTGGCCTAACAAACGACCCTTACCTACGTATCGCGCTCCGCATGATGAAAGCTTGGACTCCACTTGTGTCTCATCAAAGAGACAGCGCGACAATATACCCCAGTTATCTAACACAATGTGTGCAAGGTTGGGACCGCAAGCACCTGGTAAGGATAGGTCACATGCAGCCGCGACCCAGGAGACATATCCTAGTCCCTCAGCCGCACCTATCACATGAGGCAATCCCCCACACCAAGCACTACGACAAGTCGAAGGAAATTCAGCAAATGAGCACCCTCTTGGGCTCCATCAGTAGGTGATTGGACGACATGCTCTCCACGTCTTTTAGCTCTCGTATTATCAATTATGAGCCCCCAAGAGGGTTTCTTGTGCCAAAATTTTCTGCATATGACGGGTCTAGCGATCCGTTTGATCACATCATGCACTACCGACAACTCATGACTCTCGACATAGGAACGATGTGTTATTGTGCAAGGTGTTCCCTGCCAGCCTCCAAGGCCAACCCTCATGGTTTCATCGACTCCCTATGAATTCTGTTGATAGCTTCCGGGATCTATCAAAAGCCTTTGTGGGACAATACCTATGCTCCGCGTGACATAAACAGAATATTAGCACTATGCAAAACATAAAAATGCGAGAAAATGAATCCCAGAGGGAGTTCATGAAACGATTTGGACAAGCTGTACTATAAGTAAAATCCTACAGCATGGACACTGTCCTCCAAATTTTTAAGCGGAGCATATGTCTAGGCACACCATTCTTTGAACCACTCGCCAAAAAACCTCTCACAACTATGGACGACTTGTTCCAACGTGCAAACAAATACTCCATGCTGGAAGATAACGTACGCGCAGTCACTTAACAAATCCTGGTTACCGGACAGCCGGCCAGGAGCGACGCAACAAGAGGCTCCAAACCTCCGAGCCAGCAAAGGCTACTCAATCGTAGGCAAGGTGAGCAAAGTCAGTCGGATCTGTCACCGCTTACACTTCTTACCGTGTCATATGAAAAGCTTCTCCCAATGATCCGCGAGCTGTCCAACTTTAGGTGGCCTGAACCGCTCAAAGCGGACCTAGCCAAGAAATATCACAATAGGAAATGTGCTTATCATAAAGAGCATAGACATACTACAGAGTAGTACAGGAGTCTTTATTACTTGGTGGAAAAGCTCATAAGAGCAGGACATCTAAAACAATACATCCTCTTAAGAGCTAGAGGAGGAGAGACATCCCGAAGTCAAGCCTCAGGAGCCCCCTCAGCCCCGATCGCCCCTAGGGTCGTGATTAACTATATTCATAGCGGGTCCCTGGATGAGGAGTATGACTCCAAGCGAAAAAGGCAAAGGCTGCTGTGAGCCGCTTCGGTCCGTGAGCGTGTTAACTCCATCCGACCTAGATTAACCAGTGGGAGCACCCACCCAATAGATGGGACAATCATTTTTCCTCCAATATACCCCATATGGATATTGCAACCACACCAAGATGCCCTTATCCCATCTCTTGGGATTGGAGACTTTGACGTAAGACGGATTTTGGTCAACCCGAGCAGCTCGGCGGACCTCTTGCAAGTATCAGTAGTCAAACAAATGGGACTTGTGCCTTCCAGCCTAGAAAACCCAAGGCGGGTTTTGTCAGGATTCAATGGAGCCTCAACAACTTTCTTGGGGGACGTTGTGCTACCAGTCCAAGCAGGCCCAATCACCCTTAATGTGCAGTTCCCAATAGTGGAAGATTTATCCCCCTTCAACGCCATTTTGAGACGCACCTGGTTGCACTATATGAAGGCTATTCCTTCCACGTACCATCAGATGGTGAGCTATCTCACTGAAGACGAACAAATTGATTTATATGGTAGCCAGTTGGCGGCCCGTCAATGCTATCAGATAGCACGGGAGGCCGGGTCCAGTGGAGATTGCAAGCCGTCCCCAGAGCAAGCAAATGCACCCGACCAATAGCAATTACAGTACCCGGCGGATAAAGATCCCCTGATGGCAGATCATTTGCAAACCATCCAAGTCTCAGAGAGAAAAGATAGTCTCACTTATGCTAGTCCCCTCTTGAAACCCAGTGAGACGCGAAACATCTAGGAGACGTTCCAGCAAAACCAAGATGTTTTCGCATGGGCCCACTCCGATATGCCTGGAATCCACCCATCGACTGCCTCCCACCGGCTTAACATCTTGCCCTCATCAAGACCTGTTCGGAGAAAAGTCAGGCGATTTCATCCGGATAGACAGAAGATCATTCAGAGTGAGGTGAATAAGTTACTGGACGTCAGATTCATCAGGGAAGTTGAATATCCGGAATGGTTGACAAATGTGGTGGTAGTCCCCAAAAAGGAAGGAAGGTGGCGAGTGTGTGTTGATTACACCAACCTCAATAATGCATGCCCAAAAGATAGCTTTCCGTTGTCGCAAATAAACCAAATAGTGGACTCCATTGTCGGGCATGGGATGCTCTCTTTTCTAGATGCCTTCTCCGGATACCATCAGATCCCTATGGCCCCGGCGGACAAGGAAAAAACTGCCTTTATAACGCCACATGGACTTTATTGCTACAAAGTCATGTCGTTCGGACTCAAAAACACTGGTGCCACCTACCAAAGACTGATGACAAAGATCTTCAAGCCCTTGATTGGTCGCATGGTGGAAGTATACATTGATGACATAGTAGTCAAAAACAAAACCAGAGAAGAACATACCCACCATTTGCAAGAAGTCTTCCACTTGTTGAGGAGGTATGACATGAGACTTAACCCGTCCAAATGCGCCTTCGGTGTAAGTGCAGGAAAATTTGTGGGGTTCATGGTCACCCAAAGAGGAATAGAAGTCAGCCCGGATCAAATTAAGGCGGTCATGGAAACACCCACCCCCAGTAACAAAAATGAGTTGCAACGCCTCACTGGCAAGCTTGTCGCGCTAGGACGTTTCATAACCCGATTCATAGACAAACTACGACGTTTCTTCCTAGTGTTGAGGAAAGCCGACATGACTGGATGGACGGATAACTACTAGAGTGCGTTCAAGAAAATCAAACATTACCTCACACAACCACCCATCCTGAGTAGCCCTTAGCCTGACGAGCGATTGTACATGTATATAGCGGTATCGGATTGGGCGGTTAGTGCTGTCTTGTTTCGCTGTCCATCACGCAAAGAACATAAACCTATTTATTATATCAGCAGAGCGATGACCGATGCGGAAACAAGATATTCAAAGATAGAACAGATTGCCTTAGTCTTGCGAAGCGCTGCCCAGAAGCTCCGCTCGTATTTCCAAGCTCACCCAATAGTCGTACTTACCGACTAGCCCCTCCGAAACATCCTGCACAAACCGGACCTGTCCAAAAGGATGCTACAATGGGCCATAGATTTGAGCGAGTATGGGATTGAATACTAGCCTAGACTGTCCATGAAAGGGCAAGTCAGGGGGGAGGGGGGGGGGGAATCGGACAAAATAGAGTGGTGGACCTTATGAGCTGACGGAGCCTCCCGGTCGTCAGGTTCTGGAGTGGGTCTGCTGCTACAATCTCCAACTGGCGAACAATTGGAGCAGGTCATCAGGCTCAGATTCACCGCATCAAACAACGAAGCTGAGTACGAAGCCATTCTGTCTGGATTGGACCTCGCACTCGCACTATCCATCTCTAAGCTCAGAATTTACAGTGATTCTCAGTTCATTGTGGGACATGTGTAAAAAGAATACGGAGCCAAAGACGAACGCATGTCCCAATACCTGACAAAGGTGCGCGACACCCTGAAGCAGTTGGACGAATGGACTATCAAAAAAGTCTCCCGGGCAGACAACATACAGGCAGATGCCTTGGCAGGAATAGCTACCTCACTTTCCATAAGAGAAGCCATATTGCTGCCCATACAGGTGCAGGCTAATCCCTCCATCGCACAATCACCCGCTTGCAATGCTATCAAAGAAAGCCAGGAATGGACGAGTGTCATAAAGGAGTACCTCCGGACAGGCACTTTGCCTGAACTGGATGCTATCTATTTCACTGTCCATCAATCATCTAGCTCAGACCTGCTAATGTCTCTTGAATAGAGTCATGGTGACTGTAAGTCGATTAACATGCTTAGGATCCATACTTGATTGCTTTGAAACCCTGATCAATCTATCTCCAACTCTGATCTAAGAAGTCGAATCTAAACTGAAGCGAATAACCCTCCTATAAGGTACAAAGGCACGAAAAGATAAATGACATTAAGGAAACTCAGAAGATGTGGAAACACACTAATCATGATGCAGAAAATGTGGCCCAACTAAAACTCAAACATGTACCAATCTATGAGCACACCAAAAGGAGACCATGAAGAGGATAAATGAACCCAATTATGACCAAGGTAGCTCTGAAGGTCCACATATGCACCCATGTGTAGGAATGAAATCTTAATTGGGTCTAGGCTAACCTACAAGGTTAAGGTGGCTCTATAGGATGAAATGGGTGGGTTAAAGGATCCTTAGCAGAAGAGATCGTACCCTCTGATGGTACGCAACCCTCTGCATGCCTCCAAGGAGACGGGGTGTTTCCATGCAAGGTGGTCATCACCTCCACACATGCACTTCCTCGCGTTCCTAGGGGGTTTCTTAAAAGTGAAGGCTCTCCCATCTCTCAACACTCAGGGATAATCTAAAGTGCACAATGAAGGATGTGGGTGCATCCAAAAAACCTAAGATTTAAAGTGAGATAGTGAACAAAGACAAGCAATCATACAAACATGCAAGAGAAAGGGTTGTCATGCAACAAGCAGTCATACCAAGCAGATAAGTATCATACAGTTAAAGTCCTATCTAGCATATGTGAGAGTGAATCATACTGAAGTGAGCAAGCAATCAAGTGCAATCAAACATGTTAAGATAACATACCAAACAAGCAAGCAAACCAAATCACCTTGCCTAAAAAAAAGGGTACCCTCTAATCGACCAATTAAACGCCACATTTTCCTCAAATAGTATTCAAGCTTGATCCTCAAAATCCTTAGTGGCGTCACCAATTTGTGGACCCGCATTTTTCACGTGCATCCCCACTCAATCGGCGAGACTCGTTTTTTATTTGTGAAAAATTAATATTTGGAAAAAAAGTCGGAGTCGCCACTTATTTTATTTTTATTTTAAAGGAAAAATAAAACAAAAAATAAAACCCTAAAAAAATGACTTTATAAATTTTGGAAAAACGTGTCTTTGAAAAACCTTAGTCTAGGTCTGGGGATTAGGTTACTTATTGGGAAGGTATCTCTAGGAGGTAGCACCACTCTAAGCCCTAAAGAGGTATCTACTGACTAAATTGGGGGAAATGTGGCAATTAATTGAGTAATTGAAGATACCTAGATAGATTAAGGTGATTTCAAAAATAACATGCCAAATAGGATCAAATTACAATAAAGGAGAGTTAGGGCGCATACTTGGACTGCTTCTTAAGCGTCATCAAAAGACATCAATGATTAGTTTGGAAAATAAAACACACAATATATATTTTATCCTAGTCTCTTAATCAAACATGGCAAGCTAAACAAACAATCAAAAAGATATGCTGAACAGGTTGAAAATCGCATACGAAGCAATACATAACGATCATATATAAAGCAATACATAATTTATGGAATTCAGATATGAAGGTAAGAAGCATACCTGAATAGCATGGGTAACTCGTAATGTGCTTCCACAAGACATGAGGGGTTAGATAATAAATAATAAGATAAATCCTAGCATGCTTGTTATCTAGTTAGCATAGCAAAAATTATCAGAGTATACTAATTCATCAGTTATCACATAAGTCTTGTATATAATTCCTAAAAAAAATAAATATGATTGTAACAACCAACAAAAGTGGTAGCAAAAATAAGTTTTGAAAAGATTTTTTTATGTAGGGGTTTCATCAATTCCCCAATTGATATACACAAATCTAACCTAGAATTATCCCATTTATGTGGGACCACAAGTTTGGATTCGTGTCTAATTTAAAACCAAAATTTTCATTAAAAAAAAAAACAGAGAAAGATGCAAACCAATAAAAAAAAAATGGTTGCATATTATTTGAAGAAAATGAGATTTTTGATTCTAAGGACTCTAAATGAATTTTTAAGATAGATTTTTGTAAGGAACATTTTGAGAAAAGTATTTTATTTTAAAGGGAAATACATTATTCACAAACAAACAATTTGCAAAGATCAAATATAGGCAACCCAAAATAAAGCAAAATCACAAAGTAAAAATTTTCTCAGTAATCAACAAGACTAATAAAGGTGAGGGTAGAGGTCAATCTTCATGATTTTCCAATGACCTCTAAAAATTAAACTTCACAAAAAAAACAAAAAAAAACTATCAAAGCAATAAACTAAATGACTTTAGATCAAATAAAATTAGAAGATATTAATCAAGAATTAAAAATGGGGAATCGAACACAAAAGAATAATCAAAACTAACATAAGATCAATTAAGCTAATTAACTAAAATTTTAGAGAAACATATGAACTAAATTATGATCAATCCAAGAATGAAAATTTATATATTTAAGATAGAAATAATACAACTTAAGATCAATTAAACAAGTTATCTAAAGCTTTGAAAAACATACAAACTAAAAGTGGATCAACCAAGAAATAAAATTAACAAGTTCAGAATATGAAAATGACATGGAACCAATCAACTTAAACAATTCAAGTCCTAAAAACTCATGTACTAAAAAGATGAATAAAAAATAAGATTAATATTTAAAAACATGAATTCAATCACATAGGATCAATTAAACTAATAAACTAGAATTATAAAACCACTTAAACTAGATAACATGAATCAAAATAAGGATAAACAATTTTAAAAGACATGAGATTAATTACATGGATCAACCAAATTGATAAACTAAAATTCTAAAAAAAGAAAAAGAAAACCTAAACTAAATAGATAAATTAAAACAAAACTAAAACAAGGTTAAAAACATGAACTTTATCAATAGAATTGATTAAATTAATGAACTAAGATTATATAAAAAAAAATGCAAACCAAACAAATAAATTGCAATTAAACTAAAACAAGATCAGAAGCATAAATTTTATCAATAAAATTAATTAATCTAATAAACTAAACTAAGATTATAAAAATACATCAACTAAAAAGATGGGACCAAACAAAATCAAAACTCGTTTTAAAAAATAAACTTTACTTCACAAATTACTTAAACTAAGGAATTAAAGTCACTAACACACTCAAATTAAATCATAAACTAAAATTAAGTTAATCCGGAATTTAAAAAAATAAACTTTACTTTACAAATTGCTTAAACTAAGGAATAAAAGTCACTAACACATTCAAATTAAATCATAAACTAAAATTAAGTTAATCCGGAATTTTAAAAAATAAATTTTACTTCACAAATTACTTAAACTAAGGAATTAAAGTCACTAACACATTCAAATTAAATCATAAACTAAAATTAAGTTAATCCGAAATTTTAAAAAATAAACTTTACTCCACAAATTACTTAAACTAAGGAATTAAAGTCACTAACACATTTAAATTAAATCATAAACTAAAATTAAGTTAATCCGGAATTTTAAAAAATAAACTTTACTTCACAAATTACTTAAACTAAGGAATTAAAATCACTAACACATTTAGACTAAAAGATAGATTAAAACTAAACTAATTCAGAATTAAAATACGAACTTTATCTAACATGATTAATTAAACTAAACATAGAAGATAGATTAAAATTGAATTAAATAAAAAATAAGAACAAGAACTTTTCTAATAGGAATAATTAAACTAACGAATTAAAATCACAAACACATCTAAACATATACAATAGATTAAAATTGAACTAAATTGAAATTAAAAATAAGAACTTTTCTAATATGAACAATTAAACTAACGAATTAAAACAACAAACACTAAACATAAAAGGTAAATTAAAAATGAACTAAATCAAAATTAAAAACAAAAACTTTTCTAATAGAAATAATTGAACTAATGAATTAATATCACAAACACATCTAAACATAAAAGATATATTAAAATTGAACTAAATCAAAATTAAAAATAAGGACTTTTATAATAGAAACAATTAAATTAAAGAAAACTACAAACACATCTAAACATAAAAGATAAATTAAAACTAAATCGAATTGGAATTAAAAAAAGGGAACTTTATCTAATGGGATAAATTAAACTAAAGAATTAAAACCACAAAAACATTCAAACTAAAAAAAGAAAAATAAATTAAAACTAAATCGAAATTAAAACAAGAAATTTATTATATAGGATTAATTAAATCAAAGAACTAAAATCATTAAAACACTCAAGACTAAAAGGATGGATCAAAATGAAATAAAAAATAAATTTGAAAACATACACAGGTATAAACCGTTGTTTGTGGAGATTTTGTGGGCTGCTCCCCTCTTTTTTATGGTTATGTGTCGGCTCCTCAAAGTTCTTCGCACGTCTTCTCAAAAGAATTGCTCTCCTATCGATCTCCAAAAAATTTCCTTATGTCCTGATCTCTAAAAAAAAATCTCCTTGCCAAAGAAAAGAAATCCTATCTCTCTCTGCCCCTTCCCCTTTGAAAAATCCTCTTTATGCTTGGATTCTCTCCTTTATTTATAAGGCAGCCCATTCCTTATGGAATATCTTATTTCCTTTTGGGAGATGTGCGTGGATATGGGAAAGTGCATGCATGTGGTTCACATTGGAGACTTCCCTAAGGATGCAGCCACATCTCGTTTGGTAAGTGATTAAAATTGACTTTTCTTTCTAAAAAAAAACAAAAAGAATCCCCCTTACAACCCACTATATGTGTGTTGTGCACAAAGTGGCCACTTCCTTTCTATTTTTGTTTTTCCTAGATATTGTTTCGGTATAGGTGATTAATGAAGACATTGCCTTGGAGAATCAAGAAGTAAGTATCAACGATGATTTTCCCTGAAGAGTGGTGAGCCACATCGTCGACGGAAACGTATCCAGCAATGGCGGTGGCGTCGGTGGTGAGCCACGCTGTTCTAATGATAGAACGAGAGGGTGAATACCAGTTGTTGGAAGTATCGACATGTTTGGTTTGAAACGAAAAGGATCCTCTAGCGGCGAACTGGGAGAGAGCAGATCCAGCGATGCAAAACAGACGGCGATAGTTAACGTGAACGACGACAAGGCGCTGGTGGTCGTGACGACGTCGCATCGGCCAACACAAGCTTCGGTTCTTTGGGTTCCCTAGAGGACTTTATTTTCCCGTCAAGTGAGTTCCATATGAAAACTCGTCATTTTCCATGGAAACAAACAAAAACAAAATTAGTCAACACAACTCCCATGAACTGATTTTCCATCATTATCTCTATCATTTTCTCTCTTTTCCTCAAGAGGGGGTTGTCGAATTATTTCACAGGAAGATCAAAGTCGTTTTCAAATCTGTCAGTCATGAACACGGTGACAGATTTGCAGAAGGAAGGGCACCCATTCCACAAGAGGAGAAGAACCCCAATTGCAAAAAAGGACTTCTTGGTGTTGGTGGCGGTGGAGACGGTGATGGTGAACCATGTCGGTAGTTGTGAACTTCCCTTTTTGGTACTGAATTCAAGAAAAACGCCCCCTCCTCACGTGATAGCCCTCACTAATTTCATATTTCTCCCTTCACAAGAGCCACTCATCCCAAATTATGTAATTCCACCTCCTCATGCAAAACAAAATAAAAATTAAATAAAAAAAACTAATGAAAATTATGAGATTGGTAATAAATAAAATATGATTTAAAAGAAAAGAAAGGGAAAAATGAGAGACCAGATTATATAATTCCATCATTCAATAAGGGGTCGTATGCATATTTAATGTCTAAACAATTCTAACAATTCTTTATTAAGTAGGTAAACAAATGAAAGAAAGAAAAAGAAAAAAAGAAAAAAAACGTAATAGAAATTTAAAAATGAATAAATAAATAGATGAATAAATAAATAGATGAATAAATAAACAAATAAATAGATGGATAAACAAAGCAAATATAATCATCAAATGGATGCAATAATGATTAAGAGATTATATATATATAAAAAAAAATTGAGCCCCAATGAAGTGTTTAAGCGGGCTTAAGGTGAACCTAAGTGTACCTAAGTGAACGTAGGTGAGTCTAAGGTGTCTAAAAGGGCCCAAAATGTCTAAATTAGCCAAGAGTGATGCCTAAGTAGACCTAAAAGTGCACCTAAGAGCTATCCTAAAAAGGAATGAAAAGCTTAAGTCTAAATCAAAACTGCTAAGGGTCACAATAAGGGGTTCGACAATCCCTCAACCCTCCGAGGTGGCTCAAGAAAGGTAAGTAGTGTGAGTAGCTATGGGCCACCAAGGAACTACTGTAAAGTATCGAACAAGTATCTAATAGGACATGGGCTAGGATGACAAAATTAAGGGTCTACACCCCTACCTCAAATGCTTAGACCACTTGGAAGCCCAATATGTGCTAATAGAATTACATGAAGGTGTATGTGGCAACCACTTAGGAGGACGATCTTTAGCACATCGCGCCCACTCACAAGGGTACTACTGGCCCACTATGAAGCAGGACGCGGAAGCTTATGTTAAGAAATGTGACAAATGCCAAAGACACGCGCCCGTCCCGCATATGTCATCCGAGACGTTGAACCCGATAACAAGCCCTTGACCATTCGCGCAATGGGGGATGGACATAGTGGGACCTTTGCCCGTTGTAGCTGCCCAGAAGAAATTCCTACTCTTTGCCACAGATTATTTTAGTAAATGGGTCGAAGCGAAAGTGTATGCTAGCATCAAAGACAAAGACGTCATGAAATTCGTTTGGAAGAACAACATTTTCCGGTTTGGAATCCCTCAAGTAATCGTAGCCGACAACGGCCCACAGTTTGACAGCATTGCCTTTCGAAATTTTTGTTCAGAACTCAAAATCCAAAATTTATACTCTACACCATGGTACCCCCAAAGTAATGGGCAGGCGGAGGCAAACGAACAAGACCTAACTGTCAACATTAAAGAAAAGACTAGAGCGAGCCAAAGGAAAGTGGGTGGAGGAGCTGTCCGGCGTCTTGTGGGCCTACCAAACGACGCCCGGATGACCAACAGAAACACTCATTTTGCTCTCGCATACAGAATAGACGCAATCATCCCCACGGAAATAGGTTTGCCCACGACCTGGACTGCAGTACAAGGTCAGAGGGATGAAGACCAAGAACTCGGAAGGAACCTAGATTGGGCGGATGAAGTGAGGGAAAGTGCATCCATCTGGATGGCCGCCTACCAGCAAAGGGCGACTGCTCATTACAACCGCAAGGCACAACCTCTTGTCTTCAAGGTTGGAACACTCGTCCTCAGAAGAGTCTTTAAAAACACAACTAAAAAGAGGGCCGGGAAGTTCCAAGCGAATTGAGAAGGCCCCTACATTGTCTCCAAAATAGGTGAAAATGGGGCTTATCATTTACAGAAGTTAGACGGAACCCCTTTACTTCGTCCATGGAATATATCTAACCTTATGCAGTATTATTAGTAAAAAGAAACAATGGGCGAGAAAAGAGTAAAGGAACATTACATTCATAAATAAGTGTGAGAATTGTTTTTACAAATCAATCGGACCATTCACGACAAAGAAAAAGTTATATAGAGGAGCTACACAAAAGTTGAGCCGTCTCATTGCGGAAAACCTCCGAGTATCTCATCCTCGTCATCAGAAGGGAGGGAAGGAATGTCGTGCATGATGCTATTTTTCTTCATACAACAGCGGTAGTCGATAAAGTACATTTCATCCACTTGCTTCTAGTACTCCGTTTCCAACTCCTTCTGAGCGGCAAATCCAACCTCCAATTATTTCTTCTAGGCCATCAAACCCGCTTGTAACTCCTTCACCTCTTTTTTCTAGGCCGCGAAATTGGCCCGGAGTTCATCCACCTTTCTCTTTAATTGGGAGTTCTCTTGCTCCGTCCCTTTGTACTTGACCTCCATAGCCTCTCCTTTCTCTTTTAGCCGGTCCACCTTAGCCCAGATCGTCCCCTTCTCCCCTTCAACCAGCTTCAGCGTCTCGGCTCCGTTCGCAACGGCTTTCTGGGCAACAGCTAAGTCAGTCTCCACTCGCTCCAGCTTCCCGTGCAACTCTTCAATGTCGCCCGGGTGGTGGGAGATAAAGCCCACATAGCCTTTGCCATCTCCAGTCGCTTGAAAAGCTACGCGCATTGTTGCATCATGTTGCAGATGTCGGTTACCAACTAGAAGAGATAGTAAAATCCAAGTTAGTACCAAGCGGTGGAGTATGCATTACTTGAAAAATGGGCTAAATAAAATGGATTACCACTTCTATAGTCTCCGACACCGTTCATTCCTGCAACTGTTGAATGGGGAACACAACAGACTTAGGAGTTCCAAAGGGGAGCGGGGCTGGGACGAAGGAGGGGGGGTCGTCGCCCATATTCACAGATATCCGCTTGGTAAGGGGAAAGAAGTCTGACATTTTTGTATATGGAGCTTCAGAGTCCGTAAAGCACGGCACGTGCTTCAGCATCTCCATCATTTCGTCCCAACTTGGAGGAGTTGCAGGAACAGGAACAGGACTGTCCTTCTCATCTGAGACCCTCTCGACGGGAGCAGCATCACCAGGGGCCTCCCCTGTAGTCAGACCTGCCTCTTTTTCCGTAGTCGGAGCGCTGCTAGGTCCCGCTACATTCGATTGGGGCACAACCATTGGAGGAGCCCCCCTTGTCGGCTTTTCTTGAGCCATCTCTAGGCAAGCCTTTTTGGCTGGGGGAGGGACCATGTCAATCGCTTCATACAAGCATTTGTGGTGCCTTTCCTTAAATTCGGCTATTAAGTCATTCATATCCTCCTCCTCCGGCTCGTTTACAACTCCCAGAGCAATAGACTTGACCCAGGCTAAGAAGGGTCAGTCCCCGTATCGATGGTATCAAGCCTCGGCAAGCTAGAATCGCCCTCGGACGCCTAGGCGGAACTGATAGATCAGTTGGACATTGAAGCAGTAGAAGTAGACGAAGGTTTAGGAGTCGAGGACACAACCTTGATCACTTTTGCAATGGTCTTTTTTTTTTTTCTCAACAGGAGGACGGGCCGTAGACATGAGCCACGACCTTTCTTATCGAGGGCCTTCCTCAATTTCCTTTCTTGCATTTTTTCCTCCCACTACTTGAGGCGTTCCTGGCGAGCCTTCGCGTCTGCCTCACGAGCCTCTTCGTAGAAGGGAAGATCCTTCAGAACGAAGTGCTCCCCAAATACCACGACTTTCGGTAGCCGCTAGGGAGGATGTTGAGGACCTACGACTAAGGTTCCTGGACAACCGCAAGCAGATTACGGGCGGAAATGAGCGTGTGATGGTTTCTCTCAATGGTAGTGATTTCGAATAGCCTGTTCAGACGGACAAACGAAGCCTTCTCCACCCACTCAACCAAACAACCCCTCTTGCCTGAGCCTTCGTCAGCCAAAACAAAGAAGGTTAACAATCTAATGGAATTAAGCCAAGCATCAAATATCAACAAGGAACAGATGCTCAAAGCTACCCCTACCCCAAATCTTCAACAAAAAGTTGGGGCGGAAATCCCTTTCCGGATGTTCCATCAAGGCAGCCCATGGGCCCCTGACTAGTACATGTCCCTTGGCTCCCCATCTTCAAAGCTACGGGGCTCCAGACATTATACAAGGCCCCCGACGACCCAATCAAAAGGAGAGGTAAGCATTCCTTAGAAATGCCCAAGAATACCAATATACTTAACCACCAAATTGACAAAAGCTTCGGAGGGTGTGTCTGGACCACCTGTCCAGACATCTTCTGCTGGGAAATGGAAGGAAGCATCGTTCTCAATTGAGGGGGCGAGTACTTCAGGGAGCTACAACGACTTTAGTGTTCCCCACATCAACAATACCCATGCTCGGCTAGAAATTCACAAACTTTTTCTTCTATACTAAAAACCCTTATCCCTTTGAAGTTTTTAACATCAAATATTTCTTGATATCTTTTTTCCATAAAAAAAAGACAAAATAAATGTTGATGGATTGTTACAACACTAAAAGATGTCTTCCACGTTGAAGGAAAATAATATCTCTATGGGATTTAATTTTTAAATTAATTAAATGGCCACAAAACTTAAAACATTTATTTTATTTTAAAAGGTTCCGAACACCTAATGGAGGCCACGCGAGAATAAATACTAAGTAGTTAAGTGATATTTTCAAATTTAATGTATATCGAGGAGTCTAAGGTCAATCATAAATGAAAAAAGAAAAAAGAAAAAAGAGAACTTCATGCCATGAGGCCACGAGAGAATAAATATTGAGTAGGTAAGTGATATTTTCAAATTTAATGTATATCGAGGAGTCTAAGGTTAATCATGAAAAGAAAAAAGAAAACTTCATGGCATGAAACCTAGGTACCAGGTTTTCGTTGTTGAGAAATGATTCATGATGATTCACGGATGGTTGATATGGATAGGCATCTTAGGAGGGATTTGACCCTAAATATACTAATTTTGATATCAGCCAAGATGTAGGGTAGCCAATGCTTTGACAATTAATTTACAAGGCCATAAAGCATATGGCCCGTACAGACTAACGATGGCATGGAGGGGAAACTTCCTTTGCACGGAGAGTTTCTAGTGCAATTAATATCCCAAAACCCCATCATTTCAGGGATTTGTTAGTGAAAAAATGGATTATTATTCACTCATTTGAAAAAGTATCTTAAATTTTATATGATAATTATTTTCTAAAATGACCATTTTTACAACCCTTTTAGTTCTTTAAAGACCTGACTTAAGATTCGTAACAAACGTCCTTAGGAATATTAAATAATAATAAAATAAAAAATTTTAAAAATTAAAAATATAATTAACACTAAAATACTTAAAAATTAAATAGAATTAAAACAAAAAAACCTTAAAATTACAAAAATAAAATATCGACTTTCATTGTATTTCTATTTCTTTCTTGATATCTATATTTTCAACTAGCATACTTTACCGAGGAGTGAAAGCCAATATTTTGTTTTTATATTTTTTGTTTTTAAGTTTTTTTTTTTAGTTTTTAAGTTTTTTTTTTAGTTTTAACTTGATTTAAAATTTTTAAAATTTCCTTTTTTTTTTTATTGATGTCAATTAACAAAATTTTTATTCATTTTTATTAAGAAGATGAGAGAATTTATATAATACAAAATATAAAATCATTATTAATTAGAAAATTAGAAATGATTTTATTTATCATATAAGGATTCGGAGAATTTTTCCACAAGGATTTGTACCTTATATTATGAAATAAAATTTATAATATATTTATTTATAAGATGCTTTTATTAATTAACTTAAAATGATAAATTAATATTTTTAATAATTTTATTTAATATTATATAGTAAAAGCATCATTTAAATAATAGTAATAATTTGATATATGAAAAAAAGTACATGTATTTTAAAAAGTCGGTTTATAAACTTTTGACCTTATTTTTTTTTTCATATATTTTCAAATTAATAAATCAAAACCAGTATATATATATATATATATATATATATATATTTTTTTTTTTTCCTTTGTGTTGAACATCGAATCAAAATTTTAGACTTTGAGGCTTCAGTACACGATCTTCGGTTGAGACATTTTTACAATTACATCAACCCAAGCTACTTCCTTTCGATCAGTCTATTCCAATGATTTCTCTCACCAAACCGGCCCTTACATTAGATGAGAATGACCCACAGGTAGGTTTATACTTCAATGAAACTGGGGGGCCTTTAATGTATCCATCCAGCATTTCATTGATTTTAGGATGTCTTTGGTTGTTGCCAAGGAGGAATACTGAAAGAAGAGAGCTCCCAATAATTAATTAAGGACTCCAGTTGGACCGACAAATGAAAGGCTGAGGAACAAAGTTTCATTGGCTTCTTCTGCAGAATTATGCTTTCTTCAGCAAAAGCGCGACATGGAAATTATATGGCTCCATCTGGGTGTTCATTTAATCAAAAAGAAATTTTATTTTCAAGTTTTTTCTTCTATTTTTTCAAAGAATTCAAAGAGGGATATGATGAAATAAGTCCAGCCGAAATAAGTGGCCACGGGGGATGTCATAGGGCGGCATGGCAGGGAGCCCACAAGCGACTAATGAATTGAAGCCACCTTTCATCTGAGATATACAGTTTGAAACTAACCTTAGCTATGGTGTTGACGATAGGCAAAAGTTTGTGCCCCACCAACCAAGCCCTCAATCACAATTCATAGGAAGATGCCATACTGCGTGGAAAAAGGGGAAAGTAAGAAATGAAGAGATGCTCTAAATCAATCATATATGGTTAGCTGATGAATTTTGGAGAGGGACCAAATAACAAAGGGCTGCAGAAAATGGTGCCAAACTATCCATCATTTGAAAACCAATTTATGATAGGGCTAGAATACAGCCAAAAGGCTAAGGGGCCCGTTTTGTCTCTTTGGGACCATAGCTTTTAACGTTCACCTTTTTAGTTATTGATGAAAAGGATGATAAAGAGAGCACCTGCCCCTGTGTTAAGATCTAAGAACCCTAACCCACTTCTATCTCCCTATGGAACAAGAAGAACCCAATATAGAGTTTGAGGATCAAAAACCCTCCCTCTCCTCCCCCTCCTCCTCCTCCTCCTCTACCCTGATATCCACAAAGGTTCCCTTACCTGTCACGGTACAACAAGGAACTAGGGGAAACCAAGTTGTGAGAACTAGTAGTAAGAGTGGGAAGGAGGTCAAGGATGGAACAAGAGTGAATGATGGGAAGGGCAGGGCGTATCGGGGAGTACGAATGCGGAATTGGGGCAAATGGGTGTCGGAGATTCGTGAGCCCAAGAAGAATTCAAAAATATGGCTGGGGACTTTTCCCAATGCAGAAATGGCGGCTCTGGCCCATGATGTAGCTTCGCTTAGTCTTAAAGGTCACACAGCTTATCTCAATTTCCCTGAGCTGGCTCAAGGGCTCCCCCGTCCGACCACCGCCTCACCAAAAGATATCAGAGCTGCAGCTGTCAAGGCGGCCACCTTACACTACCCAAGAAGCCATGAACCTCATCAAGCCGCGCTAATGGGTCCATACTCCTCAGGTCCTAGTGTGAGATCTAATATCCTTCAAGAATCATCAACTTCACCAATAACAGAAGATGATGACGCATTTCTTGACCTTCCCGATCTCTTCCCTGAACTACCCGATCCCTTTCTCGATGTCAGCCATTTGGAGCTGGCTGGGACTGAGCCCATCATCACCAGGTTTGATCACCATCACTTTTAACTTCCAAAAGTATGCCACATTTGGTGATCACAAATGGTTTCTCTCTCCGAGTTCATTAGCATGCAAGTTCAGGTATGAACCGAGGGGTTTCGCTTGGTTGGTTAATGGCATGGACATTAGTATTGCTATCTAAAATTCACTTTGTATCAGGTTTTTCTTGCTTAAAAGTGTAGCTAGCTAATAGATCGCCATTTCTGCTTGGTTTTACATGGACATACCTTCATTGCTGCCCTTCAAGTTTTTCACAAGAGGTCCGATCAACCTTCCCCTCCTCATTTGTGAACGTATATGAATAAGAAATTAAACGATCAGAAAACGTCCATGTGCATGAGTGAGGCTGCGGTAGATTCTTCAAGGTTCAATACATTTGAGTCGTCTCAAGTAAGTTTGTTTTTTTAGTTTTTCCCAGAAAATAAATGTACCATGTAGGAATGAAATATAGTATATGAACCGCCTCTTTCAAAGCCAGTGGAAGATCTTTTTGCCAATTTTATCACCCAGAATAATGAATTGAGAGTAAAGAAACATCAGTGAGATTCAACAAAAGCTTGACAAGTGCAGTGTACTCCCCTCTGGCCACGTCATAAACAGACAACAATAAAGACAAGGCATGGGGAGACAATAATCGTCGGTTTGAATGCAGGACTTGTCCTAGTTAATTCACTGAGGAACTACGTACATTTGACCATTAATAAGAAAATGAAAATTCAAAGAGGTGGAACCCCTAGGCTAGTGGTTGCCAATAAGAAGTTTTAAGCCGTACAGGATCTTATCAATCACCATACCAATCACTTTCTCTACTGTCGGCTTCACTTACCTATTCACAACTTTATCATTACCCTTGGCCCCCCCCATACCTCATCAAGACCTTCACACCCAAAGCAATTAGTTAGGGTTTCAAGAGTTAGAGTTGTAAAAGTATGGTTGTCATATTCGTTCCATGGTTATCACTTGAGTTCTGTTTTTGTCCGAGTCCAAGCAATTATATATTTCTATTCACTACCCAGTGGTCACCAGCAGCAAAAATTTGAAGATGAATGAGTATTATTTATAGACTCGCGGAATAAGTTTTCTTAATACATTTGGAACAAATATCCTCATTTTACAATAATATTTATGAAGCATGTGACTGAGTGTGAGTTTCTTTCGAGTACCAAATAATTTTCCGTCCATGATTCTGGCAAGGCAAGTGGTCTGTGCACTTGTTTATAAGACATGCCCAAGATCTTTTGTTATACTGTCAGAAAATTTTTACATGCAATGTGTAGATGAGAGGAAATACCAGATCTAGCCAAGTACTAATTTAGATGGATATTATATAACTAATGTGGATGAATAAGGGTCCAAGGAGAAGTTGATTTTAACGTAGCTACGGCATGATGGTCACCCAGGATGAGTATTTGCCCGGACAACAATCCTATTTGAAAATTTTGGATCTTCTATTATGAAACTACTTAGATTAGGATGTATTCAGTTAATAAATCCCAAGCACAATCAATCTCACAGTGGATATGTGATTTACATAAAAGAAAAAAGAAACAAAGAAAAAATGTAAAAAACTACGAGATCATGGAGACCATCTTTTTAAATTTCTTGTGTGTATGTGCTGGCCGGAAATTTTTGCATGCATGTTGTGATATTTTTTATCGAAATGATTTAGGCAGTATGCATCTTTCATATATATATATATATATATATATATATATAGAGAGAGAGAGAGAGAGAGAGAGAGAGAGAGAGAGAGAGAGAGAGAGAGAGAGAGAGACTTACCTTGAGATCCTTTTCCAAATTTTGCATCCCAATTTCTTGTGAAACGTCTATCTTAAAAGGAATAGGGCTATTTTATATATAGAAAGTAATTCTTCAAATCATAAAAATTGTCTACAGATTTTTTTATATGAAAATGATAGAAAAATAATATAAAATAATTTGTAAAAAAAAAAGTTCTCTTACACCTGAATTTATTTTAATAGACATAAGACATCAACTAGTTGTGGAAATATGTTTTTTGGGT
This sequence comes from Vitis vinifera, assembly GCF_030704535.1. Lineage (NCBI taxonomy): Eukaryota > Viridiplantae > Streptophyta > Magnoliopsida > Vitales > Vitaceae > Vitis > Vitis vinifera. The sequence goes on from NC_081818.1 coordinate 19,612,504, forward strand.
ATGAAACTACCTAGAAAGAAGTGGAGGATAGAATATGGTCCGAAAAATCCAGGGATCAATTATGATGCAAAAATGAATACATCATATATGATCAATGCACACACTAGTTATGCATGGAAACTCCTTAAACCATCTTTTCTCCAAAAGTTAAACCACCCGAGGGACTATTTGGCCATAAGGATAATCTTAGCCATAAGGGTAATCTTAAATCTTAAAAAGTATGAAGTTTTAGCAAATCCAAATTGCACAGTACCAGTTCTACATGTTTGTTTATTTGTTTGTTTGTTTGTCCTTTTTTTTTGTTTTTTTTTTTTAATGTGAAAGATATTAAGAGGAGTAATTGCTGAATTATGATCTTTTAATTAAACACATTGAATGGGGTTTATATATCATAAACATCCCAAATGGTTACAAAAAATATCCCACAAAACGTGGTCAAGTCAGTTACAATGAAAACAAACATTTGAATACATCAGAAATAATATGTTACAACAAAAAACTAACAGCTAAAGAATAGCTCCTATGATTGGGCTTCAATACGCCCCTACAAGATGACAATTCCATCTAAAATGCCAATCTTGGAGCGAAGAAAAAGGAACCGACCTTTGGAGAGAGGTTTAGTAAGGACATCAGCCAACTGGGAGTGAGTGTTAATATGAGAAACTTTAAGAGAACCATTACCATCAGCCAAATGGTAATCCAACGCGATGTGCTTCATTCGACTATGGAATAGCAGATTTACACACAAATATGTGGCACTTAAATTATCACAATAAATAGTAGGAGATTATTGAAGAGTGATACCAAGCTCAGAAAGAAGATGAGAAACCCAAGTGACTTCAACAACGGTAGAAGCGACAGCTCGATACTCGGCCTCTATTGAAGAACGGGCTACCGTCTTCTATTTCTTTGAACACCAAGAGATTGGATTGCCACCAAGAAAAAGAACAAAAGCAGTGGTAGACTTGTAAGAATCTTGGTCGCCAGCCTAATCGGCATCGGAATAAGCTCGAAGATCAAGAGGTGGACTGACATTTGAATAAGCTTGAAGATGGAGAGGTTGTGGTCGTTGGAAAGTGAGACCAAAATGTATTGTATGTTTGTGGTAACGGAGCAACCTCTTAGTTGCAGTCCAATGAGTTTGAGTGGGGGCATGCATGAATTGGGCAAGTTTGTTGACAACAAAAGCAATATCAGGATGAGTGAGCTGGAGATATTGAAGTCCACCAACCAAGCTCCGAAATTGAGTAGCATTAGTTGGAGGAGAACCATCATTCAGAGTTAGATGGCCAGTTGAAGACATTGGGGTGGAAGAATTCTTTATGCCTTCCAAATGAAACTTTGCCAACTAGTCACAAACATATTTATGTTGACATAAAAACATGCCATCAGAAGTGGAAATGGCCTCAACTCCCAAGAAGTAGCTCAAAGGACCAAGATCCTTTAGTGAAAAATGATGAGCAAGAGCATCAACGAACTTCTGAATGGACTGAGAACAATTTCCTGTTACAAGTAAATCATCCACATATACCAGAAAATAAATTGTGACTAACCGACATTGATAGATGAATAATGAAGTATCAGATTTAGAATTGATAAACCCAAAGTTGAGGAGAAATGTCTTTAACTCCGTGTACCAAGCTCGAGGGGCTTGTTTCAAACCATAAAGAGCCTTTTGCAAGTGACAAACATGAGTAGGATTATCCTGATCAACATACCCAGGTGGTTGAGCCATGTAAACATCCTTAGTTAAATTTCCATGAAGAAAAGCATTATTAACATCAAGCTATGAAATAGGCCAACCGTTACTCAAGGCAATGGATAGAACAACTCTAATGGTGGTTGACTTAACAACTGGGCTAAAAGTGTCATGATAATCAACCCCAGGGCGTTGATGGAATCCTTTGGCAGCTAAACAGGCTTTGTATCGAGAAATAGAACCATCTAGATTTCGCTTGATACGAAACACCCATTTACACCCCACAATGTTATGGTTGGAAGGAGGAGGTACAAGAACCCATGTACGGTTGCAAGCAAGAGCAGCAAGCTCATCATCCATGGCAGCACACTAGTTGGGATCTTGAAGAGCTTGAGAGGCAGTAGTAGGCTCAAGGGATACAGGAAGTGGATGTTTGGTGACATGAAAATTTGTCTTAAAGCCAGGAAACTATTTGGGACAATGGATATTATTTTGAGAACGAGTTACAATTCGATGAGATGGCTCGGGTGGAGGATTGGACCCTTGGGTTTGGGTAGGTGGTGACAAGGACAAAGATGGAGAGCAAGTATTAGAGGAGTTAGAAGACAAAGGGAGAGAGGAAGAGGAGAGATCATACCTTGGAGTAGCATCACACACCGAGAGAGGAGCTGAAGTCATAATAGATGGACTGGAACTAGTAGGAGAACGTGATGAGAGCAGCTCCTGATTAGGCCGTGTGGTAGTGGAAGAAGATCCTTGGTGCAGGAAAGATTCGGAGGGAGTGGGAACCACAAAAAAAGAAGGTTGGATAGCAGCAAGAGCTAGGGAACACGAAGACCAAGTCAAGACAAATTGGTCAAGATCTGTAGGCAAAGTATTTGAGGTAAGAGGAAATTGATGTTTGATGAATTGGACATGACGAGAGATGTACACACGGTTGGAAGACAAGTCTAAACACTTATAAGCATTGTGGGTGTTGGAATATCCTATAAAGACACAGGGCTTGGAGTGTTTTTCAAGTTTATGATCAGAATAAGGACGCAACCAATGAAAACATAAGCACCCAAAAGCTTGTAACTTATCATAGTTTGGCAGTTGTTGAAAGAGAGACTCAAAAGGTATTTGATGTTTAAGAACTGGAGTGGGCAAACGATTGATTAAGTATGCAGCAGTAAGGAAAGCATGAGACCAATATTTTAAAGGTAGAGAAGCTTTGTGGAGCATGGCCAAACCTGTTTCAACAACGTGACGATGTTTCCTTTCAGTAGAGCCTACATGTTCGGGTATGTAAGGGGGAGACACTTGATATTGAATACCTTGTGATACAAAGTAGGATTTAAGACTTTTATATTCGGTGCCACCATTTGTGTAAAGAGTTACCAATGATGCTTTAAAGTATTTTTTTTTACCATAGACTTGAATTTGGGAAAAACTGTGTAAACATCAGACTTGTAAGCCATAGGAAATAACCAAACATATTTTGTAAGATAATCGATGAAAATAAGATAGTACCGAAAGCCATCAATTGATTCAATTGGGGAAGGCCCCCATACATTCGAATAAACTAAATCAAGAGGACCATGACTTTGAAGTGAAGAAACTCCAAAAGGCAACTTGTGGCTCTTATTACATAAACATGACTCAAAAGAAATTGTGGAATGAGTCGGTGGGATAAATTGGAAGATTATGTTTGCGAATTAAAAACTAAAAAATACGAAATGATGGATGTCCTAAACGATGATGCCAATTGGAAAATGATGTCTTGACACTAACACAGGCTTGTTTAGGAGAGATACCCACTGTGTTTCCCTTGTTAGGCCAAGGACACTCATACACATCATCCTTGTTCCGCCCTTGAGTGAGACGCGCCCCCGTTTTGAGATCCTTGACAACAAAAGAAGAAGGAAAAAACTCAATAGAAGCATTGTTGGCTTTACAAAACTTAGAGACAAAAATTAAGTTTTGCTTTATGGAGGGAACACATAATATATTAGACAGACAAAAAGACTTAGAAGGAGCAGGGAGTTTAGAAGAACTAGTGTGAGTAATTTCGAGGCCTGAACCATCACCCAAGAGAATGTCATCAAGACCTTCATAAGGCTGGTGGTGGGAAAGATTACTTAAATCGCCAGTAACATGATGGGAGGCGCCAGAGTCCATAATCCAATTTGAAGACGACGAGTTCCCAAAAGAGGTGTGATGAACCTCTGGCTGTTGTTATAGGAGCCTCTGGGCTAAATTGCATTGTCTAGTAGATTTCAACATGGTATCATAGCAAAATTGATCTTGTAATGGGACCTTTTTATCCATATTCGTTTGTTCATGCAATTCCTTTTTGTCGTGCTTGATCATGGGATATCGTAGTGAGTGATTGCATTGTTCTTTTCCTATTTGGTTTCGTATTTGTTTTCTTCACTTTGTTTTTGTTTTTGTTTTTTGATTTGTTGGCTATTTGTTATTTATTTATCATGGCTAGTGAATGACATGATTCCCTTCAATCTATTAGTGTGAGATTAAATGGAAAAAATTATTCGTATTGGAGTTATGTGATGAAACTTTTTCTAAGGATAAGTGAGTTGTATCTCTAAATTTGGGCTAACTGATTAATTATGGCCTTGTATAGTTAATTAATCAATTAGTAGCATTTTTGGGTTAGATTAAGTGACCTAAGTCCATGGTGGGCTTAAGTCACTTAAGCTTAGTAAGAGGCTTATAAATACCCCTTTAGAGGTTAGGGTTTCCATGTCTTCTCATTTTCTCTCTATGGTCCAAAGATGGAACCCTAACCTCTATCCTTGAGATCTCCATCATCTCAGTGCCTAGACACAAGAAAGAGTCAATGGGCAGAAGATCATAGTGTTTACAAGATCTATTACAACTTTGGAGTTATTTACATTGATTGGAATCGATTTTTGAACATCTGAAACAAAGGTGTGTGGTTTTTTTCTCTAGATTTATGATTTTTGTGGTATCAATATTTGTTTTTGAATACCTAATTTCCATTGCAATAGATTTAAAAGGCTTATGATATATTTTTATATACCCTATGAGATCTAAGACATGGGAACGAAGTAATCTAGGGTTCCCAATAACTAATATATGAGATTTAAATGAATAATGATAAAATATTACACATTTTTTTAGTATCAAGTATATAGTTGTAGAAGATGATGCTTAATAATAATAATATCCCAAAAATTTCACACACACCTTTTTTTTTTTTTAGTTTTAGTGTCATGGTTTCAAATGTTTGAAGATGATGTTTATAAAAAGTGTCAAGATTTTTTTCTATTAGATGTTGTTTTTGAAAAGTGTCAAGATTTCTATTGATGGAAGATGACATATCTTTTAAATGTCAATGTTGTTGGTGATTATTTAATGATGTTATTTTAATTTTTGGGCAAGCACCAAAGTTCATAAATGATGATGTTTTTTCTAAGTGTCAAGGTTTATGTTATGAGAAGATGACTCTCACTAGAAGTGTCAATGTATCTACAACCATAACATGGTAGTCTAAAAAATGATGCTTTAAGTGTCATCTTATATTTTTCTTAATGCATAAAAAGCGTTGTCTTTACCTTTTTCTTTATAGTGAAAATGCATTAAAAGACAATTTTGAGAGTTTTCATGTCAGAAGTTAAGAGGAAAGACACTTTAATAAAATAACTTTTACTCCTCCAAACAAATTTAGTGAATTGGGGAAGGTTTTCGATTGTTGATAATAGGTTGCAATGGATGAAAAAAAAAACTCCATATATATAAAACTAAAACATGCTACAGAGCATTGTGGAATTTTGAGAGCATTATTATAGGAAGAGAAGTTTGTGTGCATTTGCTTAAAAGCACACCCATATGTAGTAAACCATTCTAGAATAGAAAAGTTATCTTAGGAAAGAGGTGTCAAGGCTATTGTGCATAGTTTAGGCCATCGTGGAGTAATTTCACTCCCTAATCTAGTGAAAATGCTCCTAAAAGTAATTGTGTAGACTTAAAGCTTCATTGTGCTAATTCATTTCATAATAGATTGTTCTTGGATTATTCTAGAAAATTCCATGTTGATGTAGCATGTTAAGACTCTTAAGGCACTGCCACATGTGCCACTCCACCTTTATGAATAATAGGTAAATTGGTAGTTAGGTAGTTTTAAGGTCTTTTGGATAATTTTTAGACTTCACTTTTGAATTTTGATCTCTAGTTTTTCACTACATTTTCCTTTATTTTCTCATACACCAAACACATGTTGTATGCCATGATTAATGGTTGATTGACTCTTAATCTAAAAGAGGATCAAGGGGGACTAAGGATCTATTGGGTGGAAGAGTTCTCTCTAGTACAAAATCTCTATCTTAGTAGGTGTTCGATAAAAATTAATACTTATTACTTAATGACTTTAGTTGACTTTAAGTTAAATTGTTCTTAAGTTGTTAACTTAAAATTTATTACTTATTTTTTTTACTTTAGGTAAAGGTTGTTTGGTAAAGTTAAATTTTATTTTAAATCATCAACCTGACATATTTATCATTATTAATTCTAACTAATATTTATATTTTCACTAATCTTAAATAGTAAATTTATTTTTTAAACATTCATATTTAAAGTATCGTAGATACATGAGATAACTACAATGATATTTACTATAAATGATGAGTTGTGAATGTAGAGTCATAATTGTAAAATAGATTTTAACTAAACATAGATAAATAAAGTAAAAAAGATTTGAGATTAAGAATAACTTAACTATTTTAACTTAATACTTAAAACTATTTTTTACATTAAATTGTAATATTAAGTTATTTTATTAAACATATTTGGTGTACTTGATTATTTAATTTAATTAAATTATTAAGTCATATTAAATCGTGAAGTTGATTTACCAAATACCCACTTAATTTATTTTCATTCATATCTATTGTCAATTGATTTCTCCATTAGATCTTCTTTAACTAGGTACGTCTGATGCTAAATTTGATTGATTAGATACCTACCTTTGCATTTGATCCATTGAGATCAAATTTCAATCACTTGTATGCAAAATTGAAGTTAGACATTGAGATTAGAAAAAAATTAAGCAATAAGTTTTAAGTTAACAATTTAAACATAATTTAATTTAAAGTCAACTTAAGTCATTAAGTAATAAGTATTAAGTTTTATCAAACACCCCCTAAATCTAAAAACAATATATAGTTGTTAATGACATCATAATTATTTTACTCAAATTCATGTACTTGAGTTGGATCATTGGATACAATTCAATCATCTTATTTGAATCTTTCTTCATGAGGCCAAGGGTTACAATTTATAGACTCCATTTAAAAGGATCTCTAAATACATTTTAAGAATTTGCTCAATAAGATTCATCACTAAATCATTCAAATCATTAAATTCTTTTTTATTCGTAACAATCTTTAGTGCATTAATCTCAATTCATCATCTCACTAATACAAATGAATCAATTCTTAAAAAAAAGCCCTAGTAGAAAATACTTGAGTTGCTCCATTTAAAGTTGTTCACATTTTTATGGATTTTTGATAAGAGTATGGTAATTTTAAAAATAATTCTTAAATTTCCGTAGTGGAAAAAATAATTTCAAATCTACAGTAGTTTTTGTCGGGTAGGAGGGAATGATATATTTTTTTTAAACCGTCTCTTCAAAAGACAATTTATGACACTTAAAAAAAAAAAAAAAAATCATCTTTCCAATTTACTAAAAATGATAAATTGTGTCTAAAAGAGACGATTTCCACTAATAAAATAAGAAGTTGGAAATCGTCTCTTGAAAAGGCGATTTCCACCAAAAATTAAAAATAGAATAAAATTTAATATATATTATAATACAATTAATTATCGATATATTATAAAAAAAATAATACAATTTAATATAAAAATATATCATAAATCCAATTTGGAATTAAAAAATTAATTATACTCATACAATTATTATATATATATATATATATATATATTATAAATTAATTTTATTTGCTAAATTTAATATAAGATAAATAATATTTATCTATTATTTTTTTCTTTCACTTTGTAATTAAAAAAAAAAATACTATCAATTTATGTGAAAAAATGAGTTTAAAAAAACAAATTTGTTGTTAATTTATTAAATAATTATTTACAAACTAAATAATTTTGTTTTGTTTTTAATTTTAAATTAATTTTAGTATATAAATTTTAAGATTAAAAATATTAATCTTTAAGTTAAAATTTCACTATAGTAGAACTTAACTTTTTTATGGCCTCCGCTACACGCTTCATATCCCCAATTCTAATGCATTAGACTCATAGTCCATAGGAGAATCTTACCTATTACACTTCATCACTTTACACACTATTACACTACAATTGCACTCAATCAATTTGAAGATCGTTTCCTACACTCATAGCCCATAGGAGAATCTTACCTATTGCATTCAACCAATTTGAAGATGTGTTGTCATTTTTTCTGAAATACTTAAATATTCCACCAATTTAATACTCCACCAATTTGACCGTTTGATGTCATTTCTTCTTACACATTCAAATGTTCACCCTCTATCCTACACACTACACTCATCCTACAATATAAATTAGCTTCAAATTTCTTCATTCTCATTTTCCCCATCTTCCCCACTTGAAACTCAGTTTTTCACTTATCAGTTTTTCACATTCCATCACTTCTATATATTTCTCTTATTCTCTTTGAGAGATTTCTTAGCATATCTCCTCTCTTTCTTTCGACGCTCACGCTTCTTATAAGGTAATATTTTTACTTTATTTTTATTTCAAATTATTTTGTAATGTATAGTTTTTAAATTTATTTGGATTATGTAATATTTGTTTGAATAATATTTATTGGAAATTATTATTTTAAATAGATTAAATCATTCAAAAAATAAAAGATATATTGTTTTATTCCTAGGTAATATTTTTGTCTTTGTTTCATATTTATTGTGTAACGCATGATAGATATTTGTTGTTCTATGTATTTTTTTAATTTATTGGATTTATGGTAATTTTGTTAGAAGATTATTTTTTATAAATTATCATTATATAAAGATAAATAAATTAAATCTTTCAACAAATAAAAATGATATTAGTTTATTTAATTAATATGAAATAATATTATTATTGCTTATGTTTATCAATCAAATAATACGTTTTATAAAATATTAAAATTAAATATTAAAAATAAAATAAATATTAGTAAAATGAGAATTAATAAAAATGATAATAGAATAATTATGTATCTATATATTTTGCATAATATATGATTTAAAAAATATTAAAATCTAAAAAATAGAAATACAACATTATTTGAAATTATGAATTTATCCTATATATATATATTTTTAAATTAATATTAGTTTTAAATCATTGAAAAAATTGTTGTAAAACAATGAGATGTAAAAATAAAAATATAAATAAAAGTAGAAATAAAACTAAAATGTTATTTGATTTATTTAAATGGATATTTAAATGTATAATATATATATAAAAGTAATTGTGTATAGTATAAAATAGTAACCGTGAGTATTAAATGTATATAATATATATTTAAATATTAAATATATATAATATGTAAATTTACATTTGAAATGTTATATTATATACATTTAAATATGCATTTTAAAAAAGAAAAGAAATATATAGTTGTAAAATGTTAGAATATACAATAAAAAAAATGAATTTAGTAATGGTTGTTAGTATTAAATTATTTGTTTGCATATAATATTATTTAAAAATATTAAAATATAAGAAATATAAATAGAACATTAACCGAAATTATGAATTTATCTTATATATTTTAAAAAAATTAATATTAGTCTTCAATTGTTGAAAAAATTCTTGTAAGATATTGAGAGTTAAAAATAAAAATATAAATAAAAGTAGAAATAAAACTAAAATGTTATTTGATTTATTTAAATGGATATTTTAATGTATATAATATATATATATATATATATATATATAAAAGTAATTGTGTATAATATAAAATAGTAACCGTGAGTATTAAAGGTATATAATATATATTTAAACATTAAATGTATATAATATATATATATATTTAAATATTCAATGTATATAATATGTAAATTTACATTTAAAATGTTATATTATATACATTTAAATATCCATTTTAAAAAAGAAAAGAAAAATATAGTTTTAAAATGTTAGAATATATAATAAAATAAAATAAATAAATTTAGTAATGGTTGTTAGTATTGAATTATTTTTTTGCATATAATGTTATTTAAAAAATCTTAAAATATAAGAAATATAAATAGAACATTATCCAAAATTATGAATTTATCTTATATAATATGTAAATTTACATTTAAAATGTTATATTATATGCATTTAAATATCCATTTTAAAAAGAAAATAAAGATATAGTAATGAACAATGCACCATAATATTAGTAAAATAGATTTGCAAAATACATATTGTATATCAATTATTATCATAAAGTTTATTGATGATGATATTCCTTTGTTGATTTTTTGAATAGGTTTGATAATGGATGGTTACACCATAGTGTTACGATATACTAGTGGTGAAATTATTGATTGTGAATTTGGGGTATATTATAATCGTCCTCCTGAAAAAGGTATTTCAATAAATAGTATGATAACATTTGATGAGTTAGAAACAAAATTGTGTCATACTCTGAATATTAATCGTACTTACACTAAGTTAAATATGGTGTTTTGATATCCAGTTCCCTTTCCAAATGGAAGGAGTACTGTTAATTATGTCCCTTTGCCTATTCAAGAATATGGTGATGTGAGCATAATGTTTACTATTGTCGCACAATCTCCTCCTCCAAATACTATTGAAATGTATTGTCAAACTTCTTCAATTGATTATCACCCCATGCCAAGTAGCTTTACTACACCAATGCATATTGAAAGTCTAGGTCCAAGTCAACAAATGGTAGAAGAGAACACATCTTCCCCTATGTATATGCAAAGTTATGATAATGACATAGAACCTATAATTAGGGTAGATTTGGCGGGAGTTACTGATTCAATTGTAATGACAGTTGAAAATTATGTTGATATTTTACTTGAAAATGATGATGGCAATGTGGAGTTATTTGATGAAGATAATGTAATAAGGATATTATGGACATGGAGGATAATGAAAATACAGAAAATGATGCATCATTGCTAGGTGGTGGTGAACATGATGTCCCTTCCCCAATATTTAGAGAATTGAATTGGGATGTAATTAACCCCATGGCTGATAAGGATTTAATAGCATGCACTAGCTTATGGAATGAATAAGATGAATTGTTTAAGAGTTTGCGGTTTGAGAGTAAGGTGGACTTACAATCTGTTGTTAAACGTTATTCCATGTGTAGGAATTAACATTTGATTATTATTGAATATGAGCTAAATATGTGGCCTGTAAAGTGCAAAAAATGGTCTGAGGGTTGTAATTGGAGGCTTCGTGCATGTCGTCGTAAATCTCATGGTTTGTTTGAGATAACAAAGTACATAGGTCCTCACACTTGTATTTACCATAAACTATCATAAGATCACTCACAATTAGACTCCACATTCATTGCACGAGAAGTTCAAAATGTAGTCCAAAGTGATCACACAATTTCAATTGCTGAATTACATCAAATAGTGAAAGATAAATTTGGTTATAATGTTCATTACAAGAGGATTTGGGAAACAAAGAAGAAAACAATCATAAGGATATTTGGTGATTGGAATGAATCTTACCAAGCTTTACCTAGGTAGATGAATATTGTTAAACTTACTAATTGATTACTACTCAAAAAGTGCTTTTTGATAGCCTATAATTAATCCATTTAAACACTTTTGAGTAGTAGTTTAGGCCTTTTAACTCAATTGGCATGTTAAGGATCCTTTAAAGCAATTTTGATCACTTTGTGTAAGTTTTGGTGTTTTTGTTAGTATTTTGATCACCAAAGCAAGTCAAGACTGAGGAGAGCTATGAGGAATCTTGGGCAAAGCTTAGAAGTCATTTGCCAAGAGTGAATCCGGATTGCAAGGAGAAAAAAGCAAAGAGAATCTGCCATAAAGCATATTCTTGATGACAGTCGTAGCAGCCACTTTTGGAGCACTTTCTGAAGTCCAAATGATGCATGTTATATACCATTCCAAAGCTCAGGAAGTCAAAAATCCAATGCTTCAAACGGTGTGCAATTCGAAGTTGAAACGAAGAAGTTGCAGCCATTACAAGCCAATCACTCCGAGCTGAAGGAAGCATTTTGCAAAGTGCTGCGGAATCACCCTTTTGTTGCGAAGTGATTTCGCAGCATTTTTGTACAGTAAGGTGTTTCTCCTTCTGACGATGCACGAACCATGCCGCAAGAAGGGAGCTGGGAACCTCAAGGTGGAAGCCAACTTCGCAGCCCTGTGAAGATAGCTTGGTGTTGCGAAATAATTTCGCAACCCTCTTAGGTGTCTGCGAAATCTCGCAGACACCATTTTTCTCCTGCGAAATGGTTCCTGAAGCCTCCCGAAGTTTGCTACCGACATTGGGAAATATTTTCCATTAGATTTTTGTTGTCTAAATCCCAAAATACTCCTTGTAAACCACCAATTACATACTTCCTTAGTTTTTAAGTTAGTAAAAAGATTAAATATCTATGTAATAATTAGTTTTATATTATGTTGATATATATACCTCTCGGGAGCCTGTTCTCGAAGAGGAGTTCCTTCTGTAAACATTTGGGTAAGCAAGTAAAGTCTATTTTCTTTCTACTGCCTTACCTTCTCACTTTGTATTTTCATTTTATTTCTAAGTTATGAATTCTCTGAGGAGTTTTCCCCAGATAATGAGTAACTAAACCTCTAATTCCTTGGAGCTAAGGTTGCCGAGGAAGGTTCCAAGTGCAAGAATGCAAAGCTTTGTGGTTTTAGCTAGTAATGAAGAGGAAGTGAAATCCTTTAGTGATTTCAATGTTTTTAGTTAACTTAAAACACCTTGGAGTCACCTGGGCCAACACTTGGTAAGGCAAGTGATTTCCAACCATGGAAATGCACTAGTTTACCCCTTGCGAGCCTCTGGTAGGTGACTTCAGGGTAGGATTTTCTAGAATAGCCAACACTTGATAAGCTTTTGGACTCCTAGGAGACATCCATTAGTTATCTCTTGCGAGCTTTTGACTTGTAATCCAAGGTTAAAGATCACCTTGAATGGTTAAGACTTAGTGAGAGGCTTAAACCATTGCAAGTTGCATCAGTGAGAGAATTAAAGTGAAATCTAATTGAAGGAGTCTCTGTACATCACCGGTTAGAGAATTGACTATATGTTGAATCTCTAATGCGAGGAAATGAACCATTTGACCAGAGCTGTGTCTTTTGCATGAGGAACCACCCCAGTGAACCTAAATCTCCGAGGAATGTTTTCTTCCTAAATTATTCCAAACTTCTGTTATGTTAGTTAGTTTAAGTCTAAACTTTTACCAATCAAAGTTTGTGTTTTACTTCTTAATCTAATCTTGAAATGAAACAAGACCAATTCACTTGGAATTGGTATCATTGAATGCTTGTTAATCATTCCCAGTGAACGACCCTAGAGCCATTATACTATAGTAGCTTTTTCTTTGCTACCCTAGTGTATGGTGTTATAGGTAATAAATTTTGTTGATCACTCCCTCAATCAAGGAGCACCAGCTGGACACAAATCAGCTGAGACACCAATTGGACATGAATCACTAATCCTAGGACTAAGGTTGTTTGGAAGACATCAGTACTAGCAGGTTGCAATGGAAATATATGTTTTATGCGTGTGTTCTAGGCTTTTGGGGCATGTGTTGAAGGATTTAAGCATTGTAGACCAGTAATACAAATAGTTGACACTTTTTTACATGGAAAATACATAGGGAAACTTTTGATTGCAACATCAATCAATGCTAATGGTCATATCTTCCCTCTTGCATTTGCAATAGTTGAAGATGAATCATCAGATAGTTGGTCTTGGTTTCTTTATACATTAAGGAATCAAGTCACACAAAAAGAAGACATATGTCTCATTTTTTATTGTCATGTAGGAATATAAGCCCCCATTAGGGATCCTAGTGTTGGATGGAACCCGCCTTATGCACACCATCAATATTGTCTTAGGCATATGTGGCAAGCAATTTTAATGATAATTATAGAAATAAGATGTTAAAATACTTAGTGTATAGAGCTGGGTCTCAACATCAACCATGAAAGTATGAGTCATGTATGACTGAGTTAAAATGATTAGATGAGAAATGCTTAGAATGGTTTAACAGGTTGGACACGAAGAAATGGACTTTGACACATGATGGATGACATCAGTATGGGTGGATGACTACAAATATTGTTGAATGCATAAATAGAGTGCTTAAATAGGCTAAAATGTTGCCTATCACTACTCTTGTTCGATTAACTTTCTATCGTTGTATTTCACATTTTGAGACTCATCGAACAGAGATACAAACTCGAATTGTAAATGGAGATTTGTATACTTCCTATGCCACTAACAAAATAACAAAATAACAAAATATGAATCAAGGGCTAGTAGACACACTATTAATATCTTTCATCGTTCAAATGAGATATTTGAAGTGACAATTGCTCCCCATGGGTTTCATATGGATAAAGGAAACAATATACAAATTGTGAAGTTGAAAGAAAGAACATGTACTTGTAATAAATGGCAATCATTTATTATCCCATGTTCACATGTGCTAGCTGTATGTGCACGTGTAAGGATTGATAGTTGGCAATTTGTTGACAAACATTATAGGATGGATGTATATGGTTGTTGCTATACACCACAATTCAATCCAATTCCACATCACGCCTATTGGCCAGAACCTAATTTTCCAATTGTTCATCCTAATCCAACTCTAGTACGTGATAAAGGAAGACCAAGATCTTCAAGGATTAGGAATGAAATGGATTGGAGAGAACCAAGTGTCAAAGTCCGATGTGGGCTTTGTAAACAAGAGGGTCACAATCATCGAAAATGTCCTAACAGAGGGGAGTCTTCTAATACAACCACTCAATGATATTGTGAGTTCAAGTTGAAAATTTTCTTATTTAAATGAAAGTTTTTTTTAAGATTAAAGATGAACATTGACTTATTTCCATATAATGTCATTGGAATGTCTTGTAATAAACTAATGAAATTATTTAAATGATATAGGGAATACATTCTTAAAGATCTTGGACCTGTAGATCGTTCTGTTCTGTATAATCAAGAAGACACTGATCTTCTCTTATATGATAAGGAAATGATCCTGGTGAGCTCCATTGTCGACGTCGTGAAGCCAGTTTTTATCGTAATAGTGTTTTAGATGCACACATCATTCCATAGTTGCAACAATCTGGATTCTATGGTGTTGCTTGATTATGTTTCATTTCATTTGATTGGCACCTTATTACAATATTTATAGAGAGATGGCATCCTTACCCACACTTTCCATGTACCTCAGGGAGAGTGTACCATCACACTTCAGGATGTTAGCATTATTTTAGGCTTACTGATTGACGGTGCTGCAGTTAACGGTAGCACATGCTTGGCTTGGAGAGAGGTGTGGTGCCTGAAGATAGAGGTATTCTGGACAAAGACTTCGTTTGTCTTAGTTGACAGAGCATTTTCCTTCATTGACACCTAATGCTGATGTGGAGTCTATGCTATGCTATGCTAGGGCATTCATCTTACAGTTGATTGGAGGTTTTCTTTTTGTGAATAAATCGAACAATAGGGTACATTTAGTGTTTTTACCACTACTTGAGGATTTTGGAGTTACTGGTACTTATAGTTGGGGTAGTGCTTGCCTAGCTTAGCTATATCGAGAGATATGTCAAGCATCTTGTATTGATGCACATGATGTATCGGGTCCTCTCATTTTGTTACAATTATGGATATGTGATAGATTTTCCTTTATAACACCTATGTGCTTACATTCAACCCTACATGATGAAGTACTGCCACAACCACCTTTAGGCATGCGGCATGTATTCAACCTTAGTTTTAACATATATAAACACATATATACATAAATAAACAAGTATATAAACTTTTAATATATATTCTTTCTGTACTTGGAGAGATGAGTTTTGTACTACTTCGACGCCTATGCATGTGTTACCCCAGTATAGGTATCTACTTGATTGACTTATGCCAGAGCAGGTGAGAAATTCATTATTTTGAATAATTTTTTTAAACATTTTGTAATCAAAATATTATTAAATAATGTGAGTCATATTTCAAATTTAATTGCAAATTATATGGAAGCCATATACTGATGATGTACTCCCAAATTATTGTACTATTGCCTCGGACTTGTGGTTGACTATTTCACCGCTTATCTGTTTCCACATAGTGGAATGGCATAGATCTGATCATGTTTTGAGGCAGTTTAGGCTACTACAACATATTCTTGAGCAGTGCGATATGGAATTAGGATTACATAAATATGATTTGAGGGGTCGACATGATTTGGATTGGATGAGTACTCATCACCACTATATTCAAAAGTAGGAGGCTAGGTAAAATCATCTTGCTAGAACTGAGGCAACATCTACTTCTTACGGGTATAACCACCCATATATAGTGTGGTATCGTTCTATCACTCATCTTTTTCTCACTTCACATGGATCTTCATGGAAAATAGTGGTAATGACAATGTCTTTTTATTTATTATTCTATTTTCTTCTAATTAGAAAAACATTTAACTTTTTATTCTTAATTCTTACAGAATCGCAGTTTGCAAAAAATACATCTATGGACTGGTCCAGATACATCGAATATAGGTCATTGTGATGAAATTCATCAATTAAGTGCAACCACTTTAGAGGCTATACACGAGGCTGATAGGTTGCTTATTCTCCTTAATGTCGATGATACAGAGAGACAATCATCGGATGAGGAGGTAGTGATGAGAGATGGTGGGGTACAAACTAGAGGTGGTGGAGTGCGGACTAGAGGTGGTAGGGTGTGGACCAAAGGTAGTGGGGTACAGACCAAAGGTAGTGGGGTATGGACCAAAGGTGGTGGGGTACGAACTAGAGATGGAGGTGTACAAACACGTGGAGGCCATATTTATGATGATCCACACTTCCTTATCAATGATGCATCGCTAGATTTTCCATCATCATCGCCTTTACAACATACATGGACTAGAAGTGGAGGTGTACGAACACATGGAGGCCATATTTCTAGTGATCCACACTTCCCTATCGATGATGCATCGCTAGATTTTCCATCATCATCGCCTCTACAACATACTACCTTCACTTTTTCTACACCACTTGACCAGTCACTACATCATTCATCAGTTCCATCCATTGATAAGGGGGTGATATAGGAAGATGTTGGGACATCATTCATCCAGGAGTTATTGCATTCTTATATTGATGGGCCTTCTTTTCATATACCTATGTCGTCTAGTATCGAGGTGTCATTTACTCCAACAACAGCACCACTCATTGCTTTGTCACCACAATCATTAGGACATCCATTTATAGATGATGTGACGACACATATTGCAATACTTTCCTACACCACTTGTTGAACAACAAGGAGAGGATCACTATAGGAAAAAAGCCTTTCGTTGATAATTTTTTACCATCAAGATAGGGTATATCTGTCAAGGTATGTTATAATTTATATATGTCATCTATGCCAGTGTCAAGAAAAGTTTAAATCTACCTTGACATTTACATATGTCAAGGTTGTTTATATTTCTACCAATGATGGAATCTTTGTTAGTCTGACATACGTTAATGTTTCTTTCATTTTTGTCAAGGTTGGATTCAACATATGTCAAGATTTCTTGATCTTATGTCAATGTTAACTTACTCTTCAATTAAGGTTGCTACAACAAATGTCAAGGATAAGTATAATATGTCAAGGTTTCTAGCTATTGCAATGTTAATGTTGGGCATTGGCCATCTGTGAAGGTTGCCTATGATAAATTTAATATTATTTTACTATAATTTTTAGTTTTAATGGAAAATGAACTTGTTACCATATGAAACTTGTTTCCAAATTAAATTTGATGCATATTTAATTATGATAATAATAACTAAGTCCTAAAACAATGTAAATAAACTATTACTCAAGGGAAAAAATTATTATATATACATTTGAATATTAAAAACACAATGGAATAAATCTTTTTCTACTTACTCTCTCTTTTCTATCTACAAAAAAAAAAAAAAAACTAATTACAAACATTCAATTAAGATAATATATAAACTTAAATTGAAAAGTACAATACTATATTCGTAAGAGGTGGTCACTAATTCTTCATCTTCTTCTTCTTTTTGCTATATTTCTTGAATACCTAGTAGGATAGACACAACATTAGTAGAAAAGTAAGCAACAAGTATCAAAATAGCAATTTTCAAATTATAAGGTACTTTCAATTGCAAGAATACATCAAACGTATATGCAATTTGTAGATACCATATCTCTAGCATTAATCTTCAAGGCACTGCCCTTTAGAAAGACCCCAAAATCACCAACACCTCTATCTCAAACCTATGATAGAAAAAATAAATGATGTTAACAAAAAGAAAAGCTCAAATTGAGAAATTAGATATCTAACTACAATGAAATATTTTTAAGATTGAATTCTAAGTTTAATTATTGTGTTTTTATATTATGGACCTAAATAACTACAAAAGTATACTTCGTTTTAATTTCTAAAAGGAATGCAAAAAGGAAAGAGAAAAAAAAAATTTCAAATATATCTTTCATGTTATTTTGGCTTCTAAATAGATAAAAACTCACATTATCTAAGAAATCGTTAAAATTAAAGTTGAGTATAAATTTTAATCATCTCAATCATAAATAATGAAATATCTAAATTCAAATTCATGGAAACCACACTAACTATTAATTTCAAGCACCAAATGCATCTAAACTTAACAAAATAAAAAATCAAGGATATTTTCCTTCGATTCTAATAGGATAATAGATCTTATGTGTGCAAATTTTGTCTTTATTTCAAGAACTAATAAATGCACAAGCTATCTAGTTGAGAGATTAAATTTGTAAATTTTTAAAAGAAATAAATTAATTAAATAAATAAAAAAGGTCTAAGAAATGGAAAATCTCCAAAATTAAAGAGAAAATCAAGCACATTTCATAAATGGGAAAAAGTTATGCAATATGTTGCTATTCTTTTCCAACTAATGTGAAATTGAAAACATATTTGACACAAAGTTGTGTGAGAATACATCTATAAGGTTAATAGAAATAATGTGTAGATTGCCATTTAAAGCTATGTAAACTAAGAATAACAAATAGCAAATTATATTATTTATATCTATGATGCCTTGTTAAAATACAATGTCAAATATTCCATAGATAGACAACTACGCATGAGTATGAAAATGTTGTCTAGATGTTCCTCTCATAGGCAGCTAATGCATGAGTTCATCAAATTCAAAACTTAACAACAATTAAAGCCGACAAAGAACCCAATTATCAATTATTAAAGAACTCTTAATTCGAGCAAAAACTAAAACTAATAAAACAACTAATAACAAAATATAAGAGTTGCATTGGCACCCAATATAATGTTCATCTTAATGTAATTGTGCTCATTAAAACAAAAAATTTCATGGCATAAATTAATTGAAGACCCCATATAAGCAACAAGAAAATACTTCATACCATTACAGTGGTAATTATTAAGGACTACAGAAACAATTTTAGTTGGCTTGTGACTATGAATCGAAGAATTAAAATTTTGTGAGAGTTGATTTATTGCTTATCAATCAAATAGCATATCAACATTTAACAAAAGAAAGAGTTTCAAACAATCATGAATCAAAACATTAAAATTTAGCCCTAAAAAAAGAAAAAAAAAAACAAATAGAAAGAACCAAACCAAAGGAGCCCAAGTAAAAAATTCAAGTGCATAAATAAGTAAAATTAAATAGTTAACCATATTAAAGAGAAAACTATTTCACATTATGCAAATTGTTTTTGTGTGCCCAAATATACAGTTTTGTTTCTTCATATAGCATTAAAAGTCCAATGGTATCGCTATACAACTGCAAAGGAAATAGTAGAGATAAAATTTAAAGGTAATCTACTCATAATTATTTCAATTAACACATCCAAATATTATGGATCAACAAAGAAATCAATTTAAAGAAAACAAAACATCAACCTTTACTAGCATAAAACGAAAACAAAATTTTTAAAAAAAATCATTAGATATCAGATTATTTTTTGGGCAACAAAATTGAGACACATAATTGCATTAACCATTGATGCTTATAAACTCAATTCGAATCATAAAAATGAAATTGAACATGAATTTCAAGCTTCAAAATTGTGAACCAAAGAAACACTTATAAAATGTTAGAAAAGAATGGGAAAAAAAATCTAAAATAGGATATTCCAATATGCATTTTTTTTAGTTATCTTCCTTATTTTTCTATAATCAAAGAGAGTAAAAAGGGAAAAGAAAAAGTGAAGATGACATAGAATCAAATAATAGAGTAAAATTCACCAATTATCTTAATTGAAATAATTTTTACAACAATAAAACATGATACACGATTACATGAACAACCCACAGTTTATTGAATTAATTCCTCATAGAAATGATAATTGAAACTTCAAATTCTGAAAACAAATTATCATACGCATGATCATTGCGAAATCCTAGAAAATAACAAATTAAAAAAAACAAATTCAAACTTTCAAAATAGGATATTCAAAGTTTTCACTTTAATAGTTCTTTTTTCCTATTATTTTTCCACAAGCAGATACAGAGTTGGTGGCAGTGTGGTAAGGTGCAATGGTAATTTATGTTCATAAAAGGAAATACGTATCCATTAGAAATTTGATACAATTTCCACATATATCATCACATTTATGTTCATGCCTACTTGCATATAGGCCAAATCCCTAAAAAATTTTCATGAAGAGAGTGAAGATTGTCGCCAATGTTGCCAAATGTCAAACAACACAATTACAAAACCCTAATAAATCATAATAGATAATGCATCTATGATTCTCATTTTTGTCACAGGGGATAAGAATAGGGTGATGTGGATTGATTCAATTGAAGAAAATTCATAATAGATTTGAGAAAAAGAAAGAGAGAAAGAGAGAGAGGAGAGGGGGGGGGGGGGATGGTTAGTCTCACTAACCTAACGTGCCCTAACACCACCCAAATAGGAATATAGCCAAAACCCTTGGGCCTTTAACCCACTGAGCTACATAAGAGGAACCTTATTTGACCCTCCATTTCACATCTGATGGTCTTAAGTTTTTTAAACAATTATAATTTATTTATTTTATATCCACTATTCAATTCAATACAAATAAAGCAAAAAAAATAGGCTAAACAAAAAGAGAAGATGGAAGGATTTTGGGTGAGAGGCCTTGGAGAAGATAAAACAAGAGTGTCGGTTTTTTTTTCCTTGGCGTCCAAACACATCTTGCAGAGGCAAAAAGTTGGAAAAACTGATCTGGGGTTGTCTTATTTTCTAAGGAAAATGGGTATTTTTTTCAGAAAATTTGCTTATTTTTCTATGTTTTTGCTACTATGTGATTACTACCAAAAAGTGCTATTTTGTAGACCTAATTATAATGGTTTTAAGCACCTTTGAGTAGTAATCATATTCATTTAACCCAATTAATTCATTAAGGTCCTTAGTAATTGGTTTTAACCATTTTGTGGCAAGTTTACATGTTTTTATCAGCTTATGAATCAATTCAAGCATGCCAAATGATGGAGGAGCTACTTGGACAAGTTATGGCAAAGCTTTTGGAAGCTCAAATTCATGAAGAACCAAGCTTTGGAGCTCCATATCCCTTTGCCAAAGTCGTTCAAAGTATGCAAGGAAAAAACAATGGAAAAGAGGAAAAGCAAGCAAAGTGAAGAGAAGCAAAGAGGACAGCAGCTGCAGTCTTATTTCGCACTTTTGGAGCACTTCCCGAAGTCCATTTTTTACATGCTATATACCATTTCAAAGCTCTGGAAGTCAAGAATCCAACGCTTCAAACCGTGTATGATTTGGAGCTGAAATGAAGAAGATATGGCCTTCGTAAGCCAACTGCTCCAGGTTATGCGAAATTCGCATAACACCTTCAAAATTCGCATAACCCATGCGTGTTGCGAATTTTCCTCTGTTTTTGCCGACTCCACTTTAGATATTTTCCTTTGTATTTTGTGATGTAATTTCCTTTCTTATCCTTGTAACTAACCAATCACAAGCTTTTGCTTTTGTAAAGACTATATAAGGGGTGGAAATCACCTCTTGAAAAATAGAATACATATTACGTTTTACACTTAGAAAAGAGGGGAGAGCTCTCTCGTTTCTCTTTTCTCTTTACTATTTTATTTTCTTGGAAGCCAAACAGCCTTTGAGGGCTTTTCCTCAGAGGATGATTGACTAAAACTTTTAGTTTCTCAAAGTATGGATGTTATGTGATGGCTTGGATGCAATCCCATGGAAATTTCTCGCACCCGGAAGGTAAGGTAGTCGTTTTTCATTAAAGGTTCATTAATGCAAAGTTTGGTTTTTATTTCCTTTGGACAACTTCCAACGACCAATACTTGATAAGCTTTTGGATTTCTATCCATTAGTTATCTCCTACGAGCTATTGGAAGGTGAGGTTTTCAATTCCAAGTTTTGTATTAATCCATTAGAACCAATTTCAATGGCCATTGAAAGGTGATTTTATCACCTAGAATGACTTTGAGTTGCCAATATTTGGTAAGCTTTTGGCTTTAGACCATTAGTTATCTCTTACGAGCCATTCAAAGGAAGCCTAAGGTGAATAACCATTGATGAAATTCACTACCATCTGTTTTGCCATTTTAAAGGATTAAAACTTGATTTGCTAAATCCATACCGGTTCGGGAAGCAAGCATCACCATAGTTGCAACCCCAACGCGAGGAGCCTATCTTGAGATTTTCAATTTGCATAAGAGCCTGAGCATAGCTATCCTATCTTTGAGAAACTTGTTTTTACACCCTTTCATTTTAGTCTTTAATGTTAGCTTAGATTAGTTTAAATCTTTCTAAAACATTTACATCTTCTTTTAAAGCTAACATCCATAAAAAAATCACCTATTTTCCTAATTTGAATATCACTTGTGTTTGCGAAAACCCTTCCCAGTGAACAATCCTAGAACCACTATGCTATAGTAGCTTGGCTACTTTAGTAATAGTATTCAAGGTATAAATTTTGTTGATACACCTTTAAAGCTAAGCTACCATGAGTCGCATCACCATGTAATGGACTCTTCTCATTGTAGTTCTTTTTCTAATCTTTGGAGTTTCATTCACTGTGGGTCATTGTTTATTTGTTGAAATGCAGAGTAATTATAGATATTTTTGAAGGATTTTCTTTGATCTTGAGGTGATTGGAAGAACGTTTTCTTGGAGTTTGTAGTATTTTTTTTACCCTTATATTTTCTAGCGTTTTCTAGAGAAAATTGAGATGGGTGTTGTTAATGTGGTGTCGTTTTTGTTGCAGAGATATAGAAATGGATAAGGAAGTGAAGAATCAGAAATGGTGTAAAGGTTCGGAACCAGACTTTCTGTTGAGGTGGGGGAACAGGAAGAGACTTAGATGTGTGAAAGTCAAAGATGGAAGAAATGTTGTAGATAAATCAGACTGTTTGGGTAGCAAGAAAATCACCTCTCATGTTGATCGTTGTGTTGTCACTGCCGAGAAGGAGACCCCTATCCACAAACCCATCGTCTGAATAAGTAATGACGACCATAGGTGGCGCATGAAGAGAAGGTGTGGTGGAGCTAATATGGGTGGCGACAAGTGGTTGTCAATGGTGGACGATGAGAATGATGGCAGAAGAGGTTGCCGTAGTGGGATCGTAGGAATGGTGTGCAGCCGACTGTGGTTGGCGTAGCCAACAGTGACGACGAGGGATGGCATGGTGAAGATGGGAAGGTGAGAGAGTGAGAGAGGGAAAAAAATGGAGAGAGAGAGAGAAAGAGAAAGACAACGTCGATTGGTGGCGTCACCGGATTGATAGTCGCGGTATTGTTGAGATGGGTGAGTGGCATGGGTATGGAGAGAGAACGGGAAAGAAATAGGAAGGAGGAAAGAAGAAAAAACAGAGAGAGAATGGATAGTGGCGGTGGCAGAGAAGTGGGAGAGAAAAATGTGATCTCTTAGGGTTCTTTGAAATGAATGGTAGAGATGAGATTAAAAAATAAACGGTCCAGATTTCACCAACATTCATCTTATCACACCAAAATTTAAGTTCTTATTCTATCAGTTAACTTTATGAGAATCAATTTATGGAATATATTTATAACTTTTATAATGTCAATTTACCATAATTAATTTTCTTCTTTCCTAATGTCTAAATTTGTATGAGTTAACTTAAAAAATAAAATTTTGAAACCTAATATTATGCCCAACAATTTATAAATCAAAATTTCAAATATCTTAATTTTCAAGCTTACACAAATTTATTAATTATTTTTAAATCAAATACAAGTTAATTACTAATTTAAAAATAATAAAAATAGTTTATGAAAAAAAGATTTTATTAATACAAACTCAAATAATAATAATAATAATTAACATCAATGAAGAAAAAAAATAGTTTATTAGTATTGATTTTATTTATATCTAGTTATAAAAAAAACCATAATGTAGCAAATTTTATTTCACTAAAATTAGTGAATAAAAAATGGTTTATAAAAATTTATTTCATTGCTATTGATATAGACTAAAAAACAATTTAATCAATTTGATAAAAAAAAATGAAAATTGATATTAACATTACTAAAAAAAATTTATTAAATAAACATTGTCTTCCTTAATCAAAATTGATTGTTGTCACTTCAATTTATAATACTTAGTAAGTAAATTAGATATACACATATCAAACAAATTATTATCATTATTGCTTTTATTTAAGTACCTTGACATATGAACATACTAACTATATATTAACTTATAAATTATCTAATTCTATTCTATAAGTCATGAAAAAATTCAACAAATTTTATATATGTCATTATTGGTTTAAACAAGTTTTATATGTCATAGTTGTTCATTTAAATAGGCAATATTGACACATATCACCTTAAGTCAAGATAATATATGTCAACAATGACCTTTTTTCTTATAGTGGATCAGGTTCAAGATTAAGGATGTGGATGAGGACGAGGACGAGGATGAGGAAATGAAGCAACATTAGATGATTCCTCATATCAATCCAAGTTGGAAAGATGTCACCAACACCCACACCGAAGAAGAAAGCCTCTTTCATGTGGCACACATTGATGACTTTTATATATTTTATTGAACATAATTTGACGATACATGTTGCTCTTTTGTTGCTTGTTGGTTTATTTGTATTGATAATGCAAGCTAACTTTTATTGGTTGTTAGTTTATTAGTGATGTATGTTAATTTATCGTCTGCTAATATTGAAGTTGTCATCTTGTAATGTTGAATTTTAATATTTTAGCTTTGTTGGTATTCATTATTATTATTTTGTTAGTTGTTAGGATGTTTGTTGGTTTATTAGTTTATATATATAGACAAAGTATTGGTTTTTTTTTTATTCATAATAGTAGTTGATTTTTGATCATTTAGTATTTGAATACGTTTTATTGTTTAGAGATTGAACTTATTAATACAAGTTATCGGTTGATATATATATATATATATATATTCTTTGTTGAGGGTTCATATGAATAAGGTTATTAGTTTTTTTGCATTCATGATAATAATTGAATTTCTATAATGGTTTATATTTTATTAATTGTTGGGCTGTTTGTTAGTTTTTTAGTATTTACATAAATAATGTTATTGGTTTTTTATATTCATGATATTTTTATTTTATTTTATTCATTTTATAGTGAAATTTGAAATTAAAGATTAATATTTTTAATTTTAAAATTTATATAATAATATTAATTTAAAAATTAAAACAAAATAAGATTATTATTTTATAAATAATTATTTAATAAATTACTAACAAAATTGTTTTTTATAAAATCATTTTTCACATAAACAAAAAAAAAGATAAATATTATTTATCTTATAAATAAAAAAATATCAAACCAAATTAATTTTATTAGTTGTAATTAATTGAATTAATTTAAAGAAAATTTGAATTAAGGACAATTAAAATTATTTAACTTATTTTTTTATATTTTATTCATTTTATAGTGAAATTTTAACTTAAAGATTAATATTTTTAATCTTAAAATTTATATAATAAAATTAATTTAAAAATTAAACAAACAAATTATTTATTTTTTAAATAATTATTTAATAAATTAATAACAGATTTGTTTTTTAAACTCATTTTTCACATAAAATTGATAGTATATTTTTTTTTTAATTCCAAAGTGAAAGAAAAAAATAATAGATAAATATTATTTATTTTATATTAAATTCAGTATACTATTTATAAATTAGATTTAGTAAATAAAATTAATTAATTTTATAATATATATTTTTAATAATTGTATTATTGTATAAGTATAATAGGGAATGGAAAAATGGATTTTTAAAGTTTTTTTTTTTTTTTTGAAAAATCATCTCTTGAAGACACAATTTCTAACGTTTTTGTTTTTGTTTTTTTTTATTTAATAAATTAATAAAAAAAATTTAAACTCAATTTTCACATAAAATTGATAATATTTTTTTTAAGAAAAATTCCAAAATGAAAGAAAATATATATATATATTATTTATCTTATATTAAATTTAGTATATTATTTATTTATTAAATTTAGTAAATAAAATTAATTAATTTTATAATATATATTTTTAATAATTGTATTATTGTATAAATAGAATAAAGAATGAAAAAAAAAATGGATTTTTTAAGGTTTTTTTTTTAAAGTGAGAATTTCTCACTTTTGTGCTGCCCACTTTGCTTTTTGTTTTTTTAAGGATTTGTCATGTGAAAATCGTTTCTTCAAGGACGATTTCCCACTTTTTTTTTTTTTTTTTAAGTGAGAATTTCTCACATATATATATTTTTAGTACAAATCATCTCTTTAAGAGACGATCTCTCACTTGGTTTTATTTTTAAATTTTTTTTAAAAATCATCTCTTGAAAAGACGATTTCTCATTTCTTAAATTTTTTTATTTTTTATTTTTTGAAAATCGTCTCTTCAAGAGACGATTTCTCTATGATTTATATTTTTAAAAAATCGTCTTTTGAAGATACAATTTTTCACTTCCAATTTATTTCCTCTTTCCTACTTGAACAAAAATACGATAGATTTGAAATTATTTTTCCTACTACGGTAATTTAAGAATTATTTTTTAAAATTGTCGTATTCTCATAAAAAATCCCATTTTTATCTCTTTGGTAGCAAAAAGTTTCACAATAACAATTACTTGACAAAATAGAGGCATCATTTGCTTTTGCTAATTAAAATATTGACTTACCAATCCAAACAATGGATGGACCATCGACCCACACTCACCATCAATAGATAGACATCCATATTAGTTGTTGCTCCTTGCCATTGGGAAAAGAAATTTGGAGATCCTAGTTGGGGTTAAAATTACTTAATCAATCCATCTTCACCTACCTTTCTACTAAAATCATTTTAAATTCATTTATTAAAAAAAAAATGATAGTCTGGTGAATAAATTATTAAATTTATCCAAATATTTCTAATATATTTAAATTCTAAAATTAAATCATTCAAAAATTTTAAATATGATTTCATATCAATTTTTTTATTTGGAATTTATTTTTAAAAGCCTTTTTAAAAAATAAAATAAAAGAAAATTGTTTGACCATTTTTATTAGTTCATTCAAATTATTAAAAATATTAAAAATTGTATGTATAATTTCCCTTACCATGCAGAGTCTTTGGAATTGAAAGTCGTTTGGTTTTAATTAAGATGTATATTTTATTAATATAACCTATTGTATTATCAGTGAGACAGCTGGGACTGCACCTTTTTCTATATATGGAGTCTGGCCCATATATATATTCATAAAGCGCTGGGCCCGATTTTAAGGACATTCTGTTGTGCGGAGTCTGGCCCATATATATATTCATAAAGCGCTGGGCCCAATTTTAAGGACATTCTGTTGTGCGGAGTCTGGCCCAAATATACTTATAAATCGCTAGGCCCGATTTTGAAGACATTTCAGTAATTTCATGCCAAAGTTATTATAAAACTTCAAAATCTCATTGCAAACTCTTTGCCACCTGTGCCAGTATAAAGAAAATGAAAAAATATTAGAAAAAAGAGATGGTATTGCTTGTCCTATTCAGAGGAGTTGTGACATGGTGAAATTAGGATAATAATTAGGAGTCAAATCTTTGAAGGTATGTTTGGTCCGATATAAAATATATAATAGAGAAGAAAAGTGAAATAAAAAAAATAAATAAATAAATAAATATTTAATGTTAATAATTTTATTTTTATATTACTTCTTATTCTTTTCACTTATTTAGGTCTTTATATATAAATATTAAATAATTTAAAAATATATAATTTTTTAATAATTTTAATTATATGTATTTTCATAGTAAAGTCAAATATGATAAAGTTATTTTTTTGATATTTTTTTTGAACCAATGTTAAAGATTTCAATTTATCATGCATTTTCTAAAAATTTTAATTTAAACTCTTATCTTTTACCCCCACAAAATAAAACAAACACATGAATGAATTGGTATTTTCTCCATCATAATTATTGTGAAGAGACATCCACAATAATTAGTCTCACACAGTTTATTTGTGAAAATGTATGTATAGCCAAAAACGAACCACACTTAAAATCAAGTCAAGTTCTAATTGTTCAAGTTGACTCTGTAGTAATAAGATCATCTAAGCCTTATTTGGCTACTCTGGGAGCAGCTCTGTTCATGGACATTATGGGGAAATCATTTACGAAGGAGATACATAAGTTACATTTATATATGAAAAATCAAGATCTGGTGATATAACGTAGATTAAAAATAAGCTTTTTATTGCAATTGTGACTCAAATAATTTCTAAAGCACCTATTCTTAAAATTAAGAGTCTAGTCGTACTATTTAAAAACAGTTTTTTGTTTTTAAAAACAAAAAACCATTTTTAAAATTTTACAACATTATTTGGTCATTGTTCTTTGAAAACATTTTTTTAAAACAAAGTAAAATAGAGAATAATTTTTAAAGTACAAGTAAAAATTGTTTTCACCATTTTTAAAAACAAAAAGAAAATATGGACCTATTTGATCATGTTTTTTGAAAGTTGCTTTTAAAAACTATTATTTGTTCTTTAACTAAAAAACAAATTTTTAAAAAAGGTTTTAGAAAATATTGCCAAACAGGTCATAATATTTAGCCTCCTTCCCTATCATGCATGATGGAGTAAATGACATTATGGCAGCTTATAATATAATACTAGTAGTATGCTGTATATAATACTTATAGAACAATAACAAAGAAAAACACAGTGATCAAGAGAGAAAAAGTGAAATATTACATAAACTATTCTAAAAAAGCAGGGAAATTACATAACCTCCTTTCTTCTTCTTCCATGGCAGCCTGCTATAGCAGCACCATGGATACACACCACTTGAAGATCACGCAAAAAGTCAAAATGAAATATAACATATATATGCGTCCATAATCAACATTTAGTACTAGGAAAAGGAGGTACATACTATTTTTGTAGCAAAACACTGCGCATATATGCATATTACCAAGGTGGAGGCGGGCGCCATGGCCGAGGCTGCCAATAAGGGTCTAAGAACGGCGGCGGAGGATGACCGGGTGGTCCGGGAGGTGGAGCAAAAGGGGGAGGTGGGGGTGGAGGTGGACAACCTGGCCAGTAAGGAGGCGGAGGAGGAGGAGGAGCAAAGAAATCAGGATGTGGATGGTGAGGCGGTGGTGGTGGGGGGTGAAAGTGTGGTGGCGGTGGCGGTGGTGCATACGGACCCGGAAGTGGTGGTGCGCAAGGAGGTGGATGTCTATGAAAGGGCATTCTTTTTGATACTTAGCGTTGAAGGTAAAAGAGGAAATTAATGTATGGCAAGTGCAGGGGGTGGACTTATATACCGCTACTATAGACTATAGAGACCATAAGGTGGAAAAAAAGGAAGGGTCTAGACAAAATTGGAGGGCTGGTAGTTGAAAGACTAGTAGTTTAAAAAAATGGTTCAGATTCCTCTCCCCAGGACCTCTACACATTTGACAGAGAGTGAAAATAAATAAAATAAAAAATACGAGATTTCAATTTAAAGAAATATTTAGCCAACTGATGAAGATAGGGTATCTAGCTAGGTTTGGAACTCGGTTGGTGACTGTCTATGTGTAAAGTTAGGGCTTGTTTGGTTGGTGTTTTCAATAACTGTTTTCTGCTCTTGAAAATAAAAAATACTAAAAACTTGTTTGGTTGAGAAAGTTGTTTTTTGTTTTTCTTGTTCTTCGTGTTCTCAAAATGACACTTTTTAGAGAACAAAAAAAATGATGTTTTGCCCGTTTTTTTATTGTTTATAAAATAAAAAAAGTCATAAAGAGAATATCTGTGATGTCCCACATCGGATAGGGGAGAATGTTCCTGGCGCTATATATGTAGAGACTCCTCTTAACCAAGTAGACGCGTTTTAAAGCCGTGAGGGCCCTCTTGGGCCCAAAGCGGACAATATCTACATGGTTGGGTGCGGGTCGTTACAAATGGTATCAGAGCTGATCCCTGACCCCGGTGTGGGGGTTTGTTTGGCTCCGTAAGGGGGTGTTTGTCTGTTTGGTCCCGTAATCCCATGGGACACAACGAGGACGTTGTGTCTGCATGGGGGGGTGTTTGTGATGTCCCACATCGGATAGGGGAGAATGTTCCTGACGCTATATATGTAGAGACTCCTCTTAACCAAGTAGACGCGTTTTAAAGCCGTGAGGGCCCTCTTGGGCCCAAAGCGGACATATCTACATGGTTGGGTGCGGGTCGTTACAATATCTGTTCTCCATGGCTTTTTTTTTTTTTTTTAATCATGTGTTGTTAGTTTTTTTTTTTTCTATTTATATTTTCCTGTTTAGATGTTGAGAAAAGTGGGGAACGAGAATGAAAACAGAAAAAAAAAAAAAAAAAAAATCCTGATTTTTCCCATTTCTCAGTTTTGATTTTTCTTGAGTTGTTTTGTTCAAAAAAACAAAAAACTTGCTTAAGGACATGGAAGAAAAAGAAAAGGAGTTGCTTTGAGAGGGTTTTGCAGGTGACTTTTTCTTAGTTTTGAAGAATATGAGAAATCGGTTGAGGGTAAGGGTAGTCATTTGTAAATAAGGTAATAATATTGGGTAAACACTTTTCTCAATAGTGGAATGGGCAGAGATATTTTGAAGGGACATGGTTGGTAAAAAAAAATCCAAACATAAAGTGCAAATTTCAAAGCATATTAGGTGGTAAAATCTATTGGTCAATCCAAGCAAAATACAATCTTCAGCCCTGGGATCCCTTGGAAAGTGATTATCTCCTTCCTTGCATTTATTTTCATGTCCTATTTATTTTATTTACAAGCTTGTTAGGTGAAGATTAGTTATAAAAATTAAATTAATTCTTTTTAAAATTTTTTATCTCATCTTAATAAAATATACTATAATTTTTAATAAAATTAAAGATTAAATCAAGAAAAAAAAATGTTAATGACAATGATTTTATCATGTTTGATTTATTTTAAAAAAATATAAAAAATATTTTTATTTTAAAATTAATAAAATAAATAATTTTTTTAATTTAAATGAACTGTGTATCTAAAAATTATTTATAAATTTATAATATAAAGTTACTTGAAGAAAACATTTTATTAATTGGAAAAGAAAAAAACATCTTTCAAACATGTTTTTTGTTTTACTTGTTCTAAAAAACTTTTTTATTAACTCAATCAAACATGTTTTTTTTTTTTTTTTTTTTAGAACAAAAACTATTTTCCAAAATTCAGTTCTCAAACACAATTTTTTTTTCTAAAAACACCAAAAACTGTTTTTAAAAACCATTTTCAAAAACCATTTTCCAAAATAGTTTTTAAAAATAGCAACCAAACATGCCCTTAGTTTCTGCTAGCCTTTCATATGCATGCATGTTCCACCAATAGTTAGGATTTGGAGGACTGAAATTACCTCTTAGTAGCACATGATTGTTTGTCCAATTTAGAGTCCGTTTAATAGTAATTTTAGGAGGTGTTTTTAATCTTTTTAACATTTAAATTTTTTTATTATTTAAGTATTAAAAATATTAAAAACGTTTTCCAGAATTACTGTAAAACACACTCGGTATATAATTTTATTTATGTGGATTATGGAAGCAATTAATAGAAGTGACCCAATTTGTACCAAGTGAGGACCATACAGATAATTTAAAAAAGTCAAAATAGGAGTTAGACTTTTGACGCAACAAAATGCTTTAAAAAGACCTATATTTTAGTGGGTAGATTAAAATATAATTGTGTTCATGTCATGATCATAGACATATAGTGCTCATTTTGACTATTCAATTCGTCCAACCTACTTAATAGTGTAAAAATGATTAAATTTATGACTCAACCTATTTATGACCCTCTTAACCCATATAAATGTATTAATTTTATATATTTGAAATTTTTTTAAAATTAAATGGTTTTTAATTGTAAATATCATATAATTAAAAAAATTAAATAACTAACCACATATAATTTTATATATTTTATTATAGAAATTACAAATATTTTATAATTAAAACATTATATAAAATAATAAACAAGTCTAAATTAAAATTAAAATTTACTTTTATATTTTAAACATATTATAATTAAAATTTAAACTTGAAATTTTAAGCAACTAAAAATTATTTTAAAATAAAACATTTATAAATTAAAAATTTTAAATTAAGAAGTTTAATCAGTTCAAATCATGTTGATATATTTAACAAGTTTGAAACGTGTTAACGGGTTTAATGAATTAGACTCATGTTATAATAGGTTATCTATATCAATTCATACACAACTATTTTTTTCTTTTTTAACACATAAATAAAAAAATGTTTCTTATAAAAAAATTATAAAATTATATAATATTTATTTATTTATAAATTATATTTATTTTGTATATAATTAAAAAAATTTAAAATGAAAAAAAAAAATTTTAAATTAAATGGATGAGGTGGAGACTAGTATGAGAAATTTTAGTACTCATTTAAAGTTTTTTAGATGAGGATAAAATTTATTTATATAATCTAGGTGGCGTTGGGATTAGATGATCCACCTTGTTGCCATCCCAATTTTTGGTGCACTTTTCTACAAGTTTTACTTAATTAATTTCTTGCTTTTATTTTTGAATGGGAGGGTTCCTTAATATGAAGTGAATACAATACCAGTTCCAAAGGTACGACTTTTGTGACGTTCAACATCTATTTGAATCTAATACGACAATGTGTTGAGTAAGGATGAAAGAAAGAGAAAGAGACGGTGACATGGAAAGCAGAGAGAACTAGTAAAAATATAAGGTGACACATTCCTTTCAAGTAGGAGAGGGCAGGTAAATAAGTGCTGAGTACATCAAGGAGAATTATCATAATAATGTTTCTATCCATTTCCTACTTTAAGAAGTCACAACTACTCCCAAACTAGAAGTCTTATCAATGTTTAACTATTATTTTAGTATCGTTACCCAATAAATTATACGAGGAAATATCCTTTGACATCGATCATGTTACACCTGTTTAAACCATTACTATTGCAATTCTTACATATACATCAAGATAGTGTTAATTTTTTGGTCAAATAAAATCAAAATATTTGATTTTTTTCTCTTTAATTGAAAGTAACATGTTAATATCAACTAAAAATAACAAATTCACTTTACTTATGTCGGTTGATCTCAATAAATTACTTTCAATTGAATAAAAAAATAATAAAATATTTTGACTTTTTTTATTCAATAAAAAAACAAAGCCAATCAACTAGCAAAGAAACGTAACCACCCTTTGGTCATATAGTACAAACTAATCAATTTACAGTGATTAGTTCCCAAGGCTTCTATCAAGTTTGAAAATTGGGAGATTGATGCTTAAATATAACATTTAATTTATTGCACCAAAGTTAACATCCTTGGGAAAAGTCGGATGTAACATGGTCTTTATAGTATTCTTATTGAATTAATATATATAAATTATTTTTTAATCAACCCTTGTTGTCTTAGTAATAGTAGACTATTTGGTGAAAAGAACCGTGCTTTGACAATTTGTCATCGCAGTGTATTGTATTATTTATAAGAGAATAGGCAACTCTACATGTAAGTATATTTATATGTAAAGCTGAAATAGAAAAGATATATACAGACTTGCGTGAATTAACTTTCCTAAATAAAGATGCGTAAATCGTGGCTGTCAAGATTGGCTTTCATCAACCGTGAGGTCTAACTGCACGTCGTGGTTAGCTTTACTATTCGAGGTTCCGTCAATCGTCGATAACCTAACACCCCCCACACCACCCCGCAAGCAAATGGGGAGGTCGCATACCATGAGCTTGTCACATAGCATCTGAAAACGGGCAGAAGACAACCCTTTGGTGAAGAAGTCACCAATTTGATACTTTTTCACATATAAAATGAAAATCAACCTCGATATGTTTAGTGCGTGCATGGTAAATGGGACTTGCTGCAAGGGCAAGACCATACCGTAGGTGGTGAAAGCAAAGTGACTAGGAGGTCTTTCAACAACATACGTATCCAATATAATTCGGTCACCACCATTGCTAGTGCCAGACCGAGACACCACGCTTTGTTTTCTTGCACACCGTGAGACGAGACATGGACCAAGAAATATGTTGTATCCAGTAGTTGACCTCCTGTTTATGGCATCTCTAGCCCAGTCTACGTCATAGTAGGCTGTGAGTGCGAGTGTTCTCTTGCTGAAGTATATGCCATGGTTGACAGTACCTTTCAGATACCTTAAAATTCTAGTAGTTGATTTCCAATAGATATCAGTAGGAGCATGAAAGTGTTGACTGAGTATGCAATTCCTGGTCGGGTCAACGTGCAATATTGCAGAGCACCCACAACTTGCCTATACTACATAACATCCAATTTGATTTTGTTTATTATTCCTTCAATCTTGGCTTTAATGCAAGTTTAGTGGTTAATATATATGTACTTATTCCTCCAAGTATAGATCAAAAGGACATCGTATAGGCCAAAGGCCCCTACATACTTTCAGATTCATCCAAGTGAAAAAGACACGATTACATTCTTCTATATACACCACTCTTTGCGGACGAAAAGATATTTTATAATTATAATTTATAATTAATTAAAATAAAATTATTGTAAATAAGTTAATTTTATTATCTTATTATATATTTTGTATATTAATTAAATACAAGGCAAATATAAATTTATAAATAAAATATTAATATCTCAAAATAAAAAAAAATACTTATCTAAGTATCATTATTTATTTTTTATTTTTTTATATATTCAAACTAAACACATTATCATTTTTACTAATAATGTATTTTTGAATTAGTATATTATTATCTAATGTTACAAATTTATTATTTATATTAATTTTTTTTTAACAAAACAGTTTCAATATATGTGGTATTACTTATTTTGAAATTTTCTAATATATTTTTATTTTATCAATATTTTATGTTAAAATATTGATCGATGTTTTTCAATATATCCTGATATATGTGTAAAATCAAGATACTGATACATTTATTGAAACAGATAATATTAATATTTTCATCTTGGTTTTCATACATCCTCACCCTAAAAATAATCCCTAATATAATGAGAAAACCCCATGGACCTCTACATTTTGACAACTTTTTCTTCTCCCATACCCACATAATCACATAAGACACTTTCAAGGAAGACCGAATAAGCTAAGTCTGTGAATTCCATTGCATATTGCAGTTGTGAATCATTAGCAATGAACATTGGGCCCGGCTCATATTGGCTTTGGAATAATTTAGATATGTTTCGTTTATGTTATTGTAAATCAAATTTTGTTTAGGACACTACTAGATAACAAAATTTTGTTTCTAGCCAATAACTTTAAATGTCATATGTTCATCGCCACAGTTTGCCCTTTTGAATCCAAGTATATCGCTAGCTAGATTATTAAAAAAAAAAGAAAAAAAAAATGCAAGATGTCGATGATAGTAATAATTTATTCCGCCATAGAATCTACAATAGGTATGTAATAGCAAGATATAAGCGATTAATAAGAACCATCACTAGTAGCCATGGTTACAGAGAGAGAAGAAACTTATATTATGCAGAATTCACGGAGCTGCAAAAGCACACACCTTCATCTCCAACTTCTTTTCTGTGTTACACAACCTTTACATATGGGGGCACGCATGCTAATAAGGTGGTGGAGGGCGGTGGTGAGGCCAGTGGGGCGGGGGAGGACCTGGTGGTCCGGGAGGCGCTGGTGGACTGTACGGCCCCGGGGGTGGTGGTCCTGGTGGCCCTGGTGGTGGCGGCGGTGCAAAAGGATCAGGTGGTGGTGGGTGGTGCCAAGACGGAGGAGGAGGCCCTGGTGGCCCTGGTGGCCCCGGTGGCGGTGGTGGCGCAAAAGGATCGTATGGTGGTGGTGGCCGCCCTGGTGGCCCTGGTGGGGGCGGCGCATAAGGATCGTATGGTGGCGGAGGATGCCTGTGGTGTGTCATGTTCTTGAAACTTCTGGGAGAAAATGTTACAGAAGCTAAAGCAGAGATGGGTGGTGTTAAATGGCGGAACTTGCTTATAAACAGATAGAAATCACACAATCAAAGAGACTAGTAGTTGGGAAGAGCGGTGGGTCAAATCCTTTCACATGGGAAAAACGACTGGTAGCTTATGACATCTCTTTGATTCCTACTTCTCTGTGAGGTTGCCACATATGAGAAGAGGAGTGGTAGGTGT
Organism: Vitis vinifera; assembly: GCF_030704535.1. Taxonomy (NCBI): domain Eukaryota; kingdom Viridiplantae; phylum Streptophyta; class Magnoliopsida; order Vitales; family Vitaceae; genus Vitis; species Vitis vinifera. The sequence goes on from NC_081818.1 coordinate 19,649,029, forward strand.
CAATCATCCGCCCCCCTGTCTCACTCTGAATCAAAGTCATGACGTTACCCTGACATTATTACAGGATCATTTTCTAAAAAATATTATTAAAATTAATTATTTATACAATTCAATACAAAAAATTAATTTTTTTTTTATTTTCATACTGAACTCATTTTTGAAGAGATAAGTGAATCTTAAAAAAAAATACCCAACACGGGGTTACGTAGATATGAAGGAATGACATGTGGCGTGGATTTCTATCTAATTATCCAAAGTTTAGTCAACCACATTTTTATTGGGAATAATACTATTTCTTATTGTTGTGTGATTTGGTGAGATGGGGAGAATATTTGCGCCTCACACAATGAAATTGGGAAAAAAAATAATTTACCAGACATTAAAAATGCCATCACAATTAACTAAAAAAATTAATAAAATAAAAAAGATAAACTAATCCAAATAAAATATATGATCAAATGTTAAATGTATAGGCCAACAGAGCTTTTTAGTAATACAGCACCTGAAGGAAAGCTAAACAAGCCCAAAAGAAGAAGAGAGATAGAGCCCAAAGCATTCAAGGTCCAAGAAGCCCAAAGTAGTTTTGTTGGTATTTTTAAAAAAGGAAGATTGTTTGAATTTTCAAAGAAAAAAATGGTTTGGATGAATAGATTTTCTCTTTTGATTTTTTAAATGATTTAAAATTGTAATTTATATAATATTAATTAATTTCACTAAAATGTTATTAAAGAATAATTTTTAATAAATATGAATGCTAATATTACAATAAAATAATTAATTATATATTTTTTATTAAAAATATATTATTTTAATATATATTTTATAAAATATATGTAAATAAGTCAAAAATTTTATTATATGCACACAGTTAGCACTCCACTGTGAATAAAATATTTTAGAGTAGTTTTAATTTAGTTTGCAATTAATAAGGTCATTTTTTTATTCTAAATTATTATTAAAAATTAAGAGATTCCTTGAAGAATCTAAAATATTAAGTTTCACTTGATTTGATTTTATTTGATTTAGAATTTCTTTGTCAAGTGAGAAAATTAGGAAAAGTATGGTTATGTGTAGAGGATAAATGGGAGAATCATTATTTATTCAAAACCAATTCTAGTATTAATTGATTTAGTATTTTAATTTCAAATTATTTTTTAAAATTACTAAAGCCATTAATAAATCCAATGCATTAAGTTTTAAAATTATATATAATGAAGAAATTAACAAAGTCATTTAGGGTGAATTTTAGTCTATTATTTTTTAATATTAATTTGATTGGTTTTATGTTCCATGACTTTCTAATATTGATGGGATAAGTTTTGAAGTTTCAAATTATTTTTATAATTAGCAAATCCTATGTATTAAGTATCTTTTGATTTGGAATCTATTTGTTTTGGCATTAGTTAGTAGAGGAAGAAAAATAGATGTATGTTATACTTTATTTGTCTTGACCAGGAAGTGCTTTCTAGAAACATATAAAAAATGATGCTCATTGACAAGAAGCTAGTTTCCAATTTTTATGTTTTTTTTTTTAAATTCTTTTTATTTCTCTATGTTTTGTTTTTATTTTTAAAAAATAGGTAAAAAAACTCCTATTTGTTTGCTAAAAATATTCTTTATTTCACTTTGTTTTTAAAAACTGTTCCCAAAGAATGATGATCAAACAATGCTATAATTCTTTTTTTAAATATTTTTTATTTTTAAAAGTAGAAAACTATTTTAAAATCACATCACCAAACAAATCTTATTTTTTCCAGAAATAAACCTCCTACAAAACTTAAGGTTCAACCTCTTTCTTCCTCCTCTTTAATATATGTTTTTTTTTTCCTTCTTTTAATTCCACACATTCGTTTCTAACTCACGATCTTGTCTTTCTTTCAAATCTATACATATCTTTATGTTGGAGATATGTTTGTAAATGATAGAAACTTCCCTTTCATAGCATCAATTAGCGGTAAAGATGAAGAAGACAATAAGTTATGGTGGTGAGGATAACTCTTTTGGTTGGGTTTTTGTATGCAATGGTAAAGTCGTGCAAAAAAAGGGTGTATGTTGTTAACAATGGTTCTAGTGGTTATTGGTGCTTCTTACCTCTCCTTCATGGATGGTGAGTGAAGATGATGATTGGTAATGAGGGTGATGAGGGCGACAACAAGCATATTATAGGGTGGATTTGGTAATGGCCAACATGGTAGGTGTACTAACTTCAACCATATGAATATTTTATTCAACTATGAGGTCAACGTTGATCACTTCAATTCTTTCCCTCAACATTTTCTTTTAAACTTAAATTTTGTAGTGTTTCTTTTTAGGTTTATGTTAATCCAACTAAAGGAAATCATCTGGGAGGCTGAATTGGGTGATGGTCAATTTTTACAAGTTTTAATAATATAAATGTAAGAGAAATATAAAAAATAATAAGAAATAATAAGACAATGAAAAGCAAAAAGAGAATGATAGAGAAATTGTATATAATAATTTATAGTGGTTCGATCCAATCTTAGTCTACATCCACTTTTCCCTTTGTTAGGATAGTGCCCTTAAAAACAAGACATGATATAATAAAGTTAGACTTTAATTTTCACTTCTTTATCCACTTTTGCATTGATATTGATTTGAACATTCAAGCTCATATCACTTGTATTGCACATGACTTGGGTGCATTAAGAGTTGCATAGAAGATACAAATTATGGGTTCCTTACAAGATGATAAGTAGTCCACAATTTATTAATAGATTTGGGTAATCCAATAAAGACTATAGGATACTACCTCTTAATTGGAGGGATGACTTGTCTTGGCCGTTGGGATGAGGTTTTCATAGGGAGTGCATTAGTGTATACAATTACATATTGGACAAGACCTACAATGAGTTATTATGTAAGACTATTAGATTGTCATGATTTCACCAAGCTATTTTATTGCATGGAGTCTCACCCTTGAGAGGATATTGAACTTGTGCTGAAATCAACAAGATGTTTTGACATGTGGGTGAGACCTTAAAGTTTTCATATATTTCTTATGGACTAGGTTAGTTTTGATGGAGGTTGGTGGCAGCATGTATTTTCGATAAAGGACCATGATATCTCTTGAAATTGAGACAACATGCACTCTTGGGTGATCCAAAGGACATGTGACCATAAAATCTATTGTCCCAATAGAAGGATTTGTAACTCAAGGATTAGAGAGATAATCTTGATAGACTGATAACATTACCTTATTAGATTACGCACACTAATTCAAGGGGGGTTTACATGCAATTAATAGTAGGTAATGGACCCAAGCTTTGCCTCATTGTAATTTCATAGAAAACTGGAGTGTAGTTGACTTTCTTTAATAGAGTGTTAAGTAAACTTCAAAAATGGATTTTGAGGAAGCTAGTATTTTGTTATAAGTCTTAATAGTCTTGTGTCGAGCTCCTAGTTTCTGGTGATGTCTTTTGTTTAAGGGATTGAGGTTTGTAATTCATAAGTGTGCATAAGGGCATTTTAGTAAAAAATTCAAGGTTGTACTAGATCTATGAATAGACTTTCTAGATTAGGTTTATTAATTAATTGGAGTTCAATAGGGCTAATTAAGTAACTATAATCCAAGTGGGTTAAATTTGGTGACCTAAACCTTATTTGTGCATAAGTCACTTAAACCTAAAGGGAATTCTATATAAGCCTCTTTAGGAGTTTAGGGTTTAAGCTTTTGACACTTTTTTCATCATCTTCTAGGGAGAAAGCAAATCCTAACCACCCTTAAAAGAGAAAGAGAAGCCTACTCTTATTTTGTGTCAAAATCTTTGAAGGGAGAGATCGAGTGGAAAATCATTAGATAGACGAGCTCTAAGACGACTATCGTGAATTCAACATCTTCTTCAGGTTAGATTCGATCTAGAAACATCTAAATCACATGTATGGATTCATTATTTCTAGATCTATGTTTATTATTGGTTTTGAATTCCGTATTTACATCGTGCGTAGTGTTGGAATAGAACCCTTAAAAGCAAAACATGATGAAACAAAGTTAGACATGAGCTTTCACTTTATCTATCCATTATGTGCATTTATATTGATTTAAGCATTCAAATCCATATCACTTGCATTGTACACGACTTAGGTGCATTAGGAGTTGCATACAAGATACAAGTCATGAGTTGCTTGTAAGATAATAAGTAGTTCATAGTCAGTTCATGGATTTAGGCAATCCAAGTACACTGCCTCCTAATAGGAAGGATAATTTGTCTTGGCCATCAAGATGAGTTTTTCATGGTGAGTGTATTAATGTGTATGGTTATACATTGAACAGGACCTATGATGAATCATGACATAAGGTTATTAGATTGTCTTGATCCACTTAGTTACTATATTACATGGAATCTCAACCTTGAGAGGATATTGAGTTTGTGTTGAAATCAGTGGGAGACTTTGACCTATCAGTGATACTTTAATGTGGTCATATGTCCCTACTAATTAGAACACTCTTAATAGAGACTGATGGTAACAAGTATTCTCAATAGAGACACCATGATGTCTCATAAGATTGAGACATTGTGTCATCTTGGTTGATTCAAAAGAAATGTGACCATGAAATCAGTGGTTGCAATAAATCTTTAAGTAGAATTTGATATATGTTCTTTATGAGCTTAAGTATATCAATTGGTCACATAATAGGAAAGTTTGTAACTCAAAGATTAGAGAAGTAATCTTGACGGTTTTATAGCACCATCCTATTATATTACGAACACCAAGTCATGGAGAGGCTACATGCAATGAATAGTAGGTCATAAACCTGAGCTTTTAACTTGTTGTAATTTCATAGGATATTGTAGTGCAATTAACTTTCTCTAGTAGAGTGTTAAGTCAACTTCAAGATTGAATTCTAACAGAGCCGATATTTTTCTATGGGTTCCAATGGTCCCTGATCAAGCTTCTAATTTATGGAGGCATATTTTATTTGAGGAATTTGGGTTTTTAGTTCATAAGTGTACATAAGAGCCTTTTTGTAAAAAGACAAGGTTGCACTAGATCTTATGAATTGACTTTTTGGATTAAGCTAATTAATTAGGGCCCAAGTAGGTTGAATTAGGTGACCTAAGCCTAATTTGGGCTCAAGTCACTTAAACCCATAAGGGAGCCTTATATAAAACCTCTTAAGGGTTTAAGGTTTGAACTTTTGCCATTTTGTGTATTCCAAAGAGCCCCCAGAGAGAAACCCTAGCCATCATCAAGGAAGAAGAGAAAAATTCATACCTTTCTTGTGCTTAGATCCATGTGAGGAGAGATTGGGTGGAAGAACACTAGGTAAACAAGTTTTATGACCTTTTTCAACATCATTATTGGCTTTGAAACAATTTGGGAACATTCAAATTGTAGGTAAGAGTTTTAACTTGTAGATCTAATATCTATTTTGGTTTTTATAGCCATAGTTTTTCTTTGTGTTAGATCTAGAGAAGCTAATGGTAAATGTATGCATCTTACAAGGTCTAGAGCCATAGAATGGAGTAATATGAGGTTCTTAGAAACTGGTACTAGAGCCCTAGGTCAGGTTTTTGCATGCTATAACTATTTTGTGCTCATTTTGTTTTATAGGGTTTGCATATTCATCCCATGACCCAAATGAATGAATGAATGAATGAATGAATGAATATGATATTCATATTTGTGATTTAATATAGTTGTGATTGAAATATTCTTTCCCTAAATGAGTTGCAAGTCCCATAAGAAGTATAAGATTTTTATTTTATTGTAAAAATATTTTCTTTTTAATAGATGAGTTGTAAACTCCATTAGAAGAGTATAAAAATTTTTATTTAGTAAAATTTCATTTTTTTGTCCATCTATGGTGACTGAAGAGAAAAGAAGAATTCTTGGAAGGTTTTTTCTTTATGTTTTTTATTTTTATTTTTAGATCCATGATAACACATTAACCTTAACTTTGACTCAAAATTCGGCTAGCTACCATGAGTTTCTTGTGGCAAGCCATATATGGTTTTGAAGCTTAAGAAGTCAAGAATCTAAAACTTTAAATGGTTTGCAAATTGGTGTTGAAACAAGGGAGATATGATCAATTAAAGTAAGGTCACAAAAAAGGGCAATGTTGTTTGGGGATTGTGTTTGGACCAAATTCTTTTTTGTTGTTTGGGCTTGGTTTTAGGCTTCTTTTTTAGTGCATTTTTTTGGTGGCAAATTGGTTTTTAGGGTTCAATTTCCACCAACCCCTATCTTTGGTTGTAGGGCTATTTTGATAATTTGGATTTTATCCAAATTTTAATTATCAAATTCGCAACAAAATCCCTAAAAGGTGATGAGGAAATATTTGATATTTTTGATTGGAAATAAATTTTCAAGTATTTTTAAAAATTAGAAAACTTATTTGAATTCGAATGTTCATGGTTAGGAAATTTTATTTGAATAAAAAGATAAGTTGGAAAAGGATAAAGATCTTTGTTTGCTTTTAAAATTAATTCTTAGATATTTCATTTTATTTAAAATCTTCTTAAATATTTGAAATCTCTAAGAATATTTTTTTTTCCATTTAAGGAAGAGTTCTTAATTATTCAAATCTTAATAAAGATAAGATTTTTCCTATTTTTTTTTACAAGATTTTGATTTAAATAAAATAAGCTAATTTTGGGAAATTCATGATAGATAATTTATGATTAAGATGGTTATCGAAATAAATGTTATAAAATTAAGTATTTTGACATTCTTAATAAATTTTCATGAGAAGTATCTTTCCAAATAGTATTTAGTTAGAATTGGATATTGCTATTCTTGGGTTGCTATTTCCTTTTGGAGCTTCCCCCTTAATTGGGGATGGATAGTTCTCTAGATTCATCTACCTTGAGAGAAGGAGAACAACACCTATGGTGATCCTCCAAGCTATTTCCTTTTGGAGTTAGTGCATGCTCACATGTGTGAACCTTTTTGCGTTCTTGCATGGGGATAGTATGGGTATTTCATCACTTTTATTGGTGATCACTCTAGGTTTGGATATGCGTACCTAGTACATAGGTAATCCGATGCCTTGGATAAATTCATTGAATTCAAGGTTGAATCGGATAGCCCAATGGGTAAACATATCAAGGAACTTCAATTAAATCAAGGTGGTATCTCTTTCGAGTTTGATTCTTTCCTTAGGGAGCATAGGATTATATCCTAGTTGTATGCACCAAGAACTCCATTGCAAAATGAAGTGGAGGAAAGAAGAAATCAAACTATGATGGACATAGTGAGATCGATGATTGGTTTCTCATCACTTCCCATATTCTTTTGGGGATTTGTCTTGGAAATTGTGTTATACCTTTTACCTAAGAGGTATATCAGTTTATAGGATATCCAAGAGGATTTAAGAGTTATTGCTTTGTAGTCAAGATAATTATAAAGTGATTGTTGAAACAAATACCAGATTTTTTATGAAGATTATATGATAAGTAATAAGACAAAGAATGATATACATTAGAGGACACTAGAAGATAGTCCTACTTTTGCATAAGATACTATAGATCTAAAAGTATAAGCACATGTCATTCCTAATACTTCTATTACAGGAGTACCTCATCAAGTGAGAGGTTTGTACCCCACGGATTATGATGAAGCAGTAAGCGATAATAGTGCTCATTCTTGGCGAGGAGTTATGAAGGGAGAGTTAGAATCTTTATGTTCCAACATAGTCTGGATTCCTATAGAAGCACCTAAAGGGATAAAAACCTATACGTATAAGTTGGTTTATAAGAGCAACAAATGAGTAAGTGGAAGGCTTAAGACTTATATGAATAGAGTTGTAGCTAAAGGTTATAGTTCAAAACATTTTTTTGACTATAGAAAACCTTTTCATTAGTAGTCATACTCAAATCTATCAGAGTGCTCCTATCCATTACGATATATCTTAATTATAAGATATAAAAATTGGATATCAAGATAGAGTTCTTTAACAGTCATCTTAATGTTAGCATTTATATGATGCAACTAGACATTTTCATAGCATAGGACCTTGTGTGTACAAGAAGACATAAGGGAATCATGATGGTGCTCTAAGATAACTATCTACTCATTTGAAATGATGTAGAGATACAATCATTAGTTAAGATTTGGTTGTCTACTTAGTTCTAGAGGAGAATCTAGAAGGAGTGTAATATATTCTTAGGATCAAAGTCCTTTAGGACTACAACAATAAGAAAATTGCACTATGTCACCTACACTAACAAGCATTTGGTTAAGTGCAATGTTGCAAGACTCTAAAAAGGGTTGCTACCCTTAAGTTTGGTGTTTTTTTTTCTTAGGATCAATGTATTTCCACATTTGAGGAGAGAAAAACTCTACAATGGGTAGCCTTATGTATGTGATGTATGTGCTAGACGAGATATTTGCTTTTGCTATAGGGATGATGAGTAGATTTAGTCCTGTCTAGGATTAGAGCTTTGGCAAATGTAAAGCATATACTCAAATACCATAGGAGAACAAGGGAATATATGCTTATGAGTCTTTATGATCAATTGATACACCTTAGCTATTGGAAATCAAACATTTAGTCTACTGATGACTCGCTACTCTAAGTGGTATTTGTTATTACTTCTAAAACTACAAAGGAAGTCATTTGGCTTATGGGTAGTTCCCTTGGTTCCATAATCTAAGATGTTATCATGTGACAATAGTAGAGCGGTGGCATAGTCTAAAGAACTAAGTTACCACTAGAAAAGAAAATGCATAAATAGAAAGTATTATCATTTTGAGAGATAGTCCAAAGAGTTGATATGGTTGTGGAGCATATTCTTTCTATGGTGCCAATTTGCTTTTAGAACTAGTGAGAGTATGTTGAGCTATAAAACTTAAAAGAAAGATATGATATAACAAAGTTAGACATGAACTTCCATTTTGTCTATCCATTGTATTTGTTGACATTGATTTGAGCATTTAGATCTATATCAATTGCATTGTGCATGACTTAGATATATTAGGAGTTTCATAGAAGATACAAGTCATGGGTTGTTTGCAAGAAGATAAGTAGTTCACAATTGATTCATAGATTTGGGTAATCTAATAAAGGTTGTAGTGTACTACCTCTTAATTGGAGGGACAACTTGTCTTAGCCGTTAGGACGAGTTTCCCATGACGAGTGCTCTAGTATATATGGTTACACATTGGACAAGACCTACGATGAATTATAATGTAAGACTATTATATTGTTATGATTTATTAAGCCATTATATTGCATGGACTCTCAACCTTGAAAGGATATTAAGCCTGTGTTGAAATCAACAAGAGACTTTGACTATGAATGAGACCCTAATGTGGTCATATATTTTTATTGATTGAGTCACTATTGATGGAGGTTGGTGGCAATAACTATTCTCAATAGAGGCACCACGATATCTCATAGGATTAAGACAACGTGTCTCCTAAGTTGATGTAAATGACATGTGATCATGAAATTTGTAGCTATAGTTATTCCTTAAGTGAAATTTAACATATGCTCTTTATGAGCTAAAATATTTCAATTGATCAAGAGGGTTTGTAACTCAATGATTGGAGAAGTAATCTTGTTGGGTTGATAGCACTATGAACGCTAATTCATGGGGAGTTTGCATACACTTAATAATAGGTCATGAACCCAAGCTTTAACTCGTTTTTATTTCATAGGATACTAGAGTACAATTGACTTTCTTTAGTGGAGTGTTGAGTCAACTTTAGAATTGGATTTTGAAAGAGCCTTTCCTATAGGAGCTCGATTGCATTAAAAAGAGTAAACTACACTCTAATATCACATGAACCACTTGTGTGTCAACTATAATTCGTGATCCTCATTGGCGGGTTGCTATGAATGATGAGCTAAATGCTCTTATTCAGAATGGTACTTGGGAGTATGTTTTGAGGTTTCTAATCAAGCTATTATTGGCTATAAATGGGTGTTTCAAATCAAAAGGAATCCGAATGACACCATTGCTAGCTACAAGGCTTGACTAGTTGCTAAAAGTTTCCATCAAATACTAGGAGTGGACTATCATGAAACTTTTAGTCCTGTTGTTAAACTAACTACAATTTGATTAGTTCTCTCTATTGCCTTGGTTAATGATTGGCCTATTCGTCAAATGGACGTTAACAATGCTTTCATGCATGACACTCTCAATGAGGACGTTTACATGATGTAACCTTTGGGCTTTGTTGATTAACAATGCTATGTCTACTATTGAGTCTCTTCTTCAAAGTGATGGGTGGTTGTTGGCCAATGTTATCGAATACCGACAAGTCATGGGGTCTTTGTAATATCTCTTACTAACTTCACTAGATATCTATTTCATAGTGAATAAACTTGCTCAATTCATGCACTCACTTTCTCAAAATCATTGGACAACTATCAAACGTTTGCTTCACTATCTCAAGCATACTATTTTTTATGGTCTTTATCTATGTCGCAAGCAACCACTGTCCCTTCATGCCTTCTTGGACATTGATTAGGCTGGAAATCCTCATGACCGAACCTTAACTTCAACCTATCTTGTTAATTTGAATGGTAATCTCATTTCTTGATCCTCCATATAACAAACATTGGTTGTAAGATCTTCTATAGAAGTTGAATACAGGTTTATTGTGTTCACTACCATAGAGCTATCATGCATGCTTTCTCTTCTCCAAGAACTTGGAATTCTAATCTCACCTCCAACTATTAATTATGATAACATGGGCAACGTATCCTTGTCCCAATCTAGTTTTTCATTCGCAAATGAAAGATACAACAATCAACTTTTATTTTGTTTGAGACAAAGTGGCTTTAGGAGTGCTTCGCGTCTCACATGTAACCTCTCAAGATTAGATAGCGAATCTTCTCACCAATTGCTATCCAAAATTGGCCATCACCAATTGACATCCAAGATTGGTGTCTACAATGGCTCCCCATCTTGTAAGGGTATGTTAGACCAATTGTTATTGGTTATTTTGTGACATTCCATATCGGATAGGAGGGAAAGTTCCTGACGCTATATAAGTATGACCTTTTCTTAACCCTGTAGACGCGTTTTAAAGCCATGAAGGCCCCTTTGAGTCCAAAACGGACAATATTTACATGGTTGGGAGCGGGTCTTTACAAATGGTATCAGAGTTGATCTCCGACCTTGGTGTGGGGATTTATTTGGCCCCGTAAGGGTGTTCGTTTGTTTGGTTCCACAATCTCGTGGGACACAACGAGGATGTTGTGTCTGCATAGGGGGAGGGGGGGTTTGTGACATCCCACATTGGATAGGATAGAAAGTTCCTGGTCTTATATAAGTATGGACTCCTCGTAACCCTGTAGACGCGTTTTAAAGCCGTGAAGACCCCTTTAGGTCTAAAGCGGACAATATCTACACGGTTGGGAGTGGGTTGTTACACATTCAAATTCAAATTCAGAACTACTTGGTTACTCAACAACTTCGGTTCCTACAATCTTTCCAATTTAATATCTTAACAAATTCCTTTATTTGTTGAATATTGTGTTGCTATTTTTATGTATATTTTAAATTCACTCTCTGATGTAAACCTTGTATATATATGGCAACTTGAAATTGATAATAAACAACCAAGCTCACGCCATTTCCATTATTCTTTATTATATAAACTCTTCTATCCTCGTCCCAAGAAGTTGCCCTGATTGTTTGTGGGGTTGTTCTATTGGTTAAAGATGTAAGCCTTGTGACAGGCTCCACCTTAATTGTAGACAACCACGGGACTGTTATGGAATTTTAGTTGCAACATTAAAATAGGGTTTTCTAATTTTTTAGGTTTTCATGATCATCCATAAGAATAATCTAGCTAAACCTTTTGCCATTATCTTCAGCCAATTAGAATAACGCTTTGTTAAATTCTGCAAATGATATATCAAATTGTGAGAGAAGAGTCAAGAAATTTTGGATGCTCATATTTGATAAAATATCCTGTGAAGAGAGTTAGGTCTTGTCTTTTTGTTTTTTTTTTTTGTTTTAATCTGAAGTTTTAATAGGGTTCACATTCTTTTAGAATGCTTGATATTTTTTAGGTTAAGTCTTAGTCCCGACTTTCCTTTTTTTAAAATATAGAACTAGAAAAGTTGAACTTTATTTGAGATTTGAAGTCTTAATAATAATTTTTTTTTCATAGATTTTTATTCACATCTTTCATAAACTCAGGTTTCTTCAAAATCCAAATAAACAGACAAATGCCGGCCACTGTAGTGTAGGTTTTGTTGTAACAGTTTCTAATGGAGCAAAAAGTTTGATTTGGCTTGATAAGTAGGATCTATTGCAATGCATGCATGAAATTCTTACTTCATACGGGTGTTCCTTTTTTTACTAAACCTATTAAGGAGTATGATATGTATATTGAATCCAAATCCTGTAAATTTAAAATTTTAGAAAAGATATTGATAATTTAACATAGTATCAGATCTTGGTTTAGCGGGAAGATTGATCTCCTTTTCTACAATTTACATTTTTCCTATTTGTTTGTTATATATGAATCCGAATTTTGTTTGTCTTTTTATAAGTATAAACTTTTAGGAAAATAACAAATAATTTAATTTATTTTACCGAAAACCACAAAAATCATATAAAAAAGAATTTGTAGCTGCAATTCTTTTTTTCTTCTTTAGTTGATATTGAAGTCCTATACACTTTCTGAATGGTCTCCTTAGAGATATGTAACATACAAAGATGATGTGTGGGGCTTACTTCTGGTTTCTAGCTAACTCCATGGGTCAGTGCCTTTTCTGCATTTACATAACAGAGACATCTTTAGGTGACACTACTGAATTCTTTGGTGGAGTCCAACGGGATTATGCTCTGAAATACACGTGAAAGTGGCAGATTTTGAAGGTGCTAGGGTTTCTAAAAACATTGGGAGTAGCAATCTTATCCTCAAGGACATACATGAATGATGTAGCATCTGACCAATTAACTGTTACAATAACCCGTTTCACCTTCAATATTACAAGAATTGCCTTTCAAAAGCTCATTATCCACCTAACATGGCTGCAGGAGATCAGGCCAATAGTGTTGGCAACATATGACAGCATGCAGCCAACTTTCCAGCAATTAGTCCATAATTAATAAATGTTCAAGCAAAACAGAAGGAGCTTTGCATTACAATATTAGCGCAGATACATTTTATTAACTTATAGGATCAAATGATTGTTTTTCTTAGTATATTCACAGCTAGCTCCTAAGTTACACTTCAATATTTAGGATTTCAAGAGTGAACATGGATTATTCTTTACTATCTCTTCGAGCAACTTTTGATTTTTAATAATCTACCCTTGTTGGTCTGTGAAGAATTCATGCTAAAGGATGGATTCGAGCCAACTATATCTTGTTTAGAATACAAAGGGAATGATTCATATCCTGCAAATGCGTTAATATTATGCATGATTCATCCATTCTGAGTGCATGTCTACCACCAAGCACGAAAGCTCCACTAAAAAATAAGGAGAAAAATTAGCAGAAAAAATGATGGTAAATGAAGTAATCAAAAGGGTATTGAGAGATGATGAAATTACATTCCATGAATCAGAACTTTAGCATTTGTATCTAAATAACAAACATGTAAGATGAAAAGGAAGTGGAGTCTTCCACAAGTCCAACTGGCATGGATAGAATATATACTGGCTGTCTTTGACCATGGAGAATCAGCTGTGGACAAGACAAGACAAAACTTCCATGTGACTTTCCACTCCATCTTCTGCAATATCTATCCATTTGCATGTTCGTAATCTTTAGAGATCTGTCCAGTATTATATACAAGAGGAAACAAGATTTGCTTAATGGTTCAAGACATCTCACACAACTTCCATGTATAGTCATTACACAAAATAGATAGAACATATATTCATCCTCCATAATGGGAAAAAATTAGGAGCCTTTAAAGTGGTATGATAAATCAATTTAATAACTTAATATGACTTAATAACTTAATTTAAATCATTAAATAGATGAAACATGTTTGATAAAATAATTTAATATTATAATTTAAAATTATTTTTAACTTTAAGTATTAAGTCAAAATAAATATTTTATAGTTAACTTATGTATCTACAATACTTTAAGATGAATGTTTTATAAATAAATTTATTACTTAAAATTAATGAAAAGAAATAGGAACTAAAATTAATAAGGATAAATACTAATTAAATTAATGAAGGTAAATATGTTAATTTGATGATTTTAAATAAATTTTAAGTTTACAACTTAAAAATAATTTAATTCAAAATTAACTTAAATTATTAAGTAATAAGTATTAAGTTTTATCAAATACTCACTTATTTTACTATATTGCAGCTTTCACAATTATATGGGAAATGTTGAATACATAGATGTTTATTTTCCTTGTTCCATTATTGTGGTTTTCTCCTCTTTTGCCTTGCCCTATTTCATCATATCCAAATTTGGGGATACAAGATTGACAAAAGAGTGCTTCTAGAGATCTTATGGAGACTTTATCTTTAGTTCAATAAATTGATACTTTACTCACAATATAGATAGTATTCCCCAAAATTGTGAAAGAAAATCTTCATTTACTACGGATTTGTGGTTTTTTTTGTATCTAATTAAATTAAAAAGAAATTAAATGCCTGGGAAGGAGACATGGAAAAAGAGGTGGTTAATTACTCTATCTGGTCATTTCAATCTTTTGTAACCTATGTGTGTGTGTGTGAATATGAAAAAGGAATGTTAAGGATCATATCTATGACTCTTTCTGCTGATTAGATATAAAACGCCAATGGGTTAATCAATTCCATCCCTTCACTGAAACCACATTATTGAATTAGTTACAAACAAAGCCTTATCGAATGGGTTTTGAATCTAAAAAATATGGCATATATTCAAAGAATGGAAAGGCTGGGTCTTACAGAATATCATGGATGACTGCTAATGCATGGACATATTTATCAAGAAGAAGTTGTAAATTCAAGACTCTGCCCATATTTGTTATTTAGATTAGGAGATGCAGGACTCTTAGCAATTGCCTATTTATTAGGCAGAAATTAGTCACTAAATCAATGTCTTTAGATCGTTGTCCTTCATGTTTCCAAAAGTCTGTCATTCCTAATGATCTAATGAGATCATTGGTCATTGGTCATTCTCCGACGCTGTTGTATTTTTGTTGGGTTAGGAACCTTCTTGCTTCTCCCCTTTCTTGGAAACTAACTCTTGTATGTAACCTTAAAACCTGACAAGGAGATACATGGCTTGTTGAAATATTGGTGAAATTAGCTAGAGGAAGAAGATGAGAATGTTGTTGTAAATTCTTGGTACTTTGGGATACTAGTCAATGGATTCATCACCCACAAAACTGCAAAAACATTCCTCGGAACAGTGATTTACCTGATTGGAAGTACCTTACTGATCAGATCTTTATGCCGCAAGGATCTAAGCTTCCATGGATATAGGCCTAATGTTGGTCCTAGATTTTCTTAGTTTTCAGACTACATCAGATCTTTTCTGTTTTTGAAATAAAAGAAATTTGTATTATAACTTTGATATCAAGTGAAAGATAATTGTTGGAAAATTAAGTTGAAATTCTCTGCACAGATACCACCAAGTCATGAAAAATCAATCCAATAAACAGCTGAAGAGGAGAAAATTAAATTTTTCAGAAAGACATATCCAAGGAACATCAATTTCTTGGAAGAGTTAAAATTCTGTCCGATACCACCATGTAGGTGCAAGTGATTGACCAGACCTCAGCTAGATAGAGAAACTGACAGAAACATGACATCAAGCAAAACATATTTCTCGGGAATTTTCAATACAAGAAACAGGTGGGTGCAAGTTCAATTCAATATAAAGCTTAATGGAGAAACAAACAGATCAAAAGATGAGATCAAATCAAAACCATTAGATCTTGGAGTGTGGAGTAAGGTAACCAGTTCGGTAAGCTACATGCAGCGAGCCCTAGCTACAAGGATATCGTCAGACTGTACACGAAGACTTAAAACTTGATGATTGCCGTACATAAAACCACCACTGCTAATTGACAGCCTCCACATGCTTTGATCTTCTGGAATACCCAAGTGAACCTGTAGGAAACAATTAGAAGAAAATAAACATTGAAGTTTAATCTATAATTAACTTATCAGCGTGATGAAAAGAAGAAGAATGCATGAACAATTTATTCATTTGCTTCCTAATGCTAGTTAATTGTAATAATCCTAGTATTACGAGTATGGAGAGGGCCTTAAGGTGATGACAGAAGAATAGAGAGCACAAAGGAGTGAGATGCTGGCTCCTTGCATTTCATCATCTGTGCTCTCTATCTTCTGTCAACAACGTCACCAGTGCCTCCTCCAACATAACATTAAACAAAATATATATCCTGGGTATTTTGTGTGTGTGTGTGTAACAGAGAGAGAGAGAGAGAGAGAGGGAGGGAAGGAGGAAGAGGTAGAGGAAGAGGGAGTATGGTGGTTAGTTTTGTAAGGGAACCAAACAGAGACAGAGAGCTTTGGATGTGATCCTTAGGACTCCAGAGACCTCTATTTATAGGGGAAAGGCCATGCCCTATCAGATATACCTGTTTCACTTACAGCCTTTTTGCCCGTGAGATGAATGGATAAACTAAAAGATTGAAATTCGCCATAAGATACATCCACATTCATGCATTTCACATTGCTATGGAAAGTTACTATCCCAAGAGAAACCAAAAGAGGCCTTGAAATTCATGACAATCAGCATTTGCACTCATTTAGTATTGCCTTGCTGACAATCTTATTGCGGTTAAAAGTAATGAGCATAAAATGCAGCTGTAGATACATGATTTTTTTTCCTAAACCACTTACATTCTAACGCCATGCCACTGATTGAACCAAGAATAAGGACCCAATAGTCTTTTGATGTTGTAAGAGAATCAATTTCTTTCTGCAGTTGGGAAACAAACACGTAAGGAGGCAGACTACTTGGCGTTATCAAAAGCTTTTGATTTTGAAGAATGGAACACTTAGATATTGCAGAAAAACATATTAGAAATGGTAGACTTATACTGCATCAATATGACAGGAAATAAATAGCTGGATGAATTAAGGTGGAACCGCCAGTGACATTGACATTTAAAACTAATTTTCATATATGCCTGCTGTTCTCATGATTTTTTTTAAGCCACTAATTTGCCTTATTCAAACATTGATGTCCCTATTTAGTACAGGACTTTATTTTTGGCAATTTTAATCGTCAGTCACAATTGATCTAGTTTAACAAAATTTCCTATCTCCTTTTAGGGAAGAGAGTAGAGCATGAATTCATAGAAGTTATACACTCTTTTTCAGTCCATAATCAACTTTTGACAGTATTTTCCATTCAACATGCTTGGAAATGACTACATGATATATATATGTTACAGCTAGCCATAATAAAAGTGTTTAGTGGTAGTTACTTTGTTCAAACATGTCATCTTGAGATCATTGTTCAAGTTGTTTGTCCAGACGTATTACTTTATAGTTTATCAGGCACACATGATGAATTAAGGGAAAGTGCCAACAGACCTAATGCAAATGCATTTCAGTTTGTTAGAATAGCAGTTTCCTTGTTTTAGGAATATGCTATAATTTTTGAATGGGGTGTAGCTTTGACATTACTTCAAATTGATCAACTTATTAATGGAGCCTTGCTTAACCATTAGAGGGTACTGTTTCCAACTAGCTAGTGGTCTTTAACTCTGGATAATGGGTGGGAAATGAATTACAATATTAACTAGGGGCAGTTTTATATGGTGCTGGCCTCCATTAATTTCTCTTAAATTGACGACTTGCATTAAGTCTTCAGGAATTACCTATATCTGCAGGGAAATAGCTAAAAATTCACACTACCATTCCATATATATATTTGTGTTAGCAACCACAACTTTCTTATGAAATTATTGAGGGAGAGGGGCAGGGATAGAGACAGAGTGAATGCCGTCAGGGATTAGGCATGCTTGCAAGTTGCCAAGAAGCATGGAGAAGAAAGGAAAGAAGTGTGGAATCCCTCACCGCAAAAACCTTATCCTAGCACTCATAATTTGTCCACTTTCTTGGATGACCAAATGGGGCGGTGCACCGGTCCTTTTAGTTTCCACTTGTCATCACCCCACAAAGCTTCGCTCTTATTCCTTTTGTCGGCTTTCCTCGCCTCATCACAGCTATCATGGCCCTACTCTCAAAATTAAACTTATATATACGTAGGGCTCAACTTTGCCATGGTCCTGTCTATTTGTAGAATGTACTAGTTCGATCATTTTTGGAATGTCATATGATTAAACTTGTTAGAGGGTGAAAATTGTACTGCTCATGAAGTATGAGGAGGCTATCTTCATGTTTGAGAAGTAAAAGAGTTATTTAACACCATAACCTCCTTTTACATTTTCCTCTTTCATTTGAATACATTATTATGGAAAATTATCTCTCTCCTGAGGCATGAAATATCTCAAACAGATTTAAGGTCTCTATATATATATATTCAAAAGTAAATTTTTATAATAAAATAAAATTCTAATTTCTAATAAAAAGTAAAAATTATTTTTTATTTTTCTAAAAACTGTATGTAAAAATAATTTAATTTATCACACATCTATTTTACAAAAATAACAATTTATTTTTATTCTTTGATATTAAAAACATTTTTTTTAAATAGCCAAATTGTTCCTATACTTTCCAAAATAGAAACTACTTTTCGCCATTTAACTAAATTGTCCGAATATTTATATAGGAAAACCACTCAACATGTACATCTTGGGTTGGCTGGCTGATTGTTGGAGGAATTAAACGTAAGGGAATTTTTCAATAGTGGTTAAGCATATTTTTCTTTTCCTTTTTTGGATTGATGTATCTTTATTCCTTTCCTTTTTCATTATTATATAATTGTTAATTGATCACCCTTTTTGCAGCGAACCCTTTCTGACCATATCTAAAGAAAAGGCATGAGCATTTTGAATTCTTTTAGGATGCGATCATACATGGCAACCTTTCTGAAGTTCTCTTCCAATTTCTATTCCTCAACCCCTATATTTCTTTATATTAGCAATGACAATCTATGATAATAGGCATATATATCTTGTGAGAAAGTAAAACCCTTAAATGTTTTCCCAAGTGCTTATTGGATGTGCAATGCATAAAATTTCATATAACAATGTGTTTAAACAACTTTAACGAGAACAACTTGTAGTTATAGGTTTTTCCTTTTTTATTTCTTCTTTTTTTTTTTTTAATTCATAGTTATGTACAAATTAATGTACAAAGTCTACTGTTTTTTCATATAAATTTGCATTCCTAAATGTTATTTTTACTCCCGCATGTAAAAATTAACCTCATGATCAAGATAACTAAAAGTTTTTCACATAAATTTGCATTTTGATAAGATTTTTAGTTGATGTTTGGAATCATGATGTCTATGCTCATCCATGAGTTTCATATCCCAACAAATTTTCATAACATAACTTCGTATTTCATAACACTCCCCTTAGATGATTATAAGAATATGTATTGTTAAAACCTAACTAGTAAAAACCCAATGGGAAAATCTCCATTGAAGGAAAAAAGTACAATATTTTAAAAATGATTTAACCATTAGGATTAGCACATTAAGAACCTTACCAAAAAAATCTAATGGGACAAACTTGGATGAAGGAAAAAAATAGTACAATGTATCCATATCAATATTTTCTTGTCCATGTGGCACATGTTTATGCCATCTTCAAGGTTTCAACTTATAAATCTTTCAATCTCTACATCCCAATGTTATATCTTAACCTTTTCAATGTTATATCTTAACCTTTTCAATTTAATAGATGGTAATTCTTTTGTGAATAAAGTTACTACATTGTACTAGATAATAACACTTTTGTGAATAAATTAGTTATATTATTGTCATGATTGTATCTATTGAATATCAATTTTCATCATTCTCAAACAGTTTATGAGTGTAGAAAAACTTGGGAAAAATATGCTTAGTTTTGTCGCCTTTTATAAATCCTCTTTTATTTTATGTAAGACAAGTAACAATATCTTTA
Organism: Vitis vinifera; assembly: GCF_030704535.1. Lineage (NCBI taxonomy): Eukaryota > Viridiplantae > Streptophyta > Magnoliopsida > Vitales > Vitaceae > Vitis > Vitis vinifera. Next base: position 19,668,994 of record NC_081818.1, read on the forward strand.
TGTAGCTTTGTCGAACTGTATTTGATGAAAGCAATTGAGATTTTGATCAATTCGAATAAAATAAACCCATGTCAAATGTTTTACAAAAATATCGTAATACATTTTTTACTCATTCCATTGTCTTCGAGTTGGTACAAAACTATATCTTGCCAGAAAATTGATGAAAGATGTTATATTTGATTGTATATAATTTGCAAGATACATCAGTGTACTAATAGCACCAAGATAAGATACTTTCAAACTAAATAATTATTCATTATCTTCTTTATGATGAAAGGTGTCTTTTTTCACATCAAGTGAACAAATTACCATTTTGAAGTACTTAATAGATGTGATTTGTCCATATGAAAGTGTTTCAAAACTTTGTCCATGCATATTGATTGATTGGCTAACTTTCCACTTGAAAAGTGTTCAATGGTAGGTTGAGACATAATTTTATTTTCCAAAAATCTTTCATTTCAAGTTCTTTTTTTGAAATAATTAACGATTCTTGTGAGTTCTTCAAGAGTTCGTAGCTCTTCAAGAGTTCCTAAAACGTTCAAATTATCCATATATTGCAAATACAATTTCTTAGTTCTTAATAAAAATGTACATGCAACTTGAATTGCTCACATGTCTTTCATTTGACAAATACTTGCTAAGAGAATTATACCATAAGTGTACAGATTGTTTTAATCTATACAAGGATCGATAAAATTTGCTTGAATACATACTACAAAGTTTTAAACTATTTATTTTAGTACTTGGAATCCCAAAGAGATTTTCATACATACATACATTTTCACACACACACACAAAGAATATATATATATGACTCCCAAACTAATCAAATAGAAAATGTCATTGCATTCATAACGGGATAGTTCATTTCCTTGTAGTCAATACTAGGTTCCTGCAAGAAACTTTTTTTTTTTTTTTAAATTATGTTTTCTACTTCTATTAGTTCCATACATATCATAAACATTTTTATTTTAATAATATAATATTTACTATCATTAGTGTATAACATAACCATTATAATAAATTTTATTACCAACTCAATGTAGATTATACTCTTTTTTCCTAATTTTTTTTGCCATTATTCTTACATTAATGAAGTATAGGAATTTTACATTACCATAAAAACCTAAATATTTTTTTTGATGAAGCTAGAAAAATTAGCACAAAATGGAAATATTTTTTAAAAAGGGTACAACAAATAAAATTAAATTTTCCTTCAAACTTTGGAGTGCAATAGAAAACAAATTTTGCAAGTCAATTGATTATTTCACTTTAGCCATGATCGTAGAATTTTAGAATCCACTTGGCAAAAAAATAAATAAATAAATTCAATTATCAACTACAAAAGAAACTAGGAAATAAAATTTAAAAACAATGTAACATTTGATGTGAAGAGTAGTTATGAAAGTCAAGGTTCTAGATAAGAAAGGATAAAAAAAATGGAGAGCTTATCATAGAACTTTTAACATTTTGGTTATAAATTTTTACCTTTCAATTAGTGCTTTCTTATTTTTGTTAGTTTCCAAACTCTTTATAATTAGGTTTTCTATTGAATGTAACACATTTTTTTGGTAGTTTTGTTCTCATTTATTTATCTTTTCCTTTTACCTGCATATTCTTAAGACTTTTTAAGAATAGTTAATCTATGGATTAGTCACTTACCATAAAACTCATAACATTTTGCTTATATATTTGTACTTCCAACAACTTTTAAGAGTAGTTAATGTGTGAATTAATAGTGACTTACCATTGAACTTACAACACTTTGCTTATATTCTTCTGCCTTCAAACCAACTTATTTTTCCAAAATTTGATATTATGGAGTTTGTATGAATGTCAAAACCTCTATATGTCATATCAAGGGAGAACCCTCTTTTGTTTCTTGTTTTGTACTTACTTTAACCTACTTTAATATTTAGAATGGAATCTTGTATATATATATGTCATGACATAAACAACTTATCAACAAAAAATTCTCATCCTTTCAACTCAACTACAAAATGGAATCTAGAGATCAAAGGTATAAAAGTTAAGTATGCCTTTCACATAATAGTCAAATCCATACTATATTAAAAATTCACTAATGTATTGCATTTTCATAAATGAATGACACAATAATAGATCAAGTACAAGCTCAAAAAAGTAATTATCGAAGAAGTCATTATGCTAGGTTAACAACTAAACAATGAGTAGAATATATACATGTTATGGATAATAAAAAAAAATAGAAGTATAAGTGTGATGTTGATGGAAACTACTTCATCTGAGCATGGCCCGACAATTGTTGTGGATGGAATAAGATTGGTTACCTCTAATGAACCATGTGTAATGCTAGAATAACTAAAAGGCGCACAAAAAAAGTTCACTACATCAATTTTTTGTTTGTTTGCATGTACGTTCTTAGAAATAACACCAAAATATTTTGATGTAGGTGAAGCAACATGTCACATCATATGTTCTCCATTGTATGAGTAAATTAAGAGACAATCTTGTAGCTTTTTGATGAAAAGCATTTCCAATATGAACCACTAAGCTTATGTTGTTACAATGGGTAAGTAGTGTTTTCTATCCCCCAAGTTCTCAAAGACTTATACAATTTATATATTTCTCAAAGTAAAGAAGCTTTAGAGTTTTGTCAATATATTCGAGCTTATAATAGATATTCTTATTTACATAGTTTGGAGTAAAGTTGGACAAAGAGCTAGCAAGTTCAAGAAAATGGGTTTATATATTTCATGCACAAGGACAAATATATCATGACCTCCCATCTTGATTACCATCAAATGATTCCCCATGTCTCTTTCAATTATATTTCTATTATATTGATAATGAAGTTCAAAAATAGGTTGAGTCCTAAAAGATGTTGTAATTAATGAGGCTATTGTTCAACTATTGTGAGGATATTGTTAGAAAACCTATATGCACAACTTTTTTTTGCTGATTAGAGACTCTTCAATTAAATGCTTACAAAATTCGTATACAAAGTTACATTAAATTGGATTAAAGAGTTTACAATTCCTTATCAGTTGATCAAGTGGCTGCTACATGGAAGGAAGGAAATAATCTTAATCTAGCTCATGAACATGATATTATAGTTCGTACACATTCAAGTCACAAATATACTATTAAACACTATTATGGTTGTTATGATCCATTACAGTATTGTCTATTATTTTCTAAAGGAGATGTTTGGTGGCATCAAAACATCTTGAAAAGAAATTCTATCTAGACTAGAAATGATTTAGCATAGACACATGGTGATTCAAGAGTGCATAATTTTGAATATGTGGAAGATATTATGAATCAGGAACAACGATGTGTAGATGGTGGTAGAAACAAAAAGGTATCATGTCGACAATATTATTATTATAAATTACAAATAAGAAATGATTAATCAATCCTATTGCATTCTAGTTGTTTATTGCAACAATATATAGTTAACATGTATATTAAGCTTGAGATAACAATATTAGATTATTTTAAAAAACAAAAATAAAAAATTAGAGTGGAGTTGTACCAAGGAATCGTAGAAAGTGTGCTAGCTAGAGAAAGTAAGGTAAGTAAAGTCAGGAAAAAAAATGTTTTTCCTACATCAATTGTAGGTGGTCCTAGAGACATGCGTTGTAGATATTTATGTTTTTGGTCCAACGATTTGGAAAAACTGATCATTCTATAACAATGACATGCAATCTTGAGTGGAAAGAGATTCAAGATGAATTAAAAGAAAATCAAATCCCACATGACAAACTTGATTTAACTTCATGGGTTTTTCAAGTAAAGTTACAAGATTTGAAGGAACAATTATTGAAAAAACTCATATTTGGAAAAGTTGCAACACATGTTCATGTGATAGAATTCCAAAAAAGTAGATTACCTCATGCACACATTTTGATAATTTTAAGACCATAACATAAAATTATGAGCATTGATTAATATAACAAATTTGTGAGTGCTAAAATTCCAAATCCTATAAGATATCCAAGTTTACATGAAAAAGTTGTAAAACATATGATGCATGGTCCCTGTGAAGCATTGAAGAAAAAATAATCCATGCATGCGAGATGAAAAACAATCACCTTCACCATTTTTCCACTAAAATAGTGCAAAGTAAAGACTCTTATCCAATTTATTGTAGGAGAGATGATGAACAACAAGTATCTATCTATAATGCAACATCAGATAATCATTGGGTAGTGCCTTACAGTCCATATCTTTTAACATGATATAATTGCCATATTAATGTGGAAGGATGTTCAAGCATCAAGGTAGTTAAGTATATTTACAGATACACATATAAGAGGGCATGATAGAGTTGCGGTTTATACAACTAATTGTAGTGATGGCATTTTAGTTGATGAAATTCAACAATTTCAAGATGCTCGATGGGTATCAACACAAAAACTTATTTAGAGGATTTTTGAGTTTGATTTAAATTAAATATATATATATATATATATATATATATATATATATGACAATTATCAACTTACAATTGCTCTTTCAAAATAAGCAATTAGTCAACACATGTTCTTATATAAAGAATTCCCAGAGTATTATGATTGGGACAAGAAGTGTAAGTGTTGGAATAAAATGAAAAGTTAAGAGGTAATTGGTCAAGTAAATGGAGTAAACACATTAGAAGGTGAATGATATTATTTGAGATTTTTCTTGAAACATATTAAATGTCCAGCTTCTTTTCAATATTTATTGAGTTACAATGGAGTTAAAAATTTATCATTTAGGGAGACTGCATAAAAACAAGGTTTGCTAGAATATAATGACTCTATATTAGAATGTTTATATAAAGCTACATCATTTCACATGCCCTTAGAAATGCATCGTCTTTTTTTTTTACATGTTAGTTTATTGTTGAAAAACCAAAGTCTAGTAGGGTAACACCCAAAGAGGGGTGAATGAGTATAATTAAAAATTAAAATAAAGATTTATATGTTATACCCAATCTTTTTTGCCCTACAAGATAGTAGGAATAACCAAGATATCCAATCAACCAATATAATCAAGATGAAATCTTTATAGGATTGCATATTAGACAACTAAAAGATGAAATCTTTATGTCTCAATCTCAATATGCTAGGGAATTAGTTAAGAAATTTGGTCTAAAAACCTCTAAACGCTCTAGGACACCTATGAGCACTACCACTAAGCCTAGCAAGGATACATTTGAAATTTTTTTGACTAAAAATCTATAGGAGTATGATAGGAAGCTTGTTATACCTCACTACGAGTCATCTTAACATATCCTTTAGTTTTGGAGCTTGTGCTAGGTACTGATTCGATGCCCAGTTGGTGTATCAACTGACTTATGTCCAGCTGGTGCTCCTTGATTAAGGTAGTAATCAACAAAATTTATAACCTATTGCACCATGAACTAGGGTAGCAAAGACAAAGCTACTATAGCATAGTGGCTCTAGGATCATTCACTGGGAAGGGTTTTCAACTCACAACTGATACCAATTCAAAGCCGAGTTGGTGTTTTTTCATTTCAAGGTTAGCTTTAAAAGAAAACATAAAGTTGTTTGAGTGAAAAGGGTTTGGTCTTAACTAACCAAAAAGAAAGTAATGGAAATTACTTAAGAAGCAAAACATTCCTTGGAGGTTTAGGTTCATAAGGGAGGTTCCTTATGCAAAAACAAAGCTCCGGTCATTTGGTTTGTTTCCTCGCATTAGAGAATTAACATATAGTCAATTCTCTAACCGGTGTTGTACAAATGTAACCTTTAAATGGATTTCAGCTCTAATTCCCTCTCATTGATGCAACTTGCAATGGCTCGTGCCTCTCACCTAGCATTTGCCATTCAAAGTGATCTTTAACTTTGGACTTCCCTTCTCAAGCTCGCAAGAGATAACTAATGGACGTCTCCTTGGAGTCCAAAAGCTTACCAAGTGTTGGCAATTCTAGAAAATCCTACCTCCAAGTCATTTCCCAAAAGCTCGCAAGAGATAAACAAGTGCATCTCCATGGACGGAGATCACGTGTCTTACCAAGTGCTGGCTCAAGTGACTTGAAGGTGTTTTAAGTTAACTAAAAACATAGAAATCATTAAAGGATCATACTTTCTCTTCATTAATGACTGAAACCACAAAGCTACTAATTCTTGCACTTGGAACCTTTCCTTGCAACCTTAACTCTAAGGAACTAAAAGTCTAGCCACTCATTCTCTGAGGAAACTTCCTCAGAGCTTGTTTGGCTAGTAAGAAAACTAACGAGAAAACAAATATATGACGGAAAAACAGAGCAAGTGCTCTGGAAATATATTTCTTTCTTTCATAATAGATTGATCTTCTTCTTTTTGTAAAAAAAATTACAAACTATATATATGAGGTTATTCACCCTTTTTTTACTTACTTAAAGACTAAGGAATCCTATGATAAGTGGATTAAAAGGAGAGTTTGGGGATTTAGACAACAAATATCTAAAGCAAAATATCCCAAAATATCTCAAAATATCGGTCGAAAATATCAGGAAGGTTCAGGAGAACACCGTTGCACTGTATACTGAGAGAAAAACTCTGCAGGTAAGCGTTATCAGAAGGTCCGGATATGTCTATCCGGAGAAGTTGAAGCGTCATCCTCTCCCATCTGGATGTGAGATATCCGGATGTAAAATGTCAACGCACGGAACGTCCTCCTTTCCCATCCGGATGTGAGATATCCGGATTAGGCGGAATGCCAGCCGGATAGAATTTTTTCCCGTGTGCAAGGTGTAGGGACCCCTCTCTTGGATGACATGGAGAGTGCAAGGCTATCTGGATCAACTCCATCCAGATTCCCCAAGAGGACATATGGCGTGCTTTCCTATTCGGACTCCCTCTGGGAGAAGCACACGACATTCGTGAACATCACACCCGGATGATAGCATATCCTATCCGGATACGTTGTCCGGATGGAAAAACATTGACTAAAGCGAGCAAGCCTTGCAACTTCATTCTGAAAGCCTGTCACAGCCCATGTTCCGCCGCTCTCTAATGGTGTGCCTGGAAGCCCTGTCCGGACATCTTTAACTCCTTGTATTCCAGATTTGCTTATGGAAAAGGACTTCAAAGCTTTGGTTCTACATGTTTCTGAGCTTTCCAATGCTTTTCCATGGATTCCAAAGAACTCTCCTCAATCTCTGATTGCTTTGGTGATAAAAAAGCTATCAAAATACCAAAACTTAACACAATTTGATTAGAATTGATTGCAAGGGTCCTTAATATGTTAATTGGGTTAAAAGGTGATAACTACTACTCAAAAGCATTTAAAAGAGTTAATTACAGGCTATCAAATAGCACTTTTTGAGTGGTAATCAGGTACCAAGCAAACCCTAAAGAGTCATCATTTGCTTCTATTAAAAGAATTATACGATATTTTTGTGTGACTTTATACTATGGTTTGTGGTATCCTTATGATTTTTCTCTTGTGATTGCTAGTTATTCCAATGTTGACTTGGATGAAAATGTTAAGGATAGAAAAAACACATCCAATGCTTGTTTTTTTTTATTGTTGATTGTCTTGTGGTTTGGCTTAGTAAGAAACAAAATTCTATATCTTTATCTATTGTCGAAGCTGAATACATTGTTGCTAGAAGTTATTGTACACAACTCTTGTGGACGAAACAAATGCTGAAAGACTATAAGATTGAACAAGGGACCATGAACATACATTGTGACAACTTTAGTGCTATAAATATCTGAAAGAATTTTGTTTTTCATTCTCATACTAAACACATTGAAATTTGTCATCATTTTATTAGGGATTTGATTAAAGAAAAGTTTGTCACTCTAGAGTTTGTCCCACTGAACATCAATTAACAGATATCTTTACAAAACCCTTGGATTCTCTTAGGTTTGAGTTTCTTAAGAAATCCATGGACATATACCTAATTGACTACTCATCCAATGTTATAGGCCTTAGAAGGATTGTTTTTATTATTATTATTATTATTTTTAATTTCTTTAGCCTTCTTTTCGTTTACTTTGGGCATATGATTTTTGTTTATTTACTTGATATATTAGCATGATTTGTAATATCTTGAGTTTGTAAACTAGAGAAATATATTATATCTACAAGACTTGATGTGGATTGATTCTTAGATATTTGTAATCACTATTGACGTACATGATTCATGATAATTAAGTGTCTTTGTATAGTGGAATTTCAAACTTAGTTACATCTTATGCTTGATTAAAAGGGAGACTTCTTAAGTTTAACTCATAAAGTAGACTTTATTCACTTTGGAAGGATCCTTTGTCATGTTCAAATCTTATTATCCACATGGCTTGCTTGACTAAGATCATTATAATTGTTTCTTGAGGTGAGTCAACAAATTCATGAATCATTGGTTAAGCAAAACTCTCATGCACTTTCTAAGATTCATGCTCTTAAATATAAGTTACTCGCAACATTTGGAAACATCCCCAAAGTGGATACAACCATGAATGAAAATAAAATGAAAAATCAAAAGAGCTCATGATGTACAATGCCTCCACTTTCAAAAGAAAAAGAAAGAAAAGAAAAGAAAAGAAAAATATGTTATCAAATTAAGGGGGAGTCAAGTTGTGTAAGTAAATAAATGAGGTCATGTTAAATAGAAATCTGAAAATCTTAGAATGAATTGATTGGATGTTACTTTAATTTAACCAAAGACATGACTAGATCTTTTCTAAGTGATCAATTTCAAAATATAGAATTAGACAGTAAGTTGTATTCCCTTGAAGATCAATACTTATGTTTTTATGTTGACCCTCTTATACATTGATAGTTATGCATTAGGTTGCTAAGCATATATTGCAATTTACTCTATTCTTTGACTTAAAACATCATTCTTGATGGATTGATGTATGTTATAAAGGAAATTCACTTGGTATATTGCTAAATCTAATGTTGATAGTTTAAGAGCATTATGATTTTGTCCAAGGTGTTCTTTTTGTCATTATTTCAATTCTTGTGTATTTTAGTTTAGTTTCAAGTTTGTTTGGTAAGAATTTCTTCTTTCTTAGTATTGAGCTTCTGTAGCTAGTGCTCAAGCACTATTTCCAACACTTCAAGCGCTTAAGCACTATAAGTTGCTTCTAATACCACTTTGAGCGATCAAACTGCTCGAGTACTACAAGTCATTTCCAACACTCGAGTGTCTCAAGCCCTAATCTACATTGAGCACTTTTGTAAAGCATAAATACCTATTTCCAATGGGCCATATCCACTTTCCATCATTTCTAGCTTGTTTGAGTGCATTGGGTTTCCACCTTTTTGTCATTTCAGGCCAGTTGACCTCATTTTTTGAGTTTTCATTCGCATAGTATTGTTCAATACTTCGTTTATGGCATTTCTAGCAGTCTAGTTTTCTTTCGTTGTTTTCTTAGTGTTTCTTGGTTTTAGTATCTTTTTCGTATTTCACTCGCTTAGTATGGCTAGTCGTAGGCATCAATGTGAGGTGACTCATCCTAGGTCACCTGAGCCCATTTAGGCATCACTTTTTAGGGTCCTTTCGACATGGGAGACCTTCTAGTAGAGTGTTTCCACTATCAGGAGGAATGTGACTATTTCTATGCCTCTTCTGTGATTGTCGTATCAAGATCGAGCATCCAATTGACCTTAGAGCTTTCCAAGACACTTTTCTCCCAACATCATTCATGAATGAGGGTGGAAGACTCTCTTTTCTCTCTAAGGGACCTACTACCCCCATCTAGTGCAGATGTTCTATGTGAACATGCACTTCATAGTTACCGGTCTCACTTTTAGAGTGACTATGTATGATCAATCTTTTCTCGTCTCTTCCAGATCCATCTGATGTGTACTTGACATACTGTGACTTGAGGCTTGTGTTTTTTTTTTCTCACAGATGGTACAGGCTCTCACTAAAAGGGAACTTGATGCCACTCAAATTGTTTTTGTGGCACTCCTTACCCACTGCCTTCTTACATCTCCGTCATTGGCTTCTTTAAGCAAGCATGGCTTCTTGCTACTTTCTTCACCTATTCATTCTACTCATCTACCCATCAAATCTGGATACGTTGATCATCTGCTTGGTTCATTCATGTCATTCTCATCGGCCAACAATTCAACATCGGTCAGGTCATCTTGGATGTGATGACTCCTTACCACGATCCTTCCTATAAAGGTGATGGCCTTCCTTTCACCCTTCTTATCTTTTAGATCTTGAAGAACATTGGATTTGAGATTAATCCAACCTTGAGGGTCTAAGCTTCCCATGCCTACTTGGATGGGAGCTCCAATGCCAAGCACTACAACCATGTATATGGTCATGGCACCCCCTACTTCCCATGGTCCTCAAGATTCTATTCTAGCTTTGGAGGTAGCATAGAAGGCTCTTGCAAAGAAGGATGAGCCATGAGCTATGGAGCAAGACACTCCCATTCCAAAGGCAAACTTTCCAAAGCCAGCTCTAAGACTCATTTTAGTCACGGTTATGCTAATTCTTCCCAAGCTACTCACACTGCACTAACTTTAGTCAACCCAACTACCAAGAAATGGTAGATTCCATGACATTTCTTCACATGAGAATGGAATCATAGGACACTCAACTTCGTGAGATCCAGGGTCAGCTTTCATATATTATTTCGTGCATCCACTTTTAGGGCGTATTGAGCTCCACTTTTTTTTTGCTTTCTCTGGATGCTTAGTTTTATTATTATTATTTATTTATATTGATTTGAATTGTTCTCTTATTGTATTTTTTTTACATCCAAAATCCTATATATATATATATAATGTTTTATCTTTTTCTTTTGTCTCTTGTGTGCTTTTTAGTTCATATTTTATATACTTTGCCATTTTGTGACAAAAAAAAATGGGAGATCATTGACAAAAAGGGGGGAAAACTTTTTATAATTGACAAGCTTCTTGATTCACATAAATAGGAAGAGCTTATTAAATTTGAGAAAAGACAATGGTAATATTCTTGGACATTAGGGGGAAGTTATTCATTTATTTATTTTTATTTATTTTTATTTTTATTGCATTCTTTAGTTAGTTATATTTGAATTGTTTAATTCATTTTTTATACATTTAATTCTTAAGGGAAATTAATTAAAATATTGGAGGAAACTAATCCTAAGACATTGGAGGAAACCAAATCAACTGTTGAAAGCATGCCTTAAAAGTTTAAAAAGAGATACTTGACACAAATGTTTCTTGCAAGATATTTCTGTTTGCATTATCTATCTCTCTAAAACTATTCTAACTCATAGAAGCTTCTTCCTATGATCTTCATTGCCTATTTTCTAGTTGGAGATAGATTTTTGTGCTTTATTGTTGATCTATTATGTCTTATCAAGCTTCTATTATGTTTTTTTTTTTTTGTTTTTGTCTTTTGCATGCATCTATATTCTTCTCAAGTTTTGCTTTGTACATTGGTGTTGCTATAGGAATTTGTTCATTTTTCTTGCTTTCACAATGCATCAAGCAAAATCTCCAACTATCCTATTATATTACTTTGATCTTATCTTATCTCACACATTGCTTTACCTTTTGTATAGTTTTCAATATGTGTGCAAGTTACAAGTTTAGGAAATACGTACTACAAGATGGTGAAATGCATTTCCTTAAGTTAATTTTAATTGAGAATTAATTTGTATTATGTAAACTCTTTTATGAGAGTTCGGTAGCTTTATGTAACTGTGTTTTGTCACAAAATTGCCAAAGAGAAAGATTGTTAAGATATTGAGTCTTGTTTATATGTTAACAATTTTGTTCCAGTTAATGTTTGGCAATAGAAGTCCTTTTAGATAGTGACTTACTCTCTATTGAAGATCAAAAGTTTCTATTCATCCAACTATGAAGTCACAGGAACATAAAAAGGTTTGGTTTGTGGCAATTTAGGCTCCTAAGAGGTATAAAGAGGAATGGTACTCTTTTAATTAAAGAAAATTAATTTTTTATGAATTTAGAAAGAAATAGGGGACACTTGAGTGGGCAGTAGCGCTCAAGTATTGGGATCGCTTAAGCACTTAGCACCACTCAAGCGCACGAGGTGCTCAAATAGTGATTAAGTGTGCTCGAGCACTTATGAATTTTCTACTAGGATTTGGAGAATATTTTTAAAATTTCACACAAATTAGATTTGGAAACCTATTGATACTGAACCTCTTCAAGTTATTTGCCTATAAATATCTTTCTATATAACCTCTCAAGAGTTAGAGATCTTAATGTTTATAGAGAGGGTTTCATTGAGGAGAAAGCCTAACAAGCCACGCCATTCTCGATCTTTCATTCAAAGGATTCAAGCATTGAATTTTGGGTTGAAGACCTTCATCCCTTCAATGAGGTTGAAGCATATTCAATAGAACAATCAGAGGTTGTTGTGTCATGAATGAAGATCAAGTTGTAGGTATTGGAGAGTAAGTCTTTAGGGTAAAATAGTTAGTTAAATATGTGTAACTTAATCCCATATAATGAATTTAGATTAGTAGTCTTAGACCTTGTGGTTTTTTACCTCCACAGTTAGTGTAGGGGTTTTCCACGTAAAAATCCTTGTGCTTTATTACATTTCTTTATTATCTTATTTGCATTGCCTATAATTGAGAGAATTGATAATCCTTAACTACTCATAGGGAAAAGTTAATTATAATATATAAATATTTATTTAATTTTTTTAATACACTTGTTCACACCCTACCCCCCATTTAGGTGTTACTTTACTGGACTTTTGGTTTTTTCAATTAGGATCTTCAAATAATTATGACAAATCCAAGTGGGTTATGTCCTTAATTTCATTTCTTTTTGCATTTTGTGAAGCTTGGAGGTCGATTAAATGCTTTGATATATGATAGGTGCACAACTAATGCCCTTTCATGTCACATATATAGCATTCATTCTCATGAGTCTTTTTTCCTTATAAATAATATTTCCCATTTTCTAATATCGGTTCAACGTTGTTATATTTCTAGTGGTAGGGTGTATTTTCCTAAGCTAAGAATGGTTATAGCCACTACAATGTTTGGAATTATGTTTACCACAACCCTAACCACATTTGGCCATAATTATGACCATGTTCACCTTCTCTATCATTGACAAGGTGACATTTTCTTCTAAGGATGATGTATAACCAATTAGACAAGATTGGTGATTTTTCAGTCAAAGCTTGTTGTTACTAATAAAAAAGAAAAATGCTTAAGAGTCACTCTAACATGAAATATCAAAGTGAGACAACTTTTACCTAGGTATGAAAATTTAAAAAATATGTGATGATATTTTCTAGATTAATCGCATTAGATTAAATTTTTTTAAACAAATATAAATATAATGACCGCAAGCATAAATTTACTCCTTTTGATTCTAGTATTTGTTAGTTTACCCTTAAGAGTGAAATAATGTGATCAATCAAAATGATTATGCTAATATGGTTGGCAGCTTGTGTTATATAACTTATTGTACTAGACCTAACATTGCATATGCAATAGGAGTACACAGTAGATTTACAAGTAAGCCTAGTAGAGCACATTGACATGTCATTGGGTAATGAAATATTTGGAATAAAAAAGTTATTGCTTATTTTATTAGATGTCATGTTGTAATTGAAGGCTTTAGTGATGTCAATTGGAATACTTCGTTGAGCGATTCTTTATTTACCATTGGTTAAATTTTAATGCTAGATTGTTGTGCTATTTATTGGAAATCCAAAAGGCAAATAATTATTGTTGAGTTAAATATGGAAGCTAAAGTTAGTGTTTTAGTTTTAACAAGGAAAGAGACAAATTAGTTGAGAGATTTTTTATATGAAATCCCAATGTAAGAGAAATGAGTCTCACTCATATTGAATAATTGTGATAGTATTGTTGCTTTTGTTAGAGTGAATAACCATTATTATAATAGTAAATCCATACCAATAAGAAGAAGATACAATATCATGAGGTTTTTATTAGAATATCTTAGTGTGAATTATACTAAATCTTGCAATAGTTTTGCATATCTATTAACAAAGGCCTTAACAAGAAAAAGGGTTTGGAACACATCGAAGGAGATGAGATTAAAGTTCATATAAAATGAGTAATTTATGAGGATACCCAACTCGAGACTAGAAATCCTAAGAATTTGGTTCAATAGGAAAAAAAAAATTATAAGACAACTATGAAAATGCACTATTAATTTTTTTTTATCCCTATAGTATGCGTATATTATCCTATAATATCTTAGGGTTGAGTTTTCTAAAAATATTCTTAATAAAATTATAGCTCATATATAGTGGAGTGTAATAGTTACCAGAAATAATGTCAATAGATTTTGCCTATGTGAACATGAAAGTGAGATAACTTTTTATGAGAATTGGGTCTATTCTTACATATGCTCATGAATATATAGGAATCAAACTAAGGCCATAATATGCTAGATAACAAAGCTCATATTTTGAACATTATGATTGTTATGTGCGAGCAACAATTCTTTATTTTTCACAAGCAATTTTATTTCAAGTCCAAGATTAATACTAACTTTGAAATAGAGATGATTGTCTAGCTAATGAAGGTTCAATGCAAAGTCATACATCATGTTGCATAATGGTCCCTTTATTCAATGATTTATCTTATTTTCTAGAAAAATATTAAAACGAGTAAGAGAATATTATGGCATTTTTAATAATTTTGTTTTACTCAATTGTAATATTCTCCATATTTTTTTATATTCTTATTAATTTATGGTTACATATGAGAGTTCTAGGGATTAAATGTGGCATAATGGGCTATCAAATTTATAGTCACAAATGAAAATTTATGTGAATTGAAAATACATCTTAATGTCATATGTTAAAATGAATGTTATAAGAAATTAAAGAGTTGAAATTTCTTGAATTTATGGGAGGTGTTAAACTTTATGATAGTCTTACCTCACTCATATAATTTTATTAACTAAAAGAAAATTTTATTTTAGGAAACTTTAAACTCAATCATTTGTGTAGATTAGTGTAAGTTATACAATGAATTAGTTGGACTGTATCCTAGAGGAAACATGTCAACAAAAGTTTGTTATATTGGTTTCTTAAGTTGTCAAACCACTAAAGGTTTGAATCTTCTTCAACAGAACAAGATTTTGGTGCCTTACCCTAATTATTCTTATTTTTGTTTCTTAATTATTAAAATTTATTTTACCATGTGAAATTCGATCTCCAACACAATGCATTGATTTCTATTGTTTCTTCATTCTAATTAATGGTTTTAATAATTTTATTTTAAATTTATAATAGATGGGGGTTGAACTTTTTAAGGATAATGAGAAATTGGGGAACAAATTCCCTAATTTCAAGTAGACCATGAGGAATTAGTTAATTCTATTTATCAAGTTTACCACATATTCATTGGGCTTTGTTTTGATTTCTTGTAATGATCAATTGAGAATTAAAAACAATAATAATATTCTTCTTTGCTTTCTTTTGCAACACAAATCAACAACTTAATTTCTTGATAGGTCATCTCTTCTACCATTATTATTCTCTAGTTTAATTTTTTATTTTTCTACATTTTCTATTGTTATAGTACTTTTAGTTTATTAAAAAAAAAATGTCTTGTTTTTTATACTAGCTAGCTATATAAGGGAAAATTTTTGTAAGGAAACTTGGATTGCTTCATTCCTTACACTAAATTATATAGGGTATATGCATTTTATTCCTCGGGCTCTCTAAATCTAAGCATAATGGAAAACATGATGATAAAAACCATAACAACATAGATTTGGAGATAATAGAGATCATACTTGTGATTTGGATGTTTTTAGATCAAACAACTTGATGAAGATACTTTATAGGTGTTGTAGATCTCATGGACTCAATGATCTTTTGCCTGATCACTTCCTTAACGGGTCTTGGCATGAGAGAAGTGTGGTCTTCTCTTAAGAGGGGGAGGCTAGGGTTTTCCATCTATAATATGGAAGACAGTGGTTAAAAACGAAGTTATAAACCCCTAAGGTGGTTATATATGCTTCCCTATTGGCTTAAGTAACTTGAGTCCAACTTAGGCTTAGGTTATTTAATCTTGTCCACTTAAGTCTTGATTAATTAATTAGTCCTATTATGCTCTAATTAATTAATTAATTAGCCTAAACCAAAAAGTTCATTCATAAGATCTAATGCAGCCTTGTGTTTTTACCAAAGCTCCCTTATGCACATATATGAATTACAAACTCATAATTCCTTTTAAAAAAAAAAATTATCACCATGAATCAAGAGCTCAAATGAGGACTATTGGGATTTATAAGAAAATGTTAGTTCCCTCATAATCTAATTTTGAAGTTGACTTAACATCCCATTACAAAGAGTCAACTGCACTTTAGTATCCTTTGATATTATAATGAGATAAAATTAAGGTCCACCACCTACTATACACTGCATGCAAACCATTGATAAACTAGTGTCCATAATCTACTGAGGTACATGTTATTATCATCTCAAGATTACCTTTTCCATCTTTGAGTTACAAATCCTCTTGTATGTGATCGATTGACATACTTTAACTCTTTATAGTCAAATTCCACTTAAGGAATTACTACAACTATAGTTTTCTTGATTACATGTCCTTATAATCACCCAAGAGGACACATTGTCTCAATCCTATGAGATATCATGAAACCTCTATCAAGAATACTTATTGTCACCCTTCTCCATCAATAATGACCCAATCCTAAAGGAATATATGACCACCTTAGGGTCTCACCCATAGGTCAAATCCATTAATGACTTTAACATAAGCTGAATATCCTTTCAAGGTTGGGAGTCCATGTAGTATAGTAGCTTAGTGAATCATGACTACCTAATAGCTAATGTCATGATTCATCATAAATTCTATCAATGTGTAACCATACACACTAGTGTACTCAACATGAGAAAACAATCTTGATGAACAAGGCAAATCACCTTTCCAATTAGAAGGTGGTACACTGTAGTCCTTGATGGATCAACCAAATCCATGAATTTATTTTGAACAACTTATCACCTTGTAGGAAACCTATGATTTGGATTTTTTGTATAACTCCTAATGCACCTAACTCATGTACAATGCAAGTGATAAGGATGTAAATGCTCAAAATAAAGTTAAAGTACATAAGGATAGATAAAGGGAACTTGAATCATAATAAATAAATAAACTAATGAAACTAAAATCTATTACATTAAGTCATGCTTTCTAGGGCTCTATCCTAACAAATTTAACCTTTTACAATGTAATGCATTCACAAATTAAATTAGTCATAGATTAACATAAAAATTAAATGTCCATAATTGATTTAAGATGTGACAAAAAAAATAAAATCACATGTGATGATACATATAATAAAATAACACATGGAAAATAAAAAGTGTCACTTGGCAATAACTCTATTATATCTAATTATAACATGTTGTTAGGATAAAGCCCTTAAAAGCAAGGCATGTTATAACAAAGTTATACTTGACCTTCCATTTGCTATTCGCTTAAGCATTGATATTGACTTGAGTATTTAGACCCATATCACTTGTATTATATATGACTTAGGTGCATTTGCAAGATGATAAGTACTTCATATTCGGTTCATAGATTTAAGTAATCTATTAGTGGTTGTAGTGCATTACCTCCTAATTTTAAGGATGACTTGTCTTAACTGTTGGAATAGGTTTCCTATGATGAGTGCATAGTGTGTATGGTTACATATTAGATAGGACTTACAATGAGTCATGACATAAGGTTATTGGATTGTCATGATTCACCAAACTACTATATTGCATGGACTCTTAACCTTCAGAAAATATTGAGTCTATGCTGAAAATTAATATGAGGCTTTGACCTATGGGTAAGACCCTAAAGTGGTTTTATATCTCATATGGATTGGGCCACTATTGATGGAAGTCGATGACAATAAGTATTCTAAAAAACAACACCATGATATTTCATGAGACTTAGACGTTGTATCCCTTTGGGTGATCCAAATGACAGATCATGAGATTGGTGGTCATTGTAATTCCTTAAGTAAAATTTGGCATATGCTCTTCATGAATTAGAGTATGTCAATTGATCACATAATAAGAGGATTTATAACTCAAGGATTGGAGAGGTGATCTTGATAGGTTGATAGTAGTATCCTGTTATATTATAGACACTAGTTCATAGGGAGTTTACAACATGCAAGGAATAATAGGTCACGGACCCGAGCTTTAGCTCATTATAATTTCTTAGGATACTAGAGTGCAGTTGATTATTTCTAGTAGAGTGTTGAGTCAACTTCAGAATTAGATTCTAAATGAGCCAATATTTTCTTATAAGTCCTAGTGGTCTTTGCTCGAGCTCCTAGTTCATGGTAGCACACTTATTTTGAGGAATTTGGATTTGTGGTTCATAAGTATGTATAAGGGCATTTTGGTAAAAGCATAAGATTGCATTAGATCTTATTAACTGTCTTTTTGGATTGAACTAATTAATTAATTAGAGTCCAATAGAGCTAATTAATTAATTGGAGCCTAATAAGTCTAATTAATCAATTAGGACCTAGGTGTGCTAGATTAAGTGACCCAAGCCTAATTGCGGCGCAAGTCACTTAAGCCCATAGAGAGTCCTATAAATACCACCTTAGGAGGGTTACAACTTTAAACTTTTGCCTACCATTTTTTAGAGGGTTTGTAGAGAGAAACCCTAGCCATTCTCATGGGAGAAAGAGAAACCCACTCTTATCTTATGCTTAAACCCATGTGAGGAAAGATTGGGTGGAAAAATAACAGGCAAATGAGTTCTATAGGAGTTTTTGACATCTTCATCGGCTTAAGATTCAATTTCTGAACATCCAAATTACAAGTATGAGTTATAACCTCTAGATCTAATATCCATTTTGGTTTTTATAGCTATAGTTTTCCATTGCATTATATTTAAAGAAGCCTAGGATAAATAACATGTACCTTACGAGATTCGGGGTCAAGAGACAAAGTAATCTAAGATTCCCAGCACCTGTCACATGGGCCTCATACAAAAATAAAATAAGTTATCTTCAAATTAAATTAAGAAATAAAAATTCATATAATTTAAATGTAATTATCAAAATATTAAAATTGGTGAATTTGATAATTAGAAAAGCAACTATAAATCATTTTCTACTTAAGAAAACGATGAATCTAATAGTAGGTTTACTCCAACATCTCCACATGATGTTCCAAGGCAATGCTTAATGTGGTCATTGATTTCGTTGACTCTTCTAATTTTATCATGTCAGATATGATGACAAACACATTTACACTAAAGCAATAACTTATCAGCATAAGCTAAATAAATAAAACTCTCACTCAATCTATGCAAGAGAAAATATGCTAAAATAGCTCTCCTTATTAGCAAGATTGCGATTATGAGAGAATTCAGTCATAGTACTACTGGATCTACATCTCAAGAAACAAAACCCCTAAACCCCCTAGGCAGAGTTAAGGCTTTTAAGTTGCAAGATTAACTCAAGAACTATGAAGACTCTATAAATAGATTTGTTCCAATAAGTCAATTAAGGTAATTCAGCATTGATAATATTAAAAACAAAGAAGAAGGCCTTTCAGGTTCCCATATCCTAAACCTTACTATAGAGCATCAAGCTCTTGGAAATGTCAATAGGTTACCAACTATTAAGATTTCAATATTTTGATGGGAAGGAAAGCTTAAAACAACTTATATTTCACTTTATGGAAATATGTAATAGTACTAGAATAGAGGAAGACCTAGTCAAACAATTTGTTCGTTCATTCAAAGAATATGTATTCAACTAGTACACCAGTTTTAAAACCAATCTATAGATAGTCTAAAGCAAATGGAAAGAGAGTTTCTTAATTGTTTCTTTAGTACTTGTCATATCATCAACATGTTTGAACTCACTAATACTGGATAGCGAAAAAGTGAACCAATGATTGATTACATCAACAAGTGGAGAAATTTAATTCTTAATCATAAGAAAATTTATTGAAAGTTTTTATTTACACTCAAGGAATGCATTAGGAGCTCTATTGCATCTTGCATATCAAGCCTAAAACTTTTGAAGAATATTTAGTAACACGAACACATGATATAGTGCTTAATATAAAAGCAAATACAAGTGAAAGCATATCAATTGAAGAACTTGAAAATGATACTAATGGGAGCAAAATCATCATTGATAAGGATGAAAAGAGTGTGACATCAAATTTGACTACAATTATTTTCAAAGTTCTACACTTTGTTATGCTCTAAAAAATATATATATCTTTTTCAATTAAGAAAAATTGACAAAAGTTACTCACAAGTTGAAGTTTAATTCATTTGAATAGTTATTATTGCAAATGTTAAAAAACTAACATATGAAACCTATAGATATGTCTCAAGCATCTAATACAATTAAAAGTTTAAAAGCGAAGATGCTCTTGAAAGCATGAGCATAAATTGCATATTCCTCCTAGCCTAGCTTAAATTGTAGCAATAGAAGAGGAAAAAATGATCTTTATCAATAAATTAAGGAGATAAATTCCTTCAATTAAGAAAAACAATTTCTTAAACTAGACAAACAAATTCCTTAAACTAGATAAGTCAAATTTAGATATTCTAAATTAAATTCTCCAACTTCTCCTCTAGATATAAGTGTCTCTAGCTCTTCAACATGAGGTATTCTGAAAAAAGAGAGAAAAAAAAAAGAAAAAAAGAAAAAAGATGCAACTCAATCTCAATTCAACAAAGCTTCAAAGGTTAGGATCACGTTACAAACATTCTTCAACAAGCCCATGGAAAAATATCAAGCATGACAAAAAGTGACATTCATCAACCTTCAAGGCCAAATAAGATAAACTCAAAATTTTTCTTTCATTTTCCAAAAGTTCTTTATAGCCATCATTGACTTTCAACTAAAATTTGCTATAAGAACATATGTTTATCATCCTTTCATCGAAATCAAGTATAATCTTAAAACATTTTTCAACAAGCCTATAAAAGAATATCAAATACAATACAAAAATATTATTCATCTACCTTCAAGGTAGAAGATGAAGACAAATTCAAAGATTTTTCTTTCATCCTTCTAAATACTCAAGAAAGTTCTTCACAAGTTTTGTCAAGAATAAGTCATATGTGACCCTTAAATAAACTTTGTTCCAAGAACACATGTTTTTCACCTGTGGATCAAAATTAAAAAAAAAGAAAAGTAATGCTCTTTAAATTATTAGCTTAAAACGCATGTTGCTCCTAATAATTTAGATGAATTTATGTATGGTATAAATAAAAAATAAATATTTACTAAGTTAAAAACCCAAAAGGGTGACTTAGGCAAAATTAGGACATGTTTCAAGATTAAACGCAGAAGAATTTAACCTTGGTAAAAGTTGAAGTAAATAATAATAATAATAATAATAATAATAATAATTTGAATTACATTATGACTCGATCCTTTTTGGGCACAAGGGCATTTTGGAAAACATTCCAAATTCAATCAATGTTTCAAATAACAAAGATATTCTAATCAAGTTATATTTTTAAACTTTATGAAAGAAAAAAAAATTATAACTTGTTTACTTTTTACATTGAACTTTTGCACAACTTGTTAAGGGGGCGTTTGTAAGCAAAATTTAACCTTTTCTAATTTATTAAATACTCAAATTAAGTTAATTATGGACCATATGTTCATAGTTAATTTAATTTATTGCAAAACAAAATTCACCACACGTCATAAAGCATATAATAAAAGAACAGATGTGGCAAAATAAAATAGTCACCTGAAAATGACTTTATCAAATCAAATTGTGACACATGTCACATGGACCTCACACAAGAAGAAAACAATTTGTCATCAAATTAAATGATGAAAATTTGGTAAGTAAAATATAATTATCAATTTAATCATTAAAAAGACAACTATCAATTCTCATTAAAAATAAATTAGAAACTATACAAATATTATTTTTGAAATATTAATTTTAATTAAAGAATAATATTTTAAAGGTTAAGAATATTTGAATATGTCTATAAATATTAACTTAAATTAAAGAATAATATTCATAAATTGTAAAACTATCCAAATATGTCTCTTTTAGTACTCCTATAAAGAGGGTGTCCTTCGCTTTCAAAATTACACTAGCAAACATGGAGAGACTTTCATACTTTGAGAACAATTAAAAAAAAAAAATTATCCCCTCAAGGATTCAAAAAGTTTTGCAAAGCGTTCAAAGAACAATATCAAGTTCAAAGATTTGAAGAGATTTAGCATTCTGCCATTGATAGACATGAGCCAAGTCAAGCTCCTCACAAGAAGAGGATTAAAAAGAAATCATGCCTCTTTCTTCAAATTAATCAAATTTCAATCTGGTCATAAATTTCTCTTGAAGAGAAAGTTTTGTATGCTGTGGCATATCTTGGGAAGCTACTGGTATGTATCTTGGAGGATAGAGCAGTGATTACTTATGTGCACTGGTTTAAGATTGGAAAGAAGGATCCAGGAAGTGTTTTCCCATGCTTCAATCAACAAATCAATGCTACAATTCTTCTGAATTTATTCATTTCATATGAGTCAGATTCCTAGTGTTGCTTGGTTGGATATTTTCGTACATATATTAACATGAATGTGTTTATGTCCTAAAATTTATAGCTGAATTGTAGTAAATCGATTGTTTTAAGATTTGATATGTTCCCATTCACATAATAGCCAAATTTATCACTAATTTATTTTATCACTTTGTCCTCCCAAGTAATTCAACCCTCAGGACACATTTCTCAGCAAGATGACCATGAAGAGAAGTTGCTAATGGCGCAGAGAACAAACTCAAAACTGATCTCCGTGACCATGGGATCTTTGACAGCAACCTCAAGCAATATCTGCCATGGCTGGAATTGATCCTGGCACACATTCCATGATGAAGAATAATGACTTTATATGTGGAATGAATGGCATCTGTCCTCCATGAGTCTTCTAATAGGTTATGATAAACTTATACTTTATCGTTATAAATCATGATTAGTTGGATAGAACCATGGTTAAAGTGAATCATCTATCACATAGTACCATGAAAGAGAGACGGCGTGCAGTTTCAGTTTCATGCCTCGGCCGAGCATCTTGAACTAGTTCCAGGAGCCTGGCCCCTTCATAAAGTGCCAGGGCAGGCCGGGGCCCATCAGAGAGTTTGGTTAAGCCTTAATGACCCTTTTCCTGGCTATAGCAAGTCGAGACTAGGCAGAAAACTGAAATATTACGGGAACAAGGTAAAGCTCTAAACATACCATTTGGTGAGCTGTTTCTTTTAAGTATTTGATATGATTCCATTTTCATTTCAATTCAATCCCCGGATCCCATGACTACGGAGAGAAGTTAATGTACTAAGAATGAAGTTTAAATGAAATTCCATGATAGCATAACAAAAATTCAGAGTTGCCAATTGGTAAAACCTAAACCGAGAAAGGAAAATAACCCTTTCTCATGTTGTTCTTTCGACTACTTCATTTGTTATGATCATACGCCAAGCATTTTCCAGATGTAAAGAATGAAATTCAGTCTCTATAACATATGCCACTTGAATACCCAGTCCTGATCACCAAACTCAAAATAAATAATAAATAATAAATATAAATATAAATACAATTTAATATATATATATATGTGTGTGTGTGTGGGTGGGGAGGAGGAAAAAGATCATAAGGGCTTAGTTTTGGGTCAAGTAGAGGGTTGGAAGACTAGTATTGACTTGTTTGGAACACATTCAAGATGATTGGCTCTCGCACCCATGGAGATCTAAGGTCTTGGGCTTAAAGTCAAAGACCTTCCGTGAAGGCGGCTCACCTGCTTTTGGAAGATTGAATCACAATTCTGGTTCTCGAATTCCTTGATTCTCTGTATATATGTGTGTGTGTGTGTGTGTGGGGAGGAGGAAAAAGATCATAAGGGCTTAGTTTTGGGTCAAGTAGAGGGTTGGAAGACTAGTATTGACTTGTTTGGAACACATTCAAGATGATTGGCTCTCGCACCCATGGAGATCTAAGGTCTTGGGCTTAAAGTCAAAGACCTTCCGTGAAGGCGGCTCACCTGCTTTTGGAAGATTGAATCACAATTCTGGTTCTCGAATTCCTTGATTCTGTGTCTTCCCTTATTGGTGTGTTTCTTCGGTTTTTCCCTTGTTTTGTAACACTCATCAATTTTATCGAATTAAAAGGTAAAATGAAGAAATTAACAGGAATATATAGACGCACTCTTTTATGTAAAGTATAATCGTAGATGCATAGACCCTGAGAACTTGAGTCTGGTTCCTGATGGCTTTAGGTTTAGATCTCACATCTACACCATCAATAATCAAGGTGGATGCCATCCCTTGTTGGTTGTGCCTGTTACGCGAATTATATAACTAGATGCATGTAAAATAGAAGCAGAATAGGATCAAAAAGTTCCAATTCACTTGATTTTGCGCAGATCTGCCATCTCCAGGCCGTATTCATGTATGTTGTAATTCCATCTCTCCCAAGCATTGATTTCATATAATATAGTCGCTATATATAATTGCAAAACTTTCAAAAAATAAAAAATAAAAATCCATGGAGGAGCTAGAATTAAAAGAAGAAACAGGAAAAATATACCTTGTAGTTGGGGGTGGAGGAGAACCCTGAATATGTTGTATGAATATGAGGAATTGAGATGGCAGGGAAAGGGAGGAACAGCTGAAAATCATTGGAATGGGCGGCATTGGGAAAAAAATTTAAGTGTTTCCACCATAAGATTTTTATCCCAATCAGCCCATTCCTACAACTTCCAGTAGCTCCGATCTCTCTTTCCCTCTTCTCAGTCTCTTTCTCTGCTTCTTCTGCTTAGCCATGGCAATGGTTTTACATCTGTGATGAGATAGAGGACCTTGGGGCCTTCTTATACAGCCCACCTGCCCCTCCCCGGTCAATGCTCACCTACCATACAAAATTAGGTTTTGTGACATCATCCCCTTCTTAGCTTATTTGCCAATGTACCCCTATACTTTTTGCATATTGAGCCCACTACCTCGTTTTTTATGGTTCTTTCGTGGGGTTCACCTTGAGTCAGTTGGGAATTTACAATGAGAATAATTTATAGGAGCATCTTGAGATAATAATGATATTAGGATAGGATCACGTGCATGTTAGGGATGGAAGTATTTGAGTGGGGAATAACTTTTTATTTTTTTTAAGTCATTGATGAATTTAGATGAGGATTGTAGCCTCTAAAAGCATCAAATTTGAAGTACATATTCTATCAAAAACAGTCTATGGGATTGTTTTTAATCTGAAATTTGTTTAAATTAGAATAGAAAATAATGTAAAAGTGTTAGTTGAGTGTCATTCAAATTTAAAATCTTTGATTTTTATATTTTGACTAAACATCTTAAATATGACTTAACTTATGGTGAAATTTTTGAATTTTTTGATATAATTCATAATGGTTCATTCATAGAAATATGATTCTCCATAGGAATAAAAATGGGTAGGTTTGGCATATCATTCCTACTCCACCCCATTTACAAAAGCATAATCTCATTTTTTTTCTCAATGAAAAATTTAAATGGGGCAAGAACTATGATTTAAATAGGGCAAGAGAACTATGATTTAAATAGGGCAAGATCAGTATAAGAATTTCTTATATCCGCACGTCCTCCCTTTGCTCTGTTTAATATTTTATTTATTTATATTTTGAATTTTTAAAGTTTTTAACTATATTAAAAATAAAATATTTTATAAAAAAATAAATATTATAAATTTTTACAACTTCATTGTTTGAGAACTAATATTTTTTATTTTATATTTTATATGTATTAAAAAAAATAATAATAGATAAATAAATACAATTATTTTTTAATTTATATATATGAGGTAGAATGAGACAAGTCAATATTGAATTTGTCTTGGATTTTTTAAAAAAGTGTTCCAACCTACCCCTAACCCATTTATCTTCATATCTAAACCACACCTATGAAAGACTGCGAGGTGGACACCTAAAAACGCTCACCTGACTAGCTATCATTTGTAAATTAGTGGAGACCTAAAAACACCCACCTAACAATCATTTGTAAATTAGCAACCAATGACTCTATTCTAAAATGGGCACTGTCGTCCCAAGCGTTCCATCTCAGAAATACCCTGGGAAGAGGCATCAAAGATCTTTTGACACGTGATGTTGATGCAGCTAGCTAGTGCGCGGGCATGCCAAAGTCCATTTGGATTAAATCTCTACTAATCCACCTACTGGATATATAGCAAGTTGAGATGGGCTCAATTGATTGAATGGGGTTTGAGATCACCGTTCGCCACTATACTCCTGGTCTAACTGAATTGGGCAATAAGATAAAGGATCTAAACTACTGTATGTTCTTGGCTTGCGTTGAAGCATCAAGGACTCAAAGTCTCATAAAGGGAATAGTAAGCTAAGCTACAACTCCTATTGCATAAAGAATAAGTGGATTGAAAGAAGTAAAGATAAATAAAGTTGATCAACGTGTTTATTGGAGGTGGTTTCTAGAGATTAATGACTAAATTATTATCTATAAGTTAATCTTAAAAATATTTTTCTTCCATGATTTTGGCTGTATAATACTCTTCCTTCCCTTTTTTGCTTCTTTGACATCCCCTCTTCATTCTAATTCCCCTTTACTTCATTTTGATTAGCTTCTCTCCACTTCCTTTAGTCCTTTGCTCCCTTGTGATTCTCTTGCATATGACTATAGTAGATCTTAATTTTTTTTCCTCATCTTCATTTGTGGAATTATGCCCTCATGTGAGCTAATTTTCCTCCTATGAATGCTCCATCAGAATATTTTTATCATTCTTGTACAGTTTGACTTCATTCTATTCTATAAGTTTTATCCATAGCACTTGTCTATTTAGCTACCATTGCTCAGCCACTTAGCTGCACAACCAGCCTCCATTCTTGCATAGTTAGAACATAAGATACGTCTTCTTCCAGAATTTTTAGCAGAAATATATCTCCATATCCCTTTTTCTCTTTAGTACTATTTACTTTCCTTGCTTTTGGTGGAATCTTGGAAAAACCTATCCGACTCCTAAATCTCTCTTAAGGGTGCATGCATCTCCTAGGCATATTAGATATTAATATGCCTTTTAAAACTTATTCTAAGGTGAGAAGCAAGTAGAGATCATACCTCAGATTTGGATGTTTCCAAAATCCTTTTCCCAATTAATAAAGAACGATCTTGAAGACTTAGAGATCTTCCTCCTAATAGGACTTCTCTCTAGAAGGATGAAGGCTAGAGTTTTCTCGTGGACTTAAGTGACTTGAGTTTATCTTGGGCTTAGATCATTTAATTTAATCAATTGGTCCTAATTAGTTAATTAAATCTATTAGGTTCCAATTAATTAATTAACTAAATCTAGAAAGATAATTTATATGCTCCTGGGTAATCTTGCATTTTTACTAAATATCTCTCTAAATAACATGCCACCAAGGAGCGTGAGCTCGACCATGGACGACTCGGACCCATAAGAAAACTCTATTAGGATCTACCCTTAAAAGTATGACATGATGTCACCAAATAAGTTTTCTTTAATATATACTTATATATATTATAGTTTTTGTTTCCACTTTACTACCCATGATTGAATTATTACTTATATGAGTCTTCACACTTATATCACTTGTATCGTATGTAACTTAGATGCATTAAAAGTTATACAAAAGTGTAGGGAATACCCAGATTACTTCATTCCCATCCTTGAACCATTGGGGCATATGCAATCTATTCCTAGGACTCTCTATATCTATGCATATTAGAAAACAAGGCATTTAAAAACAACCTTGGATATAGAGATTAGTGGTTTATATGTGATCTAGATGTTCCTAGATCAATTTCAATGTGGTGAAGTCATGCAAAATGTATAGTAGGTCTCAATAACCAAGCAATCTTTTGTCCCTTCACATTTTCTCATGAATCTAAGCACTAGAGGAGGGTGATCTTCTCTCTAAGGGGAGGCTAGGCTTTTCTCTCTAGAGTTTAAACAAAAAAGTGTAGAGAATGAAATCCTAAACTCATAAGAAGGTTTATATGGTCTTCCCTATGTGCTTAAGTGACTTGAACTCAATTTTTCTTAGGTCACTTGATTTAACCCGCTTGGGTCCTAATCAATTAATCATCCTTATTGGATTTCAATTAATTACTTAGCCCAATCTAGAAATACCATTCATGAAAGCTAGTGCAACCTTACATTTGTACCAAAACATCCTTATGTACACCTATGAATTAGAAACCCAAATATCCCTAAAATGTGGTGTCACCGTGAATGAGGAGCCCAAGCAGGGGTCATTAATACCCATAGGAAAATATTGGTTTTCTCATAATTTAATTTTGAAGATGATTTAACATTCCATTATATAGAGCTAATTGCACTCCAATATCCTATGATATTACAACAAGATACAACTTAGGTTTGTGCTTGATCGAACTTCTCCATTGTACCAAAATACTTAAGCCTAATATGTAGTAGCTTTGGCTAAGAAAGATCAGAGAAAAAGCTACTACAACTTTTGTAGTATTCCGGGTATCGTCCACATGGATTGGCTTATGGGATTTGTTAATAATAGGGTAAATGAATTGCTTTTGTTTGAATCCTAAACTGAAAAATAATATGTGAATGAAGTGAAACTAAGTAAAAGAACTAAATTAATAACAAAAAAAAATATTGATTTTTAATTCAATTAATTCAAGTATGGGGCTTTCCACAATCTAACTTAAGGTATAGAAATAGAGAGAACAAGGGTTTCTCAAGTAAAGTGATCTTATGGTTTTGGGATCCTTTGCCACTCGCGATCAACTTGAGTTCTATAACTCAAAATTGCATATGAAACCTAATTTTTTTCTTTTTAAAATAGATTCCTAAAACTATCAAATGAATAAGATTGATTACTGGTTTAAGGTTTGACTTTTTAACCTTTCCTACTTCTTATAGCTTTGTTTTGGGTCAAATAACAATAGGGAAGATGAGGATAACTAATGATCAAGAGCTACCAAGAATCACTAGTATTAGGTCATCACTTACCATATCATTCCCTAAACTAACTCACAAGGATATGATTAAAAAAAATTGATAAATTGTCACACAACCAATAATTAATCTCATTGTTATAATAATTTACCCATTGTTCCTATAAGTTTCTAGCCCTTAGGTTTTCATGTTTTAAGCCCCAAGTTGGCTTTTTAGCCTCTCATGGGGGTGATGTCACATTCACAATCCAAAATAGGGTAAAAATTCATAATTTGAATAAAAAGAAACTAAAAACAATATATTTAATAAAGAAAAAAAAGAAAACAAACCAAACTTCTTGTCTTCTTCCACCTCTAATGTCAAACTCTCAGGAAAAAAATTCAAGATATCTAAACCCTAGAACTAAGAGAGTTTATATAATATCATCAATTACCTAACATGTGGCACATTCTCATTGGACTCTTATTACAAAATAATTACCTAAAAATGATAAAAAAAAATTAATAAAATGGAAATTTCTAGTCGTGTGGGATCTACTTAGGGCAGATGGAGTGCACTAGATGCAATTCCCGAGGTAGAGGAGGTGAAACATCAAAGTGGTAGTGGATGAATTCGAAATTGGATTTCGAATTCATAAGTTGAACTTTGAAATGACCCTTCAACTTTGTGCAGTTGTCTTCAAATGACCATAACTTCTTCATTGCAACTCTTATTTGCACACCATTTGACGCATTGGACTTTTGACTTTCCGAGCTTCGAAAAATATATAGTATGTCTAAAATGGACTCTGGGAAGTGCTCCAAATTTATCCTCAAAGTTAGAGTATAAGTTGTCACCAGATTTTGAGTTCTAAATTTCCATGCAGTTGAATCTTGCTTCATGCCTCATTTCCTATGTTTTCTTGTCTTCTTTCTTACTCTATAATGGTCACTTCTCATATTCCAAACTCATGATATCCTTGTATTGCCTTTCTTTATGGTTCATGAGTCTTGACTCGCTTATTTCCTCATTTAGCCCTTTCTTGATCTTTTAAAATCTAAAGTGATTCAACTTGCACCATTTCTTCCCTTGAACTTGAGATAAATCTCCAAAATACAAGTTAAACTCATGGTTAGAGCCTTAGTATTGATTTAGGCCAAGTTGGGTGATTTGAGTGTCCTTTAGTGCACAAATCATATCAAATATGTGCCATTAGAGCACATATTTTTTGCTCCAATCAATGCCTACTATCCATTGCATGTAAACTCCACATGAGCTAGTACTCATAATTTAACAAAGTATGTGTTATCATTGTGTCAAAATTACCTCTTCAACCCTTGAGTTACAGATCCTTCTATTGTGTAATCAACTGACATACTCTAGTTCACATGCCTTAATAAGTGATAACCCATTCATTATATAAGGAATATATGATCATCTTAGGTTTTACCCATAGGTTAAAGTCATCATTGACCTTAGTACTAGCTTAATATTCTCTCAAGATTAAGAGTCTATGCAATATAATAGTTTAGTGAATTATGACTACCTGATAGTAAATATCATGATTCATCATAAGTTCTATCCAATGTGTAATCATACACACTACTAGACTCACCATAGCAAAACCATCCTGGTGACCATGACAAGTCATCCCTTCAATTAGGAGGTAATGCACTAGAGTCTCTAATGGATTGTCATATCCATGAACTGATTGTGAACTACTCATAATCTTGTAAGAAAACCATGACTTCGATTTTTCTATGCAACTCCTAATGCATCTAAGTCATGTACTATACAAGTGATAGGGCATGAATGCTCAAATAATAATTATTGCAAAAAATATAGAAAGAGGGAACCAGAATTGTAAATAAATAAGTTTATTAGTGAAACTATGTTTTGCTACATAATTTCATGCTTTGAAGGACTCTATCCTAATAAACTCCCACTAGCCTTAAAACATATTGGAAATGCATTCGATGCCTATGTTATCCCTATGTTCATCAAAGACTTTAGTAGATATAGTTTAGTTGAAAGGATGCGCTAAGTTCCCCACATAATGAACCTTCTACATAGCTACATCTCCTCTCATCACTATCACTTGATACATGAGATACTTCCTCTGTATGTGTTTACCTTCAAGTGTTTTCTTAGTTCTTTATATTATGTCATCTCTTCATTATTATCACAAAATAATAGCAATGGCAGTAAATCCACTTCCTTTGTTACTTCAGATGTAGCAACATACTTAGCTTCCATAATAAAGTCATCAATTTAGGTTGCTTCACACCTTTTTAACTAACAATCCTACCACTTAGAGTGAACATAAACCTAGAGGTAGACTTGTTAGAGTCTCTATCAGATTGAAAGTCAAAATCTATGTACCCAAGTGGTAACAACTTATACGTTAGCATATAATCTTCATTCTCCAAAGATACTTGATTATATGTTTAACTATCATCCAATGCTTTAGTCTTGGATTGGACTAATATCTACTCACCATGCCTACAACAAAGCAAATATTTTATCTAGTACATAGCATCACATACATAATGTTATCCATTGTAAAGGCATAAGGCATTACCTTTATGCAATCTTTCTCTTTAGATGTCTTAGGACAATGATTCTGAAAAAGAGGCGCTCCATGAATCTAGGGTAACAGACATTCCTAAAGTCCCGCATAACATATTTGACCATATTCTTGTTAATGTAAGTAGCTTGAGACAATGTAATTTTCTTATTCTTGTGGTCCTTAAGGACCTTAATCCCAAGAATATATTACATCTCACCTAGATCTTTCATTTGAAACTAAATAGATAGCTAGATCTTGACTAATGTCGATAACTCTACACCATTCCCAATGAGTAAGATGTCATCAACATACAAGATTAAAAAAATCATCATGCTTCCTATGTCTTCTTGTACACATAAGAATCATCCTCATTTGGATCAAAATAAAGAGTCTTGATTGCCTAATCAAAATTTATTGTTTCATGATTGAGATGTTTAATTTAATCCATAAATGGATTTATGCAACTTGCATACTAAGTGCTCTTAACCTTTTGTTATGAAACCATTTGGTTGCATCATATAGCTACTCTTACTAAGAAAACCATTCAAGAATATTGTCTTGAAATCTATTTGTTGTTTTTCATAATTGAGATGTGCCACAATGGATAGAAGTACTTTAATGAATTGGTGCACATCTACCAACAAGAAGGTCTCATCATAGATGAAACTAGGTTTTTGATTATAACCCTTAACTATAAGCTTAGTCTTACATGTCTTAACTTTTCCATCTACTCCTCTTTTGCTCTTGTAAACCCACTTACACCCTATGTGTTTTATCCCTTCAGGTGCCTTTACAAGACCCTAAACTTTGTTAGAACACATAAATTCTAACTCTTCCTTCGTAACCCTTTGCCATAGATGAGCATCAACATTGCTCATTGCTTTATCGTAATCTATAGGATCGATCTCATATTCCTTTTTGAATGACCTCGAAAGACTTTCCCAAATACATGAACCTATTCAATTGCATAACAACCTTCCCACTATAATGAGGCTCTCATATACTAGACTTGTCAAGAATGTCAAGTGCAAAAACCTTTGCACCTATAGTTTTTTGTGCTATTGTGGGGATGTCTTCAAGATTTCTTTAGTTTATATCATATTTTGTCTTATTACATACCATATAATCTTTTTCCAAAAACTTGGAATTTATGCTAACAAATACCTTATGATCAACCTGATTATAAAAGTAATGTCCTCTCGTGTTTTTTTTTGGATAACTTACAAATTGACATACATCTTGCCTTACTTCCAACTTGTCCATCTTTTATTTTAACATGAGTTCTAAACACCCTTAAATATACATGTGTCACAAACTAGGTTTATGACTTGTCCATATCTCTGTGGGAGTCAAAGGTACTAAGTTAGAAGACATTAGATTAAGTAGGTAAGCCATAATATTCTTTAAGGGATATCCCTAAAAGGATATAGGAAGTGATGAGAAACTTATTATGGATCTCATTATGTTTATTAGAGTTTGACTTCTTCTTTCCACTACTCTATTTTTCCATAGAGTTCCAAGTACACTTAATTGGGATATAATCTCATGCTCCTTAAAGAAAGAATCAAATTGATTAAACATATACTCACCACCTCAATTAGATCAAATTACCTTAATATCTTTACCTAATTGGTTTCCTAATTCTACCTTAAATTCAATTTATTTAAGGCATCAGATTTCTTATGCATTACATAAATATATCCAAACCTAGAGTAATCATTTGTAAAGTTAAGAATACTCATACCTTCCCCATGCATAGACATTAAAAACCCAACACACATCAATATACACTATCTCCCAACATTCCTTGGCTCTATATCCTTGCATATTTACTAAAATGTCGTTATGTACACAAGTGAACAAAGAACTCAAATAACCCTTATAAATCATGTCATCAAGGAATACGAGTTCAAGTGGGGATCATTGAAGCTCATAGGCAAATATTGGCTCCCTCGAAATCTAATTCTAAAGTTGACTCCACATCCCATTATAGAGAGTTAACTACACCTCGATATCTTATATAATTACAATGAGACACAAATGCTCTAGTTCATGATCTACTATCCATTATATGTAGGCTAATCTAACAAGGTGAATGTTATCAATCTTTCAAGACCACCTTTATAATCATTGAGTCTCAAATCCTCCTATTACGTGATCACTTAACATACTTCAACTCACATAGAGTTGATGCTAAGTTCTAAGTAAGAAACTACTTCAATCTTCGTGAGATGTCATGATGCATTTATTAAGAATATCTATGGTAATCTACTTCCATAAATAATGATTCAATCCATAAGTCTATATGATCAAATTTAAGGTCTCATCTATAGGTCAAAGACTCATGTTGATTTTGGCACATACTCAATATTCTCTCAAGGTTGAGAGTCTATGCATTATAGTAGTTTGGTAAGTCATGACAATTGATAATCTTACATCATAATTCACCATAGGTCCTATCTAATATGTAATCTTACATACTAATTCACTCACCATGGGAAACTCATTCTGACGACCATGACAAGTCATCATTTCAATTAGGAGGTAATGCACTATAGTCTCTACTAGATTACTCAAATCCATAATCAATTGTAAACAATTTATCATCTTGTAAGGAACCCATGACTTGTATCTTCTATGTAATTCCTAATGTACTCAGGTCATATACAATGCAAATGAGCATATATGCTCATATAACCAGTTAATGCATGTGTGATAATCAACTGAACAAGAAACATAAATAAATAAATTTATTAATGAATTTAAAAATGTTAAATAGTGTCATACTTTCCAAGGCTTTATCCTAACAATTTTGGGTGTTTTATTGCTTTTGAATTTTATTTAAAGGGTATTTGATAAAATTCATTATTTATTATTTAATGATTTAAGTTGATTTTTAAGTTAAATTCCTTACAAATTATTAACTTAAAACCTATTATTTCGTTTTTATTAAGTATTAAGGTTGTTTTGTAAATTAAGTAACATTTTTTCATAAATTATCAAATTTATATATTTAGCCTCATTAATTTTACTTAATATTTACCTTGACTAGAATTAAGAGTTAAATGTATTTGTTAAATATCCCTATTAAAAATATTATACATAGATAACATAAATTTATTATAAATAAAAAATAGGTGGTGAATGTGAAGTCATGATTGTAAAAGAAATTCTTACTAGATGTGAGCAAATAAGAAAAGATATTCGAGATTCATAATAAGTTAATTATTTCAACCTTTTAATTTTAAGTTGTGACACATTTTACCGAATATGTTTAATTTATTTAATAACTTAATAATCAAGTTAACTAAAAAATAAGAGAGTGTTTGATAAATCAATTTTGTAACTAAATATGATTTAATTAATGACTTAATTTAAATTATTTAAATATATTATATGTATGTTTGATAAAATAACTTAATATTATAACTTAAGGTAAAAGTAACTTTAGGTGTAGTTTGGATATATTTTTTGCTGTTGTAAAATTAGAATAAATGTGACTCAAATAAAAGTAGGGATAACTATGTATTACTTTAATAATATATATATATATATATAGAGAGAGAGAGGGGGGGGGGAGGGAAGAAATCAAAGAGAAGTGTTGAGAGAATGAAAGAAAGAAAGAGAGAGAGAATGAAAGAAAGAGAATTTCTTTCTTTCTTCTCGGGATGCTTCTTACATGGGGTGTAAGAAGCCTTTTATAGGCTTCACAATATGAACTCCCATTACTCATCTTAAAGATGAGTAAATGGAGTTCATAAATGACCATCAATGTGGTCATTCACCACTTCATTTACAACACTCCCCCTTGGATGACCACCATATTAAAAGAGTATGCCTCATTAAAACCTTGCTAGTAAAAAACGTTAAAGGAAAAACCTAGCGAAGGAAAAAGAGTACAATATTCTTTTCTTGGTATATTAGGACTGCCTCGTTAAAAACCTTGCCAGTAAAACCCAACAGGAGAAAACCTGGACGAAGGAAAAAAAAGAGTATAGTACACTAACACCCTTTTACAAGCATACCCCCCTCATGTTGATATCCTTGAGTTGACGCATTCCAATATTGTGTATTAACTTCTTGAATGTTGAGGTTGGCAATGATTTTGTGAATAAATCTACTAGATTATCACTTGAGCGTATTTGTTGCACATCAATTTCACCACTCTTCTGAAGTTCATGTGTATAAAAGAATTTTGGTGAAATATGTTTAGTTCTATCTCTTTTAATATAACCCCCTGTTATTTGTGCAATGCATGCAACATTTTCTTCAAATAATATTGTCGGGTCACCTTTGATAGAAGAGAGTCCACATGATTCCTGAATATGCTGGATCATAGATCTTAGCCATATACATTCACGACTTGCTTCATGAATTGCTAGTATTTCTGAATGATTTGATGATGTGACCACCATTGTTTGTTTGACAGATCTCCATGAAATAGCAGTACCATTGCAATTAAACACATACCTTGTTTGTGACCTACCTTTATGTGGATCTGAAAGATATCCTACATCTGCATATCCAAGCAATTGTTGCTTTGATTCCTTTGAGTAAAATAAACCCATATCAGTAGTTCCGCGAAGATAACGCAATATATGTTTGATACCATTCCAATGTCTTCGAGTTGGAGTGGAACTGTATCTTGCTAATAAATTGACAGAAAAAGTAATGTTTGGACGTGTATAATTGACAAGATACATAAGTGCACCAATAGCACCAAGATATGGTACTTCAGGACCAAGTAACTCTTCATCCTTTTAGTAAGGACGAAATGGGTATTTTTTCACATCAAGTGATCGAACAACCATTGGAGAACTTAAAGGATGCACTTTATCCATATAGAAACGCTTCAAAACTTTCTTAATGTATGTTGATTGATGTACTAAAACTCCATTTGGAAAATGCTTGATCTACGAGCCGAGACAAAATTTTGTTTTTCCAAGATCTTTCATCTCAAATTCCCTTTTCAAGTAATTTGTTGTTCTTGTGACCTCTTTAGGAGTTCCAACAAGATTTAAGTCATCAACATACACTGCAATAATTGCAAATCTGGTTTCTGATTTCTTAATGAAGATGCATGGGCATATAAGGTTATTCACATACCCTTTTTTTAGCAAGTATTCGCTAAGGCGATTGTACCACATGCGTCCCGATTGCTTTAATCCATACAAGGATCATTGTAACTTGATTGAGTACATACTACGAGGCTTTGTACTATTTGCTCTAGGCAATTTAAATCCTTCAGGGATTTTCATGTATATCATTATCCATGGATCTGTATAAATATGTTGTAATAACATCCATGGGATGCATATCCAGTCCTTCTAAGACTGCCAAACTAATTAAGAAACGAAATGTGATTGCGTCCATAATGGGATAATATGTTTCCTCGTAGTCAATACCAAGTCTTTGCGAGAAACCTTGTGCTACTAATCGCGCTTTATATCTTATGATCTCATTATTCTCATTGTGCTTTCGTACAAATACCCATTTGTACCCAACAGGCTTTACATCTTCAGGTGTTTGGACTACAGCTCCAAAAACTTCTCGTTTTGTTAATGAGTTTAACTCTGCCTGTATAGCTTCTTTCCATTTTGACCAATCATTTCTATGTCAACATTCTTCCACATTTCGCGGTTCGGGATCTTCATCATTTCTTATGATATCAGAGGCCACTTGGAAAGCAAAAATATTGTTAATAACAATATTATTTCGATCCCATTTTTCTCCCGTGTGTACATAACTTACTGAGATCTCACAATTTTCAGGTACCTGTGCCTCTTCAAGGGCTTCTCGTTCAATATGTGCCTCTTCATAGGCTTCTCGTTCAATATGTGCCTCTTCATGGGCTTCTTGTTCAATATGTGTCTTTCATGGGCTTCTCGTTCAATATGTGCCTCTTTAGGGGCTTCTTGTTCAATATGTGCCTCTTCAAGGGCTTTCTGCATTATTTGTGCTTCTTCTAGGGCTATAGATTTATCAATTTTAAACTGATCAGTCATTTTGATGGCCTCTTCTAGAGTGCCAAGTTTTTCTTGGGTTCTCCTCTTCCGGGGAGTTACATCCTTTGAGCCGACAGGTTTACCACGCTTCAAGCGTATCTTAGATTCATTTGTTAACTGTCATTCAGGGACATCAATCCGTGCTGGAGTATTTGCAGTTGGGGTATGTGACTTTGTCACTTTCTTTGTATCAATGAATGCATCTGGTAATTAATTTGCAAGATTTTTCAAATGAATGATCCTTTGAACTTCTAGTTCACATTGATTTGTACGATGATCAAGATGGGTCATAGTAGATGTCTTCCAACTAATTTCTCGTTGTTCTTCAGGAATCAACTTTTCTCCCCCTAATGACGGGAAAACACTCTCATTAAAATGACAATCCGCAAAGTGGGCTGTAAAAACATCGCCTGTCAAAGGTTTAAGATATCTTATGATAAATGGAGAATCAAAACCTACATAAATCCCAAGTCTTCGTTGGGAACTCATTTTAGTGCGCTGTGTGGGTGCAATTGGTACATATACTGCACAACCAAAGATTCGTAAGTGAGAGATATTTGGTTGTTTTCCAAGCACAAATTGTGAAAGGGAGTATTCATGGTAAGTTGTAGGTCGAATACAGACTAAAGCTGCAACATGCATAATAGCATGTCCCCAAGCGGAAGTAGGTAATTTGGTTTTCATTAGTAATGGTCGAGCTATTAATTGGAAACGTTTGATGAAGGATTCTGCTAAACCATTTTGGGTATGAGTATGAGCAACGGGATGCTCAATATTTATCCCTACTGACATGCAATAGTCAATGAATGTTTGAGAAGTAAATTCACTAGCATTATCAAGATGTATTGTCTTAATTGGATAATATGGAAATTGTGCTCGTAATTTGATTATTTGTGCAAGGAGTCTAGCAAAGGCAACGTTATGTGTAGAAAGGAGACAAACATGTGACCACCTAGTAGAAGCAATTATTAAGATCATAAAATAACAGAATGGTCCACATGATAGATGGATAGGCCCACATATGTCCCCATGTATTCTTTCTAAAAAGACTGGTGACTCAGATATGACTTTAGTAAAAGATGGTCTGATTATCAATTTATCTTGTGAGCAGGCAGCACATGAGTATTCATTGGGCAAAAGAATCTTCTGGTTCTTTAGTGGATGCCCATGTGAGTGTTCGATTATTCGGCGCATCATTGAAGACCTTGGGTGACCTAGCTTGTCATGCCAGAGGACAAAAACTTTTGGGTCATTGAACTTCTGGTTTACGACAACATATGATTCAATAGGCTTTATAGTTGTATGATACAACCTTGAGGAAAAAGCTGAGAGTTTTTCCATTATTAGCTTTTGGCCAGATATAATGGAAGTAATGTAAAGATATTCTACATTATCTTCATTCATAGTTTCAATATGATATCCATTTCTGTGGATATCTTTAAAATTGAGCAAATTTCTTCTGGATTTGCTAGAATATAAAGTGTCATTTATATGGAATCTAGTTCCATTTGGCAATGTTGTGTTTGCTCTTCTAGAGCCTTCAACTAAGTTTGTAATACCAGATATGGTATTTACATTAGCTTTTATTAATGTCAATTCGAGGAAATATCTTTTATCTCAAAGAATTGTGTGCGTGGTCGCACAGTCTGCAAGACATACATCATCCTCATTCATCTTGAGACCAAATAATGCATGGATTTCAAATATAACAAAAAAAAGCAAGGCATAATGTAAATAACAAAGTATATCAGATGTAAATATAAGATATAATAATATATTATTTCATATATAAAGTAACATCAATCAATGTTAATTTTCTCATCATCTATCAAATGGTCTGTTTTTTCATTGGGACCTTCAAAGAAATCAATGTCATAGTAGGTTAGGTCCAATCCATCACCATTGGTAAAGTTCATCTCTATCTCTTTTCCCTTTGCTTTTATTGATGCTTGGTAAAGGCTGACCAAATGTTTGGGCGTACGACAGGTACGCGACCAATGCCCTTTCATACCACATCTATAAAATTTATTCTCATGGTTCTTAGGAGGTTTATCTTGTAAATGCTTCCCATTTTCTTGTTTTGTCTCAATATCGTTCTACTTCTGGTGGTGCAATGAGGCTTTCATTTTCTGAGAATTATTACTATAAGAACCATGGTATCGGGGATTTCTTCCACGACCACGTCCTCGTCCTCGTCCACGTCCACGAGTTTGGGACGATATTGCATTCACTTCAGGGAATGGTTCAGATCTAGTTGGATGAGACTGGTGATTTATCATCAAAAGCTCATTATTTTGTTTAGCAACAAGAAGACATGATATTAATTCAGAATATTTTTTAAATCTACGCTCTCGATATTGCTGCTGTAGGAGCACAATGAAACATAGTAAAAGTTTTCTCTAACATGTCTTCTTCTATGATTTTTTTCTCCACACAACTTTAATTGAGAGCTGATTTTGAAAAGTGCGGAGTTATATTCACTAATAGTTTTAAAATCTTGCAACCTTAGGTGCATCGAATCATATCGAGCTTTTGGGAGAATCACAGTTTTCTGGTGGTCATATCTTTCCTTCAAATTACTCCATAGAGTAAAAGGGTCCTTTACCGTAATATACTCATTTTTAAAACCTTCATGGAGGTGATGGCGAAGGAAAATCAATGCTTTTGTGCGATCCTGCAAGGATGCTTGATTTCCTTCTTTGATCGTAGCTCCAAGGTTCATTGCATCAAGATGTATTTCAACATCAAAGATCCAAGATAGATAGTTCTTTCCCGAAATGTCAAGTGCCACAAATTTGAGCTTTGTGAGATTCGACATTGTCAAATAACTTCATATATATGGCAAAACAATATTATTAGAATCAATTATAATAAATTGATAGCATTGGTATAACTTTGATTGTAAACAAAATCAAATAATTTGTTTATAACTTTTAACAATATGTAACAAAATAAATCAACAATAATATAAATATATAAAATTTTATTCTATATAAATAACTTTAAGTTTAAGCTACGAGAATTACCTTCAGAGCAATTCGTGCTAATAATGTGTTGTAAAATTAAAATAAATATGACTCAAATAAAAGTAGGGGTAACTATGTATTACTTTAATAATATATATATATATATATATATATATATATATATATATATATATATATATATAGAGGGGGAAGGGGGGAAGAAATCAAAGAGAAGTGTTGAGAGAATGAAAGAAAGAGAGAGAGAGAATGAGATGAAGAGAATATCTTTCTTTCTTCTCGGGATGCTTCTTACATGGGGTGTAAGAAGCCTTTTATAGGCTTCACAATATGAACTCCCATTACTCATCTTAAAGATGAGTAAATGGAGTTAATAAATGACCATCAATGTGGTCATTCACCACTTCATTTACAACATTTGCCTTTTATTTTTAAATTAGAGAATAATAGTAATTTTTCTATAAAATATAAAAACTTTTTGAGACTTACCTTAAAAGAGATAGAGGCTTTTTTAAGAACAATTAAAAAAAATTGGAAT
This sequence comes from Vitis vinifera, assembly GCF_030704535.1. NCBI lineage: Eukaryota > Viridiplantae > Streptophyta > Magnoliopsida > Vitales > Vitaceae > Vitis > Vitis vinifera. Next base: position 19,709,967 of record NC_081818.1, read on the forward strand.
ATTAAAAAAAATTCATTACTTCAAATTTTAAAAAAATTAATTTTTTTATAAAGATAGTGTAAGTATATGCTTTTTATATAATAACCGCTATATTTTATTGAATATACTATTATTTTTATTTTAAAAAATAGAAAATAAAAAATGTATGTAAAACAAGACTTAATAAATTCATTATTTATTATTTAATGATTTAAGTTGATTTTTAAGTTAAATTCCTTACAAATTATTAACTTAAAACCTATTATTCCGTTTTTATTAAGTATTAAGGTTGTTTTGTAAATTAAGTAACATTTTTTCATAAATTATCAAATTTATATATTTAGCCTCATTAATTTTAATTAATATTTACCTTGACTAGAATTAAGAGTTAAATGTATTTGTTAAATATCCATATTAAAAATATTATACATAGATAACATAAATTTATTATTAAAAAAAATAGGAGGTGAATATGAAGTCATGATTGTAAAAGAAATTCTTACTAGATGTGAGCAAATAAGAAAAGATATTCAAGATTCATAATAAGTTAATTATTTCGACTTTTTAATTTTAAGTTGTGACACATTTTGCCGAATATGTTTAATTTATTTAATAAATTAATAATCAAGTTAACTAAAAAATAAGAGAGTGTTTGATAAATCAATTTTGTAACTAAATATGATTTAATTAATTATTTAAATATATTATGTATATGTTTTATAAAATAACTTAATATTATAACTTAAAGGTAAAAGTAACTTTAGGTGTCGTTTGGATATATTTTTTGCCTTTTACTTTTAAATTAAAGAATAATAGTAATTTTTCTAGAAAATATAAAAACTTTTTGAGACTTACCATAAAAGAGATAGAGGTTTTTTAAGAACAATTTAAAAAAATTGGAATATTAAAAAAAAATCATTACTTCAAATTTTTAAAAATTTAATTTTTTTTTTTATAAAGATAGTGTAAGTATATGCTTTTTATATAATAACCGCTATATTTTATAAAATATACTATTATTTTTATTTTAAAAATAGAAAATAAAAAATGTATGTAAAACAAGACTTAATAAATTAATTTAATAACTTAATATTAAATAATGAGTATTATATTTTACTAAACAACCGATAGAATACTTTTTCTTAACAAGTGGGAGTATAATTCTTTTACAAGTGGAGATTAAAGTTGAATTATTCTTCTCCCAGTGGATGTTAAAGTTGAATCCACCATGCACGTACGTAGGTCAGTCTGTGCTAATATCAAAATTCTACTAGGGGGTGGATTGTAATTAGACAAAAGTTGAGGGACTTTTCATATTTTAAGAAATAGCGAGGACTGAAATCATACTAAGAATTAATATATTTCCGACTTTTCATAAAGCTCATGTGGATTCCCTGAAGCAATGGTGTTGGAATACCTCTGAAGCTTCATCGTTCCTGTCTTTTTTTCTTTTTCTTTTTCCTTTTTTTTTTTCTAATTATATTTTATACATTATTTTAAATTCTATAATGTTAATGATTAGGGCCAAACCACAATTTCGGCAAATTAACTTTTAATTTATAATAATAAATTTTTTAAAAATAAATTTAAATTATTATTTAGTTAAAGACTTAGGTGGTGTTTGCTTTTTGGCTTAATAAAAAAAGTCAAATATTTTGGCTTTTTCTATTCAGCTAAAAGTAACTTGTTGATACTATCCAACATAGCTAAAATGAGCTTATTATCAATAAGTTCAGTTTAATGATGTTGGTTGATGTCAATAAGTTACTTTTAGCTGAATAGAAAAAGCCAAAATATTTGACTTTTTCTATTCAGCCAAAAAACAAACACCACCTTAGTACTTGTTTGAATACATTTCATATTTTTTATTTTTAAAATTTTAAAAAATAATTTTTATATAAGATATAAAAAATTTTAGATTGTTTTAAAAATTAGTTAAGAAAATTTAAATTTCAAATAATTTTATCTTAACATGTTAAAATTTTAAAAAACATGAAGTGAATCTATATTTTCTTTTTATATATAAGATATACTATTTGTATATAGAAATTTTAAATTTTAAAAAGTAAAAAAGAAAATTGTATCTAAGCTAAGATGATATTTATTTTTTGGCTAATAGAAAAAGTTAAAATATTTGATTAAAAATAATTTGTTGATATCAATCAATATAAATAAAGTGGATTTGTTATCAATAAATTTAGTTTAATTATATACAAATTTATTTTAGTTATATCGATTGATATCAATAAATTATTTTTTAGCTAAATAAATTTTTTTAAATATTTTGTTATTTTTTATTCGATAAAAAAAACAAGCGCTACCTAAAACCGATTCATAATCTGTTTAGCTCAGCCATAAATTTAATTAAATTTCACTAAAAGCTCAACCAAACGAGGATATTTTTTTTAACCTTTAAAGACAAAGCATATGAAATGCAACAACAAAGAATAATTAAAATGTAAATTTTTTCTTAAATATTTTTAATATAAGATGTGATTTATATATATATATATATATAGAAGCAGTGGCAAAGAAGAAGAATAGCATAAAATTAAAAAGAAAAAAGAGAAGAAAAGAAAGGCTACGGAAAAACTGAAAAAGTATTCAAAGCATTGATTTGGGCGAGCTTTATGGTGGATTACAACTTTTCAAAAGCAAGGAACAGGACGGGGGTAGATGCCTTCTCTTTTTTACTTTTCAAAAAGGAGCATTGTTCCCCAAGAAAGGAGGTGGAGTGGCAGAATCTTTCACAATGAAAGAACCCGCGGATATATTTGGTACAATTGTGTTTCCAACCCATTCGACCATGATAATTAATGTAAGTTATCTCAAACCATTCATAATTGATTAGATAGATATGTGATAGTAATGGATAAAAATATTTATTTTTATCTTTATTCTACCGTTCTTCACATGATAATTTAATCATTTTTGAATTTTTTATTATTTTTTTAAAACTATTTTATAAATAATTGAAAAATCAATATTATTTTTTATTTTTAAATTATAAATAAACAAAAATTATATTAATGATTGAAAGACTATTTTGGAAAATACTTTCTAACAAAATGTTAATTTAAATAACTAAAAATTATATTTTACATTTATTTTTATCTTTTACATTTTAGAAGTAAATACTTTAATGATTAAAACAATATTTAAAATAGATATATTCACTATTTTGTTTTCTTTTGTACTAAAAAGTATTTTTAAAGTTTTTTTTACTATTATAAAATAAAAAGTATAATTTTTTTTTTTTAAATTTTCTTCTTTATTTTAATAACTTTTTAGACATGACTTTTAGTAATAAGTTATATAAAATGTTACAAATTTGTTACTAAGAATTTTTTTTAATGATTTGAATTAATTAAAAATTTATTAAAATTAATAAGAAAAAGAAAAAGAAAGAAAGGGGATGAATGGAGAGTTTTTATTTTAAATGCCCAATTAAAATATTTTCATGTGACCTAATTTTAGAAGTGAATTATATCAATACATAGTAGAGATTGAAATTTTCTTATATAAAAGGGTTGAAAGGTACATTTACCCATTTTAGATGAAAACAACTATATAAATTATGTTTGGGTTTGGTTTTAAAATGCTTTTCTAGTTTTTATTTTTTATTTTTTATTTTTATTTTTAAAAATAATTTTTATTTTCTATATTGTCTTTTTTTAAAAAAAATATGTTTAATTAAAAAATGAAAACTATTTTTAAAAATGAAAATTGAAAACCTTGTTTAGTACTATTTTTTTTATATGAAAACAAAAAAAATATTAAATTTCATTTATTCATTTATTATGTCACTGTACAATTGTATTACATTAACCGTACAAGAGAAATGTACTACGTGTACAAAGGTGTACAAGGATATCCTTTGTAAAAGATTGCAATCGATTATGAGTCATTCTTTTATTTTTCTTATCACCCACAAATTATACACATATGTCATGCATTTTAGTTAATTTCCACATGAAAATTCTAATACTTTCCCTAGTAATGATATTTGGGGAAATTTTTTTTGTCTTTAAGTCATCCACCATTTTCTCAATTAAACCATTGGAAATATGGTTAAACACTCCTATGTGGATACATAACTTAGAAGGGATATAAATTTGTGTCAATGTACAATGTATTACACTTATTGTGGAAGAGAAATGTACTAATTGTAAAAGATTTCAATTTATTCTAAACTGTTCCTTTATTTTCCTTGTCACCCAAGGATTGTACACCTATGTCATGCACTTAATTTAACTCACATGAAAATTCCAATATTTTCTCCAATAATGATACTCGGGGAAAAATTTTTTGACCCTAAGTCAGCCAGCATTTTTTCAACCAAACCATTGAAAACATGGTTGATACACCTACATGAACACATAACTTAGGAGAGATATGAAATTTGTGTCACTATACAAGGGTATTACACTAATTGTATAAGGGAAATGTGCCAAGTGTACAAGGCTCCTAATAGGTTTTGTATAATTTTTAAACAACTTGATTTTGACATTAAGACGATTATTGAAATTTTTTTTTAAACCAAACTATGCCATTAAGACATTCCTTACAAAAATTAACACATAGGAAATAAAATTAAAATCAATCATGTTTGAATTGTTCATTATAAGTAAATTAAATAAAATATATATTTTTACTATTTTGTCTTTATAAACATAATTTCATTGTTATCAATAGAGATTAAAAAATCATATTTAAATGGAATTAAAAATAAAAAATTATTTTTGTAACATTTTTGTTTTTTAAAATCATTAATTTAAATTATGAAATTTGTTTTAAAATTAAAAATATTTGTTGTAATTATAGTTTTGAAGATTTCATGATTTTTATCGTATTACTTTTTAAAAATTGTGGCTTTAATAAGAAAGTATTTATTTTAATGTTTTACATATTTAAATCTTTATTAAAAAATATTTAAGATTAGTGTGGGGAGCAATTAGGTAATTTTGAAATGGAGAAATTTTGAATATCTTGAAGACTTTAATTCCGCCAATTACCCTATTTACACTTTCAAAATTATTAGAAGGTTGGTAAATTAGTCTTGGAAATATTGTCTTTATTATATATATATATATATATACACGCATGTGAGCGTCTAATTTGTAAGTTAGGAAAAAAAAAATATTTTATGAGGTATTTAAAATTTATTTAATATATATGAGAAATAATGTACAACATATTTGCTAAGGTATTTAAAAAGTATTTGTTATATATTCTATAAGTTTGAAAAAAAAAATAATATTTGATGATATCTAATTTGCAAGTTAGAACAAACAAAGAATACTAATATTTTATGAGGTGTTTAAATTGTTTAATATATATGAGAAATAATATAAGTTTGAAATAAAGAATAATATTTATCATATATTATGTAAGTTTCCAAGGTATTTAAAAAATATTTACTATATATTATGTAAGTTTGAAAAAAAAGAATAATATTTGATGAGTTATTTAAAAGTTATTTACTTTAACCATTTATCTTTCATATTCAATTTGATGGAGAAAAATGCTTGGGAAATGATTTAACTTGGTTCCACTAATGAGAGAAGGGTAAAAGAGTCAAAGAGAGAATATGAAAGGTGAGGTGACCGGTACTTTTTTCATTTAATAGTCAAGGGTATTTTAGGGATTTTTTAAAGGCAATATCCTTCCTCTCAATTTCTACTCTTTCATTGGGTTTTGAGTTTAATTATGGGTGATAGGAGGACCTTACCTCAATTACCAAGCCTAACTGGGCTGAAAACACAATTCTCCTTATATATTTTTAGTGTGTATTTCTCATCAATTTGTCCCGTTCTAATGTATAAGTTTGAATTTAAACCTTTTTTTTAATCTAGAATTAATAGCCGAAGTTTATAATATTTGATAATTTAGATTTGCTTTTAAGAAATTTGGCAAGTTAATTAAAGGATAATGTTCAATGCACAACATTAATTAGAAAAATTCAAATAATTGAACTAAGAAAAAGATAATATGATATGAAAAAAAAATTAAAGAAGATGTTGCTAGAAGAGTACATGTGTTAAAGATTGTGTAAATTTATTGATCTCATATTGGAAAAGGATGACAACTTTTAATGCCTTGTATTAGAATTCAATTTCTATTTATGCACAATTTTATGGCTTTTTCTAAAAATTAATTTATAGTTCTAAATATGTTATAACTGATGCCCTTTTATTTGATTTTATAAATTTTATAATTTCCCAAAACTAGAGATCTACTCCATCAAAAACTCCCTAGAAAAGAAAACTTTCTCCAATTTTCTTCCCTTCCCTTATCTTGTTATTCTAAGAGGAATGTTCCTATGTAATGTTGAATTATGTTACTTTTGAGGAATGCACTTGGGAAGAGACCACTAACTATTGAATCCTGGAGGTAGGACATCTCCTTCTCTTGTTGCACTAAGACATAATCTCATACGAGGGAAGATGAACTTTAAGGTCAATGATTTTTCATGCCTCAGCCTAATCCAGTAAGTATTGCATTACTATTTGGTCTTTGCTTTACTCCCTGCACTTCAATTGGTAGTGCTTGCTTGCCTAATAAGTTAATTTTCCAACACTCTTATGTAGCAAAGGCTCATGGAAGCCTTCTTGGTTCACACTTGTCTTAACACCTCAATGATTGATCCCTTTAATGGAGCCTTTTCCAAGATGTGGAAGGAAAAGGTTTTTTTTTTTTTTTTTTTTTACCATGGATGTTGTGAACTTAGGATATCTTCTCACAAATCCTAAAATGGATAATGGATAAGATAAATTAACTACATGGGAAAATGGGAAATAAATAAGTTAGATATGTTATTCTTAGTACCTTATCAAATGAGTTATTTGACAACTATCGTTAGTTTAAAATTGTTAAAGACATTTGGGACACTATGAATAAGAAATACACTCTCAAAGATGTAAGGACCCAAAAGTATGCAATACAAGACTTTAGGAAGTTCTAAATAACTAAGGATAAAGGTGTTTAATCTCAAATCCATGACTACCACTTATTGATTAGTGACCTAGCTAATGAAGATATTAAATAACCTAAACTTTTTGTGGTTGCATACCTCATTAAGACTCTTCTTGATTCCTTAAAAGACTAGAAAAACAACATGAAGCTTTAAAGGAAACAAATGTCTTTAAAAGATGTTATTATCCACATCTAAATTGAAGAAATGGCAAGGCTGAGAAAGCTGAGGAGTTGTCCTCTAAGGCAAATGTGGTGAAAAAAATCCCACATCAAATAAGAATTATAGATTTTGAAAATAGGGCTTTAGGACTAAGCCTAATTCAAAAAATAAGGTCTAAAACCCTAAAATTAAGAAGAAAGGTAATTGATTTGTTTGTAGCAAGCTTGGGCATCATGTTGCATAATGTCATCATAGGAAGAGAACTAAGAAGCTAAACCCTAAGGCAAATTTAGCACAGATAGAGGTAATAGTTGTTGTGGTCTCCTTTGACTTGAATATGGTTACTAGGGTGAAGGATTAAGTAGTAGACTTTGGAGCTAGTAGGCACATTTGTGGCAATAAAAGTGCATTTACTTCCTATACTATAGTAAAGGAAGGGGATTGAGGAATGAGTGTTTATGGGCTATTATGGAGTTTCTTCTGTGATTGATAAAGGGAATGTTTCCCTCAAGCTGATCTTAAGCAAAGTTCCTACCCTAAGTGATGGCATTCACATGCCAGATATTCATTGGAACTTCATTGGAATTAGGAGTGAGAATCTTATTTGAGTCGATTAAAATTTTGTTAACTAATTAAATTTTGTTAACTAAAAATGATGTATTTTTTTGGAATGGAAATTCTAGTCATGATTTATTTATGTTGGGTGTTTTTGAAATAATTAATAATACTATTATTTTTATGTTTACTTAGTTGATTTATGTGATGTATGGCACAATAGACTAGGACATGTAATTTTGTCATATATCAAGAAAATAGTTAATATTGCTTTGATTCCTAGACTATCTTTACAAAACCATAAAATATGTGAATCATAAGTGAAGTTTAAAATCATAAAGAAGTCTTATAAAACTAAAGAATGAGAATCAAACTAGTAAGTTTAATTCATAATGACTAAGGAGATCTTAAAAATACAATGGCTAGAGGTGGAAAAAGATTCTATATGACTTTTAGAGATAACTACTTAAGGTATATAAGGGTATTCTTTTGAGGAACAAAAATGAAGTAAGATATGCTTTCATAAAATATAAGACTGAAGTAGAAAATAAACTAAGAAAATAAATAGACTCAAGACTGATAGAGAAGGAAAGTGTAAGTCAAATACCTTTAAATCCTTTTGTGAAGGTCATAAGAACTTTCACAAGACTACTCTACCTTGCTCCCCAAAATCTAATGGAGTAGTAGAAAGAAAAAATAGGATCTTAAAAGACATGATAAATGCAATGTGGGTAAGCTCAAGTATTTTTAAACTTGTAGTGGAAAGCTATTCTTTAAGCTTATTATATCCAAAATATAATACCCTACAAGAAAATTGGTAAAACACCATGAGCTATGGAAGGATTATGCACTTAACATAGCATATGTAGAAGTATGGGGTGTCTGGAAAAAGTACTCCTTAAATGTAAGAAATGAAAATTAGGTCCTAAAGCTTTTGATGCAATGTTCATTGGATATGCTAAAATAGTGTAAAATATAGGTTTATGGTAGTCAAATAAGATAAAAACCTAGTGGAAGTGAATAGTATAATGGATTTAAAAAATGTTGGTTTGTTTGACACTATCTTTCCTATGAAATCTAATGGTGAAGATCAAATTCAAAAGACAAGTAAAATGAGTCTAAAAATATCCTAAGATTGAACTAAGGAGAAGTAAAAGAGAGAGGAAAGAAAAGGACCCTACAACTTAGAAAGAAATGATATCTTCTCCAAAATGCACCTTTCTTGAAAGGGACTATTAATTGTGAAATTGAATCAATCATGTCTAACCATACATGGGAGGTAATGGATTTACCTCAAAGTGCAAAACTAGTCGATTGTAAATGGATTTTTAAAAAAGAAGTTAAAGTGAAATGGGTTCATAGAAAAATACAAGGCACATTTAACTGCCAAAGGGTTTAAACAAAGAAAATGTGTAGATTGCTTTGACAAATTTGCCCTTATAACTAGGATATCCTCGATTAGTGTATTTTTGGCTTTAGATTCCATTCATAAATTGGTAATATACCAAATGGATACTAAGACTATGTTATTGAATGGGGAATTGGAAGAGAAAATTTATATATATGTATCAACAAGAGGGTTATATGGTTTCAAAAGGAGACTAAAAGGCGTGTAGGGTAGTTAAATCTCTGTATGGGTTAAAATAAGAACCCAAATAATGGTATAACAAATTTGATCATGCATTGGTAACTAATGGGTTTTCATTAATGATGCTAATAAGTGTATTTAAAACAAACTTGGAGAAGACATATTTGTTAGTCTGGTATATGTAGATGATAACCCGACTCTTGGTAGCTTGGCATGTAAGGGTATCAACAAAATTTATACCTAAGGTCCTTACACTAAAGTAGCAAAGCTACTATAGCATAGTGGCTCTAGGATCGAACACTGGGAAGGGTTTTTACTTTAACTGGTGAAGTTCGGAGGATGGAGTGAACTTTTCTTAATAAAAATTAGGTTAAGATGAAAACATAAAAAGATGAAGGTGTGTAAACTAAACTAACATGAAAATAGGTTAAAAGATGGAAAAAGAAGTTTCTCAAAGCTTTGGATAGCCATGCTTAACTCACTGTGTAAAAATGGAGATTTTGGGACTTTTCACCTCGAGTTGGGGAAGCAACTAAGGTGATGCTTACTTCCCGAACCGGTATGAGTTTAACAACTGAGTTTTAGTCCTTGAAAACTTACAAAAAGGGTAGTTGAACCTCATAAATGCTCTTTTAATGATATAGGTCATCTCCTCGACTTGCAATACAATGGCTCGTAGGAGATAACTAATGAACATCAGTGGATCTAACAATAAGAATCCACTAAGACCAAAAGGTTATCAAGTATTGGCCATTCAAAGCAAGTCAGAGGGATTAAAAGCTTTACTTTGAATGAAAACATTTATGATGCTCAGCTACTTACATTCATGGCTTGGAAATCTCCATCCTGACACGGGAGCTTCACATGGCATCCATTACTTCAAGAAACTAAAAGGTTTTAGCCTCTCATCCTTGGGGATTTCATCCTCCAAGGATGTTTGGCTACTAAGAAAATGAGAAAGAAAAGAGAAAAGAAACCTATGAACAAAAGTGCTCTTATAACTTATAAAGTTACAGGTTACAAGATTCGATGATGCGTGTCTGAGGCTCTTCACCTCTATTTAAAGACAATAACAAGCTAAATTACAAGAGCTATTACAAAAGCAACATATTCATTGGTTGATTACAAGGGTAAAATAGGTATTTACAAAGCTAAAAATCAAGCAAGATATCTTGGAGAACCGGTAGTGGAATAACATCAACAATGTCTCAAAACAGGGGATTCAAAGGAATTTCGCAATGTGCCTAAATTCACCTTGCGAAATTTTCGCAAGGTGTTTCTTCATGGTGTGAAGTGGCAAAATTTCGCACCATGAAGAAAATCTCCTTGCGAAATTTTCGCAATGTGAAATTCACCTTGCGAAATTGGTCATTTGACATGATGCAGTTGCCTTCCGAAGGCCATATCTTTCTCATTTCAGCTCCAAATCATACACAGTTTGAAGCGTTGGATTCTTGACTTCCTAATATTTCAAATGGTATATAGCATGCAAAAAATGGACTTCAGGAAGTGCTCCAAAAGTTCAAAGGAAGACTGCAGCTGTTTTCTTCACTCTGTTTTCTTCACTCTGTTTTCCTCTTCTCCATTGCTTGTGCTCGTGTTTCCACTTGAAATTCAAGCCTATAAACGTACAAAATCCTTGCTTAACTCGCCCAAGTAGCTCCTCCAACAATTGGCATGCTTGAATTGGTTCATAAGCTGATAAAAACATGTCAACTTGCCACAAAAAGGTTAAAACCAATTACTAAGGACCTTAATGAATTAATTGGGTTAAATGAATATGATTACTACTCAAAGGTGCTTAAAACCATTATAATTAGGTCTACAAAATAGCACTTTTTGGTAGTAATCAGTAGATGACATACTAATCCTTGGAACTAGCTTAGAGGTCCTTTGTGAGATCAAGAAATTCCAAGGATCTAACTTTGACATGAAAGACTTAGGAGAGGTAGAGGCGACCCTAAGGATCAAGATAAATAGAACACTTAATGAGCTTAAGCTTTCTTAAGAACACTATATTGAAATAATTGTAAGCAAGTTTGAATACTTTAACTATGAGCTAATGTCACCTCTTTATGTTCGAAACTCAAAGTTGAAGAAAAATGGAAAACATAGTATTGCCTAATTAAAATACACTTAAATTATTGGTAGCTTGATGTGCTTAACTAATTGTATGGAACCTAATATTGCTTATGCAATAAGTAGATTAAGTCAGCACATCTAGAGTCTTAACCAGGATCATTGGAATGTTATTCATAGGATGCTTAAGTATCTAAAAGGCATCATTGACTATGTGATATAGTAGATTTCCTAATGTACTTGAAGGGTACAATAATGCTATCTTGATCTATCATTCAGATGAGATGAAATCCACTAGTGAGTATGTCTTTACCTTTGGAAGATGAGCAATTTCTTGGAAGTCTTCTAAGCAAACCTAAATTGATCTATTATGAAGGTTGAATTTATTACCCTACAAAAAACAAGTAGTGAAGTTGAGTAACTTCAAATATTTATATATATATTAAATGAGACTAACATTGATTGTGTATATGCATTGTAATTGTTAGGTTGCAATAACTAAGGCAAAAATTGAAATGTTTAATTTAAAGTGTAGGGAAATCATAGATTACTCCATTTGAGTCCTTGGACTAGTTAGGGTGCATGGTTAATTGTTCCAGGCCTCTAGATCACTTAAGGATATTTTTCGAAAAGGAAAGTGAATCTTTTTTTTTTTGAAAAACTTTTAATAAAATTTATTTATTAAATAAACATATTTCAAATAAATAAGTATTTTATTTGGACATTTCTTCACATGAAAATTTACTTTCCATGAGAAAATCCAAAATTACTTTTTGATATTTTAACCATATTAGTAATTTATAAAATAAATACATAAATATGCAAAAAAAAAATTACCATGGTTTTAGGGATCCTATTACATATTTGATAAGCCCAAATATTAGATTTTCTAAAAATCCATTTTTATTAAAATACCTTTATAACATAAATTAAGGTTAGATATGTCAAAAACCCAAAAAGACCCTTAAAACCCTAAAATTTGTTCCTTTGCCACCTAAGCCACTAGATGTAGTGCTTGAGTGTTGGAAGTTCGCATAAGCGGTTGATGGAGCTGTTGAGTGTTGGTGGCTGCTTAAGCACTAATTCGGGTGCTCGAGTGTTACTGCTACAACTCTAAATTTAGGAGCGAGTCACATTCTTTTCCAACCGTCTCTTTATTGGAAAACTTACATTTTTCCATTGGAATCTCCACCATGGATGTGCTATGATGTTTTGGATTACTTACATTCATCTCAAAGGTTACATAGATGGATAAAAATTGAACTTTTTATATAAAAATGAAAAGTTCTATATGCTAGGAATCATGGATTGCTCTATTCCCCAACATAGGATCTCATAGGGTGCATTCATTTTACCTTAGGCTTCTCTAGATCTATCATAGTGGAAATATATGACATCAAAAACCAATAATGAGTATTAAATCTAGAGATCGAAACTCAAACCTATGATTTGGATGTTCTTAGATTGATTCAAAGCTAATGAAGTTGTCAAGGAAGATTTCAAAATTGTAAAGAACACTATGGAGCTCGTCTACTCGATGATTTTCCAATTGATCACTCCTCACATAGATCTAAGCATGAAAAAAGCGTGGGCTTTTTTCTCTAGAGGATATCTAGGGTTTCTCTCTAAAGGCTCTCTAGAAGATGATAGGCAAAGTCTGAACCTTAACCTTTAAGAGGGTATTTACAGGGTTTTTTTGTGAGCTTAAGTGACTTTAGCCCAAATTGGGCTTAGGTCACCTAATCTAATCCACTTGGATCTTATTTAATTAATAAGCCCTATTGGGCTCTAATTAATTAACTAGCATAGTCCAAAGACAATTCATAAGATCTAGTGCAACCTTGCATTTTTACCAAAATGCTTTTATGTACACTTATGAATTTAAAACCTAAATCCCTCAAATAAAGTGTGTCACTATGAATTAGGAGTTTAAGCGAGAACCACTAGACTCATAGGAAAATACTAGCTTCCTTATAATCCAATTCTAAAGTTGACTCAACACTCCACTAAAAAAAGTCAACTACACTCTAATATCCTATGAAATTATAATGAGCTAAAGATCAAGCCTATGACATACTATTCATTGCTTGCAAACTCCCCATGAACTAGTCTCCCTAAATTAAGAGGGTACTGTTATCATCCTATCAAGATTACCTCTTTAATCCTTGAGTTATACATCCTTCTATTATATAATCAATTGGCATACTCTACCTCATAAAGAGGATATGTCAAATTCCATTTAAGGAATTACTACGACCATAGATTTCATGATCACATGTCCTTTAGATCACCCAAAAGGACAAGCTATCCCAATCCTATGAGATATCTTAATGCCTATTGAGAATACCTATTGCCACTAGCTTCCATCAATAATAACCTAATCCATAGGAAATATATGACCATTTTAGAGTTTCACCCATAGATTAAAGCCTCTAATTGATTTAAACACAAACCCAATATCCTCTTAAGGTTGAGTCCATGTAATATAATAACTTAGTGAATCATGACAACTTGATAGCCTTATGTCATGATGCACCATAGGTCATGTTTAATATGTAACTATGCACATTAGTGCACTTACCAAGGAAACTTCATCTTAATGGCCAAGACAAGCTATCCCTCTAATTAAGAGCTAATGCACTAGAGTCTCTACTAGATTACCTAAATCCATGAACCGACTATGAACTACTTATTATCTTGCAAGGAACCTATGACTTGCATCTTCTATGTAATTCCTAATGTATCTTAGTTATGTATAAAGCAAGTGATATGAATCTGAATGCTCAAATCAATATAAATGCAAAAGTGGATAACAAGTTGAAGGTCAAGTTTAACTTTATCACAAATGTCTTACTTTTAAGGGTTTTATCCTAACAAACTCTCGCTAGACCTAAAAGCAGATTGGACACCTTAAAAGAATATTCTCCATAACCATTGTGGTGAATGATTACTACCAAAAAGTGCTATTTTGTAGACCTAATAATAATGGTTTTAAGCACCTTTGAGTAGTAATCATATTCATTTAACCCAATTAATTCATTAAGGTCCTTAGTAATTGGTTTTAACCATTTTGTGGCAAGTGTACATGTTTTTATCAGCTTATGAATCGATTCAAGCATGCCAATTGATGGAGGAGCTACTTGGGCGAGTTAAGCAAGGATTTTGTACGTTTATAGGCTTGAATTTCAAGTGGAAACACGAGCACAAGCAATGGAGAAGAGGAAAACAGAGTGAAGAAAACAGCTGCAGTCTTCCTTTGAACTTTTGGAGTACTTCCCGAAGTCCATTTTTTTCATAATATATACCATTTGAAAGCTTAGGAAGTCAAGAATCCAACGCTTCAAACCGTGTATGATTTGGAGCTGAAATGAGGAAGATATGGCCTTTGGAAGGCAACTGCATCATGTCAAATGACCAATTTCGCAATGTGAATTTCACATTGCGAAAATTTCGCAAGGAGGATTTAGGCACATTGCGAAATTCCTTTGAATCCCCTATTTTGAGACGTTGTTGATGTTATTCCACTACCGGTTCTCCAAGATATTTTGCTTGATTTTTAGCTTTGTAAATACCTATTTTACCCTTGTAATCAACCAATGAATAGGTTGCTTTTGTAATAGCTCTTGTAATTTAGCTTGTTATTGTCTTTAAATAGAGGTGAAGAGCCTCAAATCATCTAATCTTGTAACCTGTAACTTTATAAGTTATAAGAGCACTTTTGTTCATACTTTTCTTTTCTCTTTTCTTTCTCATTTTCTTAGTAGCCAAACATCCTTGGAGGATGAAATCCCCAAGGATGAGAGGCTAAAACCTTTTAGTTTCTTGAAGTAATGGATGCCATGTGAAGCTCCCGTGTCAGGATGGAGATTTCCAAGCCATGAATGTAAGTAGCTAAGCGTCATAAATGTTTTCATTCAAAATAAAGCTTTTAATCCCTCTGACTTGCTTTGAATGGCCAATACTTGATAACCTTTTGGTCTTAGTGGATTCTTATTGTTAGATCCACTGATGTTCATTAGTTATCTCCTACGAGCCATTGTATTGCAAGTCGAGGAGATGACCTATATCATTAAAAGAGCATTTATGAGGTTCAACTACCCTTTTTGTAAGTTTTCAAGGACTAAAACTCAGTTGTTAAACTCATACCGGTTCGGGAAGTAAGCATCACCTTAGTTGCTTCCCCAACTCGAGGTGAAGAGTCCCAAAATCTCCATTTTTACACAGTGAGTTAAGCATGGCTATCCAAAGCTTTGAGAAACTTCTTTTTCCATCTTTTAACCTATTTTCATGTTAGTTTAGTTTACACACCTTCATCTTTATATGTTTTCATCTTAACTTAATTTTTATTAAGAAAAGTTCACTCCATCCTCCGAACTTCACCAGTTAAAGTAAAAACCCTTCCCAGTGTTCGATCCTAGAGCCACTATGCTATAGTAGCTTTGCTACTTTAGTGTAAGGACGTTAGGTATAAATTTTGTTGATACCCTTACATGCCAAGCTACCAAGAGTCGGGTTATCAGTGAACCTTGGATTTCTCTGTTCCTTATCCTAAGCTTAGGTTAAGTATATGAAAACTCCATAGGGCTTTAGATCCTAGCAACGAGAACATAAAAATATAATTTTTATTAGTAGGATCTAGATGAACAATGTTATTAAAACTTTACCTGTGATTTGGATATTCCCAAATCAATTCTATATGGTAAAGAATTTGCCTAAATTATCTAGAAGTCTTATACTCCAAAGATTTTTCGTTTGATGACTCAAACCACAACCTTGGTGCTCTAAAGAGTAGACTTTAGAATGAAGGATGCCTTGGTTCTTTCTTTCTCTAGAAAGTAGAAGATGATAGTCAAAAGCCTTGGAAAACCTAACCCTTAAGGGAGTATTTTTTAGGGTTCCCCTACTAAGCTTAAGTGACTTTAGCCGACTTGGGCTTAGATTACTTGATATAGCCCAAAAACGAGTCTTAATTTATTAATTAACCACACAGGGACATCTAATTAATCAAGTAGCCGAATCTAGAGACCTTGTTCACTATCCCTTGTGTAACCTTACATAATTACCAAAATTCCTTTATGTATAAGAGTGAACCTAGAGCTAATCTAACCCTCATAACCCGTGCCAACATGGTATATAAGCTCAAAGTAGGGGCCACTAGAACCCATAGGAGTACTGGGACCCATAGGAGTACTAGCTCCCTCATAATCTAATTTTGAAGTTGATTCAACATCCCATTATAGATAATCAACCACACTCTAATACCCTATGTAAATAACAACGCGACAAAGTGTAGGTTCATGACATAATATCCACTGTATGTAGATTCTCCATGAACTAATGTTCGTAATTTAACAAAGTAGTGTTATCACCTATGAAAATTACCTCTCAATCCTTGAGTTACATATCTCACTTATTATGTGATCAATTGACATACTCTAACTCTAAGGAGCACATATCACATTTTCATTAAAGGAAATGCTATGACCATAGTCTTTTAGGTCACATGTCATTTGGATCATCCAATGGGATACATTATCTCAATCCCATGAGATATCATGGTGCTGCTATTGAGAATACCTGTTACCACCAGCCTCCATCAACAATGATCCAATCCATTGAGATATATAACCACTTTAGGGTCTCACCCATAGCTCAAAGCCTCCTATTGACTTTGGTACAAACTCAATATCATCTCGAAGTTGGAGAGTCCATGTAGTATAGTAGCTTGGTGAAACATGAAAATTGATAGCCATATGTCATGATTCACCATAGGTCCTATTCAGTATGCATCACATATACTAGTGCACTCACCATAGGAAAACCATCCCAACAATCAAGACAAGTCATTCCTCCAATTAGAAAGTAGTAACTACAATCTCAGGTGGATTGCCTAAATCCATGAACCAACTATGAATTACTCATCACTCTCTAAGGTACCCATGACTAAGATCTTCTATGCAACTCTTAATGCATCCAAGTCATATACAATGCAAGTGATGTGGGGTATTCATGTTCAAATAATCAATTAATACAAATGATACAATAAAGAGAAACTAAGAAATATAAATAAATAAATTTATAAATGAATCTCTATTTGTTACATCATGTTATGCTTTTTAAGGCTCAATCCCAACACTAATCTAAGTGCTCGAGCACTGCAACTTGAAACTATGCACTCGAGACCATCTCATTCATTTTTTTTACCACTTTTTTATCGACAAATTCACATTTTTGGATGAATTTTTACACCATGGATGTTTGTGAATGCTTAAAACCTTCAATCTCCACTTTTAGGTCATCATAAATAAAATAAAAATTCAATTTTTACAATAGAAAAAAATCCTATGCTTCGATGAAATGAAGCTTAGAATCCATCTATGAGAAAAAATGAATT
Source organism: Vitis vinifera (assembly GCF_030704535.1). NCBI lineage: Eukaryota > Viridiplantae > Streptophyta > Magnoliopsida > Vitales > Vitaceae > Vitis > Vitis vinifera. Next base: position 19,727,697 of record NC_081818.1, read on the forward strand.
TTACATAGAAACATAAAAATCTTATGCTTCTAACCATAAAGCTTAAAATCCACTATAGAGAAAGAAATAGTTATTCATCCAATCATAAACATGAACATCATATTAATAGTCATACATATTCATTCATTCATTTGGGCCATGGGATGAATAAAATTAACCCTACAAAACAAATGTGAGCATAACCTAGAATGGATCTAACATACAAGAGCCTAACCTATGGCTTTGATACCAGTTGTATGGAATCTTGAATTACTTTGTTCCTAAGCCCTAGATCATTAGGGTGCATGAAATCTATCATAGGCTTTCTAGATCTAAGTACAATGAACAACTTGGTATTCAAAAACAATAATAATAACCAAAATCTAGAGATTAGTGTCATATATGTGATTTGGATGATCATCCAAAATCGATTCTCGTTGATGTAGAATACTCCAATATTGTAGATGATCTCAGAATGCATGATCTTCCACTTGATGACTCATTCAGTTTAGGCATAGAGATAGTTGAGATTTCTAGGTTGGAGGCTAGGGTTCTCTCTCTAGATTGAAGAGAGAGAATGACAAGAATAAAATCCTAAACCCTAATATGGGTATTTATAGGTTTCTTACTTGGCTTAAGTGACTTGAACCACCTTGGGGTTAGGTTACTTAATCTAGCCCACAAAGATTGCTAATTAATTTATTAACTCAATTGAGCTCCAATAATCAATTAGCCTAGTCTAAGGATACTGGTCATATACCTTTGTAAAACCTTGTGTAGTTATGAAAACACCCTTATGCACACAAGTGAACTAAAAACCAATCCAACCTTCATAAGCTATGCCATCAAGGAATAAAAGTTGGGACCCATAGGATAATAATAGCTTCTTCATAATCTAGTTTTGAAGTTGACTCAGCATCTCATTACAAAGAGTTCATTACACTCTAGTACGTTATGTATGTTGGGATTGAGCTCTTAAAAGCAAGACATGATATAACAAAGTTAGACTTAACTGTCTTTTTGCTATCATTTCTGGTGTATTGACATTGATTTGAGTATTGAAACCATGTCTCTTACATTGTACATGACTTGTGTGCACTAGGAATTTCACAAAAGATACAAGTCATGGGTTCCTTGTAAGTAGATAAGTTGTCCATAGTTGATTCATGGATTTGGGCAATCTAGTACAGACTGAAGTGCACCACCTTCTAATTGGAGGGATGACTTGTCTTGGCCATCGGGATGGGTTTTCCATGGTGAGTACACTAGTTTATGTGATGCACATTGGATAGGACCTATGGTGAATCATGTCACAAGGTTATCAATTATCACAATTCACCAAGCTACTATATTGCATGGACTCTCAAACTTGAGATGATATTAATCCTATACCAAGATCAATAGGAGGCTTTGACCTATGGATGAGACCCTAAAATGGTCATATATCCCTATGGATTGGGTCAATGTTGATGGAGGTTGGTGGCAATAGGAATTCTTAATAGAAACACTATGATATCTTATGAGATTGAGACAATGTGTTCTCTTGGGTGATCTAAAGGGCATGTGATCATGAAATATGTAGTCATAGTAATTCCTTTAGTAGAATTTTACTTATGGTCTTTGGAGTTAGAGTATGTCAATTGATCGCATAATAAGTAGGATCTGTAACTCAAGGATTTGAGAGGTAATATTGATAGGTGATAATACTACCTTGTTAGATTACAAACACCAATTCATGGGGAGTTTGTATGCAATGGATAGTAGGTCACAAACCCGAACTTTGTTTTGTTGTTATTTACATATGATACTGGAGTGCAGTTGATTCTCTTTAGTGTAATGTTGAATCAACTTCAAAATTAGATTTTGAGAGAGCTAGTACTCCTATGGGTCCTAGTGGTCCCCGCTTTGAGCTCATATACCATAATGGAATAATTTATGAGGGTTGTATTGACTTTAGGTTCATTTTTGTGTATAAGGGCATTTTGGTAATTATGTAAGGTTACACAGGGGATAATGAACAAGTTCTCTGGATTGGGCTAATTGATTAAATAGATGACCCCTATATGATTAATTAATCAATTAGAACCCGTTTTGTGCTAGATTAAGTGACCTAAGCTTTGATGGGTTTAAGTTAGTTAAGTCAATAGGCAACCCTATAAATACCTTTTTATGGATTAGGGTTTTCTAATGACTTTCAGTTAGTTGTCTTCTATCTCTAAAGAGAAAGAGAGAGTCAAAACTTCCTCATTTCCATTGCCCACACTTTGGAATGCCAAGATCATGATTCGAGTCATCGAGCGGAAGATCTTAGGTGTATGAAACCTCCAAATTTTTTGGACGTATTTTTCAACAAATGAATTTTGATCTAGGAACATCTAAATCACAAGTATGAGTTTCAAATCTTTGGATCTTTATTCTAAAATGATTTTAAAGCCATTGTTTTCTATTGTGTTATATCTAAAGAGCATAGATACAGGGCATAAGAACGAAGTAATCCAAGGTTCCCAACAATGTATATTATAATGAGATACTAATTGCTTAGGTCTATGACCTGCTATCTACTATATATATTCTCCTCATGAACTAGTATTCATAATCTTACAAGGTGAAAACTATCAACCTATCAAGATAACCTCTACCATCCTTGAGTCATTTTATTATTTGATCAAATGATATACTCTAGCTCACTAAGAGCATATGTCAAATTCTATTAAAGAAATAATTGAGGTGCCATAGATTTCATGATCACACCTCCTTAGCATAACCTAAAGGGACACACTGTCACAAAGTCTATGAAAAATCATGGTGTCTCTATTAAGAATACCAACTGCAACAGGCTTCCATTAATAGTGGCCCAATCTAGAAGGAATATATGATTATTTTAGGATCTCACCTATAAGTTAAAGTCATTAGTAACTTCTATACAAGTTCAATATTCTCTCAAGGTTGAGAGACAATACAATGTAGTATTTTGGTGAAGTCATGACTACCCAATAGCCTTACATCATGACTCACCATAGGTCTTATCCAATGTGCAACCATACACACTAGTGCACTTACCATGGGAACCCCATCTCGATGGCTAAGACTAGTCATTCCTCCAATTAGGAGGTAGTACTATAACCTCAAATGGATTGCCAAGGTCCATGAAACATTTGTGAACAAATTATCTACTTGCAAGGAACTCATGACTTGGATCTTCCATGCAACTTCTAATGCACCCAAGTTATATACGATACAAGAGATGCTAGACAAGAATGCTAATAAAGTATAATGCATGGAATAAGGATAAATAAAAGTAAAACTAGAATATTATTAAATGAATAATGAATTCTAAATTTGTTATATCCTACCATCTTATCCAATCTGTAATGGTGCAAACTAGTGCACTCACCATGGGAATCCCATCCTGATGGCCAAGACTACATTCCTCCAATTAAGAGGTAGTGTACTATAACATCAAATGGATTGCCTAAGTCCATGAAACGATTTTGAACAAATAATCTACTTTTAAGGAACTCGTGATTTAGATATTATGTGCAACTCCTAATACACCCAAGTCATGTGCAACACAAGAGATGCTAGGCGAGAATGCTCATAAAGTATAATGCATGGAATAAGGATAGATAAATGTGAAATTAGAATATCATTAAATGAATAATGAATTTCAAATTTGTTACATCATGTCATGCCTTAAAGGGCTCTATTCTAACATGAGAGAAAGAAGAGAGATGACACATATGTAAACAATTTTTGTAATCATTAGAGTTTGAATAAAATATTTAATAGTTCAATTTAATTTAATGTATAGTGTTAATCTAAACATGATTGGCTACATCGTCTCACTAGAGATGTATCAATGAAGACAAATGATACAAGAGACAAAGATAATAAGAAAAGATGATATCTTTCAATGGTAGCAGGTTATTAATCTTTAATTTTTATATGCAATTTAAATTCTTTATTAGTTTGTCCCTATTAGAGATACATAGAATACATTCTAGAAGTCCATTGATGCATAAAGGATTATGATCAATGATTGACCTAGTGTGATCCTATATGATTGACAATTAAGGAGAATCTACCAAATGAATATCAAGTCTTAAATGTCACAAAGATTAAAACTTTTTATCAAATTATTTGTTGAATGACTGTTAAAGAATGAACTTTATATTTTAAAGCATTGTTCTAGATGTGAATGATCCATATCGGTGATTCAACCTTGAAAAAAAAACCAATTATTTAACTAGTACTCATTATCCCTCAATCCTAGTTCTGAAACAAGATTTGTGAAAATATCCAAACTTATTTGTCGTTGTTTTCTCAATTAAAAATTTAATTTAAAATCAAATCACAATTTACAATCCAATCAATTTTCATTTAAGTTTATTACTTGATTTGATCTAAACAAGATTAGTTAAGTTTTCTAGTTCCCTAGAATGATAACTCAGAATACTATAAGCCAAGGTATTCTTTTCTCTAATTTTTCTTAACCAAGATTGCTTTGTAATTAGGCTTTAGTAAACTTACACAATGGAGAGAGAGTTAAAAATAATTTCGATCATGAACCAAGAAGGTTATATATATTGATTAAAATGACTAGAAGTTAAGAAGATAGATATTCATGTTTGAATAAAGCTATTGCTAGGAAGACTCTTGGTACATTTAGGATGTCTATGGTAAAGCTAGTGAAGACACCAATGTCATAATATTTAAATCTATCTCAAACTTAAGCACTGAGGACAAAGGAAGAAAAGGATTATATGGCTATTGTACCTTGTACTAGTGTAGTTGAGAGTACCATGTATTCTATGGTGTGCACAAAACGTAATTTATGCCATGCTATGGTGTAATTAGTAGGTAAATAGAAAATATAAGGAAAAAGTTTTGAAATGTTGTTAAGTGAGCACTAAGGTATTTAAAAGATATTGTCGATGTTAGTTTATGGAAGAAAAAAGAAGTGGAATACAATATGTTAATGGCTATGTGAACTCTCTTTATGTAAGAGACATAGATAAAAGAAGGTTATAAGATAAGTCAACATGTTAATGGCTATGTGAACTCCCTTTACGTAAGAGACTTGACAATAGAAAGTTACCAATAGAACATATTTTTCATCTAGAGAGATATATTATTAGGTAGAAGGCATTATTGCAACATATGATAACCCTTTCAAGCATAAAGGCTGAGCATATTATATTGACTAAAGTTGTGGAGGAAGCAATATGGTTGTAAGGTTTGATTGGTGAATTTGTTTAAAGTAACGGCCGAGGATAATATTTTGTGATAGTTAAACTCCAATTCATTTGTCCAAAAACTAAATGTATCATGAGAGGATAAAGCACATTATATGAGTCTTCATTTTACTTGAAACATAACGAAAAATTGTTACACAGAGAAAATATCAACTCTTGGGAGTCCAAAAAATAAGATCACAAATGTCTTACGAATTAGTTACAAGCATTTCTTAAACTTAGTTCAAGTAATAGGTTGTTGATTTGGGAAATGGAAAAAGGAAAAAGTTGCTAGTCGTAAATTCTACAACAAAGGTGGAGAGGATTGTTGAGAAGTATTTTCTTTGAATCAATTCAATTAGCGGTAGGTTTTTTTTTTTTTTTTTTTCTTTAAATTTTTTATTTAGTAAGAACATTTAAGGTTGAGAATGTCTATTTGAGCATGGTGGCATGTGGGAGCCTCAAATGCACCTAGTTGAGCCTAGCACATTTAAAAGCAAATATATAATGCAAATGAAAGGGTTTAAAGATGAGCTTAAAGTGACTCAATTCCATTTAAACACATTCATCAAAACTTTAAGTGCATATGCATGTTTTTTCCTACTAATGTCGATTAGCTAGTTATGATTTATTATTCAATTTTAAAATATGAATTCAAGAATATTTTGGGCGTGAATTACTCATTGTAAGATCATCACATCATCATCAAGAATGATTAACAATAATTAGAACAAGATAGAATTCTAGAGTGAAAGTAATTGAAAAGTACTCTCATTTAGTTGCTAAGAAAACATGAGAAAGGCTCATTTTCTTATAAAATTAGGGTTTTATCTTATTGGGCTTTCATAGTTTCTTTTTTGTTGGATGTAGGTGTTCTTAAATGTTGAAACATGTAAATTCTTTGTTTTGTGAGTATGCACTTTTTAGTTTGGTTATGTTTCTATCTTTTTGATGTGTTTCTTTGATCTTATCTAGGTAAAATCTCCAAAAGAAATTAAGGGTCTATTTGACAATTGTTTTTAAGAACAATTTTTGTTCTCCAAAACAAAAAGGCAACAAAACACATTTGACAACTATAAATTGTTTTTGATTTTTTATTCTTAAAAACATAAAATAGAGTGTTTTTAAACAAATTGTTTTTAGTTATTTTTACTTGTTTTCTAAAGGTTGTTTAAAAAAATAATTATACAAACATGTAACATGATTAAAAATAAAAGACTATACATAAAAATTATTTTTAAAACATATTTAAAAATATTAAAAATAGGTTAAAAACATTTTAGGTTTCCAAATAAACTTTTGTTCTACAAAGCATCAAAGAACAATCTTCAAATAATATTCTCAAAAACTATTTTTCAGAATTGTTTTCGAAACAGTTGCCAAATAGACCCTACTTTTTTTTTTTTTTTTTCTCATATTAAGCTTTTATTTGAATGTTTACACTACTACAAAAAGAGAAGATAATGATTGTTGTTTTTATAAAAAAAATTTAAAAACCTATTATTATATTTAATTAATAGGATAAATAATGACTGTTATATTTTATGAAGAAGAAGATAGCTCTTTTAAGTAGTCATCTTTATCAAGTGAAGATGACTTTTTTAAGAGGTCATCTTATCCTTTTATATATATATATATATATATATATATATATATATATATATATATATATATATATTTTCTATGAAAACGATTTATTTTCCTTGGAGACATTCTCTCACCAACATCATTATCTTTAAATTAATAAGATAAATAATGACTTTGTAAATACAATACCTATTTTTAAGGGGAAGTTAACTCTTTTAAATAGACATCTTTATCTATTGAAGATGACTCTTTTGAAAGGTCATCTTATCCTTTTATAAAAATAAAAAATTCTGTGAAAATGTTTTATTTCCCTAAAGAAATGCTCTCAACGTGGTGGTGAGATGAAACTATAGTTTGTTTATGTTAGAACTCTCGACATCGGTGACCTTATCCACTTACTCCGACAAGCTTATACCGAAAGAAATAGGTGATCAATAACCTTTCTTTCTTGGTCTAAATTTTCAATGTTTTTTTCTTCTTTAGATTTTTATTCATTACTTTCCATTGTTTGGTTTCAATTTCCATTTTTGGTTGCTAAGAACTTGTAGGTTTGATTGTTCTCAGCTTTCTAAAATTTCATATTAGGTTTTTGGTTGCTAGAGAAATGGGGGAATGGTACGTTGTTCTTTATTTTATAGATTTTTATTTATGTTGTTGACATAATGGAGGAATATTTTTTACATCCTTCCCTTGATCACCATTTGCTAGTGTGAGATTCATGATTTTGATATAACTTGATGATGATCTGATATTTGTTCTTGGCTTCTAGTTTTTAATTATATAAAACTCCTACTATCAAGAAAAAAAAAAGGTTGAAAACCTTGACAGTTAAATTGTTACTAGCAATCTCAGGTAGTTCAAAGATTTAAATCCTCATGATGAATGTCTTCTTTCAACACTGGATAATTCATTATGACTGTTTTTTAAGCAAGAATCACAGCGTTACCTTACCTTCACCATGATACGGACTCCAAGTTCTTATGGCAGAGCACGAGGAGATTTATCATCAATATGATGATGGGAATGGAAACCAGAAGCACGACATTATCCTTCATTATCTTGAGTTTGTTGGTTTGATACAAGTTAGACATTTCCATAAGACACCCTTATTCCTTATGATCCTTAAATGTGAAAAACCATAACATTAGTCAATTGTTCAAACCAAACATCCCAACAACTTAATTAATTAATTTTATCTTGAAAAATAATTTAGATTAATTAAGTATAAAATAAAAAGTAATTTAATTTAAAAGAAAAATTTAAACTTTTGGTTCAGATTCTCTAACAACTTAAATATAATATGTTTAATTTAGAAAAATTTAAGGTAAAATAACATAAAATATTTTTTAAATTGACATCTAATTTTATATATAATGATATTTATTTTTATATGATATGGGCATTTTCACCTCCAAGAATTCTAATTTGAGAAAGAAAAGGAAGATTAATAGTTAATGTAATTTATACTTTTATAATATTATTATTTATACATAATATATAAAAACAATTAATTATTGTTGTACATTAAATTTATTATATAAAATTATTAATTTTATAATAATAATTTGAGTGTATCTTGAGATTATTGAATTTCAAGCAATTGCATCCTTATCAAACATCGTTTTGGAAAAATTAACATAAAATAATATGAGATATTTTTTAAATTGACATCTAATTTTATATATAATAATATTTATTTTTGTATGATATGGACATTTCCACCTACAAGTATTCTAACTCGAGAAGGAAAAGGAAGATTAATGACGTGAGAGGTACACCTAAACATTTTGGTGAATTTAGGGCCAGAGGGCAACATGCAACACATTGAAGCTATTTTTATTGTTCGATAAGTCTCACTAACAATGAGATGAATGAGTCAAAAGAGAAGACAACCATAATGGGACCTAAGATAGAGGCGAGACCCCAACAACATCCTCCAACACCCCATTATGATATTTGCAGCTCTAACATTCGATGCGTATTAAATCTTATTACAAAAGTTATGGGAAAGCAAGTTGCAAATGTTGTTGTTGAGGTGACATCACCACAAAAGAAAGCACCTATTATGGTATGGTATACATTATTTATTATGTTAAGAAAATATATGATGTTGTTGAGTATACATTTTCTTTATTACTAAACTTGTGTATATTATTAATTTAATGATTTTTTTTTCCTTTTCTAGTCACATAAATGCAATTTAGAAGTGGGTGACAAAGAAAACATTGTTGTTATTAAGACATTATTAAAGATGGAGATTTTAAGAATGTGGTGGCTTTGAATTATCCTTGTCAACCTAATGCCCCACTCCTTTCCCAATTCCTAGACAAATGAAAGTGTTTGGGAGGCAATTGGCTACCATGTGCAATGGTCAACTCATCTCGTGATATTTGGCCAAGTATGTATTTTTCTCATATTATTTTATAAACAATAACAATATATATATATATAGATATGTATGTATGTATGTATGTATATATGTATTTATTTATTATTATTTTTAATTAGTGTTATTTTTATCTTGTTCCATTATTTCGTAGGACATAATGAAAGAGAATAAAAAGAAGAGAGTTGTAAAAAGTTTCATGAAATTGTATCTTGAAAACCCACAAGATATAAAAAAATTTGCTTTACTAGTCTCACTTGTGTTAAAGGATGGTAACACAATTGAGGTACACTTCCCCATAAAGCTTTTTGGGATAGGGTTTAAGACCATAATGAGAGAAGACATGGAGAGTATGGTATCATTTCGAGAATTGAGTATAAATTGCATCTCATTCTATATGTGGTAAGAGGCTTTTATATTTACCTTCTTTTATTTCTTGAAAAAATCCAATCTTTTTTCTTCATATATATTGTGTTGTGTTTCATTAGGAGCTTATATAGACAGTTGGTAACTTCAAGGACAAGAGAGCGTATTGTTTTTGCCAATCCTACAACAATCTCCAAAGCTAGATCAAAATCATACTAAAATGAAAATAAATCACAACTTATTGCAAACATATTGATAAGACCAAAGCAATTTAATTATATTGTTATCTCATAAAATCCAGAGTAAGTTCTTCAATATATCAATGTTTGTAATGTTAAAGGTTCCATTGGGTCTTGGTAGTTGTTGAACCCAAAAAAATAACTTCATACTACCTAGACCCACTACTGCGAGAACCATGTGAAGATCTCAAGGAGATTATTACTAAGTTTATTTCTTTCTATACACAAATACAATTTACAAAATTCTAAAAATATTAATTTTTGTTAATGTAAGGGACTTAAAATCTATGCACCTCAGTGGAAAAAACCAACTAAAAGGGAACTTGATGGGAGACTTGTGCTAGTAAGTTAGAATTTTTTTTTTTTTTTAACACATTCATGATTAGGTAAATGCAATTTAAATAACATATTATTATACTTATGCTAGTGTCCAAGGCAAGGTGTTGTAGAATGCAGGTACTTTGTCATGAGATACATGAAGGAAATTATTGATGATCCAACCCTTATTATATCAAAAGTTTGTGCCTAATGAAAATTATGATTTTTTTTTAAATTCATATTAAATAATTGAAATGACATTTTTTTCTTATATTTTAAAGGTCGTCAAACATATTCTTAAGGAGAGATTGATCAAACAAGATCACAATAGGTATCATTCGTAACTAAATTGATACTTAATAATGGTACACCTTCAGGAGGTATGTTAATTAAGCCTTTTAATTTCTCACATTTATATCATTTATTTTTTGATAACTTGATTTGATGTGAACACCTTCTAGATTTTCATTTTTCTTTTTCTTTTTCTTTTTGTTAAATGATTGTACTTGTCTTACTTGAATTTAGTATATGCTTAGAGCTAAGGGTGCAACCTTGGAAGGTAATTGGTTACATTAATTATATTTAAAACAATGCAAACTTTATGATGTAGATTTGTGAATTGAAATGATAAAATTGTATTGAACAATTGAAAAATAAAACTTTAATCTATGTTTTAAATTGTTATCTATAACAGATTGAAGACTGTAATGAAAGTTTTATCCTCGTTGCAAAAAACTTAGTGAGTTTTCTATTAATTTCTTACTTTTATATCATTTATAATGTTATTTTTTCCTTTATTATTGTTTTAAATTGCACTACTTCCTTGATAATGTAAAGAATTACCTAGCAAATTCTTGGTGTCATTGAAAGTCACAGGTTTCATATGTTGTGTAGAGTAGATTATTTATCAATAAAAATCATGGGCTACAAGAGGTTTATTTAAAATTTTCTTTATAGATCAATACTTTAATTTTTTGTATATGGATATGCTTTGTACATGTTCAAAATACTATAAGTGTAAACTGTGGGCTACAAATTTTGTAAATTTATTATTAATTACTCATATATATGTTTTGTTTGTTTTGAAGTTTTTCAATGTTCAATAATTGTTTTTTCCTCTCATCATCATATCATATTTAGTTAAATTAAAAAGTTGAGTGATCTATCACAATAAAAAACAAGTCTGAAGTAGCATTATAATAGGTCTCCAATAGCAATGCAAACACAAGTACAAATGACCATTTTCGAAATAGCCATTGTATAATTATAATGATTGAGGAAAAAATGGTAAGAGTAGATGATAGGAAGAAATAGACATTATTAAGAAAAGATGACCAAAATAAACAGTTAACAAATAAAATAATGACAATTAAAAATGGGCATTATTAACAAAAAGATGACTGAAAAGAATAAACATCATTAATAAAAAATGACTTGAAACAATAGTCAACAAATGACCATTGATGATGACCAGAAAGATGACTCTTTTTAAAACAATCATCGTTAACAAAGATGATTTGTTTTCCTTGTCATTGTCTCATTTTTTTCCTTGTAGTGTTATTTAGAACTATTAATTAAGCCTTTTGTTTTCTTTAGTAGTATGATTATCCCTACTAAATGCTCCTTTTTAATCAAGCGGATGTAAATATCAATGATATTTAAAGACCTCTCATTTGTTTTAGATTGTTTGGTATAAAATTAAATATAATTGCCATTCACCTCTTTCTTCTAAAGGTGGTTTTGCTAGATTGGTTAATTGTTTTATATTCATGATGATCATTTTTTCATCTGTGGACTACTTAAAAACTTACAAAAACAATTTTGGTTCCTGTGTAGAACATTTAGAATCATAAAAACCATTTATTTTTTCAAGGAAAAGTTGCAAATCCTTTTTAAAATTATTTAAATGCAAACTATAAGAATCATATTAACCTTTATGATTACAATGTTAATGGCTTATAATGAAAACCATCCTTTTAAAGGGCTTAATAAAGTATACATGGTAGATGAATATTGGGTAAGATGATATCCTCCTAGTTTATTTAATTGGAAGTTAAATTTTGATGCATCTAAAATTCCAATACTGTTAAACGTATAGGTAATTAGAGGTACACGAGGTTACATGACCTTTCTAAGTGTAAAAGATCTACAAACTACTTTTATTGTTATGAGAAGAGTTATAAGGAATGAAAATAATCTTTTCACTCCATAGGAAGTGTCTTAATTCAATCAAAATTGAAGTACATCCTAAAATTTTGATAAAATTATTGAAGAGTGATAATACATCTTCTAATAGTATTTCCATGTTGATAAAAAATATTAAAACAATTTTAATGGTTTTTTAGGGTTATGTTTGTAATTATATGTAAGCAAATGGGCTAGCAAATGCTATTGCTAAAACAAATTAATTTAAATATATTGAGTTCTCTTGTAATAGTTTTGATAATTGTCCTAAGAATTTCATTTTATTTGTAAGAAATATGCTAGAGTGTCTAACTAAACAAAAGCAATAAGTAGCTCATTCAATATTATTTTGTTTTACAAAATAAAATAAAATAGTTGTGATTATTCTAAATGAACTAGATGTTAGGATAGAGCCCTTGGAAGTATGACATGATATAACAATAAATGGTTTTTATTATTTATAATATGATTCTAGCTTCCCATTTATCTATCATATTCATGCATTATAATTTCTCAACATTCAAGCCTTACATCACTTGCATAATACATGACTTGTGAGCATTATGAATTACATCGAATATTCATGTTATGGGTTTCTTGCAAGTAGATGAGTTGTTTACAACTGGTTATGAGAATTAAGCAATCCATTTGAGGATGTAATGCATTACCTCCTAATTGGAGGTATTACTTGTCTTGGTTATTAGGAAAGGGTTCTCATAGTAAATGCACTAATGTGCATGGTTATATATTGGACAAAACCCATGGTAAGTCATGACATTGGCTATCAGATAATCATGACTTCACCAAACTACTATGTTATATGGGCCCTCAACCCTGAGAGAATACCAAGCTAGTGCTAAGGTCTTCAATGACTTCAACCTATAGGTGAGACCTAAAGGTGGTCAAATATTCCTTATGGATTGAGTCACTATTAATTGAGGTAGGTGACAATAAGTGTTCTCAAGATAAGCACCATATATCTCATGGGTTTGAGACAAAGTATCCCCTTTGAGTAATCCTAAGAATTCGTGTTTAGGAAATCTATGGCTGAAGTAATTCCTTAAGTGAAATTTGACATATGCTATAGGAGAGCTAGAATTTGTTAGTTGATCACATAATAGGAAGATCTAAGACTTAAGGATGGTAGAGGTAATCTTAAGAAATTAATAGCATCTACCTCATTAGATTACAAACAATAGTTCATAAGGAGCTTGCATACAATGAATAGTAGGTCATAGACCCAAGTTTAGTATCTGATTTTAATATCATAGTATCAAAGTGTAGTTGACTTTTTATAGTGGGATGTTGAGTCAACTTCAAAATTAGATTCTAAGCGAGTTAATATTTTGCTATAGGTCTCAATGGTATTTACTCGAACTCATATTTCTTGATGACACATTATTTTAAGAATATTATGTTATTTATTAATAAGTGCATATAAGAGCATTTTGCTAAACGTACAAGATTGCATAAAAGCTTATGAGTGATATTTTTGGATTAGGCTAATTAATTAATTGGAGTCTAAAATTAATTATAACCCAATAGTCTAGGTCAAGTGACCCAATTCCAAGATGATTCATATCACTAAAGTTCACAAGGAACCCTATATAAACCTTCTTAGATATTTAAGGTTTTACACTTCTTCTATTCAATCCTCCAGTGAGAGAAACTCTAACCTCCAAACCCTTTAGAGAGGAATTCACCTTCCTTGTGTGTTAAGATCTAGGAAAAAGAGCCTCTTGGTCTTCGATATCCTGTTTCTTTATCAAATGGAATTGATATGGGAACATTCAGATTGTAGATATCGTTTCTACTCTCTAGATCTTAGTTTTAATACATCATCATTCTTCCAATGTGTAGATCTAGAAAAACCTATTATAGTTTTTGCATGTACCCTAGAGACCCAGAGCTTTGGATTGGCTTGTGTGACCATTCCTATACGTGGCCCAGAGACTAAAATGAAGCCCACTCCATTCATCCATTTGCTTATCAAAGCAAATTATTATCACTCCTATAAATGTAAAACTGCAAAGCAAATTAGAACCCAAAAACCCATGACTGCCAGTGGCTCATTAGCTATTGTGACAAAAGCTCTTGTTTATTTCATAATAAAATAGCTTCCGCAATGTCTCCAACAAAAAAAAAAAAAAAAAAGGCACTACTAACACATAGGTATAGATGCATGTTATTCCACAAAACATAAGATGACGCTTTTTCCAAACCATCAAGAGCTTTCACATGCCTCCATCACATTTTCCTCGCTGCAAAAAGAAAACAAGAGGCTTTCATATAACACTAAAAGCTTAAACATAAAATGGAATAATACCTTAAAGTTATAAGATATCAATACCATATAGTAATATATTTGGATCGGTTTAGCATAAGTTTGAAATATTACCTTGGGAGCATTTTTGTTCACCATTTCAGAAGAAGTAATAGGTGGCAGCTGAACAGAACAAGGGATTTCATGATTCCACATTATTAATTCCTGATGAAAAAAAGAAAAGAAAAGAAAAGAAAAGAAAAATTACACCTCAATAATTACACAGTTAGATATTGGAATTGAGGAATGTTGAATTATATTTATTAAATAAAACTATGAGTTGTAACACTCACATGGTTTGCTGCAGGAAAATGTACTCCCTCATTTGCCACAACAAATCCTGCTCCTCCTGAAATATTTTCACTGTGCTCTTCCTGAAATATTTTCACCAGTTTGTTTCAAAAGAGAAATTAACTCCAAAAAGGGGTTTTAATATTGAATGAAAACTCTATTGTTTGATTATTAGTAATGATTTGATGCAAGAGAGCACAACGATAAAGATAAATAAAAAACCAACCTTATGCACATCGGGAGCAATGTTTGTCAAGAAATGCAGAGTTGGGTAACATCGTATGGCTCTCCCTATATCACATGGCTGCAGAGTTCGGCGTTTGTTGGCTTCCGCATGAAACCATGCTCGAAGTGTGAGCTCTAGGATGAACAATTCACTTGCTTTGGCAAATAGTATTTGACTGTCCGCACTAATCATCTATTGGATTTGTTTTTTAATCAGAATAAGAAACTTACAAAAATATTAAAATACCAAAAAAATTCATTGTAAGTAGCATATAATGTCTAATGATGCAAAGAGGTAAAATGGTACACATACCACATTTGACCATTGGATTTAACTTGGTTTGAATTGAATTTGTTCAATAATATGCATAAATTTTGTGATATTTCAAAAAAAAAAAGTTGTTCTTTAATTTATTTTTTTAACTTTTTATTGAAAATAATTTGTATTTAGATTTGAGATAATTTATTTTTTATTTTTTACTTTTTGTTAACTTATTATTTATCTATTAATTTTTTTACTAAATAAGAAAGGTCAAAATATTCTACTTTTTCTAAATACTAAAAGTAATATGTTGGTTTTTCTTTACTTTATAATATTTAATAGAAATAAAATATTAAAAAATAAACAATTTAATACTTAACACTATTAAACACTATTTAATTTTAAGTTTAATTTAAAATTAAGTAAAAAAAAAACACCACCATAATGTCAATTTTTTCTATATAAACATTGGCATCAATAATGCAAAACTAAAATGGTAAATTTTCAATTTTCATGCGTTCTCGTTTCTAATCTAATGTACAACGAGATGTCGTTCCATTTGCAACTACCTATTGTAATATCATCTCATCTACAAATTAATAATAATTATTATAATTATTATTATTATTATTATTATTATTATTATTATGATTAGTGATGAGAGAGAGGTTTAGAGGGACAAAAAACAATCACAAAATCAGTTAATAAACCATGCTCATCTATGACTATTAAATATTCAAGTACTATACAAAGAAAAACGTTGTATATTAGAAAACATGAATACATTTACCAACCTTAACATTTCGGTTTGCTTTCATAATTCTTTTGATCCTTGCAAGAGGTAAAGCATGTTGGCCCTTAAAATCTATAAGATAACATGACAAATCAATCACAACAATTCTTAGAAAAAAAATAAAAATAAATAAACTATTTTCCATGGAAATCCTTCTTGAACTCATGTAAAAAGTAATCCATTATTAATATTAAGGCTACATTTGGTTCCCAAAAATATTAAAGAAAGAAGAAAAAATACTAAAGAAAATGTTTTTTTTTTTTAATATTTGGTTTTATTGTCAAAAATGAGAAGGGAAGTCAAATATAATTAAAATTATTAAGAAATTTGCATATTTTTAAATTATTTAATATTTATAAGATCTATATAAATAAAAAAAAGTTTGAAGTTGTATATAAAAATAATTCATTGATTTTAAATTTATTTTTTTATTTTTCTTCACTTTTCCTTCATTATATTTTTCTTTTATATTTTTTTCCCTTTAAATTTTCCTTTAAACTTTTTGAGATCTAAACATAGCCTAAAGGTAAAAGAAAAATGAAACTATGGATGTACATGTTGATTTGGCCAAAGGAAATACCAAAACTATGACAAAGGCCTCATTATGATCCAAGTACTATGGTTTGTTTCCATTTGCGTGCCTTGGATATATCGATACATGGACAATAGAGTAGAAGATGGGGATATAGAAAATATAGGAAATTAGAAAAATAAAATAAAAAATAGAAACCTGAAATACTAGGAATCTCTAGCATTTTTTGATTCCAAAATTGCACAAGGCTCAACCTTTCTTGCTGCATTAGAAGGTAATAACTACCCTCTTCTCCATCCTTCAGAAATAAAGACATTTGAATAAGCAAAAGAAGAAGAAGAAGAAGAAGAAGAAGAAGAAATGGAAATAGTATATAAATCTTAAAATTGATAGGAGATGAGATGGGAGGTTCCATACCAAATGCATTGTCTGTTGGTAATGAGGTAACATGGAGGCAGAAGGCAAAGACAGAAAATCATGCACTTCTGCAAGATGAGATCTCGAAGAAGCAAACTCGAACATCTGTTCTTAATCCATGATTGAGCTTTCTACCGTCTTTTCCATTTCATGAAAATAGCCCTTTGTACACATATATAGTGAAGATAAGAGAGCACAAAACAGAAAGCATTAAATTTGTGGTAATCTTTAGCCAGATTTCACCACAGAAAAGGAAATTAAATATCTGAGATAGATATGAGACAACTATTAATGAGTTCTGATATATTTTCTGTATCATTAATGACTTAATGTTTACAAGTTATGGAGTGGTAGCTAGGAAGAATCAGATTCTTTGGACCCACTCCCTGCATATCCTCGCTCATCACGCCAGTCCTCAAACCCATTTGGAAAGTCATGAGCAGGACTACAAATAAATGAGAGGTTCAGTACCAAGAGCATTATGGAATGGTAATGAGGTAACACAAGGGAGGAATCAAGGGCGCCATATATAAAATTATGTACTTGTGCAGTATAAGATCTAGAAGAAGTAGTCATATTTGTTCTGAATCCATGATGAACTTTCTGCTGCATTTTTCTATTTCAAGAAAATATCCCCTTTATTCATATATAGATTAGGCGAGATAGCATTAAATTTGTGGTTATCTTTAGTTGAATTTCAATACAGAAAAGGACATAAAATATATGAGGTGTTAGTTAACTTTTGATATATTTTTTGTATCATTAATGAGTCGATGTTTACAAAGCTATTAAGTGGTAGGAACAGTCAAATTCTTTGGATCTACTCAATATATAACTTGTAGAAAAATCAGGTTCTTTGGGCCCCTCTGTGCATGTTCATCTTGCTCATCACGTTGGCTCTCAGACTAGCTTGCAAAGTTATCATCACTGCTACCTACTGTTCGAGCCACCTAATGATATATTATTTTAAACATTTAACAATATATTATATGTACTGAAATTAATATATTTGATTAGAACTATTATTGAAAAAAAAAATGTTACAATTTAAATCAACAAGTCTTGTTATTGAGCCTTTTTAATGCATGAAGTACTAATTTGTCGAATAATTTAATTTAGTTTTTATAGCCTAAGTTGTATAGTAAGACAAGTTTGAATGGGGCAAAGTATTAGTTTGCATGATTGGTTTAGCGATTTAATCGGTCAATTTAGCCTGATAATGATAATTTTGTATGTCAGATATAAGCCATCTCAAGTAATTAAGACTATTACTCAAATTTAAATTTTATTGAAGTTGATGTATTAAATTAATCCTATTAAGAAATGTGACTTTATTAGTACATGTCATAAAAAGGTATCATTAGCGAGGAGTTGTCAATATTAAAATCCATTTACTATCCAGCATTAATGCTTAGAAGAATCTTTAATTTGTAAGACACTACAACTAATCTAACTCTACTTTGTCAACACCCATGGTTTCTAGTATGGTTACAACTTGATTGGTTTTTTACCACAAGAAAATGAAGATATTGTCCCATAACTTAAACCTTAGTTAGGGTCAATAAAATCCATGACCAAAGAGAACATGTGATGTGAATGGAATATAGCCGTTTTTATAAGTCTTCGTATAGCCAAAATTTGGTGGGCGAAGGTGTTTAGTCACTATCATGGCAGGTTTATAATCTAAAGACGTGATCAATAGAAGTGGTTTTGTTTTGACAAAAACTCTAGTCCCATTGTGGGCACCTTTATTTGTGCATATATATATATGAGGATATTGTGGATTCAATTTTTCTATTTGCTGTCATGACTCATAAGGCTTATATTGAAAGGAAGGCATATAATATTTACCCCAATTTTGATACCCTAATAGCCTCTAGAGAGGTCTATCCCACGCTTAGCTTTTAGAGATTTTTCTTATAGTGCATTTAGTAGTGATTCTAAAAAATATTTCAAACATTTTTAATACTTGAATACTAAAATTATTTAAGTATTAGAAATAGTCAAAACACTTCCTAAAATCACTACCAAACGAGCTTTTATTGGGTTATACCAAGTTCCAGATAGTTAACAAAAACCAATGTGTGGACAATAAGGCTATGTTTAGTAGCGGTTTTAACATAACAGTTTTCTGTTTTTTCACACAAAAAAAAGAGCATAAAAACAAATTTAGTTGACAATTGTTCTTAAAAAAGAAGATTTTGAAAATTGTTTTAAAAATATTGGGTCTCTCACAATATATTTTAATTATTTTTTGAAGGTATTTAAAATAATAATTGTATAAATATAGAGAATGATTGAAAATAAAATATCAAATAAAATTTATTTTTAAGAAATATTTGAAAATACATAAAATAAAATATATTAAAAATATTTCAACTTCTCAAACAAATTTTTATTATTTAAAATAACATAAAATTGTTTTTGAAAACTATTAATTAGGACTATTTTCAAAATCGTTTGCAAATAGACGTTATGTCACAATTGGGTTTTTTCTTCTCAAATTTTCTTTTCATCCAAATTTTAGGCTTTGAGATCTATTTTTTTATGAAGTCAAAAAAATAAAATAAAATAAAATAAAATCCCAGAACCCTAAACCGAAGAAAATGAGAATTTAAACAATATTTTGTTACCGTATACTTTCCCTTAAAATTTTCTTTTCCCTATAGTTTCCCCAAGGTTTCGAATTTCTATATTTTAGTCAATAGTTTACTCAAATTTATGCACTATGCATTTCTCTAGTTCTACAAAGGTTCAAATAAAAACCTTTGGTGTGTTTGGTTGGAGAAACGTTTCCTTTTATTTTATTTTATTATTATTATTATTTACTTTTTAAAAGGAAATTTATTTTCTACTTTCTTCTCTTTGAATATTGTGAAGTCATTTTTAGAAAATAAAATTTGTAACATCTTATTTGGTGTTCAGTTTTTTTTTTCTAATGTTAAAAAAAAAAGTGTCTAAGCAAATAAACATATCAACTTATATTAGTCCATAATTTAATAAACAAAAATTGTACACCATGTTTTTAAGATATTATATGATTCTATACGTATTTTGAGGATAATGTTTTATTCGTATTTCGTGAGACAATATAATGTTTTATTCATGTTATGTCCATGTTTTAAGATAATGTTTTGTTCTTGCTAATATTTTTTTTTTTTATATTTGTAATATTTAAAATTTTCTTATGTAGTTGGTTCCGCCAGGTTTTTTAATCTAATTTTATTGTCTTCTTTGTTTTCAACATTTTATAAAATAGATTTCACTTTTCTTAAGAAAATTTTGAAATATCAAATTCGTGTTTTCACTTTTTCCAATTTTTAAACTCCATTTTCGGAAAATAAAATGCAAAACTATTTTACAAACAAGCTTTTAGTCTTGAATTATGTTTTCTTCGAAAATGAATTTAAAGAACAGTCTAAACAAGTTGCACCTAATTTTCGATTAAGCAAAACAAGTTGTCATATATTAACCTATGTAGGTGTGATTTAGATACATTTTTATTTATAAAATAATAATAATAATAATAATAATAATAACTCTTATATAAAATTTAGCAGTGATAGCACAAAAAGTGTTTATATGGATTTACTTTTGCATTTTCTAAAATTAATTTTATAATTTTTAACATTTCGTATGATAAAATTTTCCAATGCGTTATTCTTTGAACAATTTTTGAAAACTATTATCTTTTAAAAAAAAGTATCTGAAAGTTCATATATTTTAAATAATGTTTAAAATTATTATTTTTAAATGAAAAATAAAACATGTATCTAAAGTAAACATTAAGCTCTACTTAGTAATTGTTTCAGAAAACAATTTTTATTTTTTATTTTTGTTTTCTAGAACAAAAAGTAGAAAAACATATTTGGTAATAAAACAATAGAAAACAATTTTAATTCTTAAAAACATAAAATAGAGTATTTTTGAGAAAATATATTTTAATTGTTTTCGATCATTTTCACTTATTTTTTAGGATTATTTCGAAAAGTATTATACAAATATGAAAAATGATTTAAAATAAAGTACTAAATATACAAATTATTTTTATAAATATGAAAACTAAGTTCAAAATATTTTAGCTTTTATATAGACTTTTGTTTTACAAAACATCAAAAATCAAATTTCAAAAACTATTATAAAAACTGTCTTGAAAATTTATTTTTAAAAATATTTTTCAAGGAGTCTTAGATTCCTAATTAACGTAATGTAATGCTCAACTATGTATAATGTAATTGAACATGTCGAAATTTCTTATTATTCAATGGGGGACATTTATTTAGAGCCAAGTTAATTAATTGAAAATTTTACATCCAATATCTGGGTCACTACATATTCTACTACATATTCTTTGGTAGCTAGAGATCTCATTGTAAATCACAATTCTTATTCTTTAATTTGGTCTCCCAATAATGGAGTCCATAATGGTGAAGCAAAGAATTCCATTGCCACCAGCATTACCAATATCACTTGCTTTCACTCCAAGAAGAATTTTTGGCACCATTGCACTTGCGTATACATAGGTTTAACCTTCTTCGTGGAGCTTTTGAGTATTTTGTCTTATAGGACGTAGCGTATCTTATAAGGTCATTTAACTTAATTTTGCATAATTTCTAATAATAGGTTTGTAGTTTTCGAAAAGCTTTAAGATTTTTTAAGGTTTTAAAAATTAGACTGGACTGATCTATCCAACCGGTCTATGAAACCATCTGACCGTGGTATCTCTGGTTTGGGCAGCTTATTTGATCTGTTTTTGGATTTGACCAGTCTTGAACTTTTCAAACCATTGGTTGGATTGGGGAACCGTTAGAACCAAACAATTCTTCATGAGCCAGACAATTTTCAACCCCATCTCAAATTTTTACCATTTGTCCCTCAGAACACTAATTTATTTCCTTACCTATTCTAAATCCTTCACCATTTTGCTGCTTGGAGTTCCCTTAATGCGTCGGACCAGTTATCTAACCCCAAATCGGCACCCAAAAGGAAGAGAAACAAACCAAATTGTTGAAGAATATAATGGCAAGGCTCATCAGCCAACTCCCGAAACATAATCAATGACACCTTAGTTCACAGGTGAAGCAATCCAGACGAAACGGTGAAATGCAACCAACAATTTCAAATCAGTGAAGTGCTCCTCTCAACCCATACCCAAATCTATCGACAAACCAAATCTGCATCCTCTTGTGGTATCTTTGCAGACTTTTCAAATTTTTTATTCAATCAATGAACAAAAGCACATGAAAAATTTTGAATTCAAGTTGTTACATTGCCATCCCAATTCCCAAAATTAATTTTTAATATTTTAGTTTTAAAAAAGTTTTATTAATCTATCCTATCGATATATATATATTATTGGTTGAGAGTCTTGAGACAAGAGGAGATGTTACAATGTCAAAGAGGAATCGTTGAAATTATTGAAAGAATCATCTAGGTGATAGGGTCTGCCACATCTAAAGGTCTCTATTTAATTTTCATCAAAGTTATTCTGCTGTAATGGTCTTGACCACGTCCTAAACAATCTACCAGGTTGCTTCACGCCAACAATCGCTGCAACTTACATATATAATTATAAGAGCTGCAATGTTACAAGACTGGTTCTACTTATGCTCATTCTAACTTGCTGCTTAAGAAACTATCTTAACTAATCAAGCTGCACAAGAGCTTTAATTGGCCATTCAAATCTATGGAGCTGTGAAACTGTCCTAGCAAATAATCCACAGAAAAACTGCATTTCAAGCTAGTCACGAACCTGAAACTGTTATTGGTGGTAATATGGAATTTAAGAGATTTTTACAATAACTATAGCATTGCTCAAGCTCAAATAGTAGTTATATTCTACCAAACAGGTCAAAGAAGGAGAAACTAAAAAGAAAATTCAAAAGCATGCTTGAGCATTGAAATATATACTATTGCTAGCTGGCTCATGTTTAACCTCTCATAGTATATAGGAATGAGACCAGTTCCACAGCAAGTGGCCTGTAGAAAAGTAGTTTCTTGTTTGGAAGAAATACCCTGGCCTGACCCTGTCCTTATTTTATTTTTTAAAAAGTCAAAACTTATTAGAAGTTAATGGGCTAAGACAAACTTTGAGGACTTGGTAATTTAGATCATTTGTCTTTTACTTGGATTTCAATAGTTTAATACAAGACAATTTCAAAGCTCAAACATCTCATAGCTTCTTCAGCTAGAAATAGACAACCAACCCTCATAACCAATCCACAGCAAAAACAAACTCTAGCCACCATAGCAGTTCATTGCGCTAGTAAATTCCTTGCTCCTTCCTCAAAAAAGGATTGCTTGAGAATACATTGCATAAACATGAAGAAGATGGTCGTTAACACCCTCGCATCCATTCCACTCTTGGCTATGTCATTTTTCCTTGCCTTTGCCTCCGATCCTAGTCCTCTTCAGGACTTTTGTGTGGCTGTCAATGACACAAAGACCACTGGTATGATATTAATATTTTTTCCTCTAGTCTTGTTCATTTGATGATCAAATTTATTCTCTTTATCTATATATCAATGATTTCATGGCAGCACGGCCTAATGCGTTTATGGCTTTGCAGTGTTTGTTAATGGGAAAGTCTGCAAGGATCCAAAGGTTGCGACACCAAATGATTTCTTCTTTTCAGGGCTTCGGGTTCCTGGAAATACCTCAAACAAAGTTGGGTCAATGGTCACACCGGCAAATGTGGCTCAGATACCCGGACTCAACACCCTTGGCATTTCCCTAGCTCGTGTTGATTATGCCCCATATGGTCTCAATCCTCCCCACACCCACCCCCGCGCCACAGAGATACTGACCGTCCTGGAGGGAACACTTTATGTAGGCTTCGTGACCTCTAATCCTGACAACCGCCTCATCTCCAAGGTCCTTTACAAAGGAGACGTTTTCGTCTTCCCAGAGGGTCTCATTCACTTCCAGCTCAATGTGGGAAAAACAAAAGCAGTCGCCATTGCTGCATTGAGTAGCCAGAACCCTGGCGTGATCACCATTGCCAATGCGGTATTTGGCTCAAAGCCAGCAATTTCAGCTGATGTTCTTACAAAGGCCTTCCAAGTGGACAAGAAGGTGGTTGACTATCTTCAATCTCAGTTCTAGACTGACAACCACACCGACTAGAATGACTCACCTATTCACATCCTGCTATTCATAAGATTAGATATCACTTATATGTATTCATTGCTGAAATGTGTGACAATCATTTCTTTTCATATCCTAATAAAATGAAGGTATTTTTCATATACATACAATGTCTGAATTTCCTTGAGTACGATTACTTCATAGCCGTTGCTGCAAAACTGGCAAGGTGTCCATTCCTATGTCATAAGCATTGGTGCTTTTTCTTTTATTTTATTTTCTTTTTTTTTTTAATTCATTTTTCAGATTGCGGAAGGTAAGCTTTTGTGGTACTTGATAATTTAATATGGCAATTAAGCTTAGTTCAGAGACAAAGTTGAGGTCAAATCTCTCTAGTTTGGTAAATCCATCCGAAGAGTTCATAAATAAACTACATTTTTGAATATTAATGCAAATTGTTGACCCATCATACAATTTAGGATCACTTATAGCAGGCATGCCCGAGTGCTTATCATCAATAAAATTGATAAAAGTTCAAACACTAGCATATATATTTATATATACCATACAAATTGATACAAGCTGAACTCATTTAAATTCCCCACAATATGTACCATATATCCTTCCAAACTTTTCTTCTATTTCTTAATTATATATTTCTACTTCTGCTTTTGTATGTGAACAAGGTGATGCACGGTGAAACTGAACAAACAATGGAGCATCGAAGAGGATAGGAATATTCTACATATTTGTATTAACAGTTAAGCATACATTTACATACACAAGTTAATGGAGATATATGCCGAAGGGTTGAATAGTAGGGACCAGATCAGTGGAGTGATATAGGGAGAGAGTCTGGTCCATGACTGCAGGCATAATGTGGGGGTCAAGTATCTTAACGGATATTCTCCTTTATATATCCTCCATAAGATGGAGCATTGGAGATACTCTAAAGCACCAATGACACGATGATATTCTATTGCATCTGTGAGAAAGGTGCTATCATAAGGGAGGAGATGTTCCATGGTGGACATAGGAGTGACAACCTCTTTAGCACCAATGTACCATGCCTAAGTACAATGGAAAGAACTGCTCGAATGGTAGTTAGTTTAACTACCAGGTTGAATGTGTCATGATAATCAATTCTAGATCGTTGGTGAAAGTCTTTGCCAACAAGTCATGCCTTGTAATGAGCTACACTCCCATCAGTATTTCATTTTACTGGAAAAACCTACTTGTAACCAACAACATTTTGTGATGGATAAGGTGGAACAAGCTCCCATGTTTCATTTATAGTAAGAGCATTAAGCTCATCAATCATTGATGCATGCCAATTTGGATCATAAAGGGCAATTGTGGGATTTAAGGAAAAAATGGACCAGGTAAAGAATGTTTAGTTGTGGTATGGAATTGTTTAGGTTGTAGTCATGAAGTGAGTATGGTGAGGGATAAAGGAAATTGGGTTGGGTTAGGTAAAGAGGAAGAAGGATAAAAAGGAGTAGGGGTAATGTCTCCACAAGAGTCCAAAGTAGAGGACATACTTGATTGTGAGCCATTGAATGGAGAGACTACTTCAATATTGGATGAGGTGGAAAGTGGTAGTGACATGGACATAGAGGAGTTAAAAGGGTGAGAATGAGGAACTAAGAATGGTGTAGCACTTAGAGAAGCAAGGAAAGGAGTATAAGATGGCCATTGTTGGAAACCAGAGGTAGTAGGTTGTATGGAGTTATCCTTAGAGAATAGAAAGACATCTTCAACAAATCGAACATGATGAGAAAGGTATATTTTATTAGTGGAGAAGTCGAGACATTTATATGCACTTTGAGTTGTGGAATACCTTAAAAAGATATAAGGTTTAGATCATTGGTCTAACTTGTGTTGAGCATATGGGTATAGCCAAGGGTAATAGAGACAACCAAATGTCTTGAGTTTAGTGTAATTTGGTAGGGTATGAAAGATAGCTTCAAAGGGGGATTTGGTGTGAAGTATTAGGGTGGCCATTCGGTTGATGAGATATGTACGTATATAGCTGTGTGAAAAGCAACTGGCCAATAAGAGAGAGACATAAAGGCTTGATGCAACAAGGTTAAGTTTGTCTCAACAATATGTCGATGTCATCATTCAGATGAGCCATTGTGTTGAGGTGTATAAGAAGGTGTAGTAAGATGTTGAACACCATTGGTTTAGAGGGAGTTTGTGAGTTTGTGATATTCTCTGCCCAAGTCAGAGTAGAGAGTCATAAGCTTGGTATCAAAATGGCATTCAACAGTTGCTTTGAATTTAAGAAAGATGGGTATTCTGTCATATTTAATATAAAGAGGACATAGCCTAGTATACTTAGTAAAATGATCAACGAAAATAACATAGTATGTAAAAACATTGATAGTAGAAATAGGTGATGGCCCCCAAACATAATAATAAACTAAGTCTAAAAGGCTATGACTTGTTAAAGAAGACATATGAAAAAAACTTAATTTTTTACTCTTATTACAATGGTAGGAATCACAATTAAAGTTGGATGTTATTGAGGATGACATAGGAGAAGTTATAGCTTCTTTGTAGGTCCTTGTACATAATTGTTATTGTACATAATTGATTTGATTTCACTATTAATGGCCTCATTCCAGAATAGTGGATCAGAAGAAGGTATAACTTCTTTGTAAGTTCTAGGGTCCTCATTTATTTGGAAGGTATAGAAATTGTTAGCCCAAGGGTTCTCCTAATCAAGTTTTGATGATAACAAACCATGGTCAAGTGACTAATTGGTTTAAATGGTAAAGAATTTCAAGTATAAATTTGGAAATTCATCAAAGGACTAAATGGATACAAGATCGAGACTTTTAGAAGACTTTTGATCATAGGAAATGAATGTAAGATGAATGCATGGGTGCACTTAGGTTTTTCATATCTTTTCATGCATCTTTGAAAACTCGGTTTATTCCTTAAAATTATGATTTCATTAAAACCCGAGTTTTATCAAATGTACCTTAGGCAAAACGTTTCAAAATTGGCATATTAATTTACTTAAAGACCTTGCTTAAGTGTTAGAAAAGAAAATAAGTGAAAAATAGGTTTTCGGAGCTAAAAGATTGAATTGGTTGAGGCTTTAGCCAAGCGGCTCAACTGGTTGGGGAACCGGTCGACCGGTTGCCCTTGTCCGATTGAGGAGTGTCAAAAACACTCTCTCTCATCCAATAGCTTTCCCTTCCCAATTGAGGTTACTCCTTTCCTAGTCGACCTCTGGTCGAGGTTCGCTCAAGGCAACGGTAACCTGCCAAAGCATTAAATGCTCCAACTATTAGTGAACTGGTCGACCCCCACCTTGACCGGTTGAGGCTGCCTTTTGCTTTTCTTGGATCCCGAGCTTAGAAACCTATAAATTGAGAGCTCCACTTCATTTATGACATAGAGAACACTTGCAATCAATTGTCTACCCACTTGTTTTTGCCTTAAAAGCTCTCATTTCTTTCTTAGTGCATTAAATCCTCACTTGCATATCCTTTAGTGCACCTTTGTGAGTCATCCTAGCTTTGATTTGTATTTGAGCTATCATTGAGCTAGGTTGAGGAATTCATTCTTGTAAAAGTCACTACAAGAAAAATGGGAAACAATGACGCTTTATTTTATGACGCTTTCTAAAAGCGTCATTATTGAAGGGTATATAATGACGCTTATAAGAAGTGTCATAATTGTATTATTTACCTTGACACTTATTATAAGTGTCATTATTTGATGTGGTATTTTTCCTTATAACTGTGTATATAATGACGCTTATAAGAAGTGTCACAGTTTTATTATTTACCTTGACACTTATTATAAGCATCATTATTTGATGGGTATGTAATCACGCTTCTAAGAAGTGTCATAGTTGTATTGACTTTTAAAATTTTTGTTTTTAAGTTAACTTATACAAATTTTGATATTAGAATTTTATTCTATAAATTAATTATGGTAAATTGACACTAATATTAATGACATAAAGTTGCTACATTAAGGTTTTTAAAAAAAAATTGTATATAAATAAAATAAATCCTAATAAATTATTTTTTTATTATTTGATATTAATTTTTTTTTATAGTTTGTATCAATACAATCTATTTTCATAAACTATTTTTCATTTTTATTAAATTAGAAATTATCTTATATTTCATTTAAAAATAATTTGTTAATTTATGTGTGGACCACAAAAAAGTGCCCTATTTTGAGCACTTGTTGAGGCCTTGGGCCACATTTATTGGATTTAACCCATTATTTGAGAAGATTTTATAGTTAATGAATATAAATTTGAAATTATTTAACTAAAATGAAATAAATTAGTATTTAAATTAATTTAATGATGATTAGACTCACAATAAAACTAAATGCAATAAGAATATTTATAAAAATTTTCTAATATTTATGGGAAATAAGCTCATTCTATTAAATTAGTTTTTTTTTAAAATATCAATATTCAAATTAAACCAACATCAACCTAAAATATCAAATAATTAAACAATATAAATTCATTATGAGTTCAATATATAAAAATTATTATTGGAAGATGAAATAAAGAATACTATTTTTAATTTATTGAAAAAGGACATGCGTGGTATTTTGGAATTTGTTATAAAGTCCTATAAAAAGAGAAAAGAAGGGACGAAAAAGACATATTTGATACTTCAATAAGCCTTTACCATTTTCTTTACTGAAAACCCTAAATTTTCACTCTCCATTGAAAACCCTAACTTTTGGAAGATAAGAAAGAAAGGAGAGAGCCACTGTTTTTAGAGAGAAAGAAGAGAAGAGAGAAAAACGCAGGTTTTTCTCATCATGCCCAGATTTCATCAAAGGTCCGATCTGACTTCGTCCGTGGTCCGATCGAGCTGAAATTTGGAGGAGAATTTCATGACTCGTTTATCTTCAATCTGAACGGTGAAAATCGGATTTGGAGTTTCAAAAAGTCATTAGAAAGAAAGAGGAGAAGAGAGAAAAACGCAGGTTTTTCTCATCATGCTCAGATTTCATCAAATGTCCGATCCCGCTTCGTCCGTGGTCCGATCGAGTTGAAATTTGGAGGAGAGGTTCGTGGCTCATGTATCTTCAATATGAACGATGGAGATCGGATTTGGAGTTTTGGACAGTCATTAGAGAAAGAGGAGAAGAGAGAAAAATGTAGGTTTTTTTCATCATGCCCAGATTTTATCAAAGGTCCGATGCTGCTTTGTCCATGGTCTAATCGAGCTGAAATTTGAAGGAGAGGTTCACAGCTCATTAATATTCAATTTGAACGGTGGAGATCAGATTTAGAGTTTTGGAAAGTCATCTTTCAACCAAAAATAGAACCTTTGTTTTGGTGGGCTTTTCTCTCCGGACTGTTTTGATCATTAGCTTTGATCGAGGTCAATTCGTAGTCCGATTGAGTTGCAATCTTAGGAGCACATTCAGGACACATTGATCTTCATTCTAATAGTAGATATTGGATTTGGAGTTTGGAAAAATGGTATTTCAGTCCAAGAACAGTGGTTATGTTTGGTGAGATCTCTCCATTATTCTGGATTTAATTATGGATTTATCTAGTGTTTATCTTATAGTGACTTACTATTTTTGATATAAATCAAATTTGTTTACTTTTTATGTCACCTACTTTGCTAACTAACAAATTAGAGCAGTTTCTTCTTTTATTTAATCAACTAGATGAAGATCTTAATTGGTCCAAATTATAGATATTTTCAATCAGTTGACAAATTATAGATATATTGCATCCACCAAGTGTTCGATGCTTAGACCATGAGAAGCCAAGTGCTTAAATCAATTGTTTAGCTTATTATTTTTATTATTAGTTTTATTATTTCTTCCCTTAAAGGCATTCTTGAAGAGCTTGAGAAGTTCATGGGAGGTAATAAAGCCACTGAACTTTTGAGTTAGTTTGAAGTGCTTGATTCAAATCCATCACCATGATGACTTAGATTCTTATTCTATTCTTGTAAAAAAAAAAAAAAAAAAAAAAACTTCATTTTGACACTTTTTTAATAATATATTCTCAATTATATGATAAGTAAAAATAGTAATTCCATTAATATTTTATATTTTAATATTTTGCATAACCTACCATGCATGAATTACCTCATGTTTTATTGATTTCACAAGTTGGTTTGAGTTTTTGTGGTTTGATTTCATTTAGTTCAAGTTGTACCTTGTTAGTTTGGAGCTGGTTTTGGGAGTGAAAAATGGTGATTCGTTGAAGAGAAGAGAGGCTGGTATTTTTCTTTTAGGAGAGTAGAAGTGTGAAGAAAGGGTGAGAATTTTCTAGGTAAGAGGAAACACGAGAACAAGGGTTGTTCAATTAAAGATTTTTGATAGAGGGAGAGAAGAAAATTGAGGGAAGGAGCTATGAGAGAAGGAGAGTTGTTTTGGGTGCTAGGCAAAAGGCAAGAAGTGAGGGTTGTTCGGTTAGATATCTTTGATAAAAAGAGTGAAGAAAATGAGATATGGAGTTGTGAGAGAAAGAAAAATAGAGAGGAAGACATATGAAGACTATGTTAATTTGTTAATGGAAAGATTGAGGGAAAGGTTGAAAGAGGAAAAAAAGAAGGAAAGAAAATATAAGATTGTTTGGTTGTTCATGGAAAGCTTGAGGGAAATGGGAGAAAGAGGAAAAAGAGAAGGAAAAAAAATGTAAGATTGCTTGGTTGTCCATGGGAAAATTATTAAATTTAAGATGAATGCATATTTCCTACCTCTATTCAATGAAAATTGAGAGGAAAATCTTTAGACATTTTTTCTACTTTTTTCCTTAATATTTTTTTCTTACATTTTCCCATAATATATAAAATTTCCCTTTGAAACTTTATTTACGTTTTGTTCTTTGGATTATATATTTGATTTTTTTGTTTTTTAGGTAGAAGAATGATGAATAAAATATATTTTATTGGAGAAAATCAACTAATAATGCTCTTTACAGTTTAGTTCTTGGTAAATAACTCAAAACCCCATTTAGAAATTTATTTTTCTACTGCTCTTGAATCACCTAAACTAAAATAAAAAAAAAGAACTAGTGTTTTTTCTGTTGTTTAATTTTCTCAAATTTTTCTACTTTTCATTTTATATTGGTTCTTGTGTTTTTTTTTTCCTTTAAGATTTTTGTGAGAGTTTTAGTTTGAATTGCACTTTTTGGTTTTTGCATTTATAATTGAGAGATTTTTTATTCTCCTTGTATTTGTTTATAGGTTTCAAAGGAAATTGGTTGGCCAAAAGACAAGAAATCATAATGTTGAAGGAGGTAGTGATGCCGAAAACCATGAAGACTACATCAAAGTCATTTGGAGGATGATCTTTTTTTTTTTTATAGAATATAGATCTTAATAGTTGTTGCACTAATATTTGTTCTTTTGTAGAATTAGAAATTGTTATTGAAATATTTTGATATAATTAACAAATTTGTATGTAATTATTGTATGTAAGTATGAAGTTACATTAATGGTTTGAATTGTATATCAATATTTGAAAATATTTTTATTAGTAAAATTTAGTTTAATTTTGGGGCTTTTTTAATTTTTATTTAATTATATAGGAAATCATTATTTTAATAATAGGATATAAAATAATGTGTCATGGATAAAATCTATTAAATATGACACTTCTTTAAATGTCAAGATTGCTTATTTCATAAAAATGATATCACTAGAAAATGTTTAAAGTTGACGCTTCTTACGAGTGTCGTTGTTAACATTATCCAAAGATGATGCTTCTTTAAACGTCATTGAAAGTATTTATCAAAGATGATGATTCCTAAAAGCGTCATTGTTGCCTAAGACATACAATGACAGGGCCGAAGAGGACGCTTTAGAGAAACGTCATCTTTTACCTTTCTTGACGCTTAAAAAACGTCATTGTTTCCCATTTTTCTTGTAGTGAGTTGAGTGTTGAAGCCTTCAAGAGATTTGAATCTTGAAGAGTTTGTGTAAGAGCCCATTGGAGTTGGAATCCAAGTGTAAAGAAGTTTAGAAGCTTGGTTGAAGCTTCAAGTTAGTGGAACCCTCACTCAGTTAGGAGCTTGAGGAGAGTGGACGTAGGGAAGGAAGTGTCGAACCACTATAAAATCCGAGTTTGAATTCTCTTACTCTATCTCTTTATTTTTATTATATCATGCTTGAATTTGTTCTATTGAAAAAGTTTTTGAAAAACCCAATTCACCCCCCTCTTGGGTGTTTTTCTCATTTAAGCATAGCCATTATTTTCTCAATTGGTATAAGAGCAAGGCCTCTTTCTTAAGACTTAATCGTCTAAGAGGAAATGACTATTCCATCAAGCTCATCTCAAACTGAAAATTTTACAAAACATAGAGCTCCATTTTTTACGTGAACCTACTATCCCTATTGAAAAACTAGAATGACTTGGTATTTACAATCAACCGATTTAGATGTATGGGACGTCATTGAAAATGGCCCAACTTTACCTACAAAACTAGTTGATGGAGTCCTTGTTCCAAAACCAAAGCAAGAATTGAATGAGCTTGATAGAAAAAAATTTCAATTAAATGCTAAGGTCGTTTTTACTTTGCAAGTGCTATGGATAGAAATGAAAATAATAGAATATGTCAATGCAAGTCGGTTAAAGAAATTTGGAGATTACTTGAAATAACTCATGAAGGAACAAATCAAGTAAAATAGTCAAAAATAAATTTGCTTGTTTATAACTATGAATTGTTTTCAATGAAAGAAAATGAGACCATTGTTGAGATGATCACTAGTTTCACCGACATTGTTAATGGTCTTTAAGCTTTGGGAAAGACCTACAAGGAATCTAAAAACGTGATGAAGATATTGAGGTCTCTCCCATCAAAATGGCATACCAAGGTCACCACAATTCAAGAAGCAAAAGACTTGACCAAGTTACCTATGAAGGAACTCATAGGGTCATTAATGACATATGAGATCAATTTGACAAAGAAGCTACAAGAAGGTGAAGATAAAAAGAAAAAGAGCATAGCTCTCAAAGCTACAACTAAGGAAGAAGAAGAAGTTGAAGAAGAAAAATAAAGTGAAGAGGATGATGATCTAGCCCTCATCACAAGAAAGCTCAACAAATACATGAAGGATGAAAGGTTTAAAGGAAGAGAATTCACCTCTAGAAGAGACTTTTCTAAAAAGGAATCTTCATCTCATGGTGACAAGGAGAAATGGGAAGAGAAAACAAATTTGGTTTGCTTCAAATGCAAAAAACCGGGACACATTAAATATGATTGTCCTCTCTACAAATGTAGAGCCAAGAGAAGAATGAAGAAGGCAATGAGGGCCACTTGGAGTGAAAGTAAAGAATCCCCCGAAGAAGAAAATGATAAAGAAGTGCAAGTCCTTCTACCACTTGCAATTTTTGTGGAAGAGGAGGACACATTAGTAGTACATGTCCCTTAAGAAATGGTTCTCAAAAGAATTCAAATGCAAAAGTTAAAAAGGTTTGGATTGAAAAATCCAAGGTCACTAACCCTCAAAGACCCAAAAAGATATTGGTACCTAAATCAACTTGAATTTTATTTTGTAGGGTTCAAAGAAGGATAAGTGGTTCTTGGATAATGGATGCTCAAGACACATGACCAGGGATGAATCCAAGTTTGCTTTCCTTACAAAGAGAAAGGGAGGATATGTTACCTTTGGAGACAATGCAAAAGGAAGAATCATTGGTCAAGGCAACATTGGTAATGACACATCCTCTCTTATTGAAAGTGTTTTATTAGTGGATGGTTTAAAACATAGCTTTTTAAGCATTAGTCAACTTTGTGACAAAGGTTTTAAAGTGATTTTTGAAGTGTCTCATTGCATTATCAAAGATATTCAAAATGATAAAACCATCTTCATGGGCCATAAATGTGGTAATGTTTATGCTATAAATATTTCAAAATATGATGGCCATGATAGATGTTTTTCAAGCATGCATGATCAAAGTTGGTTGTGGCATAGGAGGTTGGGACATGGTAACATGGACCTCATTTCCCAACTCAACAAAGATGAACTTGTTAGAGGCCTTCCCAAAATAAATTTTCAAAAAGACAAAGTTTGTGAAGCTTGTCAAATGAGAAAGCAAATAAAAAACTCTTTAAAAAGAAAAAAAATTCATTTCAACCTCTAGATCTCTTGAGTTGTTGCATATGGATTTATTTGGCCCCTCTAGGACACCAAGTCTTAGAGGAAAATCTTATGCATATGTTATTGTGGATGACTTCTCTAGATACACATGGGTTTTGTTTTTAAGTCAAAAGAATGAAGCCTTTTATGAGTTTTCAAAGTTTTGCAATAAGGTTCAAAATGAAAAAGGTTTTACAATTACTTGTATACGAAGTGATCATAGGAGAGAATTTGAAAATATTGATATTGAAGAATATTGCAATGAGCATGGTATTAACTACAATTTTTCGGCTCCTAGAACTCCTAAAAAAAATGGGGTAGTTGAAAGGAAAAATAAAAATCTTCAAGAAATGGCTAGAACCATGCTAAATGAAAACAATTTACCAAAATATTTTTGGGTCGAAGAGGTTAACACTTCTTGTTATGTTTTAAATAGAATATTATTGAGGCCCATTCTTAAGAAAACTCCCTATGAGCTTTGGAAAAAACAAGAAACCCAACATTAGCTATTTCAAAGTCTTTGGGTGCAAATGTTTTATATGAAACACCAAAGACAATCTTGTAAAATTTGATGCAAAATCGGATATTGGAATTTTCCTTGGTTACTCAACTTCAAGTAAAGCCTTTAGAGTTTTCAACAAAAGAACCATGGTTGTAGAAGAGTCCATCCATGTTATTTTTTATGAATCTAACAATTCTCTCCAAGAAAGAGAGAGTTTTTATGATGATTTAGGCTTGGAGACCTCCATGGGAAATTGAAAATTGAAGATAGAAGACAATAAGAAGAAATTGGAGAGGATCCCAAGAAAGAAGAATCACCATTTTGATGGAGAGACAGATTCACATGGGATATCTAATGATGATGCACATGATATCGTGCTACGAGAGCACGACCCACGTACTCCCCTATGACCATTTCCTTACTTGAGTTTTCAAGGATGTCGAGGTCGATCTGAGTATTTTGAGGGCCCTAGTATTATGATACATATGATGAGCAGTTTTTGGGGTGGATGAATTTTGAGAAGGCCCTCGATGGCTCCTGGGTTAGGAGAGCAGAGCGACCACCAGCACAGGCCTAGGGACAGGGATAGGTGCATCCTGGAATAGAGGAGGAGACCGAGATCCGAGAGATGGAGGGTGGGTTAGAGCCTCAGAGAGGCTTTGAGCATAGAGAGCCCGAGCTTGACATCCCTCCACTCCAGTCCGAGGGTGTTCAGTTTGAGGCCACATTCCCTGAGCCGATAATGTATGGGCCGACATACACAACGGGACCATCTTCTTAAACATCATTCACTGAGCATTCTCACACCGAGACATCACCTCATCAGGCACCTCACGCTCCTAATCATGTGCCTTGGATGGATTTATCTGCTCAGATTAGCTCACTTAGCACTCGCATGGAAGAACTTGCAGTAGTCAGTGATACTCGATTCTACTCCATGGAGGATTGCATGGATCAATATCAGACTAGTTTCACTTCTTAGTTTGAGTATTTGCAGTAGAGATTTGAGTGTATGGAGGATCACATGAATCAACAATAGGCTGTATTTGATCATCTCCAGTAGATGATTAAGCGCATTGAGAGTCGCCAGGAGAGTTAGCATGAGGAGATGATGGTTTACCTCCGCTCCGTGTTTCCACCTCCACCTCCACCTCTTCAGCCTTGATTTCATCGAGACCCCATTCATTTCTTTTTTGTGTTGCCAAAGGGGGGAGATATTTAGGATCTAGGAGACCTATATGCATATCATTGTCATATCATCTGTTTAGCTTATATGTTTATGTTTCATATACATTTAACCTTACTATAAATATGATATGCTATATGTTTTCATGACTTGCACTGTTTCCTATTGAAAATTCACATGTTTTGATTATCTTGGTTTTGAATTCATAAATTTTGATTGATTGATCCATAATTGGTTTGAGGGGGAGATTTTTTCTTCTCCTAGATAACCAAGGTTTGTCATCATAAAAAAAAGGGAGATTGTTATCCCAAGGGTTCTCCCAATCAAGTTTTGATGATAACAAACCATGGTTAAGTGACTAATTGGTTTAAATGGTAAAGAATTTCAAGTATAAATTTGGAAATTCATCAAAGGACCAAATAGATACAAGATCTAGACTTTTAGAAGACTTTTGATCATAGGAAACGAATGTGAGATGAATGCATGGGTGCACTTAGGTTTTTCATATCTTGTCATGCATATTTCAAAACTCGGTTTATTCCTTAAAATTATGATTTCATTAAAACCTGAGTTTTATCAAATGTACCTTAGGCAAAACGTTTCAAAATTCACATATTAATTTACCTAAAGACCTTACTTAAGTGTTAGAAAAGAAAATAAGTGAAAAGATAGGTTTTCGGGGCTAAAAGGCTGAATCGATCAAGGCTCTGGCCAACTAGCTTAACCGTTTAGGGAATTGGTCGATCAGTTGCCCTTGTTCGATCGAGAAATGTAAAAAACACTCTCTTTCATCCAATAGTTTTCCCTTCCCGATTGAGGTTCCTTCCTTCCTTGTCGACCTCCGGTCGAGGTTCGCTCAAGGCAACAGTAACCTGCCAAAGCATTAAATGCTCCAACGGCTAGTGAATCGACCCCCAGCTTGACCGATTGAGGCTATCTTTTGCTTTTCTTGGCTCCTCAGCTTATAAACCTATAAATTGAGAGCTCCACTTCATTTATGACATAGAGAACACTTGTAATCAATTTTCTACCCACTTGTTCTTGCCTTAAAAGCTCTCATTTCTTTCTTAGTGAATTAAATCCTCACTTGTATATCCTTTAGTGCACCCTTGTGAGTCATCCTAACTTTGATTTGTATTTGAGCTATCATTGAGCTAGGTTGAGGAATTCATTCTTGTAAAAGTCGAGTGTTAAAGCCTTCAAGAGGTTTGAATCTTGAAGAGTTTTTATAAGAGCCCATTGGAGCTAGAATCCAAGTGTAAAGAAGTTTAGAAGCTTGGTTGAAGCTTCAAATTAGTGGAACCCTCACTCAGTTAGGAGCTTGAGGAGAGCGGACGTAGGCAAGGAAGTGTCGAACCACTATAAAATCCGAGTATGAATTCTCTTACTCTATCTCTTTATTTTTTATTATATTGTGCTTGAATCTGTTATGTTAAAAAACCCAATTCACCCCCCTCTTGGGTGTTTTTCTCATTTTAGCATAGCCTTTATTGTCTTAGAAACCATCTTCAAGGTTTTTGTTTTTCTTATCTCTTTTACTCCTTATTACAGGTTCATAAGGTTCTATAGACTCGTCTCTAATCATTTTCTGAACTTGTTGTTCACCACTTAGTTTCATATGTAAGATGTTTTGAAAGAAATTAACATTTTTTGTTTCTATAATGGTGTTTACTTCTACAAGACTGTTTTTTGATTTAGTAACAAGAAACCTAAATGTTGCACTATTCTTAGAATAGCCAATAAACATTGCATCAAAGATTTTAGGACCGAATTTTTGTTTTATAGGTTCAAGAAAAAGAACTTTAGCTAAATACCCTCACATTTTCAAGTATGCTATATGAGGTGTGAGAAAACAAAGGCTATGCTTAAATAAGAAAAACACCCAAAAGGGGGGGTGAATTGGGTTTTTTTAAAATCATTTCAATCACAACAAATTCAAACACAATATAAGCAAAATAAAGAGATAGAATTAGAGAATTCAAACTCAGGTTTTATAGTGGTTCGACAATTCCTTGCCTACGTCCACTCTCCTCAATCTCCTAACCGACTGAGGGTTTCACTAACTTGAAGCTTCAACCAAGCTTCCAATCTTCTTACACTTGGATTCCGACTCCAATGGGCTCTTACATAATCTCTTCAAGATTCGAACCTCTTGAAGGCTTTAACACTTAGAGTTTTACAAGAAAGAATCCCTCGACCTAGCTTAAGGATAGCTCAAATACAAGACCAAGCTAGGATGACACATAAGAGTGCACTAAAGAATATGCAAGTGGTGATTTAATGGACTATGAAAGAAATGAGAGTTTTTTTTTTATCAAGAACAAGTAGGTAGACTATTGAATGCAAGTGTTTTGTTGTCAATAAATGAAGTGGAGCTATCAATTTATAGGTTTCTAAGCTCGGGAGTCAAAAATAGCAAAAGGTAACCTCGTCCGATCAAGCTAGGGTCGACCGGTTCACTAGTGTTGGAGCATTTAATACTTGACAGGCTACCGTTGCCTCGACCGGACCTTGACCAGGAAAAGAAGGCCACTGGGAGAGAGAGAAAGTTTTGACATTTCTCGATCGGTCCTCGATTGGACGAGCACAACTGGGCGATCGGTTCCTCAACCGGTTGAGCTGGTTGGCCATAGCCTCGATCGGTTGAGCCTTTTTGGCCCCAAAAACCTATTTTTTTAATTCCTTTCTTTTCTAACACTTAGGCAAGGTCTTTAGGTGAATTATTAAGACAATTATAAAATATTTTGCCTAAGGTACATTAGTTAAAAACTCGGGTTTTAATGAAATCGAAGTTTTAAAGAATAAACCGAGTTTTCTAAGTTGCATGAAACGTGTGAAAATCCTAAGTGCACTCATGCATTCATCTTACATTAGTTTCCTATGATCACAAGTCTTCCAAGCGTCTCGATCTTATATCCATTTGGTCATTTGATGAATTTTCAAGTTTATGCCTGAGATTCTTAACCATTAAACAAATTAGTCACTCAACCATGGTTTGTTATCATCAAAACCCGATTAGGAGAACCCTTGGGCTAACAATCTCCCCATTTTTTATGATGACAAACCTTGGTTATCTAGGAGAGAAAAAAAATCTCCCCCTCAAACTAATCATGGATCAATAAAACAATTTTTAATAGGAAACAATGTAAAACACGAAAATTCGAATAGAAAACAATGGATCATGAAAATATCATATCATATATATATGGTAACCTCACATGTACACGAAAACATATGTTAAACAAGATAGATATGACAATGATGACAATGATATGCATGAGGGTCTCCTAGATCCTATATATTTCTCCTCCTTTGGTAACATAAAAAAGAAATTGAAGGGGAACTCTAGATAATCTCAAGGCTGATGGGGTGGAGGAGGAAACACAAAGTGGAGGTAAGCCATCATCTCCTCATGCTGACTCGCCTGGCTACTCTTAATGCGATCAATGCTCTGCTAGAGATGCTCAAATGTAGTCTGCTGTTGATCCATATGCTCTTCTATGCGCTCAAATCTCTGCTGGAAGTGCTCAAATTGAGAAGTGACGCCAGTCTAATACTGATCCATGTGCTCCTCCATAGAGTAGAAGTGAGTGTCATGGACTAAAGCAAGCTCCTCCATACAAGTCCCAAGGGAGCTGATCTGAGCTGAGACATCCATCCAAGGCATATGATCAGGAGCGTGAGGTGCCTGATGATTACTACTCAAAAAGTGCTATTTGATAGCTTGTAATTAACTCTTTTAAACACTTTTGAGTAGTAGTTATTGCCTTTTAACCCAATTAACATGTTAAAGACCCTTGCAATCAATTCTAATCAAATTGTGTTAAGTTTTGGTGTTTTGATAGCTTTTTGATCACCAAAGCAATCCAAGAATGAGGGAGAGCTGTATATAGTTCATGGCAAAGCTTTTGGAAACTCAAATTCATGAAGAACAAAGCTTTGGAGCTCCATAGCCCTTTGCCAAAGTCGTTCAAAGTATGCAAGGAAAGAACAAAGGAGAGAGGAAAAACGGAGTGAAGAAAATAGAGGACAGCAGCTGCAGTCTTCTTGTGCACCTTTGGAGCACTTCCCCAAGTCTATTTTCTATATGCTATATACCATTTCAAATCTCAGGAAGTCAAGAATCCAATGCTTCAAACCGTGTACAATTTGGAGCTGAAATGAGGAAGTTACAACCTTTGGAAGATGACTGTTCCAAGCTGAAGGAAGGATTCAGCAAAGTGTTGCGAAATCAGCCTTTTGTTGCGAGAATTTCGCAGCCTTTTTGCACAGTGTTGTGGATTTCCTCCTGAAGTTACCCGATATATTCCGCACGTTGCAAGCTGAGAACCTCAAGATGAAAGACCACTTCGCAGTGGTGCGGAACCAGCCTTTTGCTGCGAAGTGATTTCGTAGCCCTTTTTGGATGTCTGCGAAATCTCGCAGACCTCGTTTTCACTTGCGAAATGGTCCTTAGTGCTTCTCGATATTTGTAACCGACACTTTGGGATATTTTTCTTCAGATATTTTTGTATGAATTTCCATTCTTCTCCTTGTAATCCACCAACCATAAGATTTCTTAGTTAGGAAGGTTGGAAAAACATCTCTATATATATTCCCTTGCATCCACTGTAAGAGAATTATGTATGTAATCGATTAATAGATAGATATATCATATATAGAATCAAAGAACAGAACACTTGCTCTGTTTTTCATATATATTCTTGTTTTCTCGTTAGTTTTCTTTCTAGCCAACCAAACTCTGAGGATTTTTCCTCAGAGGATGAGAGGCTAAGCTTTTTGTCTCTTGGAGTAAGGAAAGCCGGGTAAGTTTCCACATGCATAAATTGGAAGTTTTGTTGTTTTAGTTTTTAATGAAGAGAAAGTGTGACCCGTTAATGGTTTTTATCTTTTTAGTTAACTTAAAACGCCTTTAAATCACCTGGGCCAACACTTGGTAAGGCAAGTGATCTCCGTCCATGGAGATGCACTAGTTTACCCCTTGCGAGCCTTTGGGAGGTGACTTGAAGGTAGGATTTTCTGGAATTGTCAACACTTGGTAAGCTTTTGGATTCCAAGGAGACATCCATTAGTTATCTCTTGCGAGCTTTTGAAGGGAAGTCCAAGGTTAAAGATCATCTTGAATGGTAAGTGCTTGTGTGAGGCATGAACCATTGCAAGT
Organism: Vitis vinifera; assembly: GCF_030704535.1. Classification (NCBI taxonomy): domain Eukaryota; kingdom Viridiplantae; phylum Streptophyta; class Magnoliopsida; order Vitales; family Vitaceae; genus Vitis; species Vitis vinifera. The sequence goes on from NC_081818.1 coordinate 19,768,868, forward strand.
TGCATCAGTGAGAGGGATTTAGTGTTTGAACCCATTAATGGGAAGCATCTGTACAACACCGGTTAGAGAATTAACTATATGTTAATTCTCTAATGTGAGGAAAAGAAACAAGTGATCGAAACTCTCCTTTTTGTATGAGGAACCTGAGCCTAGTGATTTGAAACTCCAAGAAACACTTTTCTTTGTAAGTAAAATCAGTTACTATTTTTGGTTAGTTTAAACCTAAACCTTTTTCATTCAAACATCTTTATGTTTTCTTTTAAAGCTAACCTTGAAATGAAAAGGCACCAATTCAACTTTGAATTAATATCATTTGTGAAGTGAAAACCCATCCCAGTGAACAATCCTAAAGCCACTATGCTATAGTAGCTTTGTCTTTGCTACCCTAGTAAATGGTGTAATAGGTTATAAATTTTGTTGATTACTCCCTCAATCAAGGAGCACCAGCTGGACACGAATCAGCTGAGACACCAATTGGGCACGAATCAAATGGCGTCGTTGCCGGGGATCGAACCCCGAATCAAATGGTGTCGTTGCCACTGCCGCTACTAGGGACGAATCAAATGGCGCCGCTGCCGGGGATGGTGCCACTTTACAGTGATAACACCTTTCTAGAGTACTTGTGATCTTCATCACAAGTTTGGTGACTTTTCTTTTCCTTTTACTAACTCTTTTTATTTCTTTATTGTTCATATTTTAGTATACGTTTTATTTAGTTTTTAGTTTACCTTAATTTTCTTTCTTTGAATTGTTTTTCTTTTGTTTTCTTTTGTGTTCTCTGTTTTTAATTCACAAATTGCTAGTTGTGCATGTCATATTAAATACGAGATAGCAGAGGAAGCCATGAACTTCATGAGTTATGTGGCTGAAGTTTCAAGAGGATGGGATGAACCAAATGCTCGAGATATGGGAAGAATGACATCTCAACCTAATGTTAAAGGTGAGATGTATATTTTGAATGACGACATAGACATGAAAGCAAAGATTGCAGCTATGGAAAGGAGATTGGAAAAGCTAGAAATGACGAAGATGCAAGAAGTGCAAGCCATCTCTCAAACACCATTGCAAGCTATGCCTTGTGCCATTTGTCGATCATATGAGCACTTGGTGGATAAGTGTACTACCATTCCAGCCGAAAGGGAAATGTTTGGTGATTGCAACACCTACAATTCCAATTGGAGGGACCATCCAAATTTCTCTTGGAAACCACAGCCGCCTCAGTACAAGCAACATGTTCAAGCACTTCCGCAAGCCTCAATCCTTGAACAAGCTATGGTGAATCTTAGCAAGTTCATGGGAGATTTTGTTGGAAAGCAAGAAGCCACCAATGCTCAAATCTATCAAAGAATTGACAGAGTGGAGAGTATGTTGATTAAAAGGATGGATGAAGTGCAAAATGATCTATCTCAGAAGTTAGAAATTCTCCAAGATTCAATCTCAAGGCTTGCCAACCTCAACACAGTGCAAGAGAAAGAAAACTCTCCTTCTCGACCTTTTCAAAATTCCAAGGGCATCCATGTAGTGGAGGCTCAAGAAGAAGAATCTTCAATGGTGAAGGAAGTTAAAACGGTTATCACTTTGAGTGGTAAAGAGGTTGATCTGCCCACATGCAAGCTAGAGCATAAGGTAAAGAGAAAAACAGAGAAAGAAAAGAGGGAGGAAATCAAAGGAAAGCAAAAGGGGAAAAGTACAGAGAAAGATGACTATATAGATGAAGAACCACAGAGGATAGTCATCAAGGAAGAATTGATGAAGAAACACATGCCTCCACCTTTTCTCCAAGCTTTGTATGGGAAAATCATACAAACCAAGTCTCAATTGAAGGATGCAAACTTCATATGGGATCCGGGCAAGCTAAATCAGGAGCAAATTTTTTGATGGACTTAGTCTTTTTAAAGACTAGCTAGTCCATATCTTTTTGTTTTGTTTTTTTACTTGTTTTAAGTTTGATTTCAATGCTTTAATTTTGATTTCAATGCTTTAATTCTAATTTGTTTTAATGTAATATAGGTTTTTGGATGATCAAAATCAAGAGGAATTGCAAAGAAATTGAAGGAAGTCTTTCGGAGCGAAATCGGAGCGAAAATAGAGCAAAAACAGGGCAAAAACAGGGGAAAAACAGGGGTCTGCGAGATTTCGCAGCCTCTACGAAATCGGCACTTTGCTGCAAAACCAGTTCGCAGCCTCAGGCCCCTCTCTGCGAAAATTTTCGCAGCTGCGAAACCAATTTTGGCACACGAGTGCCACTTCGCAGCACAGGAGCCCCCATTTCGCAGCTGCGAAACGGCTGCGAAGTCCCAAAGCGTGAAAATTCCCAATTTCACAGCCAAAGCTCCATTCCGCAGGGTATTTCGCAGCTGCGAGGCCGATTTTGGCACACGAGTGCCATTTAGTAGCACAGTGAACCTCATTTCGCAGCTGCGAAACGGCTGCGAAATCCCAAAACGTGAAAAATCCCAATTTCGCAGCCAAAGCTCCATTTTGAAGAGTATTTCGAAGCTGCGAAACCACTTTTTGGCACACGAGTGCCATTTGGAAGCCCCGTACACTCATTTCGCAGTTGCAAAATGGCTGCGAAACCTCTACACCTTAAAATCCTTCAGCGCGCACACCATGAACAGACATGTCATAGCCACACCCCCATTTTGGCAACTGTTGGACACAATTAGATCACTTCCCGAAGTTCAAATTATACATGCAATATCTCGTTTCAAAGCTTGGGAAGTCAGAAGTCCATAGCTTCAAACGGTGCTCGATTTGGATTTGAAACGGAAAAGTTATGGGCATTTGAAGATGACTGTGCAAACCATGAGCGGAAATGTCGCACCCCCATTTCGCTACTGTTGGACACATTTTTGAAGCACTTCCTGGAGCTCAAATTATGCATACCATATCTTGTTTCAAATCTTGGAAAGTCAGGAGTCCAGAGCTTCAAACGGTACATGATTTGGAGGTGAAACGAAGAAGTTATGGTCGTTTGAAGACAAGCACGCAAAGTTGAGCGAGAATTTCGCAGCCGAGACACCATTTGGAAGGGTGTTTCGTAGCTGCGAAACCACTTTTTGGCACACGAGTGCCATTTGCAGCACAGTTCTCCTCATTTCAAAGCTGCAAAATCAATTTTGGGCTGCGAAATCACTTTTGAGCTTTGAAATGGCTGCGAAATCACCTCCAAGCTTAGAAATGACCTTTAAATTGCGAAATTGACTTGCAAAATGGAGGAAGGTTTGCAAAAACACCTTGCAAAGCCAAGAGAAGTTGTTAAAATGCCATCAGAGCCCTGCAACCATGAATATGAAGAGGAGAGCCCTGCACACCCTGGGATCACACACACCAAGCCTCTCACTCCATTACTGACCTCCTTAAACCATCAAATCCCATAGCTCCAGCTGAGAGCTCCAGTTGAGGATACTATGCCATCTAAGGAGACTACCAGAACAGAGGCCAAAGTCCTGATCCAACCCATTCAAGAGGCCACCACAGACGCATCAACTCCACAAGACCCTACCATTACTTGATCATCTCTTTACTTTTTTTCTTTGCATATTATGTTAGTATAGATAATTCCATATTTTGATGTCTTATATTCTGGAATTGGATGTATTACTGATGATACATCATACATAGACATCATTTTTGTATAAACTTGGCATTTTTCTATTTCTTCTACTCGCTAACTCTTATGTTTTCTTTGAAACATGTGGTTTCTCCTATACGACTCAGACTCCATGTCACTCAGGAGGTACCACTTCCTCCCTATTTTTCAATCGCTTTTGTCACATTGAGGACAATGTTTAGCTCGGTTGGGGGGAGAGTTGAGGAAGTAAGTATTGTTAATAATGATAAGTTATTTTGGTAATTTAGTTGCTTTTTGCTTAATTTTTAAAATTTTTGCTTTAAACTCCATGGATATTAAGGATTAACTCTCAAAATTAAATGAGAGAAGTCAAGTTTCAACTTGATTATATGAGTCTTAGAGTTTGTATTATGCTCTTCTAAAAGTTGATGAATTGTTGAAACTCCCATTGCATGCAAACTTATCTCTTCCACCTTAAGCTATTCGCACACACATACATTAGATTCCGGTTATAAGATGTGAAACTATCTCACCCTCTAAGCTTGAGAAATCATAATTTGACACCTTTAACCTCTCTTTAATAGTGTTAAATGGGACACTTGATAAAGACCAATGAGTCTTTGTAGAAAAAGAAAAAGAAAAAGAAAAAAAAAATAGAATAAACTTCTTTACTTGCCTTGAAACCTGAGCATGGTTCGAAGGGGTGGCGAAAGCCTTTAAAGCCTGGTGCCCTAAGCCTTTATTGGTTAGGAGTCACCGATCCTCTGCTTGTTACATGGGTGAATTGGTTAAGTTTAGTAAGTGAAAAGAATTGTGAATAAGAGGTGCGTTCCTAGCCTATCAAGAGATGGTTAATTTTGCTAAGCTTAAAGAAAGACTTAGGTTGGGGGGAGATGATAGTTATCCATACTATACTCGGAAGCTAATCACATTAACACTTAGCTTTTAGTGGAAGAATTTGGTTTGGATCTTTTGAGAGTGGAAATTCTTTTGATGCTTAAACTTGCATAATATTCATTCTTTGTACTCTATGATCAAGTGAATGCTTTGACAACTCTTATTATAGGTTGAGTTTCACATCTTTATTGATCCATGGATGTCCATCATGCCACTCATATCATTTTTTGGAGTGATTTGCATGATCCCTTTTATGTATATTATTATAGTTACTTAGTTTTTATCTCCTCCATTACTAAGGGACTAGCAATATGTCGGTTGGGGGGAGTGATTACTACTCAAAAAGTGCTATTTGATAGCTTGTAATTAACTCTTTTAAACACTTTTGAGTAGTAGTTATTGCATTTTAACCCAATTAACATGTTAAGGACCCTTGCAATCAATTCTAATCAAATTGTGTTAAGTTTTGGTGTTTTGATAGCTTTTTGATCACCAAAGCAATCCAAGAATGAGGGAGAGCTGCATATAGTTCATGGCAAAGCTTTTGGAAGCTCAAATTCATGAAGAACAAAGCTTTGGAGCTCCATAGCCCTTTGCCAAAGTCGTTCAAAGTATGCAAGGAAAGAACAAAGGAGAGAGGAAAAACAGAGTGAAGAAAACAGAGGACAGTAGCTGCAGTCTTCTTGTGCACTTTTGGAGCACTTCCCGAAGTCCATTTTCTACATGCTATATACCATTTCAAAGCTCAGGAAGTCAAGAATCCAACGCTTCAAACCGTGTACGATTTGGAGCTAAAATGAGGAAGTTACAACCTTTGTAAGATGACTGCTCCAAGTTGAAGGAAGGATTCAGCAAAGTGTTGCGAAATCAGCCTTTTGTTGCGAGAATTTCGCAGCCTTTTTGCACAGTGTTGTGGATTTCCTCCTGAAGTTACCCGATATATGCCGCACATTGGAAGCTGAGAACCTCAAGATGAAAGACCACTTTGCAGCGGTGCAGAACCAGCCTTTTGCTGCGAAGTGATTTCGTAGCCCTTTTTGGATGTCTGCGAAATCTTGCAGACCTCGTTTTCACCTGCGAAATGGTCCTTAGTGCTTCCCGATATTTGTGACCGACACTTTGGGATATTTTTCTTCAGATATTTTTGTATGAATTTCCATTCTTCTCCTTGTAATCCACCAACCATAAGATTTCTTAGTTAGGAAGGTTGGAAAAACGTCTCTATATATATTCCCTTGCATCCACTGTAAGAGAATTATGTATGTAATCGATCAATAGATAGATATATCATATATAGAATCAACGAACAGAGCACTTGCTCTGTTTTTCATATATATTCTTGTTTTCTCGTTAGTTTTCTTTCTAGCCAACCAAACTCTGAGGATTTTTCCTCAGAGGATGAGAGGCTAAGCTTTTTGTCTCTTGGAGTAAGGAAAGCCGGGTAAGTTTCCACATGCATAAATTGGAAGTTTTGTTGTTTTAGTTTTTAATGAAGAGAAAGTGTGACCCGTTAATGGTTTTTATCTTTTTAGTTAACTTAAAACGCCTTTAAATCACCTGGGCCAACACTTGGTAAGGCAAGTGATCTCCGTCCATGGAGATGCACTAGTTTACCCCTTGCGAGCCTTTGGGAGGTGAATTGAAGGTAGGATTTTCTGGAATTGTCAACACTTGGTAAGCTTTTGGACTCCAAGGAGACATCCATTAGTTATCTCTTGCGAGCTTTTGAAGGGAAGTCCAAGGTTAAATATCATCTTGAATGGTAAGTGCTTGTGTGAGGCATGAACCATTGCAAGTTGCATCAGTGAGAGGGATTTAGTGTTTGAACCCATTAATGGGAAGCATCTGTACAACACCGGTTAGAGAATTAACTATATGTTAATTCTCTAATGCGAGGAAAAGAAACAAGTGATCGAAACTCTCCTTTTTGTATGAGGAACCTGAGCCTAGTGATTTGAAACTCCAAGAAACACTTTTCTTTGTAAGTAAAATCAGTTACTATTTTTGGTAAGTTTAAACCTAAACCTTTTTCATTCAAACATCTTTATGTTTTCTTTTAAAGCTAACCTTGAAATGAAAAGGCACCAATTCAACTTTGAATTAATATCATTTGTGAAGTGAAAACCCATCCCAGTGAACGATCCTAGAGCCACTATGCTATAGTAGCTTTGTCTTTGCTACCCTAGTAAATGGTGTAATAGGTTATAAATTTTGTTGATTACTCTCTCAATCAAGGAGCACCAGTTGGACACGAATCAGCTGAGACACCAATTGGGCACGAATCAAATGGCGTCGTTGCCGGGGATCGAACCCCGAATCAAATGGTGTCGTTGCCACTGCCGCTGCTAGGGACGAATCACCTGAGATGGTAGCTTTGTGTGAGGAAGCTTGGTAAATGATGGGTGAGATGATGGTCATGTTGTGTAAGATGGCTCAGTCATCATAGGCTTTGAGAAAGTGGCCTCAACATGAATACCCTTTAACTGAGGTGGAGGTAGAATTTCAAGCTTGGTCCTTCTCTGCTCAAATTCCCTCTGAGGGTTTAACCCATCCTCCATCTCTTTGATCTCGGCCTCCTTCTCTGCTTCGGGATGCATCTGTCCCTGACCTTGGGCTTGTCGCTTAGCTCTCCTAATCCAGGAGCCATCAGGTGCCTTCTCGAACTTCATTCGCCCCAAGGACTGCTCATCGTACGTGTCATAGATAGTAGGGGCCTCGAAGTTCGTCTCTTTGCTCAAGTCGACCTCGGCATCCTTGAATACTCCGATAAGAAAACGACCGTAGGGGAGTACTCGTGTTGTGCTCTCAACGCAGGATATCATATGCATCATCATCAGATATCCCACGTGAATTCGTCGCCTAGTCAAAATCGAGTCTACAATGAATGTCTCAAGGTAGGAGACCTCGTCTTGATGTCCTCCTCGTGGCAATAAGATGGAGCAAATCATGTGATGAAGGACTCGGCTGGGCAAGGTCTGGTTGTGTGCTGATGGTTTGCCCATCCCTTGGGCATAGGCGAGTCCACACAACCTTTGAAAGCCTCTCTAGGCTCGAATCCCGGCATAGTGGGCCACGCTTTCGCCTCATACACTCGGAGTCCAACTGAAGGAATGTTGAGAATGCGGCAGATACTCTCCGGGCTCAATCTGATCTCAACTCCTCTAACTGTGAACAAGACTGGTCCTCCAAGCCCATAGGTCGCCCAGGAATAAAAAGCCTGCACTAGAGTATGAAAGATTGGCTCAGAAATCATCACAATTAGCAACTATCCCATCCGACCGAAGAGTCCCTCAAACCCAAAGTGCTGAAGTTGGGAAAAATTGATACTTCTCCCTTGGACAACTTTCCTTTGGCCAATTTTTGTTTTGTATCGCTGATAATCTTCGACGGAACTAAAGAGGGTCGTGTCATACCTCACCTTTCAGCGAGCCTCCGTCTGCTCAGACTAAGATGCCTCAGTAGGGCACTTGCCCTAAGCCCTGGAGGTCCCTGTCTCTCGCCTTGGAGCCATCCAATGAACGAGATAGAGAAAAAGAGAAGTCTAAAGAGAGAATGAAATCAAACAAGAGAGAGCAAACACCAACCCGAAGCCCTAGGTGCACAGAGATGAGGCTGAATCCAAGCTTGAGGCGCACGGTCAGAGAGAAATCACCCCCAAAAACTAAAACCTTAGGTTTCAAATCAAAACCCTAGCCTCAAAATGTCCCAAAATCAACTCCACATCCTTCAATCAGTCCAAAATCCAACCCAAAATGGTCTCTAGAAGCAAGTATGTGAAGGGTTTTCAAGGAGTGAAGGAGAACAGTGAGAGAAAAAAAACGCGCGAGGGCTTCTTTAAATTCCTAACCCCCTACAAACCGGTCGATTGGTTCCTCAACAGGTCGACCGCTTGGTCAACGGTTAACGGTCAACGATCAACGACCAATGGTCAACGGTCCAATTTTTTGCATTTTCTTGTCTCGTGATTCCCCCTCTCCCCCTACTCTTTTCAGTTGAAATCCCCAATTTTTTTATGTCCAATACCATGGGAATTTTGATTTTTGGTCAAAATTTGACCTCTTTCCTAAGATTATTTCTATATGATGCTTATGATATGAAATTCACGCAATCATAAGGTATATTCAATCAAGAATTCATCAAGCAATCACTTGATTATAAAGAAATCATCCCTAGTTGTCTTCTAATATCAACAAATTGCTCTTCACTTAGGGGTTTTGTAAAAATATCGGCAAATTGATCTTTTGTGCTTACAAATTCAAGTGTAATGTCACTATTTTGTGCATGGTCTCTAAGAAAATGGTGTCTAATCTCTATATGCTTAGTCCTAGAGTGTTGCACCAGATTTTTTGAAATGTTTATGACACTAGTGTTATCACATTTAATAGGAAGATGCTCAAAAATCAAATTGAAATCACTAAGTGTTTGTTTCATCCAAAGGATTTGTGCACAACATAAACCGGTTGCTATGTATTCGGATTCCGCCGTAGACAAAGCTACCGAATTTTGCTTCTTACTATGCCATGAAACAAGTGAGTGTCCTAGGAAATGACAAGTGCCACTACTTTACAACCAGCAAAGTCGGCATTCGAGTATCCAATTAATTCAAAGTTATCACCCTTAGGATACCATAGGCCTATGTCCATTGTCCCTTTTAAATATCTAAGAATTCATTTTATAGCACTTAAATGAGATTCTTTAGGACAAGATTGAAATCTAGCAAACAAACATACACTATACATGATGTTGGGTCTACTAGCGGTCAAATATAGCAAAGAACCTATCATGCCTCTATACATAGTTGAGTTGACGGACGTACCTTTCTCATCCATGTCAAGCTTGATGGATGAACTCATTGGAGTCTTCATTGTTTTGGCTTCCTCCATATTGAACCTTTTGAGGAAATCTCTTATATACTTTGCTTGATTGATGAAGGTTCCTTCCTTTAGTTACTTGATTTGAAGTCTAAGGAAGAAGTTAAGTTCTCCCATCATGCTCATTTCGAACTCACTATGCATTCATTTAGAAAATTCTTCACAAAGAGAGACATTAGTAGCTCCAAAAATGATATCATCAACGTATATTTGCACTAAGAGCATGTCATTTTCTTTGGTTTTTATGTAAAGAGTTGTGTCAATTTTTCTCATTTTAAAACCCTTTTTCAAAAGAAATTTACTCAATCTTTCATACCATGCTCTAGGTGCTTGTTTCAAACCATAAAGTGCCTTTTTAAGTTTAAAAACATGATTAGGAAAGTTAAAACTTTGAAAAATGGGTGGTTATTCAACATATACCTCTTCATTTATAAAGTCATTTAAGAAAGCATTTTTCACATCCATTTGATATAAAACAAAGTTTTTAAAACATGTAAAGGCAATTAGCATCCTAATGGTTTCCAATCTAGCTACGTGAGCAAAGGTTTCTTCATAATCTATCCCTTCTTTTTGATTAAAACCTTGGGCTACCAATCTTGCTTTATTCCTTATAATTATGCCATTTTCATCCATTTTATTTCTAAAGACCCATCTAGTTCCAACAACACTTTGATTTTGAGGTCTTGGCACTAATTCCCATACTTCACTTCTTTCAAATTGGTTTAACTCTTCTTGCATAGCAATCATTCAATTTCGTCAACTAGAGCATCTTTTTATATTTTTAGGTTCAATTTGAGAGATAAAAGCAAGATTATTGCAAATATTTCTAAGAGATGATCTAGTTCTTACCTCACTAGATGGATTACCTATAATTTGATCTTGTGGGTGGTTGATGACAAACTTCCAATCTTTGGGGAGGTCTTGGCTTGATTCACCTTGCACTTGTTGAGGAGGAAGTAGTGCCAAAGGTGATTCTTCTTTCTTGGGATCCTCTATAATTTCTTCTTATTGCCTTCTATCTTAAATTTGTAATTTTCCCATGGAGGTCTCCAAGCCTAAATCATCATCAAAGCTCTCTCTTTCTTGGAGAGAATTGTTAGATTCATAAAAAAAAATAACATGGATTGACTCCTCAACAACCATGGTTCTTTTGTTAAAAACTCTAAAGACTTTACTTGAAGTTGAATAACCAAGAAAAATTCCAACATTTGATTTTGCATCAAATTTTCCAAGATTGTCTTTGGTGTTTAATATAAAATATTTGCATCCAAAGAATTTGAAATAGCTAATATTGGGTTTTTTGTTTTTCCAAAGCTCATAGGGAGTTTTCTTAAGAATAGGTGTCAATAATATTCTATTTAAAACATAACAAGAAGTATTAACTTATTCGGCCCAAAAGTATTTTGGTAAATTGTTTTCATTTAGCATGGTTCTAGCCATTTCTTGAAGAGTTCTATTTTTTCTTTCAACTACCCCATTTTGTTGAGGAGTTCTAGGAGCCGAAAAATTGTGGTTAATACCATGCTCATTGCAATAGTCTTCAAAATCAATATTTTCAAATTCTCTCCCATGATCACTTCTTATACAAGTAATTGTAAAACCTTTTTCATTTTGAACCTTGTTGCAAAACTTTGAAAACTCATAAAAGGCTTCATTCTTTTGACTTAAAAATAAGACCAAAGTGTATCTAGAGAAGTCATCCACAATAACATATGCATAAGATTTTCCTCCAAGGCTTGGTGTCCTAGAGGGACCAAATAAATCCGTATGCAGCAATTCAAGAGGCCTAGTTGTTGAAATGAAATTTTTGTTTTTAAAAGAGTTTTTGATTTGCTTTCCCATTTGACAAGCTTCGCAAACTTTGTCTTTTTGAAAATTTATTTTGGGAAGGCCTCTAACAAGTTCATCTTTGTTGAGTTGGGAAATGAGGTCCATGTTAGCATGTCCCAACCTCCTATGCCACAACCAACTTTGATCATGCATGCTTGAAAATCATCTAACATGGCCATCATATTTTGAAATATTTATTGCATAAACATTATCACATCTATGGCCCATGAAGATGGTTTTATCATTTTGAATATCTTTGATGATGCAATAAGATGCTTCAAAAATCACTTTAAAACCTTTGTCACAAAGTTGACTTATGCTCAAAAGATTATGTTTTAAACCATCCACTAATAAAACACTTTCAATAAGAGAGGATGTGCCATTACCAATGTTGCCTTGGCCAATGATCTTTCCTTTTGAATTGTCTCCAAAGGTAATGTATCCTCCTTTTCTCTTTGTAAGGAAAGCAAACTTGGATTCATCCCCGGTCATGTGTCTTAAGCATCCATTATCCAAGAACCACTTATCCTTCTTTGATCCCTACAAAATAAAATTTTAGTTGATTTAGGTACCCATATCTTTTTGGGTCCTTGAGGGTTAGTGACCTTAGATTTCTCAACCCAAACCTTTTTAGCTTTAGCATTTGAAATCTTTTGAGAACCATTTCTTAAGGGACATGTACTACTAATGTGCCCTCCTCTTCCAAAAAAGTTGCAAGTGGTAGAAGGATTTGCACTTGCGGATTCTTTTACAAAGTAGTTTTTAAAATACTTCTGATTTTTTGAAGATTTGAATCCTAACCCTTGTTTGTCAAAGACAAATATTTGGCTAGCTAAGATCATTTCAAAATATTTTTGTCCACAAGAGAAAATTGAAAGAGAGGAGGTTAACCATTCATTTTTCTTTTTCAAAATCTCATTTTCATCCCTCAAAATATCATTTTCTTTTTAGATATGAGTTTTAGATATTTCAACAATTGAAAATTTTTCTTTCACTTTTTCAAGTTCCTTTTCAAGTTCTTGAATTTTCTTTTTAAGAGAATTATTTTTCAAACTAAGTTTTTCAAAATCCTCATATAATTCTTCAAAAACATCATGCATATCTTCATCACTAAAGTTAGAGTTTACCTCATCAAGATCATCTATTGCCATGAAGCACATGTTTGCCACTTCCTTCTTTTTTTCTTCTTCGAAGGATTCTTCACTTTCACTCCAAGTGGCCATCATTACCTTCTTCATTTTTTTCTTGGCTCCACTCTTGTAGAGAGGACAATCATATTTAATGTGTCCTGGTTTTTTGCACTTGAAGCATATCAAATCTCTTTTCTCTTCCCATTTCTCCTTGTCACCATGGGATGAAGATTCCTTTTTAGAAGGATCTCTTCTAGAAGTGAATTTCCTTCCTCTAAACCTTTCACCTCTCATGTATTTGTTGAGATTTCTTGTGATGAGGGCTAAATCATCATCTTCATCACTTGGCTTTTCTTCTTCAACATCTTCTTCTTCCTTGGTTATAGCTTTGAGAGCTATGTTCTTTTTTTTTTGTCTTCACCCTCTTGTAGCTTCTTTGTCAAATTGATCTCATATGTCATTAATGACCCTATGAGCTCTTCCATAGGTAGCTTAGTCAAGTCTTTTGCTTCTTGAATTGCAGTGACCTTGGTATACCACTTTGATGGGGGAGACCTCAATATCTTCATCACCTTCTCGGATTCCTTGTAGGTTTTTCCCAAAACTTCAAGACCATTGACAATGTCGGTGAACCTAGTAATCATCTCAACAAAAGTCTCATTCTCTTTCATTGAAAACAATTCATAGTTATGAACAAGTAAATTAATTTTTGACTCTTTCACTTGATTAGTTCCTTCATAAGTTATTTCAAGCAACCTCCAAATATCTTTAGCCGATTTGCATTGACATATTCTATTGTATTCATTTCTATCCATAGCACATTGCAAAGTAAAAACGGCTTTAGCATTTCATTGAAAGTTTCTTCTATCAAGTTCATTCCATTCTTGCTTTGGTTTTGGAACCAAAACTCCATCGACTAGTTTAGTGGGAAAAGTTGGGCCATCTTCAATGACATCCCATACATCTAAATCAGTAGATTGCAAATACCAAGTCATTCTAGTTTTCTAATAAGGATAGTCGGTTCCCGTAAAGAATGGAACTCTATGTTTTGAAAAAATTTCAGCTTGGGATGAGCTTGATGGAATAGTCATTTCCTCTTAGACGATTAAGTCTTTAAAAAACAAGAGGTCTAACTCTGATACCAATTGAGAAAACAAAGGTTATGCTTAAATAAGAAAAACACCCAAAATTGGGGAGGGGGGGGGGGGGGTGGTGAATTGGGTTTTTTTAAAATCATTTCAATCACAACAAATTCAAACACAATATAATTAGAGAATTCAAACTCAGGTTTTATAGTGGTTCGACACTTCCTTGCCTACATCCATTCTCCTCAATTTCCTAACTGAGTGAGGGTTCCACTAACTTGAAGCTTCAACCAAGCTTCCAATCTTCTTACACTTGGATTCCGGCTCCAATGGGCTCTTACACAATCTCTTCAAGATTCGAACCTCTTGAAGGCTTTAACACTTAGATTTTTACAAGAAAGAATCCCTCAACCTAGCTTAAGAATAGCTCAAATACAAGACCAAGCTAGGATGACACACAAGAGTGCACTAAAGAATATGCAAGTGGTGATTTAATGCACTATGAAAGAAATGAGAGCTTTTTGATCAAGAACAGGTAGGTAGACTATTGAATGCAAGTGTTCTGTTGTCAATAAATGAAGTGAAGCTCTCAATTTATAGGTTTCTAAGCTCGGGAGTAAAAAACAGCAAAAGGTAACCTCATCTGGTCAAGCTAAGGGTCGACTGGTTCACTAGCCGTTGGAGCATTTAATGCTTGATAGGTTACCGTTGCCTCGACCAGACCTTGACCGGTCCTCGATAGGACCTTGACCTGTCCTCGATAGGACCTTGACCGGTCCTCGACAGGACCTTGATCGGGAAGAGAAGGCCATTAGGAGAGAGAGAAAGTTTTGACATCCTTTGATCGATCCTTGATTGGATGAGCACAACCGGTCGACCGATTGAGCCGATTGGCCATAACCTCGACCGATTGAGCATTTTTGGCCCCGAAAACCTATTTTTTTAATTCCTTTCTTTTCTAACACTTAGACAAGGTCTTTAGGTGAATTATTAAGGCAATTATAAAACATTTTGCCTAAGGTACATTAGTTAAAAACTCGGGTTTTAATGAAATCGAAGTTTTAAAGAATAAACCAGGTTTTCTAAGTTGCATGAAACATGTGAAAATCCTAAGTGCACTCATGCATTCATCTTACATTAGTTTCCTATGATCACAAGTCTTTCAAGCATCTTGATCTTGTATCTATTTGGTCATTTGATGAATTTTCGAGTTTATGCCTGAGATTCTTAACCATTAAACAAATTATTCACTTAACCATGGTTTGTTATCATCAAAACCCGATTAAGAGAACCCTTGGGCTAACAAGCTGCATAACTCTTGCACAACTCATAAAGTGTTTTACAAGTTCTCTTGTAATTTATTTTATTTTGTATATGACAAGTGGAGACGATAGCTTCTCCCCACAAGTTCAAGGGTGCTCATGAACTTACCAACATTATTCATCATTTCTTTTAAGGTCCTATTTTTCCTTTCTACTATTCCATTGGACTCAGGGAAATAAGGAGGAGTATTTTGTGAATGATCCCATGATTTTCACAATTGAAGTTAAAGGGCTTGGACTCATATTCTCATCCCTTATTAGTTCTAAGCCTTTTAATTTTCTTATACTTAGTTGATTTTCCTCTTCATTTTTGTACTTGATGAAAGAATCTCTAACTTCATCTTTGTTTCTCAAAAGATATACCTTTGTATACCTTGAGTAGTCATCTATGAAAGTTATGTAGAATCTTTTACCACCTTTAGTCATTATATTTTTTAAGTCTCTTAAGTCATTGTGTATTAAACTTAGTAGTTCTTATTTTCTTTCTATTGATTTGCAAGATTTTTTTTTTTTTGTGGTTTTTTATTCTATACATGATTAACATTTTCCATGGTTTTCTAAGGATAACTTATGAATTAAACTCAATACAACCATTTTCTTCATATAAGAAAAGTTCACATGTCCTAATCTACCATGCCAAATATCACAAGATTCAACTATGTAAGCAAAAGAAGAAGATGCATTGTTATTGATAATATCATAAACATTTAACATAAATAAACCCTAATTACAATAACCCTTCCCCACAAATACATCATTTTTGGTTAGAACTATTTTATTAGAGTCAAATAAGCTCCCCACTCCTGTTTTCCCAAACAGAGATATTGACACCAAGTTCCAATGAATATCTAGCACATGAAAGACATCATTGAGGGCAAGCACTTTTCCAAAGGTTAGCTTAAGGAGAACTTGCCATTTGCCAATCATTGGGGAAGATCTAGAATCACCCATGAACATTTGTTCATTTCCTTCCTTTACTGTGGTATAGGAAGTAAATGTACTTATGTTGCAATAGATGTGCCTGGTAGCCCCAAAGTCTACCACTCAGTCCTTCACATAGATGACCATGCTTACCTCAAATGAGACTACTGTCACAATCACCTCTATCTCTACTAGGTTTGCCTTCGAATTGATCTTCTTAGTTATCTTCCTATGGCGGCATTGAGCAGCATGGTGTCCAGACTTGCCACAAACAAAGCAATTACCCATCTTTTTAATAGTTGGGTTTTGGACCTTGTTTGTTGCGTTGGGCTTGGTCCTAGAGTTTTGTTTTCTGGACCTATTGTTTTTGGGCTTGGGTTTTTCCTCTATTACATTAGCTTTAGAAGACAACTCCTTAGCTTTCTCAACCTTGTCCCTATTCCAGCTTTGTTCCTCAATCCTAATATGGATTATGACATCTTCTAGGGACATTTTTTTCCTTTTGTGTTTCATGTTATTTTTGTAGTCTTTACAAGACTCTGGAAAAGTCTTTACTAAGTTACCAGCCACAAAAGGTTCAAGTAATTTAATGTCTTCAATAGCTAAGTCATTAATTAACAAGTGGTAATCATGGATTTCAAATGATACATCTCAATCCTTGGTCATTTGGAAATTTCTAAAATTCCTTATGGTATATTTTTTAGTTCCTTCATCTTCTAAGATATGTTTTTTTTATGCATTGCATCCCAATTTTTTTTTGCAATTTTATATTGGCAATAAACATCAAATAATTCATTCATGAGAGTACTAAGAATAGCATGCCTAACTTGTTTATTTCCAGTTTCCTAGGTAGGCAACAATTTAGAACCATCTTCTGGTTTTGGGTTAGTCAAAATGTGTCCCAAGTTCACTACATCTATTGCCAAGAAGACCATTTCCTGTTATCTCTTAAAGAATGTCCCATTAAAGGAATCAATCTTAGAGGTGTTAGGACATGTGTGAACTAGGGATGCTTCCATTTGATCTACTTTAAGATTGTTATTTTAAGGGTATAAGGAAAATAGTGATATTGACCTAGCCCAAAACAAGAAATCAAAGAATAGGAAAAGAAGCAGTAACTTATCAGATTTATCAACTAAGGCGTGATGAGCACTATCCTTAAAGTAAATCCACTCTCCTCAAAGTCGAGCTTGATGCACTAGGAAACCAGTGGTCTACTTCTAGGATTTAACAACCAGTGGGATCTCATATTGGGTGCACTTAGCGGATAAGATTTATACAACCCAGATTTGAAGGAAATAAGACTTCAGGTAGGTGTAGGAACCATAGGGAGGAATGCGGTTGTTACTATGAAGAACCTGTTGTAGTGAACAATGCAGTAGGTACAACTGAAGCTCGAGGTTGTTGTTGTTGTGATCTACGAATAGGTGGGGATATATAGTAAAACAGAGAGAAAAGTCTCTTAAGACAGAATAGAGAATGAGAGAAGGTTTTGGAGAATGATAGAGAACAAAAAAGAAAAGAACTCTCAAAAGTTTGATGTGTTGAGAAATGAGAGGATGTTCTGCTTTTATAAGTAGAGTCCCAACAGGTCTTTCCCACAAAATTGGAACCACTAATGTATTCCCAACGGGTCTCTCCCATGAAAATGGATCCACTAACCAAGCCTAACTACCTAGTCTCTCAGAAGAAAATGTTTCACTCTAAGAAGACTCAACCAATTAAAAGACTAAGTAAAAAAAAATTGACATAATAAAATAAAAATTAATTTTATTTGAATTTTGTAAAAAATAGTCAAACTCGCTTGTATGTAGGAGGGCAACCCCCCCTCCCCCCCTCAGCCGCCGCCATAGCCACATAGAATGCATATGCGAATGCGACGAGCATTAAGGAATTTTGGCCTAAATCGCCCGAAACCGCACTCAAATGGGTTTAGGCTCCATGGGCACACGAGGCTCTCCTACACCTCTCCATAAGCCCATTAGGCTAAGGAAAGTGAGTTAATTAATATACCCATTAAAGGTGTTCCTTTTTTTTCCTATGCGGGACAAGCTAAAACACCAAACCTAACTATACATTCTTCCTACACATAGAATTTAGTCATTTCTATAAGCCTTTATAAAGCCAAAATTTGGTAGGTGAAGGTGTATAGTCACTATCATGGCAGGTTCCACATCTAAAGACATAATCTATACCTATGGTTTTGTTTTGACCACAACAGTAGACCCATATTTTCTATAGATATGGGATTTTATGGATTGAGTTTTTCTATTTGCTATCATAACTCATAAGGCTCGTATAAAAGGGAAGACTTATTATTACCCCAATGTTAACACCTTAATAGCTTCTAGAGAGCTCTAACCCACCGGTAGCTTTTAGAGATATTTCTTACTCAATTGCACCAAGTCCCGAATGCTTAACAAAACCAAGGTGTGGACAACAAGGTTATGTTTAGTAAGGGTTCTAATATAATAGTTTTTTGTTTTTTAACATAAAGAAAACATAAAAACATATTTAGTTTGTCAATTCTTAAAAATGAGGTTTTTAAACATTGTTCTAAAAATAAGATGTTTTCTTATAATATATTTTAATTGTTTTTAATTATTTTTTGAAGGTGTTTAAAATAATAATTGTATAAATATAAAGAATGATTGAAAATAAAATTTATTTTTAAGAAATATTTGAAAATACACAAAATATGTTGAGAGCAAGTTTCTAAACGAATTTTTATTATTTAAAATAACATAAAATTGTTTTTGAAAACTATTAATTAGGACTATATGTTAGAGTTTAGTGACCCAAATTCTATTTGGTCGAATATAAAAAGTTTGTGGTGCGACATATGTGGTGAAACTAAATTTATGAGATTTTTAAGGGATCTATGGTGGTAGCAAAGGGATTGGGTCAATATGATGGACTTGTTTTGTTAATTTATCTCCATATATATATATATGTGTGTGTGTGTGTGTGATGATATATAGGATTAAAGGTCATGAGATTTATGCCTATGTAGTAACCACTTGCATCTCTCCCCTCTTGTACCAATTTTTGGCATAGTGAATTTTCTTTTCCTCTACTTGTGGTTTTTCCCATCTAGGGTTTTCCACATAAATCTTTGCATTCTTATTCTGTATTGTTTTTTATTGTTCATTTTTGTTATTTCGTAACACTATTTTCGAAATCATTGGCAAATAAACCTAATTATGTCACCCTTCAATTTTTTCTTCTTTGATTGATTCTTATTTTCATCCAAATTTTAGGTTTTGAGATCTATTTTTTTATGAAGTTGAAAAAAAAACCCTAGAAGCCTAAAGCAAAAAAAAAAAATAAAAAAAAAATGAAAATTTAGAACTAATTTGACAACATGATTTAAAAATAGTTTTTGTTTTTAAAAACATAAATATGTTTTTAGTAAGTTTATAGCATTGTTCGGATGTTGTTCTCCATTTCCAATTTTCAACAACAAAGTGAAATAGAGAACAATCTTTAGAGAACAATAATAGGAAGTTGTTTCACTTGTTTAAAAAACTATATATATATATATATATATATATATAATTAAAAAACCATAAAAAGAAAATAAAGTTGAATACAATAGTTTTCTTCTTCTCTCTTCATGACCCAATACCAATAATAGAAATTTTCAAATATGATATTCCTTTGAGCTATCCATTTTTTAAAAAGTTCTTTCTACTTCTTTTAAATTTTTTATTAAATAAATAAATTTCAAATTTGGTATACTTAATATATAAATTTTTTATTAATTTATAAAAATAATTTGAAACTCAAAACTAATTTAATTAGTACTAAAATGTTATGAAACCTATTCACATTAAAAAGTCACAAACCAAAATTCATTTTGAATGACTTGAGTAGTTTTTTATTTACATATAATCATATTTTTGTGAAAATATTTCAGTAGCCAAATAAACTTAAAATCAAACAAAACTTAATGTATTAGATTTATTAACGAATTTACTAATTTTTAAAAATATTTTGAAACTCAAATAATGATTTAATTAATACTAGAAATTTATGGACAAAAATTGTTTAGAATGATTTTATTGTTTCTCTTCTATATAGAACTATATTCTTTTAATTTTTTTCACTAAATAAATAAACTTTAAATTAAGCAAGATTTAATGTATTGGATTCATTATAAGTTGAATAATTTTAAAAATAATTTCAAACTCAAATAGTAATCAAATTAATATAAAAAAATTATGAATAAATGTTGGACCATAATGACTATTATTTTTTTAAGTAAATATTGATATATTTATATATTTATAAATTTTCTTATTAGAGATATGAACTTATGTCACACTTTGTATTCAATTTATTCATGACTTTAATAATTTTAAAAAATAATTTGAAATTCAAAAGCTAATCCAATTAATTTTTGACTTATTTACATGTTAAACAAATTAAACTTATTTGTTTTAAAATTAATTTTAAATAAAATATTATTAACAATTTTTATTTTAAAATTATTAATATTCATTTAATAACAAAAAAAAAAGAATTATGCTTTTATGAAAAGGAGTAGTATATTTTTCTAAAAAGAATATAATTTATGATTTTATTATAATATTTCTTTTCATATTTTACTAAAAATAAGATTTATTCATAATTTATTTGTAATTATAATTCTAATTTTATTTTTAATAAGACTTTAATTAACCTTTATGTTTTTACAAAATAAAAATAGAAAAACTATTTTTGAAAACAACTTATGTTTTTTTTCTTTTTTCTTTTTTTAAGTTTTTGAAAAATGTTTTTAAATAACACTTGTCACACATCCTTATTTTTATAAAAAATACAAAAAAAAGAAAAAACTGTTTTTTTTATTTTAACTTAAAAATTGTTTTCGAAAACTAGTATTAGAAAACATGATATTAGAACCACACTTCCTTGATCTATTTACGGATTTGAACCGGTCTTGAACTTTTCAAATCATCGATCGGATGGGCGAACCGTTAGAACCAAATGATTCGTCATGAGCTAGATAATTCTCAACCCCATTTAAAATTTTCACCCACAGTCCCTCTTAACCCAAATTTATTTCCTTACCTATTCTAAATTCTTCACCATTTTGCTGCTCGGAGGTCCCTTAATGTGTCAGACCAGTCACCTAATTACCCCAAATCAGCACCCAAAAGGAAGACGAAACCAACAAAATTGA
Organism: Vitis vinifera; assembly: GCF_030704535.1. NCBI lineage: Eukaryota > Viridiplantae > Streptophyta > Magnoliopsida > Vitales > Vitaceae > Vitis > Vitis vinifera. Next base: position 19,789,686 of record NC_081818.1, read on the forward strand.
TGAAGACATATTAGCAAAGCTCCTCAGTCGACTCCCAAAACATAATCAATGATACCTTAGTTCACAGGTGAAGCAATCGAGACTAATCGGTGCAATGCAACCAACAATTTCAAATAAGGGAAGTGCAAAGCACCTCTCAACCCACACCCAAATCTATCAACAAACCAAATTTTAATTCTCTTGTGGTATATTGCAGACTTTTCAAATTTTTTGATTCAAACAATGAACAAAAGCACATGAAAATTTTCGAATTCAAGTTGTTGCATTGCCATCCCAGTTCCCAAAATTAATTTTTAATATTTTAGCTCTAAAAAGGTTATATATATATATATACATTGGTTGAGAGAAGAGGAGTTGTTACAATGTGAAAGAGGTATTGTTGAAATTATTGAAAGAATCAACTAGCTGATAGGGTCTCCCACATCTAAAGGTCTCTATTTTTCATCAAGTTATTCTGCTGTAATGGTTTTGACCACCTCCTACACAATCTATCAGGTTAATTGCTTCACACCAACAATCGCCGGCCGCAACTTAAATAAATAATTATAAGAGCTGCCATGTTATAAGACTGGTTCTACTTATGTTCATTCTAACTTGCTGCTTAAGAAACTATCTTAACTAATCAAGCTGCACAAGAGCTTTAATTGGCCATTCAAATTTATGGAGCTGTGAAACTGTCCTCGCAAATAATCCACAGAAAAAACTCTGTTTCAAGCTAGTCATGAACCTGAAACTGTTATTAGTGGTAATATGGAATTTAAGAGATTTTTTACAGTAACCATAGCATTGCTCAAACTCAAATAGTAGTTGTATTCTTGAGCATTGAAATATATATATATATATATTTCAAAAATTATGAAAATATATATATATATATATAAAAAGCATGCTTGAGCATTGAAATATATACTACTGCTAGCTGGCTCATGTTTAACTTCTCATAGTACATAGGAATGAGACCAGTTCCACAGCAAGTGGCCTATAGAAAAAGTAGTTTCTTGTTTGAAAGAAATACCCTGGCCGGCCTGACCCTGTCCTTATTTTATTTTCTAAAAAGTCAGAACTTATTAAACTGTACATTTTTTTATATGCGGAGACCAGGTAGCTAGGTCATTGGGATTCGAGGATACAATATCAATGGATATTGATGAACTCCTCTAATATTTCTTTTACTCTAGTATTGAAACATTAGAGAAGTTAACTGGTTATCAAAGAACTCCTCATCCACCTCCCTTGTTAGCACTTAACAACAAAATTGAAACTTACTGCACCATATTTAATTAATTCATTCATATTTAAGTTCGTGGCGTTTATGGACACTGGTCTATATGTAAATGATCATAAGTCATGCATGCCCGTCTCTTGCAATTTCAGATTTTCTAATCTCTCAACATAAGTGGTATGGAACACAAGTTCTACATTTGGCTAAGACTGAAGTGGTTTTCTATATAAAATATTTAAATGGTTATAGAAGTTAATGGGCTAAGACAAACTTTGAGGACTTGGTAATTTAGATCATTTGGCTTTTACTTGGATTTCAATAGTTAATACAAGACTATTTCAAAGCTCAAACATCTCATAGATTCTTCAGCTATAAATAGACAAACAACCCTCATAACGAATCCACAGCAAAAACAAGCTCTAGCCACCATAGCAGTTCATTGCGCTCGTAAATTCCTTGCTCTTTCCTCAAAGAAGGATTGCTTGAGAATACATTGCATAAACATGAAGAAGATGGTCATTAACACCCTCGCATGCATTGCACTCTCGGCTATGTCATTTTTCCTTGCCTCTGCCTCCGATCCTAGTCCTCTTCAGGACTTTTGTGTGGCTGTTAATGACACAAAGACCACTGGTATGATATTAATGTTTTTTCTCTAGTCTTGTTCCCTTGATGATCAGATTTATTCTCTTTATCTATATATCAATGATTTCATGGCAGCACGGCCTAATGCGTTTATGGCTTTGCAGTGTTTGTTAATGGGAAAGTCTGCAAGGATCCAAAGGTTGCGACAGCAAATGATTTCTTCTTTTCAGGGCTTCGGGTTCCTGGAAATACCTCAAACAAAGTTGGGTCAATGGTCACACCCGCAAATGTGGCTCAGATACCCGGACTCAACACGCTTGGCATTTCACTAGCTCGTGTTGATTATGCCCCATATGGTCTCAATCCTCCCCACACCCACCCCCGTGCCACAGAGATACTGACCGTCCTGGAGGGAACACTTTATGTAGGCTTCGTGACCTCTAATCCTGACAACCGCCTCATCTCTAAGGTCCTTTACAAAGGAGATGTTTTCGTCTTCCCAGAGGGTCTAATTCACTTCCAGCTCAATGTGGGAAAAACAAAAGCAGTCGCCATTGCTGCATTGAGTAGCCAGAACCCTGGCGTGATCACCATTGCCAATGCGGTATTTGGCTCAAAGCCAGCAATTTCAGCTGATGTTCTTACAAAGGCCTTCCAAGTGGACAAGAAGGTGGTTGACTATCTTCAATCTCAGTTCTAGACTGACAACCACGCCGACTAGAATGACTCACCTATTCACATCTTGCTATTCATAAGATTAGATATCACTTATATGTATTCATTTCTGAAATGTGTGACAATCATTTCTTTTCATATCCTAATAAAATGAAGGTGTTTTTCATATACATACAATGTCTGAATTTCCTTGAGTAGGATTACTTCATAGCCGTTGCTGCAAAACTGGCAAGGTACTTGTGTCCATTCCTATGTCATAAGCATTGGTGCTTTTTCTTTTCTTTCTTTCTTTTTTAATTTATTTTTCAGATTGCGGAAGGTAAGCTTTTGTGGCACTTGATAATTTAATATGGCAATTAAGCTTAGTTCAGAGACAAAGTTGAGGTCAAATCTCTCTAGTTTGGTAAATCCATCCAAAGAGTTCATACATAAACTACATTTTTGAATATTAATGCAAACTGTTGGCCCATCATACAATTTAGGATCACTTATAGCGGGCATGCCCAAGTGCTTCTCATCAATAAAATTGCTAAAAGTTCAAACACTAGCATATATATATATATAAGCCGAACTCATTTAAATTCCCCATAATATGTACTATATATCCTTCCAAACTTTTTTTCTATTTCTTAATTATATATTCCAACTTCTGCTTTTCTATGTGAACAAGGTGATGATGCATGTTGAAACTGAAGAAACAATGGAGCATCGAAGAGGATAGGAATATTCTGTAGATTTGTATTAACAGGTAAGCATAAATTTATATGCACAAGTTAATGGAGATACATACCAAAGGATTTGTTGGCGTGAGTCCTGCAATTAGCCAATTATGGAAATCTTAGATTTAGGAATCCCTTCACTCAAGGGTCAAACATGATTGTAGTCGTAAATATTGTATAGACGAAGAATAGCTTCCAAAAATAGTTTCTTATATCTCTATATCTTATACTCTGTTTTATGGAATTGATTATGAAAAAAAGGTTACATTTTACATGGTATCAGAGCATGATCTTGGGTTCCCTGTTTTTTTTTATTAGGCAAGAGTCAAGTTTTTTGCTCGGCCTCCATGGTTGACTCCACCGAAACCATCCTTGATAATTTAACATCAAAGATGACGGAGGTCTTGTCAAGGGTCCAAACCTCTTCCGCTCCCATCACTGATTTCCTAATGGTTCCACTCAACATCAAGTTGGATGGTTCCAACTATGGATTATGGTCCCATGTTGTTGAGATGTACATCTTAGGAAAAGACAAACTAGGATACATCAATGGAGACTACCTCTAACCACCAGAAACCGACCCCTCATTTCGTAAATGGCGCACTAAGAATGCCATGGTGAAAAGCTGGTTGATCAACTCCATGGACCATTCTTTGGTCATGAACTTTATTCGCTACCCAACGGCTAAGTAGGTATGGGATTCTGCTGCCACAACATACTTTGATGGAATTAACACCTCGTAGGTATACAAGCTCAGACGTCGTGTATCTCAAATGAAACAAGCAGGCGGATCTATAGAAAAATACTATAACGATCTACAGGGTTTGTGGCGAGAGATCGATTTTCATCTACCGAATCCAATGGCATGTGCAATTGACATACAAAACTACCACTTCATTTTACATGAGGAGCGAGTATACACTTTTCTTGATGGACTAGATGATCGATTGGATCATGTTCGGAGCTATGTTCTTCTCCTGCAACCTTTCCCTTTAATTGAGCAAGCATATGCTCACATTTGAAGAGAAGATCTCTGACAATTTGTGATGGAATCAGGAGCAGAAGCAGTGGCTAATGGTGTTGTTATGGCCATCAAACGAGTAAAATTTGGTCACTCACAAACTTTGCTAAAGTTTAGGTCTTCCTCATGATCCAAAGGTCACTCAGATGGGAATAAGTGCGCTCATTATAGGAGTACAAAACATACTTGGGAAACCTGTTTCAAATTGCATGGCTACCCAAACTAGTGGCACAAATTACAAGCTCGAAAGAAACAAGATGCCCTTGTAGCTAAAGATGTACCCGGTAGAGCAGCGATGACCACGACTGAATCTGAACTATCCCTTATTCTCATGGCTGAACCTGCTACCTCAACCCCAGATCAAGGTAATTGTGGTCAAGTTTTTTGAAACTCTACTACTCGGAATGATGGTGCCCGGATTATCGATTCTGGAGCGACAGATCATATGACATTTGATCCAAATGACTTCTCTAACACAACTCAGCCAAGGAGGACTTGCATTGCTAATGCCAATGGGGCAACTTACCTAGTCACAGGGGCTGGAATCGTGCCCCTATCTCCCTCTCTCTCTTTAGCTCACACCCTTCTTGTTCCATATCTCTCTAACAAGTTGATGTCTGTGAGTCAAGTTACTAAAGAGCTTAATTGTGTTGTATTGATATACTCTACAATTTGTCTTCTTCAGGATGTTCTCAACAAGAAGATTATTGGGCGTGGTACTAAGAGGAGAGGATTGTACTCCTTGGATGAGTTTAGCCCAAGCAAAGCAAATCACACGCACCATCAAACCAGTAGCCACGCCAAATTTGGCTATGGAAAAGGCACTTGGGGCATCCATCATTTGGCTATCTCCGACATCTACTCCCATATTTATTTTCCCTTTTGTAGAATGTGGACTTTGAATGTGATACATGTATTAAGGCTAAAAGCCAATGAGTTTCTTATCCAGTTAGCTTGACTAAAACTAATACTCCATTTGCATTGATACACTCCAATGTGTGGGGACCATCCCCGATAACTACTTCCTCTGGTCACTGTTGGTTTGTTATTTTTGTCGACGATTGTACTCTAATGACATGGCTCTATTAGCTAAAACCAAATACGAAGTTTTCACCTTTTTTCAAGCATTTCATGCCATGGTTCAAACTCAATTTTCTTCTAAGATAAAAATTCTTTGTTCCGATAATGGTGGTGAATTCATCAACCAAAGATTTCAAGCCTATTTCCAACAACATGGCCTCCTCCATGAGACCTCATGTTCTCAAACACCATAACAAAATGGTGTCGCTGAGAAGAAATATCGGCATATTCTGGAAACATCCCGTGCCCTACTCCTTGGAGCAATGGTGTCAAGTTTCCATTGGGTGGATGTTGTGGCTACTGTCGTGTACTTAATCAACCGTATGCCATCTAAGATTTTGCTCTTTAAAACCCCCTTACAAATCCTCTCTACTCATATATCCCTCCCTTCAATATTGATGTTTTCTCCTAGAATTTTTAGGTGTGTTGCTTTTGTCCACCTCCACAAGAATCAACGTACCAAACTAGACCCATGTGTCATTTGGTGCTTATTTTTGGGATATGGTTTACATAAAAAAAGGTTTCAAGTGCTATGACCCCACTACCAACTGAACCTATATTACCATGGTTGTTACGTTTCTTGAGTCCAAGAATTTTTATCCTTCATCGGTACCTAATTCTTCCTTTCAAGGGGAGGCTTAAGCAGAAGAGTCGAATTGGTTGATGGCCCCCTTGGGTGAGCATGGAACTAGAAATAGAGAGGTTGAACTGCATAAGGTACCACCAGAGATTGAACATGTCGAATTGCAAAATGAAGAACATGGAGATGAAGAAGTCGAGAATGAAGAACCAAAAAATATAGAGTATTCTCAGTCCCCTCACTCCTCAGTACCCGAAGACCCTCCTCCTCTTGAGAATGTCCCTGAGGTAAGTACTCTTACTGCAATGTCTGAAGACTAGTTGGCTGACATTCTTACTAAGGCAATTTCCAATAGAAACTTCAATGTCTCACTTTGACAAGTTAAGTGTTAGAGATATCTACACACCAACTTGAGGAGGAGTGTTGGCATGAGTCCCGCAATTAGCTAATTATGAAAATCTTCGATTTAGGAATCCCTTCACTCAAGGGTCAAACATGATTGTAGCCGTAAATATTGTATAGATGAAGAATAGCTTCCAAAAATAGTTTCTTGTATCTTTATATCTTGTACTCTGTTTTATGGAATTGATTATGAAAAAAAAGGTTACGTTTTACAAGATTGAACAGTATGGACTAGATCAGTGGAGTGATATTAGGAGAGAATCTGGTCTATGACCGTAGACATAATGTGGGGGTCAAGTATCATTAAATGATATTCTCCTTTATATGCCTCCATAAGATAGAGCATCGAAGATACTCCAAAACACCAATGACACAATGATATTCTATTGCATCTGTGAGAAAGGAGCTATCATAAGGGAGGAGATGTTCCATGATGGACATAGGAGTGACCACCTCTTTAGCACTAATCATATCTATTGACGTCCATTTGACGAAGGGACCAACCATGGCTATGTACAATGGAAAGAATTGCTCGAATGGTAGTTGGTTTAACTACCAGGTTGAATGTGTCATGATAATCAATGCTAAGTCGTTGGTGAAAGTCTTTTGTAACAAGTTGTGCCTTGTAACAAGCTACACTCCCATCAACATTCCATTTTACTCGGAAAACCTACTTGTAACCAATGATATTTTGTGATGGATAAGGTGGCACAAGCTCCCATGTCTCATTTATAGTAAGAGCATTAAGCTCATCAATCATTGTTGCACGCCAATTTGGATCACAAAGGGCAATTGTGGGATTTAAGGGTTCAAGGGGACCATGTGAAGGATGTTTAGTTGTGTTATGGAATTGTTTAGGCTTGAAAATATTATTCTAAAAGCGAGTAGTCATGGGATGAGTACAGTGAGGGATAGAAGGAAATTAGGTTGGGTTAGGTAAAAGGGAAGGAGGATCAGAAGGAGTAGGGGTAATGTCTCCACAAGAATCCAAACTAGAGAACATACCTGATTGTGAGCCATAGAATGGAGAGACTACTTCAATATTGGATGAGGTGGTACTAAGTGGTAGTGACATGGACACAGAGGATTTAAAAGGGTGAGAATGAGGAATTAAGAAGGGTGTAGCACTTAGAGAGGCAAGAGAAAGAGAATAGGATGCCCATTATTGGAAATCAGAGGTAGTAGGTTGCATGGAGTTATCCTTAGAGAATAGAAAGACATCTTCAACAAATCAAACATGATAAGAAAGGTATATTTTATTAATGGAGAGGTCAAGACATTTATATGCACTCTGAGTTGTGGAATACCTTAGAAAGACACAAGGTTTAGATCTTTGGTCTAACTTGTGTTGAGCATATGGGCATAGCCAAGGATAAGAGAGACAACCAAATGTTTTAAGTTTATTGTAATTTGGTGGGGTATGAAAGAGAGATTCAAAGGGAGATTTGGAGTGAAGGATTCAAGTGGGCATTTGGTTAATGGATATGTAGCTGTGTGAAAAGCAAATGGCCACTAAGAGAGAGGCATAAAGGCTTGACACAACAAGGTTAAGCCTGTCTCAACAATATGTCGATGTCATCATTTAGATGGGTCATTGTATTGAGGTCTATAAGGAGGGGCAATGAGATGTTGAACACCATTGATTTGGAAGGAGTTTGTGAGTTTGTGATATCCTCCGCCCAAGTCAGAGAAGCTAGAGAGTCACGAACTTGGTATCAAAATAGCATTCAACAGTTGCTTTGAATTTGTGATATCCTTCGCCCAAGTATTAGTTTGCATGATTGGTTTAGCAATTTAATCGATCAATTTAGCTTGATAATGATAATTTTGTATGTCATACATAAGTCATCTCAAGTAATTAAGACTTTATTACTCAAATTTAAATTTTATTAAAGTTGATGTATTAAATTAATCCTATTAAGAAATGTGAATTTATTAGTACATATCATAAAAAGGTCTCATTACCTAGGAGTTTTCAATACCAAAATCCATTTACTATCCAACATTAATGCTTAGAAGAATCTTTAATTTTTAATACACTACAACTGATCTAACTTTACTTTGTCCACACCCATGGTTTCTAGTATGGTTGCAACTTGATTGGGCTTTTCACCACAAGAAAATGAAGATATTGTCCCATGACTTTAATCGTAGTAAGGGTCAATAAAATCCATAACTAAAGAGAACATGTGATATGCTTAGAATTAGTTGTTTCTATAAGTCTTCGCAGAGCCAAAATTTGGTGGGCCAATGTGTATAGTCACTATCATAGCAAGTTTATAATCTAAAGACGTGATCTATAGCTGTTGTTTCTCTTTTGACCACAATTGTAGCCCATTGTGGGCATCTTTATTTTCTATAGAGGATATTATGGTCATGTTTGGTAATGGTTTTCGAAAATAATTTTTTAGAACAATTTTTAAAAACTATTCTTTGATGTTTTTAAGAACTTGAAATATTTATGTTTTAAAAATAATTTTTATATTCAATGTTTTATTTTTAATTATTTTACATATTTGTATAATTATTTAAAAAAAAACGCTCAAAAAATAAATGAAAACAACAAAAAATAACTAAAAAATGTTCTCTAAAAACACCCTGTTTTTATTCTTGAAAATAAAAAATAATAAACAGTTTCTAGAGCTTACCAAACATGTTTTTTTGTTTTATAGAGTAGAAAACTATTCTTGAATACAGTTGCGAAACAGGTTTTATGGATTCAGTTTTTTTATTTGCTTTCATAACTAATAAGGCTTATATTAAAAGAAATGCATATTATTACCCTAATTTTGACACCGTAATAGCTTCTTGAGAGCTCTATATGTGATATGCCAAACCTTGAGGCCAAGGACACCATGGTCACTTCGGTTATCAAACTGAAACCAAAACTAAAAGAAAATATCTCAAACATTTCAATTAAAAAAAATAAAAAACATAAAAAATAAAAAAACTCTATAAATCATAACAAAGAGAGTAATAAGTCAAGAATCCTAAATAATCAACTCTACTAAATTTATTTCTAAAGAAGGACCCTTCTTATCCCGAACTTTCCTTACTAATGTCACTTGTACCTAGAAAAGGGAATAATAAAGAAATGTGAGTTCCACAGTTTAGTAAAGAAAAAATAGTTTAATAAGGAGGATCATGTACAACACATGATTAAATCATGAGAAATATCACACTTTATTAAAAAAAAAAATAAAAAATCAATGAGCAAGTAAGCTCATTTAATTCAATAATTTAATTCATTTTAAAAAAAATTTGACCACTTTCAATTTAAAGATAAAACCAAATAATATAGTTTACATAATCAATTCATATTTAAAAGAATTTTATAAACAAACATTTTGCTTTAGTCCACTAACACTGTACCTAAATAATGGGACTTACATTAAGTGATTAGCTTCAAAATATTCCTCTTACAAAATATAGCAAGTTATTTTTAAAAATATAAAAAATAAGTTAAAAGTATTTCAATTTCCAAATAGACTTTTATTTTATAAAATATCAAAAAACAATTTTTAAAAACTATTACCAAAAATTATTTTTCAAAATCATTTTTGAAAATACTTTCAAACATATTCTTAATTTCCTAATTAACATAATCTAATGCTCAGCTATGTATAACTTAATTTAACATTCAAATTTCTTACTATTCAACAGAGAAGATTTATTTAGAGCCAAGTTAATTAATTGAAAATTTTACATCCAAAATCTGGGTCACTACATATTCTTTGGTTGCTAGAGATCTCATTATAAATCACAATTCTTATTCTTTTGGTCTCCGAATAATGGAGTCCATATTGGTGAAGCACAAAACTCCATTGCCACCAGCATTACCAATATCACTTGCTTTCACTCCAAGAACTTTTGGCACCATTGCACTGCGTATTCATAAGTTTAACCATCTTCGTGGCGCTTTCAAGTATTTCATCTTATAGGACCTAGTGTATCTTATAAGGGCATTTAACTCAATTTTGCCTAATTCCTTAGAGAATAGAAAGACATCTTCAACAAATCAAACATGATAAAAAAGGTATATTTTATTAGTGGAGAGGTCAAGACATTTATATGCACTCTGAGTTATGGAATACCTTAGAAAGACACAAGGTTTAGATCTTTGGTCTAACTTGTGTTGAGCATATGGGCGTAGCCAAGGGTAGGAGAGACAACCAAATGTTTTGAGTGTAGTGTAATTTGGTGGGGTATGAAAGAGAGATTCAGGTGGGCATTGGTTTAATGAGATATGTAGCTGTGTGAAAAACAAATGGCCATTAAGAGAGAGGCATAAAGGCTTGACGCAACAAGGTTAAACCCGTCTCGACAATATGTCGATGTCATCATTTAGATGGGCCATTGCGTTGAGGTGTATAAGGAGGGGCATTAACACCCTCGCATGCATTGCACTCTTGGCTATGTCATTTTTCCTTGCCTCTGCCTCCGATCCTAGTCCTCTTCAGGACTTTTGTGTGGCTGTCAATGACACAAAGACCACTGGTATGATATTAATGTTTTTTCTCTAGTCTTGTTCATTTGATGATCAGATTTATTCTCTTTATCTATATATCAATGATTTCATGGCAGCACGGCCTAATGCGTTTATGGCTTTGCAGTGTTTGTTAATGGAAAAGTCTGCAAGGATCCAAAGGTTGCGACAGCAAATGATTTCTTCTTTTCAGGGCTTCGGGTTCCGGGAAATACCTCAAACAAACTTGGGTCAATGGTCACACCGGCAAATGTGGCTCAGATACCCGGACTCAACACCCTTGGCATTTCACTAGCTCGTGTTGATTATGCTCCATATGGTCTCAATCCTCCCCACACCCACCCCCGTGCCACAGAGATACTGACCGTCCTGGAGGGAACACTTTATGTAGGCTTCGTGACCTCTAATCCCGACAACCGCCTCATCGCCAAGGTCCTTTACAAAGGAGATGTTTTCGTCTTCCCAGAGGGTCTCATTCACTTCCATCTCAATGTGGGAAAAACAAAAGCAGTCGCCATTGCTGCATTGAGTAGCCAGAACCCTGGCGTGATCACCATTGCCAATGCGGTATTTGGCTCAAAGCCAGCAATTTCAGCTGATGTTCTTACAAAGGCCTTCCAAGTGGACAAGAAGGTGGTTGACTATCTTCAATCTCAGTTCTAGACTGACGACCACACCTACTAGAATGACTCACCTATTCACATCTTACTATTCATAAGATTAGATATCACTTATATGTATTCATTGCTGAAATGTGTGACAATCATTTCTTTTTATATCCTAATAAACTGAAGGTGTTTTTTCATGAACATACAATATCTGAATTTCCCTAATTACAATTACTTCATAGCCGTTGCCGCAAAACTGGCAAGGTACTTGTGTCCATCATTTGTCATAAGCATTGGTGTTTTTTCTTTTCTTTTTTTTTTTAATTTATGTTTCAGATTGCGTAAGGTAAGACATTTTCTCATTACTTATGTAAGCTTTTGTAGCACTTGAAGCTTAGTTTAGAGACAAACTTGAGGTCAAATCTCTCTGGTTTGTTAAGTCCACCGGAAGTTCGTACATAAAATACATTTTTGAATATTAATACAAATTGTTGGCCCATCATACAATATAGGATCGTTTGTAGCGGGCATGCCCGAATCCTTCTCATTATTAAAATTGCTAAATGTTCAAATACTGCTAACCTCAACTCATTTAAATGCCCAAACCTATTTCGATAAGTGTAACACCTAGGGGTGAATGGGTGCTTTTAAATATTACGATATAAGCAACAAATAAATTAACCCAAACTAAACTTGGAGATATTAGGGATAATCAAACAATCAAAGATCACTACTACAAAAATAATTTATGATGTCACTATTTATGGTGTCACATTTAAAATAATGACACCATTGAACTTAAAATTTATAAAGGTGACACATCATATAAAAAATCTTCAATTAGGATAGTTAGATGATGCTAATTTCAGATTTACGGTGTCATTTTTTGGAAGTGACACCATATGAAATAAAAAGTTTTAAATTTTATAACTCAATGGGCTCTTTTTAAAAATAGTGAGTAGGAACAATTTATGAAAAGTCCATTGTTTCCATATATACATTAACTAATATAAAAGATCTTATTGCTTAACCCTAACCATCGTTTTCTTCTCCTTCTTCTCACACCCATGGTCGGCACACCCATAATTGATATTCTTTGCTTCGTAAAATCTCGGGTAAGTCAAAATCTCTTATCTATCATCTTCATTTTTTTTATTAATGCAAAAAACTTTGTTAGTATAATTGTTTTATATCTCTTGATTTAGTATATCTATGATGTGGGTTTTGTAAATGGTGTTTTTTATCGAGTTCCAGGGAAGTAAAAACTAGGTTTAACATTCTAACATATTTTTTGTTTCATTGCTAATAAGCCCCAAAACAAATGAAAACAAAAAAAATGAATTATTTTTAAAAAATTTGTCTAATTGAGAATGAGAGATACACTAGCTAGTTTGTAGTAATTTTTCGCATGAAATAATATTTTATTGAAGACTTGACTATATAGTGTATTGGTTGTAATTTTTCACATGTGAAAATATTTTATTGAAGACTTGACTATATTTGATACTTTTTTCCACCGTGCTAGGAGCTTTTTGGTGAAGTCCAACAATAGAGATTGACATCTACTACAAGATGATGCTCAATTAATCCAAAAGCACTTAAGTTATTTAGGGTTTTCTTCGGTTAACCTAAGAAAACATTCCCACTTTCTTTGTATTGAGTCACCTAAATGGAATAGAATATTGAGTATTAGAGTGGTAAAGGGTATTATAAATATGCCCTTTTTTTTTTTAGTCACCTACATGGAATGAATTATTGGTAGGTGAACAAAATATTGGAGTAGTGATTGTAATAGTTGAATTAGTAAATGGAAGATAAGTGTATGTTGCTTTGTTTATTCTATAAAAACAATAATTTTAGTAGTTGAAATTTACATGCTTTGTTGTTTTATAAAAACAATAATTTTAGTATTTGAAATTTAAAATGTGAATGAAATGCCTGAAAATATGTTTTGAAAAATAGGATAGTAATAAATGGAAAATAGCTCATTTCCTAAAAATATTTTGATAAATTAAAATAATATGTGGTTTAAATATATTTTTGTGAAAGTATTTAAAAATGAATCAAAATATTAATAATTGTTATTTTGTTTGAAAATAATTTAGGAATATAAAATAATATTGGGGATAATTTTTGAGTTTAAATTGGGTTATAAATGGTTAATTTTTTTAGGACTGTCTTTTTTAAAAATAATCCAATGATAATTTTTTTAAATAAGAATGTTGAAAATAATTTTAAAAATAAAATTTTGTTGGCAATGATTTTTCTAAAAGTATTTTAGGCATAAATGAAAATTTCTTGTATGAAAATAAGAGAATTTATATATATATAATAGACATAAAAATAGACTTCTTTGATATTTAAAAAACAAGTGAATTTTTCTCTAAAAAAAGAATAAAATAAGAATTTCTCTATATAATAAAATAATTTATATATGAGATAGTTTTCAATAAGAAAGTTTTGAAAATAAATTTGGGATAAAATATTTTTTAGTAAGTTTTGTTTAGATAATTCAAGAATAAAGTGGTTTATTGACTTTTCTTAAAAAAATAACATTCTTCTTTCTTTTATGAATTGATCAATTTTTTTAGAAATAAAATTGTTAGATTCTATTTTTTGTAAATGTTTAAGAAATTATAAAAAATTCTTTAAAAATAAAATGACCTTTCTACCACATTCCTTGTAATAAATAATTGTTTTTTATACATATTGTAAAGTTAAAAAAAAAAAAGTCTTTGTTTAGTTAACCTAAGAAGACATTCCTACTTTTCTTTGTGTTGAGAGTCACCTAAATGGAATAAAATATTCAATATCATAGGAGAGTAAAAAGTATTGTAGAATTTTGTTGAGAGAGTTATCTAAATGGAATGAGATATTGGTAGGTGAATAAAATATTATGGTGATTGTAATAGTTGACTTAGTGAGTGGAGGAGAAGTGTATGCTTCTTTGTTTATTCTATAAAAACAATAATTTTAGTAGTTGAAAACGTGTATGAAATGACTGAAAATATTTTTTGAAAAATAAGAAAATAATAAATGGATAATAGCTCATTTCCTAAAAATCTTTTGATAAATTAAAATAACTTGTAGTTAAAATATATTCTTGTGAAAGTATTTAAAAATGAACCAATATATTACTAATTGTTATTTTGTTTAAAAATAATTTAAGAGTAAAAAAATAATGTTGGGTTCAAATATGACTACTTTGTTATGAGATTCATTAAAGAAATAATTGTTGATTTTACAGTTATTGCATCAAAGGTTTTACTCATTTAATGAATTGTATATAATTTCATACTTTCAATTATTGTGATATTAATGTTATTCTCATTTGATTTCAGTTTGACGACAAATAAAACATATTCTCAAGTAGAATTTGATGAAATTAGAGAAGAATGAATTACTTTTGTGTTATAACTAATCATGAATCATATTGATGTATCGTGATCATTCATGGTAAGTCCCTTAGTTGTTATATGATTGAATTTTCCATTGATATTGTATAACATTACTTATTCTTTACGAATTATTTTTATACCAAAATGAGAAAAAGGAAAAAGAAAAAGAAAACATTAGTACTTAGATTTGTTTATTGTTTATAACATCACATTTTTATTTTCAATAAGAACTCTAAAACTCATTAAACTATGAAATGCAGGTATACACTCTTGGGAGGACAATATGAAGAATAAAAAGAAAGGAGAAAGAGGCAACAAGATTTAGGTTTTTAGATATGACTCTTATGTCATACATTATAGGACATAAACGTTACTTTATTTGGAATTGAGAATTTTGGATTTTTGGATGCAACTCTTGTGTCATTTTATGGTTAGTCGGTTTTATGCATATGAAATGCAAGTATACATGAATGTTGGGAAGCTTAACATTTCTAAATCATGTTTTAATGTGCATTCACTTTTCTTTTTTAGTTTTGGTGGGTTTGATGTGTTTGATGTACTATCATTTTGTGAACATTTGATATACAAATATTATTGGATGATGTAATATGTTACAAATTAATTCATAAGCATTATGAAAATATAAGTTAAATGTAATATGATTATTATATTTATGGACAATTTACACAGGTTAGTCTTATTTATTAATAAGCATTACAAAAATCTACAAACTAATCAACAAAAAACAACCATATCTTCCATAATCATTTACAATGATGTGACACCATAAATTACAAGTGATACATTTAACGTGACACCATAACTCAAAGATGATGCATTTAATATGACACCTTATATATCTCATACAATTCTATATCAAATTAAGCATCACTAAAAATATATGGTGTCTCTTTTAAATGTGTCACCATTTATCTGCTTTGGTGTCGCTTCCAAATACGTCACCAATTAATACCCTCTATGGTGTCAGTGGATAAGGTGACGCTATATTGTAGTGACACCCTATGTTTATAGTGACTTATTATAAATGTCACCATATATCTTTTTCCTTGTAGTGGATCAAGCAAGGGACATGGAAATTTTTACATGGAAAACCCTCACACTAACTGTGTAGATAAAAAACCACGAGGTTTAAAACCTTTAATCTACAATCCAGTGGATTCCTCTCAACCTCTGAGGGGATATAGGTCCTTCCAACAACCTAAAATTCAATCATATGAATTCTTTCTTGAGAGATTGGGAATGATAGGGCAATAGAGCAAATTAGTATATTCTCTCAAAGTTTCCTTCAAAAACATATTTAGTTGTGGTATATATATAGGGCTAGGAGCCTAGAGGGTTGGAAATGGAAAAAACTAAAATATCAACTTTACAAAACTTAATTAAGAAAAGAATTTTCTTAAAAAAAAAATAAAATAAAATCTCAAAGTGCCAAAAATTAATTAATACATTTTAGCTATATTCTAAAACTCCTGATTCAATTATACCTTATTAAAAAAACTAACTTACCTTTAACAAACATTTTCAAATTTACTTGTGACAATCCGATTGAATGAACAACAACCTCAAATCTTAAATCGATAGAAAGTCACTATTTAAAAATATCCCTATGCCAAAATGAAATGAAAAAGAATAAAATTGCCAACAAATATAGTACAAGAGCTCATTGTCTCAACAATATGTTGGGATTGAACCCTTAAAAGCAAGATATAATGTAACAAAGTTAGATTTATCTATCTCCTTACTATCTCTTTAGTGTATTTACATTGATTTTAGTATTCAACTCATGTCTCTTATATTGTACATAACTTGGGTGTATTAAGAATTGCACAGAAGATATAAGTCATGAGTTCCTTATAAGTAGATAAGTTGTCCACAATCAATTCATGGATTTGGACAATCCAATAGATACTATAGTTTACCACTTTCTAATTAAAGAGATGACTTGTCTTAACCATTGGGATAGGTTTTCCATGATAAGTACACTAGTATATATGATGCACACTAGACATGACCTACAGTGAATCATGACGCAAGGCTATCAATTGTCATGATTCACCAAGCTACTATACTATATGGACTCTCAACCTTGAAAAGATATCGAGTTTATGCCAAAATCAATAGGAGGCTTTAACTTATGGGTGAGATCCTAAAGTGGTCACATATCCATTTGGATTGGATCACTATTGATGGAGGTTGGTGGCAATAGGTATTCTCAATAAAAGCACCATGATATCTCATGGGATTGAGACAATGTGTCCCCTTGGGTGGTCTAAAGGACATGTGATCATGAAATTTGTAGTGTCGTAGTAATTCTTTTAATGGAATTTGACATATGCTCCTTGGAGTTAAAGTATGTCAATTGATCACATAATAAGTGGAATTTGTAACTCAAGCATTTGAGAGGTAATCTTGATAGATGATAACACTATCTTTCTAGATTACGAACACTAATTCATGAGGAGTTTGTATATAGTGGATAGTAGGTCACAGACCCGAGCTTTATTTCGTTATTTACATATGGTACTAGAATGCAATTGATTCTTAGTGGGATGTTGAATCAACTTCAAAATTGGATTCTAGGGGAGTTGGATTGGATTCTCTTTAGTTGATTCCTAGTAGTCCCCGTTCTAAGCTCATATACCATGATGACACGATTTATAGGGGTTGGATTGGTTCTAGATTCATTCTTTTACATAAGAGTGTTTTGGTTATTATGTAAGGCTGCACAATGGATAATGAACAAGATCTCTAGATTAGGCTAATTGATTAATTAGATAACCCTATATGAATAATTAATTAATTAGGACTCATTTTGGGCTAGATTAAGTGACTCAAGTCTTGATGGACTCAAGTCACTTAAGCCTAATGGACAACCTTATAATACCCTCTTATGGGTTAAGGTTTCCTTTTAATACCTTTAGTTAGTTGTCTTCCACCTCTAGAAAGAGAGAAAAAAAAGACAATCAAGGTTTTCATCCTTCCAAAGAGCACACTTTGCAGTGTTAAGATCATGGTTCAAGTTATCAGGTGGAAGATCTTGGGTGTACGAGACCTCCAGACTATTCAAACATATTCTTCATCATATGGAATTGATTTGGAAACATCCAGATCCAAATATGACGTCCAAATCTCTAAATCTTTATTCTAAATTGGTTTTATTGTCATTTTATTTTACTACGATAGATTTGGAAATGCGTAGAGATGGATACATGCACTCTACGAGATATAGGGCATGAGAGTACGAAGTAATTCAAGGTTTGCAACACAATATCCTCCCAAATATTTCTTCTATTTCTTAATTATATATTCCAACTTTTATTTTTCTATGTGAACAAGGTGATGCAAGGCTCATTTAATTCATATGTATAATGTAATTTTATGTGTTTATATATATATATATATATATATATAATTGGAATTAACTCCTAGCATAAAGTTTTTCGATAAAAGATATTTAATAGGAACTTTGTAGGCTTAATGCTCTTCACATATAGAGTACTTTACTATAGTGAAATAAATCATAAACTCTTTTGTCAGGTAAAAAAGTATGTAGGCATTATTCAATAAACATTTTTTTTCTCACTATTTTTAGAACTAAACCAATGATTGAACTAGCCGATTCACGATTCAATAGTCGAATCGATAATTGAATCGCGGTTGAACTGGTGGCATAATAAATATATAATTTATACATTATTAAAATAAAAATTAAATTTTAAAATTTTAAAATATATATATATAATTAAAAATTTTAAAAATATTTCCTTTTTTAAATCTGAAATGTCGAATTAAATGATAATGATAAATATAAATATATTAATATAATAAATTTTATTAAATAGAATACGTATAATATTTAACTATGAAAATATATTTAAAATGAAAAGAAAATTTTAATATTTAATTTTATCTCTATCTATTTTATTATTTTAAACTTTTAAAAATTAATATATTATTTTTATACTTATATTATATAATTATTATAAAAATAATTGTGAGTGTAAATATTTATATTTGTTAAATATACTTGAATGATAAAAATTTGAAACAAAAATCAATATTTTCTATTTATATTTTATTTTATTGAAACATTTGCTAAGTTGGTTGCATTGCACAGTGGTCCAGGCATTGGATCTTTTAGTCCCTGCTTACCCTTGAAGCCTCAAACATATTGTTGGACTAGAGCATGTTATTAGGCTACAGTCAAAGCTCATTGGGCCAGAAATGAAAGGGACTCACATTGTGATTTCGGTCAAAATACTGTTGATTAGTTTAAGGGAAACCAGACAGACCATTTGGTTCAATGGTCGGACCGTTGAATACTCAAGGGCCTTTGCTTGGTGCGTTCAATGAAAGGAATTGGAGTACCTCTCTTTGGAATTCAACATGCATGAAGAATAGCTAATGTAATGTCCATTTCGATGCACTTTATGTTTTGTGTTTTAAAATATAGAAAATAATATTAACTTCTAGATGAAAAATAATAATTTTTAGAGACATTATAATGAGTCTTACTATTACAAATTTTAAAAAAATTAAAAATAATTTTTAAGGATATAAGGGAAATCTATACTTTTTATATAAACATATTGATAATCACCATTCCACTGTTAGTTTGTATAAATAGGAATGGAAATCATATTAATTTAACATGCAAGACATTATATTAAAAATACATAATTATAATTATAAAAAGTACTAATATTTTTTAATAAAAAATGAATAAAAAGTTATCTACAAATAATGATAGTTTAAAGTAAAAAAGCAATAAATTAAATTTATAAATTTTTTATTTTTTTTATAATAACAGGTTAATGGAAAATGTTTTTATTTCTATTTTTTTTTTTTTTTTTTTTTATTCATGTTTGAAGATTGCTATAACAACATTGTCATACTTGATGCATCCCTAATTTCAAATTTCAAACACCAAATATTGAAAATATAATTAAAGGTTACCGATATATTCATTATGAGAAAATGCAATTTTTTATTTGAGTAAAACTATTTAGTTGTCAAAATTTAAAACCAATTAAAACTTATAGAGGTGTTTGTTTTTTTTAACTTTGCAAGTAATTTTCTTTCAAATTTTAAGTTGTTTATTTTTTTTTACTTTTTTTTTTACAACTTATTATAAAATTTTAACTGAATAGCAAAAGTCAAAATATTTTAATTTTTTAATAAAAAATAATAATATATTGGTTTTTCTTTACTTTTTAATACTTAATGGAAATAAAATATTATAAAAAACAAACAACCAAACGCTTAACACAATGAAACTCTATTTGGTTTTAAGTTTCGTTTAGAATTAAGTAAAAAAAAAAAAAAAAACCATCACCTTATTATTTTAAAATTTGGTTATTTTGAAAATTATAAAAAAAAATCCAAAATTAATAAAAACTTTGAAAATTTAGAAAGGGTTGTTGAGATTGGGCATGTAAATTTGAGTTCGTAATGAGATGATTGTGATTTGCATAGTTTGATTTGTATCGATGAGATACAAATGATGAATATATGACTTAATTTTTTCTTATATCTTGAAAATGATTTTGTAAACTCCTATCTAAAGAAAATATCAGTCGCAAACTATATTTACATTTAAAATAATTCAAGTTTCAAAAATAAATCTAAGTTTTTTTTTTCTTTTATTTTATTTTTATTTATTTATTTATTTTTTAATGTAGAATATTCGGTTATAATGGAAGTGAGATTGAAATTTTAGATTTCTATCGACTGAAAATGGAAATTTAGACTTGCAAGTTTATATTGGAAGTGAAATGAAAATTTTAGAAATCTACTATGACTGAAAATTGAAATTTAGGATTTGCAAATTTTGCTTACTATGAATGAAAAACTGATCAAATAAAAAAAATTCCATGTGACCTGTTTGAAATCTATTTCAAAATTTATAAAAATAAAAAAATAAAAAAAAAATCTTATTTTACAGTAAACAAATTGATTTGGAATCAGAATTTTCGTTTTGTGCATTAGGTTTTACCAATAGCCACAAAAATAAAAAAATTTGATTTTCGTGGTGCCAAAATTGAAATTTCTGATTCATGCATCCAAATACTCATTTCCATGCCAAATTTTATTATTTTATTATTATTATTATTATTATTATTATTATTATTATTATTATTATTGCATGATTTCTTATTTTAAATTTTTATTTCTGCATGAGGCTTTGGTTGCTATGCATATATGCAATGCTTTGGCAAGATTGAATTTTTTTAAGAAGGGAAGGTGAGGTTGTGGCAGTCACACCATTAGAAAGTTCGGATTGGAGTGAGATTTTCTTGAAGATGGTTACAACTTTTTTTGGGAAGGAGAAGATTCTTTTGGGGAGTCCACAGTTGCATATCAAGAAAAAAATGGAAGATCATGGTTCGATATAATTTTTTGGAAAATGATATTCACAAGGGAGTTTTAAGAAAAGAAGACTCTCTTTAGGAGTCCACGAGCTGCCACTTACCATAGGAGGATTTGGAAGACATCTTTGAAAGAAAGTTTAAAAGAGGTAAGGATTCTTAAGGAAATGAGATTACTCATGGTTGAGGGGGAGATTAGGAGACTCATCACATCATTGGAGATATAGAGTAGGTTCGAGAAAGCTTTCTTGTCATACCTCGACAAGCTTAGGTTTTTTGGGTATAACTTTCGTTACAGGTATTGGAATAAGGTAATTATTAAATCTATGGAAAGCTAAGAGAGAGGGCAACAACTGGTCTTTTGAAAACTTCTTCTAAGTCAAACATTATAAAGGTGTAGATATCAGAACAAGTTGATTTTTGAAGCTGTGGAAATCTAAGATAAAGGGTTACAATTGGTTTGTTCACAACTTCTCATAAATCAATTGTTATCAATGAGAAAAATAGGTGACAAGATTTGGGTATAGGAATAACCTAATTGAAGGATTCTCTTGGTGTGGATGTTTTAGAGACTGAGAAGAGAAAAAGATGGTGGTTGCACATAGAAAGAAGGCCACATCAAAGGAAATTATCCACCCTCTCTCATTGTGATTCAGGTAAATTAAAAAGTTTGTTTAGTTTTATTTTTTATTCAAAGTTTGAAAAGATTGAATTTCGATTAGTTTTAATTTTCATTAGTATTAGATTGAAACGATTTAATTTTTTCTTTAGTTTTAATTTTGATTCATATTAGATTGAAATGATTGATTTTTTATTTCATTTTTTTTAGTTTTAATTTTTTTTATTCATATTGGATGGAGAAAGTTTGAATTTTTGTTTAATTTTAATCTTGATCCATTATATTAGATTGAAAAAGTTTAAATTTTTGTTTAGTTTAGATTTGACCCTTGATATTAGATTGAAAGTTGGGATTTTTATGTTAAATTTGATTCTTGGCATTAGATTGATGTTAGATTGATATTAGATTTTTTAGGTTAGTTCAATTCTTGAATTTAATTTGAAAGATAGAGTTTTT
Organism: Vitis vinifera; assembly: GCF_030704535.1. Taxonomy (NCBI): domain Eukaryota; kingdom Viridiplantae; phylum Streptophyta; class Magnoliopsida; order Vitales; family Vitaceae; genus Vitis; species Vitis vinifera. The sequence continues at coordinate 19,811,926 of NC_081818.1, forward strand.
GGATACTTTTTTTCATTTTTTTTTAATAAATATTGAAAGTTAAAATTTCTTATGTTAGTCCTTGATTGTTACTATCAATTTATGTGTTTGATTGGTCTTTGATAATTCTTGATTGATTTGATGTTAGCTTATTTGATCTAAAAATTGTTAATTCGTCACTTTGGCAATCCTTTGCTAATTTTGATTTTTTTGAGGCCTTCGAAAAATAATGAAGATTAACCTCTACTCTCACCGATAATAGTTTGGTTGATTGTCCAAAATTTTATTTTGTGATTTTGTTTCCTTTTAGTTTGTTTCTATATGATCCTTGCATTTTGTTATTTGCAAATTCTATATTTTCTTTTCTCTTTAAAAAGAAAACTTTTCTCAAAAATCCTTATTAAAATTCATTTAAAAAATTCACTAAAGCCTTTAAGATCAAAGACTTTTTCTTTAATATATATATATATATGCAACTAGATTTAATTCGGTTCACATTCTCTTCTTTATTTTCAAAATTTTTTGTTTTGAGTGGAACATGAATTCAAGCATGTGGTCCCAAATAAATGGGTTAATTCTTATCCTTGATGAGTTATATCAATACTCATGCGAGGTTGGGAATCCATAGGATAGATTTGTACATCAAATGGGGATTTGGTGAAACCCCTACTTGAAAATCATTTTTCAAAAACCTTTTATCGTTAGCTTATTCATTTTACTCAATCTCTAAAAAGAAAATTCGATTTGACTTACTTAAAGTTTTTCTAAACTTTTCCAATGGTTCCATTGTGTTTTAGACTTCTTGAACTTGAATTTGGGATATTGTTTGAGTTAAAAAGCACTTTTAAAATGGAAAATATGAATGAGTCTTTTAGGCAGTTTTGTTTTCACACAGTTCTGGACACCCTAAATGTTTTTGTAAAAATAAATTATTATATGACTATAAGTTTATTATGATATTTTTTCTAAATTCTTGATTTCTTGAAATTGAACTTGGACACATGAAATATTAAAATATATTTTTTTCTAGTATGAGATATGATTTTTTGAAGTCGTACCTATTATGTTGGACCAATTTTGGACACACAACATCTTTGTATAATTTTTTTTTTAAAAAAAAAATTGCATTAATTCCTTTTATTTTCCTTTTTTTTATTTAGGTAAACTAGATACCTTAATTGGTTTGTGTGATTTTTTTATGATTTCAGGGGACCTCTGATTATTTTAAAAAGGCTGGTTAATGGGTGTGATTGCTTTTTGATCCGTTGTGAACCTTCTAAAACTTTTGTAATTTTAGAATTAATTTAAGCCTTGAATGATTGTTTGGCCACATTGATGATAGACATAAATGTAAGAGATGTTCCGTAGAATTTTTTGTAATACTAGAATTAATTTAAGCCTTGAATGATTGTTTAGCCATGTGGATGATAGACTAGACATGTAGGAGATGTTCTCTAGAATTTTTTTCAATTTAATTCACATTAGATATTTTTTTAGGGTTTGTTTTGTGAGGGCTCCTATTCTTACTGAATGTTGATGATCTTGTAACGTACTTGACATATTATTTATTCTAGAGTTATTTGGCATATCTTGACTTGACTTTTGACTTGTGTTTTGTAATATAGACATGATGAGGTTATTGTATGATTTTTTTCAATGATGAGACATCGTTTTTAGATATCTATTTAGGATTTTTCTCGTCAATTTCTCTATTCTAAGTTTGTTGAATGTTTGAAATATGCTATCCATTTTGACATCTTTGGCTCACTTGTAAATTAATCTAACTTTGGTTGTGTTATAAACATGTCATACAAGATAGACAAGCTTTTATTTAAGCCCTAAGACAACTTTTGGCATTTCATGTGGTTTCATTTTGTAATTATATGTTTGTTGGAAGTATGGACCTTGGCATTGTATATTATTCAAATTTCCTAACTCTAAATTCAAATTATAATAGATCATGTAGAGAGTTTTGATAAGATTAATTAGTACTGCTTGAACGTTATCCCTTTTCTAGCTATATGCAAGCGCATTGTGGGTTGTGTATGCCATTGCGGTACATCCCTTGCACTTTCTACTTCTTTAGTTTTATATGTAGACCTTTTTGGGGACTTTCTAATGCACGATATTATTTTAATTGCTTTGATTATTGCTTGATTGTTTGAATGGATCGAATGCATGTTGTATGTTATGTTTGTTAAACTAACTTTGATGTTTTCATGAAAGCACTTTAGGATGCAACCCAAGTACACTAGTCTCCTTTTGCTATATGAGCGTTTCTTTTAATATGATTGTTTTATTATAAATAACATGTTGTTTAGCCTTAGACAAAATCATTTTTTTTTTCTTGGTATCCATGATTTATTAATTAATTATTATATTTCCCTCAACTTAGTCAGTAGAGACCTTTTTAAGGCTTAGGAGAGTGCTACGGCTTATCATTGTACCTTCCCAATAGGTAATCTGATATTTTGACCTAGACTTGGCTTTTTACAGACCTACTTTTCCTTTCTAGGTGTCACACTTAGAGTTTTCTTTTTTATTTTGTTTTCTCTTTAAAAAATAAAACAAAAATAAGTGACGACTCCAAAACCTTTTCTAAAATTAATTTTTCACTAATAAAAAGTGAGTCTCGCCATTGAGTGGGAATGCACGTGATCAAGAATGCAGGTCAACACATACATCAAATTAGTGTTAGAAACCCTGGATTACTTCGTTTCCATTACCTAGGTCTCGTAGGGTGCATGCATCTATCCCTAGGTATCTTTAAATCTATCGTAGCAAAATAGAATGGCAAAAAAAATTAATAACTATAGATCTAAAGATTTGAAACTCATACTTGTGATTTGGATGTTCCTAAATTAAAATCCATCTGATGAAGACCATGCTTGGAAAAATTGGAGAGTCTTTCTCCTCAAGCTATTGCCCATGTGTGCATCTTGTGTGATTCCCATGCACGCGACCTATGTGCATCTCATGTGTTTCTTGTGCATGCGGTCTATGCACGTCTAAGGGTTATTACCCTTCATCCAAGGGGTCTCATACACCCAAGATATTTCGCCCGATGACTCAAACCACAATCTTAGCACTCCAAAGTGTGGACTTTGGAAGGGAGGAGACTATGGCTCTTACTCTCTCTTTCTTTGGAGGTGGAAGACAACTCTCACCAAAAGTCATTATGAAACTCTAACCCATAAAGGGGTATTTATAAGGTTGCCCATTGGGCTTAAGGGACTTAAGTCTATTTAAGCTTGGGCCACTTAATCTAACCTAAAATGGGTCCTAATTTATTAATTAACCACATAGGGTCATCTAATTAATCAATTAGCCCAAACCATAGACCTTCTTCACTATCCCTTGTGCAACCTTGTGTAATTACCAAAATACCCTTATGAACAAGAATGAACTTAAAGCTAATTCAACCCCATCATAAACCGTGTCATCAAGGTATATGAGCTAAGAGCAGGGACCACTAGGACCCATAAGAGTTCTAGTTCTCTCAAAGTCCAATTTTGAAGTTGATTCAACATTCCACTAAAGAGAATCAATTGTAGTTTAATACCTTATATAAATAACAATGAGACAAATTCGGGTTCATGACCTATTATCCATTGCCTATAAACTCTCCATGAACTGGTGTTTGTGATGGAATAAGGTAGTACTATCACCTATCAAGATTACCTCTCAAATCCTTGAATTACATATCACACTTATTATATGATCAGCTGACATACTTTAACTCCAAGAAGCATATGTCAAATTCCACTAAAGGAATTACTATGGCCATAGATTTCATGATCACATGTCCATTGGATCACCCTATGAGACACAATGTCTCAATCTTATGAGATATCATGGTGTCTCTATTGAGAATATTTGTTGCCACTAGCCTCCATCAACAATGACTCAATCCATAAGGATATATAACCACTTTAAGGTCTCACCTATAAGTCAAAGCCTCCTATTGATTTTAGCATAAACTCAATATCCTCTTAAGGTTGATAGTCCATACAATATAGTAGCTTAGTGGATCATGACATTTGATAGCCTTGCATCATGATTCACCACAGGTCTAGTTTAGGGTGCATCATATATACTAGTGCACTCACCATGGGAAACCTATCCCAACGGCCAAGATAAGTCATCCCTCTAATTAGAAGGTGGTGGACTATAGTCTCTACTAGATTGCCCAAATCCATAAACCAACTATGGATAACCTATCTACTTACAAGAAACCTATGAATTCTATCTTCTGCGCAACTCATAATGCACCTAAGTCATGTACAATGTAAGAAACATGAGTTGAATGCTCAAATCAATGTCAATACACCAAATGGATAGCAAAGGGACAATTAAGTCTAACTTTGTTACATCATGTCTTGCTTTTCAGGGCTCAATCCCAATAATTGGCCCTTAGAATGCAATGATATAAATCCATACATTTTTTTAGCTTTTAAAATCAATAGGGATTGGTGCTAACTTCAATTCATTGTTGCCTTCCATGTCAATCATCTTGGGCTAGCACACTAGTTTATGTAGCTAACCAACCTTCATCTAGATGGGAAAGTAAAATAGCAAGGGTGGCGGCTACTAGGCTTCAAGAATGTGTATGTGTGCCTGAATAAAGCATAAGAGGGCTTTATATAGACCTTAGAGTCATGCTAAAAAATTACCACATCATGTTTAGTGAGCCTAACCTTATGCTTAAACCTTATGGTGCACCAAGACCACTCAGTTCACCCTAGTTTTCTAATACACAATTAAATACGATTGCATATGTCACAAGTAGCTCAAATGGAGACCGTTAGATGATTGGCCCTCTTGGAATTAATTGAACATAATTAAATAATTAATCTTTACTCTACTATGCAAGATTAATCTTACTCGAACATTTTATATAAACATGAAGCGATTAATTTTTTTATTTAAATAATAATTTGTTTAGTCCATGACCTACTAAATTACATATGCTCCCCATAAATTGCTATCCATAATTTAATTAGAACTTGCTATCAATCAATTAAATTATATCTTTATTCCATTGAGTTACAAATTTATCTTTTTTGCGATCACTTGATATTTCCTTACCTATTATGATAAAATATCAAATTCTAATTTAATGCGATTAACATGGTCATGGATTCAATTTGATCATTCACTTTATGATTACTCAAAGGGATATACTATACCTAAAGGGATATCATGGTGTTTATATTGAGCATTCACCTCACTACATGTTGAATCAATAATCTCTAACTACATGAGAATATATGACCACTTACAACCTAGACATTTTTGCTTGATGACCTATCAAGATTAAAAGCACATGCAATATAGTAACTAGGAGACATTGCATGTCCAACTAATAGCATACATGACATGCATCTTCATACATTATTTCAATATGAAACACATACACACTAGTACCGCCACCTCAGTTCTCTTCCTATGGCGACATTGAGCTGCATGGTGTCCAGACTTGCCGCAAACAAAGCAATTACCCTTCTTATTAATAGTTGGGTTTTGGACCTTATTTGTTGCGTTGAGCTTAGTCCTAGAGTTTTGTTTTCTGGACCTATTATTTTTGGGGTTGCGTTTTTCCTCTATTACATTAGCTTTAGAAGACAACTCCTTAGCTTTCTCAACCTTGTCCTATTCCGGTTTTATTCCTCAATCCTAATATAGATTATGACATCTTCTAGGGACATTTGTTTCCTTTTGTGTTCATGTTATTTTTGTAGTCTTTCCAAAACTCTAGAAAAGTCTTTACTAAGTAAGTAGCCACAAAAGGTTCAAGTAATTTAATGTCTTCAATAGCTAAGTCATTAATCAACAAGTGGTAATCATGGATTTCAAATGATACACCTCAATCCTTGGTCATTTGGCAATTTCTAAAATTCCTTATGGTATATTTTTGAGTTCCTACATTTTCTAAGATATATTTTTTATGCATTGCATCCCAAATTTCTTTGGCAATCTTATATTGGCAATAAATATCAAATAATTTATTCGTGAGAGTACGAAGAACAACATGCCTAACTTGTTTATTTCCAGTTTCCTAGGTAGGCAACAATTCAGAACCATCTTTTGGTTTTGGGTTAGTCAAAATGTGTCCCAAGTTCACTACATCTATTGCCAAGAAGACCATTTCCTGCTATCTCTTGAAGAATGTCCCATTAAAGGGATCAATCTTAGAGGTGTCAGGACATGTGTGAACTAAGGATGCTTCCATTTGATCTACTTTAAGATTGTTATTTTAAGGGTATAAGGAAGACAATGATATTGACCTAGCCCAAAACAAGTAAGAAAAGAACAGGAAAATAAGTAGTAACTTATTAGATTTATCAACTAAAGAGTGATGAGCACTATCCTTAAAGTAGATCCACTATCCTCAAAGTCGAGCTCGATGCACTAGGAAACTGGTGGTCTACTTCCAAGATTTAACAACCAGTGGGATCTCGTCTTAGGTGCACTTGGTAGACAAGATTTGTACAATTCAGATTTGAATGAAATTAGACTTCAAGTAGGTGTAGGAACCATAGGGAAGAATGCAGTTATTGTTGCGTAGAACCTGTTGTAGTGAAGAATGCAGTCTCAAGTATGAAGTAGGTACGACTGAAGCTCGAGGTTGTTGTTATTGTGATTTGTGAACAGGCAGGGATATATAGTAGAATAGAAAGAGAAGTCTTTGGAGGCAAAATAGAGAATGACGGAAGGCTTTGGAGAATGAGAGAGAACAAAGAAGAAGAGAACTCTTGAGAGTTTGAAGTGTTGAGAACTGAGAACGGGTCTTTCCCATAGAATTGGAACCACTAACGCAGTCCCAACGGGTCTCTCCCATGAAAACGGATCCACTAACTGAGACTAACTACCTAATCTCTCAGAAGAAAACGTCCCACTCTAAGAAGACTTAACCAATCAAAATACTAAGTAAAAAAAAAAATAACATAATAAATTAAAAATTAATTTTATTTGAATTTTGTAAAAAATAACCAAACTCACTTGTACACAAAAGGAGACGCCCCATATAGAATGCATGTGCAGACGTGACGTGCAATAAGGAATTTTGGCCTAAATCGCCTAAAACCGCACTCAAAGGGGCTTAGCCGCATGGGCACACAAGGCTCTCCTACACCTCTCCACTAGCTCATTAGGCTTAGGAAAGTGAGTTAATTAATATACCCAGTAAAGGTGTTCCTCTTTTTCCTATGTGGGACAAGCTAAAATACCAAACTTAACTATACACTCTTCCTACACATAGAATTTAGCCGTTTCTATAAGTCTTTGTAGAGCCAAAATTTGGCAGGTGAAGGTGTATAGTCACTATCATGGCAGGTTCCACATCTAAAGACATGATCTATACCTATGGTTTTGTTTTGACCACCATAGTAGACCTATATTTTCTACAGATATGGGATTTTATGGATTAAGTTTTTCTATTTGCTATCATAACTCATAAGGCTCGTATAAAAGGGGAGACTTATTATTACCCCAATTTTAACACCTTAATAGCTTCTAGAGAGTTCTATCCCACCGGTAGCTTTTATAGATATTTCTTATGTGGTTGCACCAAGCCCTGGATGCTTAACAAATCCAAGGTGTGGACAACAAGGTTATGTTTAGTAAGGGTTCTAATATAACAATTTTATGTTTTTTCACATGAAGAAAACATAAAAACATATTTAGTTTGTCAATTCTTAAAAATGAGGTTTTTTAACATTGTTTTAAAAATAAGATGTTTTCTTATAATATATTTAAATTGTTTTTAATTATTTTTAGAATGTGTTTAAAATAATAATTGTGTAAATATAAAGAATGATTGAAAATAAAATTTATTTTTAAGAAATATTTGAAAATACACAAAATATGTTGAGACCAAGTTTCTAAACGAATTCTTATTATTTAAAATAACATAAAATTGTTTTTGAAAAATATTAATTAGTACTATTTGTTAGAGTTTAGTGACCTGAATTCTATTTGGTCCAACACAAAAAGTTTGCGGTGTGACATATGTGGTGAAACTAAATTTATGATATTTTTAGGGGATATGTAGTGGTAGCGGAGGGATCGGGTCAATATGATGGACCTATTTTGTTAATTTATCTCCCTATATGTGTGTGTGTGTGTGATGATATACAGGATTAAAGGTCATGATACTTATGCCTATGTAGTAGCCGCTTGCATCTCTCCCCTCTTGTACCAAATTTTGGCATAGTGAATTTTCTTCTCCTCTACTTCTGGTTTTTCCCGTCTAGGGTTTTCCACATAAATCTTTATGTTTTTGTTCTGTATTATTTTTTATTGTTTATTTTTGTTATTTCGTAACACTATTTTCAAAATCATTGGCAAATATACCTTATGTCACCATTCAATTTTTTTTTTCTTTCAATTCTTCTCTTCATTCAAATTTTAGGTTTTGAGATCTATTTTTTGACGAAGTTGAAAAAAAAAAAAAAAACCCGAAAAGCCTAAAGCGAAAAAAATGAGAATTTAGAACTAGTTTGATAATGCGATTTAAAAATAGTTTTTGTTTTTAAAAACATAAATATATTTTTGATAAGTTTATAGCATATATTGTTCGAATGTTGTTCTCTATTTCCAATTTTCAACAACAAAGTGAAATAGAAAACAATCTTTTGAGAACAAGAGGAAGTTGTTTTACTTGTTTAAAAAACTATATATAATTAAAAAACTATAAAAAGAAAATAAAGTTGAATACAATAGTTTTCTTCTTCTCTCTTCATGACCCAATACCAATACTAGAAATTTTCAAGTATGATATTCCTTAGAGTTATACATTTTTTTTAAATTTCTTTCAACTTCTTTTAAATTTTTTATTAAATAAATAAATTTCAAATTTGGTATACTTAATATATAACATTTTTATTAATTTATAAAAATAATTTAAAACTCAAAATGAATTTAATTGGTACTAAAATGTTATGAACCTATTCACATTAAAAAGTCAGAGACCAAAATTCATTTTGAATGACTTGAGTAGTTTTTTATTTACATATAATCATATTTTTGTGAAAATTTTTCAGTAGGCAAATAAACTTAAAATCAAACAAAACTTAATGTGTTAGATGCATTAACGAATCTACTAATTTTTTAAAATAATTTGAAACTCAAATAATGATTTAATTAATATTAGAAATTTATGGACAAAAATTGTTTAGAATGATTTTATTGTTTCTCTTCTATATAGAACTATATTCTTTTAATTTTTTTCACTAAATAAATAAACTTTAAATTAAGCAAGATTTAATGTATTGGATTCATTATAAGTTGAATAATTTTAAAAATAATTTCAAACTCAAATAGTAATCAAATTAATATAAAAAATTATGAATAAATGTTGGACCATAATGACTATTATTTTTTTAAGTAAATATTGATATATTTATAAATTTTCTTATTAGAGAAATGAACTTATGTCACACTTTGTATTCAATTTATTCATGACTTTAATAATTTTAAAAAATAATTTGAAATTCAAAAGCTAATCCAATTAATTTTTGACTTATTTACATGTTAAACAAATTAAACTTATTTGTTTTAAAATTAATTTTAAATAAAATATTATTAACAATTTTTATTTTAAAATTATTAATATTCATTTAATAATAATAAAAAAAAAGAATTATGCTTTTATGAAAAGGAGTAGTATATTTTTCTAAAAAGAATATAATTTATGATTTTATTATAATATTTCTTTTCATATTTTACTAAAAATAAGATTTATTCATAATTTATTTGTAATTATAATTATAATTTTATTTTTAATAAGACTTTAATTAACCTTTATGTTTTTACAAAATAAAAACAGAAAAACTATTTTTGAAAACAACTTACGTTTTTTTTCTTTTTTCTTTTTTTTAAGTTTTTGAAAAATGTTTTTAAATAACACTTGTCACACATCCTTATTTTTATAAGAATACAAAAAAAAAAAAACTGTTTTTTTATTTTAACTTAAAAATTGTTTTCGAAAACTAGTATTAGAAAACATGATATTAGAACCACGCTTCCTTGATCTATTTACGGATTTGAACCGGTCTTGAACTTTTCAAATCATCGATCGGATGGGCGAACCGTTAGAACCAAACAATTCGTCATGAGCTAGATAATTCTCAACCCCCTTTAAATTTTTCTCCCACAGTCCCTCTTAACCCTAATTTATTTCCTTACCTATTCTAAATTCTTCACCATTTTGCTGCTCGGAGGTCCCTTAATGTGTCAGACCAGTCACCTAATTACCCCAAATCAGCACCCAAAAGGAAGACGAAACCAACAAAATTGATGAAGACATATTAGCAATGCTCCTCAGTCGACTCCCAAAACATAATCAATGATACCTTAGTTCACAGGTGAAGCAATCGAGACTAATCGGTGCAATGCAACCAACAATTTCAAATAAGCGAAGTGCAAAGCACCTCTCAACCCACACCCAAATCTGTCAACAAACCAAATTTTAATTCTCTTGTGGTATATTGCAGACTTTTCAAATTTTTTGATTCAAACAATGAACAAAAGCACATGAAAATTTTCGAATTCAAGTTGTTGCATTGCTATCCCAGTTCCCAAAATTAATTTTTAATATTTTAGCTCTAAAAAGGTTATATATATATATACATTGGTTGAGAGAAGAGGAGTTGTTACAATGTGAAAGAGGTATTGTTGAAATTATTGAAAGAATCAACTAGCTGATAGGGTCTCCCACATCTAAAGGTCTCTATTTTTCATCAAGTTATTCTGCTGCAATGGTTTTGACCACCTCCTACACAATCTATCAGGTTAATTGCTTCACACCAACAATCGCCGGCCGCAACTTAAATTAATAATTATAAGAGCTGCCATGTTATAAGACTGGTTCTACTTATGTTCATTCTAACTTGCTGCTTAAGAAACTATCTTAACTAATCAAGCTGCACAAGAGCTTTAATTGGCCATTCAAATTTATGGAGCTGTGAAACTGTCCTCGCAAATAATCCACAGAAAAAACTCTATTTCAAGCTAGTCATGAACCTGAAACTGTTATTAGTGGTAATATGGAATTTAAGAGATTTTTTACAGTAACCATAGCATTGCTCAAACTCAAATAGTAGTTGTATTCTACAAAACAGGTCAAAGAAGGAGAAATTATGAAAAAATATATATATATATATCAAAAGCATGCTTGAGCATTGAAATATATACTACTGCTAGCTGGCTCATGTTTAACTTCTCATAGTATATAGGAATGAGACCAGTTCCACAGCAAGTGGCCTATAGAAAAAGTAGTTTCTTGTTTGAAAGAAATACCCTGGCCGGCCTGACCCTGTCCTTATTTTATTTTCTAAAAAGTCAAAACTTATTAAACTGTACATTTTTTATATGCGGAGACCAGGTAGCTAGGTCATTGGGATACGAGGATACAATATCAATGGATATTGATGAACTCCTCTAATATTTCTTTTACTCTAGTATTGAAACATTAGAGAAGTTAACTGGTTATCAAAGAACTCCTCATCCACCTCCCTTGTTAGCACTTAACAACAAAATTGAAACTTACTGCACCATATTTAATTAATTCATTCATATTTAAGTTTGTGGCGTTTATGGACACTGGTCTATATGTAAATGATCATAAGTCATGCATGCCCGTCTCTTGCAATTTCAGATTTTCTAATCTCTCAACATAAGTGGTATGGAACACAAGTTTTACATTTGGCTAAGACTGAAGTGGTTTTCTAAATAAAATATTTAAATGGTTATAGAAGTTAATGGGCTAAGACAAACTTTGAGGACTTGGTACTTTAGATCATTTGGCTTTTACTTGGATTTCAATAAATAATACAAGACTATTTCAAAGCTCAAACATCTCATAGATTCTTCAGCTATAAATAGACAGCCAACCCTCATAACGAATCCACAGCAAAAACAAACTCTAGCCACCATAGCAGTTCATTGCGCTAGTAAATTCCTTGCTCTTTCCTCAAAGAAGGATTGCTTGAGAATACATTGCATAAACATGAAGAAGATGGTCATTAACACCCTCGCATGCATTGCACTCTCGGCTATGTCATTTTTCCTTGCCTCTGCCTCCGATCCTAGTCCTCTTCAGGACTTTTGTGTGGCTGTTAATGACACAAAGACCACTGGTATGATATTAATGTTTTTTCTCTAGTCTTGTTCCCTTGATGATTAGATTTATTCTCTTTATCTATATATCAATGATTTCATGGCAGCACGGCCTAATGCGTTTATGGCTTTGCAGTGTTTGTTAATGGGAAAGTCTGCAAGGATCCAAAGGTTGCGACAGCAAATGATTTCTTCTTTTCAGGGCTTCGGGTTCCTGGAAATACCTCAAACAAAGTTGGGTCAATGGTCACACCGGCAAATGTGGCTCAGATACCCGGACTCAACACCCTTGGCATTTCCCTAGCTCGTGTTGATTATGCCCCTTATGGTCTCAATCCTCCCCACACCCACCCCCGTGCCACAGAGATACTGACCGTCCTGGAGGGAACACTTTATGTAGGCTTCGTGACCTCTAATCCTGACAACCGCCTCATCTCCAAGGTCCTTTACAAAGGAGACGTTTTCGTCTTCCCAGAGGGTCTCATTCACTTCCAGCTCAATGTGGGAAAAACAAAAGCAGTCGCCATTGCTGCATTGAGTAGCCAGAACCCTGGCGTGATCACCATTGCCAATGCGGTATTTGGCTCAAAGCCAGCAATTTCAGCTGATGTTCTTACAAAGGCCTTCCAAGTGGACAAGAAGGTGGTTGACTATCTTCAATCTCAGTTCTAGACTGACAACCGCGCCGACTATAATGACTCACCTATTCACATCTTGCTATTCATAAGATTAGATATCACTTATATGTATTCATTTCTGAAATGTGTGACAATCATTTCTTTTCATATCCTAATAAAATGAAGCTGTTTTTCATATACATACAATGTCTGAATTTCCTTGAGTACAATTACTTCATAGCCGTTGCTGCAAAACTGGCAAGGTACTTGTGTCCATTCCTATGTCATAAGCATTGGTGTTTTTTCTTTTCTTTCTTTTTAATTTATTTTTCAGATTACGGAAGGTAAGCTTTTGTGGCACTTGATAATTTAATATGGCAATTAGGCTTAGTTCAGAGACAAAGTTGAGGTCAAATCTCTCTAGTTTGGTAAATCCATCCGAAGAGTTCATACATAAACTACATTTTTTAATATTAATGCAAATTGTTGGCCCATTATACAATATAGGATCACTTATAGCAGGCATGCCCGAGTGCCTCTCATCAATAAAATTGCTAAAAGTTCAAACACTAGCATATATATATACAAGCCGAACTCATTTAAATTCCCCATAATATGTACTATATATCCCTCCAAACTTTTTTTCTATTTCTTAATTATATATTCCAACTTCTGCTTTTCTATGTGAACAAGATGATGATGTTGAAACTGTAGAAACAATGCAGCATCAAAGAGAATAGGAATATTCTGTAGAATTGTATTAACAGGTAAGCATAAATTTATATGCACAAGTTAATGCAGATATATACCAAAGGATTGAATAGTATGTACCAGATCAGTGGAGTGATATTGGGAGAGAATCTGGTCCATGACCATAGGCATAATGTGCGGGTCAAGTATCATTAACTGATATTCTCCTTTTTTATACCCCCGTAAGATGGAGCATCGAAGATACTCTAAAACACCTGATAAGGGAGAATCATTTGATTCTCCATAAGATTTGCTGTATAGAATAAATAACAACAATGTGATCCTATAAAATAGGAAAGGTTTGAAATACAAATATTGAAAACATATCTAGATATATTTACAGCTATACATTCGGATTTTATGGAACTGAATTGGGATATAGCAAATCTGATGGAGAATCAAATGATTCTCCCTTATCACCCCCTTGCAAGGTGAGTGTGGGAGAAGGGATAACGTTGAGCTTGCTTTGGAAAAGAAAGAACTGAGGCTTGGTGACACCTTTGGTCAATGAATCAGCAAGCTGTAGATGTGAAAGGATAAAATCAACTTTCAAAGTGCCATTAGCAACAAGTTCACGAACAAAGTGGTAGTCGATCGCAATGTGTTTTGAGCGAGGGCGAGTAATCAGATTGACTGCCATAAAAATTTCACTTTGATTGTCACAAAGAATTTTAGGTGTTGTTGAGAGTGTAATATGGAGGTCCCGAAGTAGTTGAACAGTCCAGGCAATATCAGCAATGGCAATAGCTAAAGAGCAATATTCTGCTTCGACACTTGATTGAGAGACAATGCTTTGCTTCTTAGAGGACCAAGAAACCAAATTGGTACAAAAAAAATAGCGTAGCCAGTGGCCAGTAGCCAGTAGTGGAACAACGTGTATCAGGACAGCCTGCCCAATCTGCATCAGAGTAAGCAAGAATATCATGAGTGGATTGTTGATGGAGTTGAAGTCCATGATGAGGAGTGCCTTTGACATAGCGCAAAATGCGCTTGAGAGCATGAAAGTGGTCCTCAGTGGGAGCATGCATGAATTGGCAAATAAATTCACACTAAAGGAGAGATCCGACCTGGTGATGGTCAAGTATTGAAGAGCACCTGCAAGTGAACGAAACGTAGTAGGATCAGAGAACAATTTTCCTTCAGTTGAGAGATGTTGACCGACAAAACAGGGTGTAGAAATAGGATTTGCATCAATCATGGAAGCACGTTACAACAGATCAAGGGCATACTTCGTTTGATTGAGAAACAAACCTTTCTCATTAGCTTGCACTTCAACACCGAGGAAATAATGAAGATCACCTAAATCCTTCATGGAGAATTCCTTGGAAAGCCGAGTAATGAGGGTTTGAACCATAGAAGAATTACTTCTAGTTATGACCATGTCATCAACATAAAGAAGTAAATAAACAGTTCCAACCGAGGAGTGATAGACAAATAATGAAGAATCAGCCTGACTGGAAAGAAATCCAAGTTTGAGCAAAAAAAGAGCTAAAACGATGAAACCAAGCTCGATGAGCTTGTTTCAACCCATAAAGAGCCCTCTTCAGGCGATAAACATGTTGAGGGAACTCTAGATCTGTGTAACTAGGTGGTTGTTCCATATACACCCTCTTCATTGAGAAAACCATGTAGAAAGGCGTTTTTAACATCTAGCTGATGTAAACACCATCCAAAAGTACAACCAATGACAAAATAATTTTGACTGTAGCAAGGCGCACTACAGGACTAAATGTGTCACCAAAGTCAAGACCATGAATCTGAGAAAATCCTTGAGCCACAAGACGTGCCTTGTGATGCTTAATGGATCCATCCGATTGAAGTTTGGTTTTGAAAATCCAATGACAGCCCACTACATTGTGATTGTTAAGACGAGGTACAAGAACCCACATATCATTTGTCTTCAAAGCTTGAATCTCATCATCCATAGCCGAGAGCCATTCAGGGTGTTTTGTAGCAGACTTAAAACCCCAAGGTTCTTTGAGAGCAAGAAGTGCTTGAAAAGTTTGAGAAGAAGACAAACCATTCATAGCATGATATAACCATGGTTTGAATATACCAACTTTTCCTCTGGTAATCATCGGGTGGCTGGAAGTGGTCACACGAGGAACGAAAAACACCGACGGTGGGAAAGTTGAGTCTGAAGCTACAAAATCCGAAAGGGGTTCCACAAAAATAGGACCTTATAGATCAGGGAGAGGATCTGAGGATAGGTGTGGAGAATCACTACAAGCCAAACATGGTGAACTCAAAAACGAATGAGAAGAACCAATATTAGAAGAACTAGACACATGGTTCAAACATTCAAAAAAATGGGTATAGTCAATGTTGGTTTGTAAATTTTGTACAAAATCACCATGATAAGGAAAAGTATTTTCATAAAACTGCACATGTTGAGAAACATAGACACGATGTGTCATTCAGTCGAGGCATCAAAATCCTTTATGAAGTGTACTGTAACCTAAAAAGATACAAGAAGCAGATTTTGGAGACAATTTATTTGGTGAGTAATCTTTCAAATGAGGGAAGCAAAGACACCGAAAAGTGAGAAGCATAGAGTAATCTGGTTGCTTACCAAAAAAGAGCTCATAAGGAGTTTTGCCATCAAGTAACGATGACGGGAGTCGGTTAATGAGAAAGACAGTAGTTGAGAAGGCCTCAACCCACAAAGAGAGCAGCACAAGTGCATGGAACATAAGGGTAAGACCCGTTTCTGTGACATGGCGATGCTTGCGTTCGGCAATGCCGTTTTGACTAGGAGTGTAGGGGCATGCCAAAAGGAGAACAATGCCACAATATTGCAAGTGTGATTGAAATTTATTATTTGTAAATTCGGTTCCACCGTCACATTGAAAGGATTTGATTTTGGATGAAAATTGAGTGTCAATATAACGTTGTAAATGGAAGGTATAAAAAAAAAATCATATTTTTGTTTTAAAAGGAATATCCAACTAAATCTGGTATAATCATCAATGAATACCGCATAGTATCTATATCCAGTAAAAGAAAGCACTGGTGACGAACCCCATAAATCATAGTGTAAGCAATCAAAAGGCATGGCACAACGTTCATCATTTAGAGAAAAAGGTAAACGATGGCTTTTGCCAAGTTTACAACCAACACAAATTTCAGAATCAATGTTCACCAATTTATTACTACAAGAAATATATCATAATCTAGAAAGAGAAGCGACAGTATGATAGTTGGGATGACCAAGGCGAGCATGCCACAAATGAACAGAGGCTCATGGTGAAGGAGAAGTGATGGACATAAGGGCATGATGACAACGATCCAACACGTAGAGACCATTTTAACATCTTCCGACTCTCAGTACGGTTCTTGTGACCTTATCCTGTATGGTAAAACCAGAGGAAGAGAAGGTAACAAGACAATTATTGTTTGTAGTAAGTTGACTAATCGAAATAAGATTTTTCTTAATGCCAGGAACAACTAAGACATTTGATAAAGAAGATAACTAGATGGAATAAGAGATGAAATGGAATCAGTATGAGAAATTTCTAATGATTGACCATTTCCAACCATGACACGTTCATTACCAGAGTAGAGAGCTGGTCAATCCACAACCTCGGTGTCACTTGTCATATGGGACGTTGCACCAGAATCAGGAAACCATTCAAATTCATTCAAGTCTTGAATCGAGCAAGCTGAAAAAGCTTCAGCAATATTAGCCGACTGCTTCTTCTTGAGTTTCAAGAAGCTTCAACAACATTTGGCTAGGTGTCCATCCTTGTCACACAACCGGCAGTGAACGGTGGATGAGGACTTCGAATTTGTAGAAGAGCTAGACGAAGTGGGAGGCCGATTCTTCCCTTTCTTAGCCCCTACAGATTTGGAAGTCTACTGCACATAATAAGCAGAGTTAGAAGACGAGTGGAAACCCGACCTTTCAAAAATCTCATGACTCAAAGCTTTCGGAACAATCTTGGCAAAGGAGGGTAGCGGAAGCTGTGACATCATGGTGGTAGAGAAGATCTTGTAGTCGGGCCCCAATGCTTGTAAATACCAGTGAACTTTATCTGTGTCGTCAATGGGACGACCGATCGCAGCCAATTGATCATAAAGACCTTTGAAGGTATGGGAAAACTCAGCAATGGACTGAAAGCCGCGTTGCATTAGTTGGAGTTCATCCTTGAGTTGCAATTCACAAGTCTTCAACCGACTCGAGAATGAGACTTCAAGAGCTCGCCAAGCCTCATGAGAATGACGTAAACCCAATACTTCACTCATGGACTCCTTAGTAAGAGAAGAGTAGAGTAAACTAAAAAGCATCTAATTCGTATGTAGCCAAGAAGTGTACATTGGGTTTGACTTGATGGTGCCATCAGTGGCAAGAAGTGTGGCTTAGGGAGCCCCGATGCTACCATCCAAATAGCCAAACAAATCTTGATTGGCTAATAGTGGAACAAAATGATTTTTCCACAATAAGTAATTTGAGGAAGTCGGTTTAATGGTGAGCATATGCACCATTGTGTTAAGCGGAAGAGAAGGAGATGAAGAAGCCGAATCAGCCATGGTTAGAATCAAAGAAAAAAAACCTTGCTCTAATACCATAAAGATGTTTAAGAAACAATGTATAATGACTGAAATCCTCCTTGCAGTGTGCAGGAGATAACATCCAATATATATATATATATATATATATATATATATATATATATATATATATATATATATATATATAATAAATAACAACAATGTGATCCTATAAAATAGGAAAGGTTTGAAATACAAATATTGAAAACATATCTACATATATTTACAACTATACATTCGGATTTTATGGAACCGAATTGGGATATAGCAAATCTTATGGAGAATCAAATGATTCTCCCTTATCAACACCAATGACACAATGATATTCTATTGCATCTGTGAGAAATGAACTATCATAAGGGAGGAGATGTTCCATGATGGGCATAGGAGTGACAATCTCTTTAGCACCAACCATATTTATTGACATCCATTTGATGAAGGGACCAACCATGGCTAAGTACAATGGAAAGAATTGCTCGAATGGTAGTCGGTTCAACTAACAGGTTGAATATGTCATGATAATCAATGCTAAGTTGTTGGTGAAAGTCTTTTGCAACAAGTCGTGCCTTATAACAAGATACACTCCCATTAAGATTCAATTTTTCTCGGAAAACCTACTTGTAACCAACGATATTTTGTGATGGATAAGGTGGAACAAGCTCTCATTTTTCATTTATAGTAAGAGCATTAAGCTTATCAATCATTGTTGCACGCCAATTTGGATCACAAAGGGCAATTGTGGGAATTAAGGGTTCAAGGGGTCCATGTAAAGGATGTTTAGTTGTGGTATGGAATTGTTTAGGCTTGAAAATATTATTCTAAAAGTGAGTAGTCATGGGGTGAGTATAGTGAAGGATAGAAGGCAATTGGGTTGGGTTAGGTAAAAGGGAAGGAGGATCAGGAGTAGGGGTAATGTCTCCACAAGAATCCAAAGTAGAGAACATACCTGATTGTGAGCCATAGAATGGAGAGACTACTTCAATATTGGATGAGGTGGTACTAAGTGGTAGTGATATGGACAAAGAGGAGTTAAAAGGGTGAGAATGAGGAACTAAGAAGGGTGTAGCACTAAGAGAGAATAGGATGACCATTGTTGGAAATCAGAGGTAGTAGGTTGCATGGAGTTATCCTTAAAGAATAGAAAGGAATCTTCAACAAATCGAACATGATAAGAAAGGTATATTTTATTAGTGGAGAGGTCAAGACATTTATATGCACTCTAAGTTGTGGAATACCTTAGAATGACACAAAGTTTATATCTTTGGTCTAACTTGTGTTGAGCATATGGGCATAGCCAAGGGTAAAGAGAGACGACCAAATGTTTTGAGTTTAGTGTAATTTGGTGGGGTATGAAAGAGAGCTTCAAATGGGGATTGGGAGTGAAGGATTCAGGTGGGCATTGGTTTACTGAGATTTGTAGTTGTGTGAAAAGCAAATGGCCATTTAGAGAGAAGCATTAAGGCTTGATGCAACAAGGTTAAGCCTGTCTCAACAATATGTTGATGTCATCATTTACATGGGCCATTGTGTTGAGGTGTATAAGGAGGGGCAGTGAGATGTTGAACACCATTGATTTGGAAGGAGTTTGTGAGTTTGTGATATCCTCCGCCCAAGTCAAAGTAGCGAGAGAGTCACGAGCTTGGTATCAAAATAACATTTAACAGTTGCTTTGAATTTGTGATATCCTTCACCCAAGTATTAGTTTGCATGATTGGTTTAGCAATTTAATCGATCAATTTAGCTTGATAATGATAATTTTGTATGTCATACAAAAGTCATCTCAAGTAATTAAGACTTTATTTCTTAAATTTAAATTTTATTAAAGTTGATGTATTAAATTAATCCCATTAAGAAATGTGACTTTGTTAGTACATATCATAAAAAGGTCTCATTACCAAGGAGTTGTCAATACTAAAATCCATTTACTATCCAACATTAATGCTTAGAAGAATCTTTAATTTTTAATACACTACAACTAATCTAACTTTACTTTGTCCACACCCATGGTTTCTAGTATGGTTGCAACTTGATTGGGATTTTCACCACAAGAAAATGAAGATACTGTCCCATGACTTTAATCTTAGTAAGCGTCAATAAAATCCATAGCTAAAGAGAGCATGTGATGTGCTTAAAATTAGTCATTTCTATAAGTCTTCGTAGAGCCAAAATTTGGTGGGCCATTGTGTATAGTCACTATCATAGTAGGTATATAATCTAAAGATGTGATTTATAGTTGTGGTTTCTCTTTTGAACAAAATTGTAGCCCATTGGGGGCACCTTTATTTTCTATAGAGGATATCATGGTTATGTTTGGTAATTGTTTTCGAAAACAATTTTTGAGAACAATTTTTTAGAAACTATTCTTTGATGTTTTTAGGAACTTGAAATATTTATGTTTTAAAAATAATTTTTATATTCAATGTTTTATTTTTAATTATTTTACATGTTTGTATAATTATTTAAAAAATAAATGAAAACAATAAAAAAAAAACCAACTAAAAAATGTTCTCTGAAAACATCATGTTTTTTATTTTTAAGAATAAAAAATAAAAAACAGTTTCTAGTACTTAGCAAACATGTTTTTTTTTTTTTTTTTTTTTTTTGTAGAGTAGAAAACTATTCTTGAATACAATTGCAAAACAGGTTTTATGGATTCAGTTTTTCTATTTGCTATCATAACTCATGAGGCTTATATTAAAAAGAATGCATATTATTACCCTAATTTTGACACCATAATAGCTTCTTGAGAGCTCTATCTATGATATGCCAAACCTAGAGGCCAAGGACGCCACGATTACTTCACTTATCAAACTAAAAGAAAATATCTCAAACATTTCAATTAAAAATAAATAAAAAATAAAATAAAATAAAATAACTCTCTAAATCATAACAAAGAGAGTCATAAGTCAAGAATCACAAATAATCAACTATACTAAATTTATTTCTAAAGAAGCACCCTTCTTATCCCGAACTTTCCTCACTAATGTCACTTATACCTAGAAAGGGGAATAATAGATAAAAGGGTGAGTTCAACAGCTTAGTAAAGAAAAAATAGTTTAATAAGGAGGATCATGTACAATACATGATTAAATCATGAGAGATATCACACTTTATTAAAAAAAATTAAAAAATCAATTAGCAAGTAAGCTCATTTAATTCAATAATTTAATTCATTTTTTTGGAAAATTGACCACTTTCAATTTAAAGATAAAACCAAATAATATAC
Source organism: Vitis vinifera (assembly GCF_030704535.1). NCBI lineage: Eukaryota > Viridiplantae > Streptophyta > Magnoliopsida > Vitales > Vitaceae > Vitis > Vitis vinifera. The sequence continues at coordinate 19,833,169 of NC_081818.1, forward strand.
TTTACATAATTAATTCATATTTAAAAGAATTTTATAAACAAACATTTAATTTAGTCCACTAACAATGTACCTAAATATTGGGACTTACATTAGGTGACTAGCTTCAAAATATTCCTCTTCCAAAATATAGAAAGTTATTTTTAAAAATATAAAAATAAGTTAAAAATATTTCAGTTTCCAAGTAGACTTTTGTTTTACAAAATATCAAAAAGCAATTTTTAAAAACTATTACCAAAAATTATTTTTCAAAATCATTTTTGAAAATACTTTCAAACAAATTCTTAATTTCCTAATTAACATAATCTAATGCTCAGCTATGTATAACTTAATTTAACGTTCAAATTTCTTACTATTCAATGGAGAAGATTTATTTAGAGCCAAGTTAATTAATTGAAAATTTTACATCCAAAATTTGGGTCACCATATATTCTTTGGTTGCTAGAGATGTCATTATAAATCACAATTCTTATTCTTTTGGTCTCCAAATAATGGAGTCCATATTGGTGAAGCAAAGAATTCCATTGCCACCAGCATTACCAATATCACTTGCTTTCACTCCAAGAAGAACTTTTGGCACCATTGCACCTTCGTGGCGCTTTCAAGTATTTCATCTTATAGGACCTAGTGTATGTTATAAGGGCATTTAACTCAATTTTGCCTAAGTTCTTATAAAGAATGGAAAATTTGAGACATGTTTGTAATTTTCAAAAAGCCTACGGATTTTCAAGATTTTAAAATTCAAATCCGATCCATCAGTCCGACAGGTGACCGACGTTATCTCTGGTTCAAGTGGTCTATTCGATCAGTTTATGAATTGGTCCGGTCTTGAACCATTTAAACCCACGTTTGGATTAGTGAACAGTTAGGACTGAACAATTCTTCACGAGCTAGACAACTCTCAACCCCATCTCAAAAACAAACAAAATTGGTGAAAAAATCTATTAGCAAAGCTCTTCAGCCAACTCCAGAAATAGAATCAATGATACCTTAGTTCACAGGTGAAGCAACCGAGACGAATTGGTGAAATGCAACCGACAATTTCAAATCAGTGAAGTGCAAAGCTCCTCTCAACCCACACCCAAATCTATTGGCAAACCAAATTTGCCTTCTCTTGTGGTGCATGTCTTTGCCACTTTTCAAATTTTCTATTCAAATAATGAACAAATGCTACATGAAATTTTTTGAATTCAAGTTGTTAAATTGCCATCCAAACACCACCTTTATAACTTTATTTTTATCATTGTATAACAAATTTATATTCGTGGTTGAGACAAGAGGAGATGTTACAATGTGAAAGAGGTATTGTTAAAATTTTCTCTAGTCTTGTTCATTTGATGATCAGATTTATTCTCTTTATCTATATATCAATGATTTCATGGCAGCACGGCCTAATGCGTTTATGGCTCTGCAGTGTTTGTTAATGGGAAAGTCTGCAAGGATCCAAAGGTTGCAACAGCAAATGATTTCTTCTTTTCAGGGCTTCGGGTTCCTGGAAATACCTCAAACAAACTTGGGTCAATGGTCACACCCGCAAATGTGGCTCAGATACCGGACTTAAAAACCCTTGGCATTTCACTAGCTCGCGTTGATTATGCCCCATATGGTCTCAATCCTCCCCACACCCACCCCCGTGACACAGAGATACTGACCTTCCTGGAGGGAACACTTTATGTAGGCTTCGTGACCTCTAATCCTGACAACCGCCTCATCTCCAAGGTCCTTTATAAAGGAGACGTTTTCGTCTTCCCAGAGGATCTCATTCACTTCCAGCTCAATGTGGAAAAAACAAAAGCAGTCGCCATTGCTGCATTGAGTAGCCAGAACCCTGGCGTGATCACCATTGCCAATGCAGTATTTGGCTCAAAGCCTGCAATTTCAGCTGATGTTCTTACAAAGGCCTTCCAAGTGGACAAGAAGGTGGTTGACTATCTTCAATCTCAGTTCTAGACTGACAACCACACCGACTAGAATGACTCATCTATTCACATCTTGCTATTCATAAGATTAGATATCACTTATATGTATTCATTGCTGAAATGTGTGACAATCATTTCTTTTCACATCCTAATAAAATGAAGGTGTTTTTCATATACATACAATGTCTGAATTTCCTTAAGTACGATTACTTCATAGCCGTTGCTGCAAAACTGGCAAAGTGTCCATTCCTATGTCATAAGCATTGGTGCTTTTTCTTTCGCTCTTTTTTTTTTAATTTATTTTTCAAATTGCGGAAGGTAAGCTTTTGTGGCACTTGAGAATTTTAATATGGCACTTGAAGCTTAGTTCAGAGACAAAGTTGAGGTCAAATCTCTCTAGTTTGGTAAATCCATCGGAAGAGTTCATAAACTACATTTTTGAATATTAATGCAAATTGTTGACCCATCATACAATTTAGGATCACTTATATCTGGCATGCCCGAGTGCTTCTCATCAATAAAATTGATAAAAGTTCAAACACTAGCATATATATTTATATATACCATATAAATTGATACAAGCTGAACTCATTTAAATTCCCCACAATATGTACCTTATATCCTTCCAAACTTTTCTTCTATTTCTTAATTATATATTCCAACTTCTGCTTTTCTATGTGAACAAGGTGATGCATGTTGAAACTGAAGAAACAATGGAGCATCGAAGAGGATAGGAATATTCTGCATATTTGTATTAACAGTTAAGCATACATTTATATACACAAGTTAATGGAGATATATGCCAAAGGGTTGAATAGTAGGGACCAGATCCGTGGAGTGATATAGGGAGAGAATCTGGTCCATGAGTGTAGGCATAATGTGGGGTTCAAGTATCTTAACTGATATTCTCCTTTATATATCCTCCATAAGATGGAGCATTGGAGATACTCTAAAGCACCAATGACACAATGATATTCTATTGCATCTATGAGAAAGGTGCTATCATAAGGGAGGAGATGTTCCATGGTGAACATAGGAGTGACAACCTCTTTAGCACCAACGTACCATGGCTAAGTACAATGGAAAGAATTGCTCAAATGGTAGTTAGTTTAACTACCGGGTTGAATGTGTCGTGATAATCAATTCTAGGTCGTTGGTGAAAGTCTTTGCCAACAAGTCATGCCTTGTAATGAGCTACACTCCCATCAAGATTTCGTTTTACTCGAAAAACCTACTTGTAACCAACAACATTTTGTGATGGATAAGGTGGAACAAGCTCCCATGTCTCATTTATAGTAAGAGCATTAAGCTCATCAATCATTGTTGCACACCAATTTGGATCATAAAGGGCAATTGTGGGATTTAAGGAAAAAATGGACTAGGTAAAGGATGTTTAGTTGTGGTATGGAATTGTTTAGGCTTGGAAATATTATTCTAAGAGCAAGTAGTCAAAAAGTGAGTATGCTAAGGGATAAAAGGAAATTGGGTTGGCTTAGGTAAAGAGAAAAGAGGATAAAAAGGAGTAGGGGTAATGTCTCCACAAGAATCCAAAGCAGAAGACATACCTGATTCTGAGCCATGGAATGGACAGACTACTTCAATATTGGATGAGGTGGTAAGTGGTAGTGACATGGACATAGAGGAGTTAAAAGGGTGAGCATGAGGAACTAAGAAGGGTGTAGCACTTAGAGAAGCAAGGAAAGGAGAATAAGATGACCATTGTTGGAAATATGAGGTAGTAGGTTGCATGGAGTTATCCTTAGAGAATAGAAAGACATCTTTAACAAATCGAACATGATGAGAAAGGTATATTTTATTAATGGAGAAGTCGAGACATTTATATGCACTTTGAGTTGTGGAATACCTTAAAAAGATATAAGGTTTATATCATTGGTCTAACTTGTGTTGAGCATATGGGCATAGCCAAGGGTAATAGAGACAACCACATGTTTTGAGCTTAGTGTAATTTGCTAGGGTATGAAAGATAGCTTCAAAGGGGGATTTGGTGAGAAGTATTGGGGTGGGCATTCGATTGATGAGATATGTACGCACATAGCTGTGTAAAAAGCAAATGGCCAATAAGAGAGAGACATAAAGGCTTGATGCAATAAGGTTAAGTTTGTCTCAACAATATGTCGACGTCATCATTCAGATGGGCCATTGCGTTGAGGTCTATAAGGAAGCGTAGTAAGATGTTGAATACCATTGGTTTAGAGGGAGTTTGTGAGTTTTTGAAATTCTCTGCCCAAGTTAGAGTAGAAAGTCACAAGCTTGGTATCAAAATAGCGTTCAACAGATGCTTTGAATTTAAGAAATGTGGCCATACGTCATATTTAAGATAAAGAGGATATAACCTAGTATACTTAGTAAAATGATCAACGAAAAATAACATAGTATGTAAAAACATTGATAGCAGAAATAGGTGATGGCCCCCAAACATCATAATAAACTAAGTCTAAAAGCCCATGACTTATTAAAGAAGACATACCAAAAGAAACTTAATTTTTTACTCTTATTAGAATGGTAGGAATCACAATTGAATTTGGATGTTATTGAGGATGACATAGGAGAAGTTATAGCTTCTTTTTAGGTCTTTGTACATAATTGTTATTGTACATAATTGATTTGATTTCACTATTAATGGCCTCTTTACATAATAGTGCATCAGAAGAAGGTATAGCTTCTTTGTAGGTTTTAGGGTCCTCATCTATTAGGAAGGTATAGAAACAATCTCCAAGGTTTTTGTCTTTCCCATCTCTTTTACTCCTTATTACAGGTTCATAAGGTTTTATAGACTCGTCTCTAATCATTTTTTATCTTGTTGTTCACCACTTAGTTTCATAGGAAAGATGTTTTCTAAGAAATTGACATTCTTTGTTTCTATAATGGTGTTTACTTCTACAAGATTGTTTTCTAATTTAGTAACAAGAAACCTAAATGTTGCACTATTCTAAGAGTAGCCACTAAACATTACATCAAAGATTTTAGGGCCTAGTTTTCGTTTTTTAGGTTCAAGAAAAAAAACTTTAGCTAAATACCCCCACATTTTCAGGTATGCTATATGAGGTGGATAACCCTTGCACAACTCATAAGGTGTTTTACCAATTCTCTTCTAACGTATTCTATTTTGTATATGACAAGCGAAGACGATAGCTTCTCCTCACAAGTTCGAGCTCATGAACTTACCAACATTATTCATCATTTCTTTTAAGGTACTATTTTTCCTTTTTGCTATTCCATTGGACTCAGGGGAATAAGGAGGAGTAGTTTCATGAATGATCCCATGATTTTCACAATAGAAGTTAAAGGGGTTGGACTCATACTCTCCCCCCCTAAAAGTTCTAAGCCTTTTAATTTTCTTGTACTTAGTTGATTTTCCTCTTCATTTTTATACTTGATGAGAGCATTTCTTTCTTCATCTTTGTTTCTCAAAAGATATACCCTTGTATACCTTGAGTAGTCATCTATGAAAGTTATGTAGAATCTTTTACCACCTCTAGTCATTGTATTTTTTAGGTCTCTTAAGTCACTATGTATTAACCTTAGTAGTTATGATTCTCTTTCTATTGATTTGCAAGTTTTTTTTTTTTTTTTTATTCTATACAGGATTCACATTTTCCATGGTTTTCTAAGGACAGTTTATGAATTAAACTGAATACAACCATTTTCTTCATATAAGAAATGTTCACATGTCCTAATCTACCATGCCAAATATTACAAGAATCAACTATGTAAGAAAAAGAAGAAGATGCATTGTTATTGATAATATCAGAAACATTCAACATATATAAACCCTAATTACTATAACCCTTCCCCACAAATACATCATTTTTGGTTAAAACTATTTTATTAGACTCAAATAAAATCCTCACTCATGCTTTCCCAAGCAGAGATATTGACACCAAGTTCCAGCGAATATTTGGCACATGAAGGACATCATTGAGGGCAATCATTTTCCCAAAGATTAGCATAAGGAGAACTTTCCATTTGCTAATCATTGGGGGAAAATCTAGAATCTTCCATGAACATTTGTTCATTTTCTTCCTTTATTGTGGTATAGGAAGTAAATGTACTTATGTTGCCACAGATGTGCCTGGTAGCTAGCCCCAGAGTCTACCACTCAATCCTTCACATCAGTGACCATGCTCACCTTGGATGAGACTATTGTTGCAATCATCTCTAACTCTACCAGGTTTACCTTCGAAATGATATTTCAGTTCTCTTCCTATGGCAGCATTGAGCAGCATGGTGTCTAGACTTGCAGCAAACAAAGCAATTACCCATCTTTTTAATAGTTGGGTTTTGGACCTTGTTTGTTGCGTTGGGCTTGGTCCTAGAGTTTTGTTTTTTGGACCTATTGTTTTTAGGCTTAGGTTTTTCCTCTAGTACATTAGCTTTAGAAGACAATTCCTTAGCTTTGTCAACCTTGTCCCTATTGTGGTTTTGTTCCTCAATCCTAATATGGATTATGACATCTTCTAGGGACATTTGTTTCCTTTTGTGTTTCATGTTATTTTTGTAGTCTTTTCAAGACTCTAGAAAAGTCTCTACTAAGTAACCTGCCACAAAAGATTCGAGTAATTTAATGTCTTCAATTGCTAAGTCATTAATCAACAAGTGGTAATCATGGATTTTAAATGATACATCTAAAGGTCTCTATTTTTCATCAAGTTATTCTGCTGTAATGGTTTTGACCACCTCCTACACAATCTACCAGGTTAATTGCCTCACACCAACAATCGCCGGCAGCAACTTAAATAAATAATTATAAGAGCTGCAATGTTATAAGACTGGTTCTACTTATGTTCATTCTAACTTGCTGCTTAAGAAACTATCTTAACTAATCAAGCTGCACAAGAGCTTTAATTGGCCATTCAAATTTATGGAGCTGTGAAACTGTCCTCGCAAATAATCCACAGAAAAAACTCTATTCCAAGCTAGTCATGAACCTGTTATTAGTGGCCATACGGAATTTAAGAGATTTTTTACAGTAACCATAGCATTGCTCAAAAACAGTGGTTGTATTCTACAAAACGGGTCAAAGGAGAAATTGTGAAAAAAAAAAAGCCAAAAGCATGCTTGAGCATTGAAATATATACTACTGCTAGCTGGCTCATGTTTAACTTCTCATAGTATATAGGAATGAGACCAGTTCCACAGCAAGTGGCCAACAGAAAAAGTAGTTTCTTGTTTGAAAGAAATACCCTGGCCTGACCCTGTCTTTATTTTATTTTTTAAAAAGTCAAACTTATTAAACTGTATATTTTTTATATGCGGACCAGGTAGCTAGGTCATTGGGATTCGAGGATACAATGTCAATTGATATTGATGAACTCCTCCAATATTTCTTTTACTCTAGTATTGAAACATTAGAGAAGTTAACTGGTTATCAAAGAACTCCTCATCCACCTCATTCATATTTAAGTTCGTAGGGTTTATGGACACTGGTTTATATGTAAATGATCGTAAGTCATGCATGCCCATCTCTTGCGATTTCAGATTTTCTCATCTCTCAACATAAGTGGTATGGAACACAAGTTTTACAAATTGAAAATGCCGTAGCCAGACTGAAGTCGTTTTCTATATAAAATATTTAAATGGTTACAGAAGTTAATGGGCTAAGACAAACTTTGAGGACTTGGTAATTTAGATCATTTGCCTTTTACTTGGATTTCAATAAATAATACAAGACTATTTCAAAGCTCAAACATCTCATCGATTCTTCAGCTATAAATAGACAACCAACCCTCATAACGAATCCACAACAAAAACAAACTCTAGCTACCATAGCAGTTCATTGCGCTAGTAAATTCCTTGCTCCTTCCTCAAAGAAGGATTACTTGAGAATACATTGCATAAACATGAAGAAGATGGTCATTAACACCCTCGCATGCATTGCACTCTTGGCTATGTCATTTTTCCTTGCCTCTGCCTCCGATCCTAGTCCTCTTCAGGACTTTTGTGTGGCTGTTAATGACACAAAGACCACTGGTATGATATTAATGTTTTTTCTCTAGTCTTGTTCCCTTGATGATCAGATTTATTCTCTTTATCTATATATCAATGATTTCATGGCAGCACGGCCTAATGTGTTTATGGCTTTGCAGTGTTTGTTAATGGGAAAGTCTGCAAGGATCCAAAGGTTGCGACAGCAAATGATTTCTTCTTTTCAGGGCTTCGGGTTCCTGGAAATACCTCAAACAAAGTTGGGTCAATGGTCACACCCGCAAATGTGGCTCAGATACCCGGACTCAACACCCTTGGCATTTCACTAGCTCGCGTTGATTATGCCCCATATGGTCTCAATCCTCCCCACACCCACCCCCGTGCCACAGAGATACTGACCGTCCTGGAGGGAACACTTTATGTAGGCTTCGTGACCTCTAATCCTGACAACCGCCTCATCTCCAAGGTCCTTTACAAAGGAGACGTTTTCGTCTTCCCAGAGGGTCTCATTCACTTCCAGCTCAATGTGGGAAAAACAAAAGCAGTCGCCATTGCTGCATTGAGTAGCCAGAACCCTGGCGTGATCACCATTGCCAATGCGGTATTTGGCTCAAAGCCAGCAATTTCAGCTGATGTTCTTACAAAGGCCTTCCAAGTGGACAAGAAGGTGGTTGACTATCTTCAATCTCAGTTCTAGACTGACAACCGCACCGATCAGAATGACTCACCTATTCACATCTTGCTATTCATAGGATTAGATATCACTTATATGTATTCATTGCTGAAATGTGTGACAATCATTTCTTTTCACATCCTAATAAAATGAAGGTGTTTTTCATATACATACAATGTCTGAATTTCCTTAAGTACGATTACTTCATAGCCGTTGCTGCAAAACTGGCAAAGTGTCCATTCCTATGTCATAAGCAGTGGTGCTTTTCTTTCGTTCTTTTTTTTTAATTTATTTTTCAGATTGCGGAAGGTAAGCTTTTGTGGCACTTGAGAATTTTAATATGGCACTTGAAGCTTAGTTCAGAGACAAAGTTGAGGTCAAATCTCTCTAGTTTGGTAAATCCATCGGAAGAGTTCATACATAAACTACATTTTTTTAATATTAATGCAAATTGTTGGTCCATCATACAATTTAGGATCACTTATAGCAGGCATGCCCGAGTGCTTCTCATCAATAAAATTGCTAAAAGTTCAAACACTAGCATATATATATATATATACAAGCCGAAGTCATTTAAATTCCCCATAATATGTACTATATATCCTTCCAAACTTTTTTTTCTATTTCTTAAATATATATTCCAACTTCTGCTTTCCTATGTGAACAAGGTGATGATGCATGTTGAAATTGAAGAAACAATGGAGCATCAAAGAGGATAGGAATATTCTGTAGATTTGTATTAATAGGTAAGCATAAATTTATATGCACAAGTTAATGGAGATATATGCCGAAGGATTGAATAGTATGGACCAGATCGGTGGAGTGATATTAATTGGGAGAGAATCTGGTCCATGACCGTAGGCATAATGTGGGGGTCAAGTATCATTAACTGATATTCTCCTTTATATGCCCCTGTAGGATGGAGCATCGAAGATACTCCAAAACACCAATGACACAATGATATTCGATTGCATCTGTGAGAAAGGAGCTATCATAAGGGAGGAGATGTCCCATGATGGACATAGGAGTGACAACCTCTTTAGCACCAACCATATTTATTGACGTCCATTTGACGAAGGGACCATACATGGCTAAGTACAATGGAAAGAACTACTCGAATGGTAGCTGGTTTAACTACCAGGTTGAATGTGTCATGATAATCAATGCTAAGTCGTTGGTGAAAGTCTTTTGCAACTAGTCATGCCTTGTAACAAGCTACACTCCCATCAGGATTTCATTTTACTCAGAAAGCCTACTTGTAACCAATGATATTTTGTGATGGATAAGGTGGAACAAGCTCCCATGTCTCATTTAAAGTAAGAGCATTAAGCTCATCAATCATTGTTGCACGTCAATTTGGATCACAAAGGGCAATTGTGGGATTTAAGGGTTTAAGGGGACCATGTAAAGGATTTTTAGTTGTGGTGTGGAATTGTTTAGGCTTGAAAATATTATTCTAAAAGCGAGTAGTCATGGGGTGAGTACAATAAGGGATAGAAGGCAATTGGGTTGGGTTAGGTAAAAGGAAAGGAGGATTAGGAGTAGGGGTAATGTCTCCACAACCCAAAGTAGAGGGCATACCTGATTGTTAGCCATAGAATGGAGAGACTACTTCAATATTGGATGAGGTGGTACTAAGTGGTAGTGACATGGACAAAGAGGATTTAAAAGGGTGAGAATGAGGAACTAAGAGGGGTGTAGCACTTAGAGAGGCAAGGGAAAGAGAATAGGATGACCATTGTTGGAAATCGGAGGTAGTAGGTTGCATGGAGTTATCCTTAGAGAGTAGAAAGACATCTTCAACAAATCAAACATGATAAGAAAGGTGTATTTTATTAATGGAGAGGTCAAGACATTTATATGCACTATGAGTTGTGGAATACCTTAGAAAGACACTAGGTTTAGATCTTTGGTTCAACTTGTGTTGAGCATATGGGCGTAGCCAAGGGTAAGAGAGACAAACAAATGTTCATTTTAGTGTGATTTGGTGGGGTATGAAAGAGAGCTTCAAAGGGGGATTTGGAGTGAAGGATTCAGGTGGGCATTTGGTTAATGAGATATGTAGTTGTGTGAAAAGCAAATGGCCATTAAGAAAGAGGCATAAAGGCTTGACGCAACAAGGTTAAGCCTATCTCAACCATATGTCGATGTCATCATTTAGATGGGCCATTGTGTTGAGGTGTATAAGGAGGGGTGGTGAGATGTTGAACACCATTAATTTGGAAGGAGTTTGTGAGTTTGTGATATCCTCCACCCAAGTCAGAGTAGCTAGAGAGTCACGAACTTGGTATTAAAATAGCATTCAACAGTTGCTTTGAGTTTGTGATATCCTTCGCCCAAGTATTAGTTTGCATGATTGGTTTAGCAATTTAATCGATCAATTTAACTTGATAATGATAATTTTGTATGTCATACAAAAGTCATCTCAAGTAATTAAGACTTTATTTCTTAAATTTAAATTTTATTAAAGTTGATGTATTAAATTAATCCTATTATGAAATGTGACTTTATTGGTACATATCATAAAAAGGTCTCATTACCTAGGAGTTGTCAATACTAAAATCCATTTACTATCCAACATTAATGTTTAGAAGAATCTTTAATTTTTAATACACTACAAGTAATCTAACTTTATTTTGTCCACACCCATGGTTTTTAGTATGGTTGCAACTTGATTGGGCTTTTCACCGTAAGAAAAGGAAGATATTGTCCCATGACTTTAATCTTAGTAAGGGTTAGTAAAATCCATAGCTAAAGAGAGCATGTGATATGCTTAAAATTAGTCGTTTCTACAAGTCTTTGTAGAGCCAAAATTTGGTGGGCCAATGTGTATAGTCACTATCATAGAAAGTTTATAATCTAAAGATGTGATCTATAGCTGTGGTTTCTCTTTTGACCACAATTGTAGGCCCATTGTGGGCGCCTTTATTTTTTATAGAGGATATCATGGTCATTTGGTATTTGTTTTCAAAAACAATTTTTAAAAACTATTCTTTGATGTTTTTAGGGACTTGAAATATTTATGTTTTAAAAATAATTTTTATATTCAATGTTTTATTTTTAATTATTTTACATGTTTGTATTTTTTTTTTTTTAAATGTTTAGAAAATAAGTGAAAATAACAAAAAAAATAACTAAAAGATGTTATCTAAAAATACTCTATTTTTTATTCTTGAGAATAAAAAATAAAAAAGAGTTTCTAGTACTTACCAAACATGTTTTTTTGTTTTATAGAGTAGAAAACTATTCTTGAATACAGTTGCGAAACAGGTTTTATGGATTCAGTTTTTCTATTTGCTTTCATAACTAATAAGGCTTATATTAAAAGAAATGCATATTATTACCCTAATTTTGACACCGTAATAGCTTCTTGAGAGCTCTATATGTGATATGCCAAACCCTGAGGCCAAGGACACCATGGTCACTTCGCTTATCAAATTGAAACCAAAACTAAAAGAAAATATCTCAAACATTTCAATTAAAAAAAATAAAAAAATAAAAAATAAAAAAACTCTATAAATCATAACAAAGAGAGTAATAAGTCAAGAATCCTAAATAATCAACTCTACTAAATTTATTTCTAAAGAAGGACCCTTCTTATCCCGAGCTTTCCTTACTAATGTCACTTGTACCTAGAAAAGGGAATAATAAAGAAATGTGAGTTCCACGGTTTAGTAAAGAAAAAATAGTTTAATAAGGAGGATCATGTACAACACATGATTAAATCATGAGAAATATCACACTTTATTAAAAAAAAAAAAAATCAATGAACAAGTAAGCTCATTTAATTCAATAATTTAATTCATTTTTAAAAAAATTTGACCACTTTCAATTTAAAGATAAAACCAAATAATATAGTTTACATAATCAATTCATATTTAAAAGAATTTTATAAACAAACATTTTGCTTTAGTCCACTAACACTGTACCTAAATAATGGGACTTACATTAAGTGATTAGCTTCAAAATATTCCTCTTACAAAATATAGAAAGTTATTTTTAAAAATATAAAAAATAAGTTAAAAGTATTTCAATTTCCAAATAGACTTTTATTTTATAAAATATCAAAAAACAATTTTTAAAAACTATTACCAAAAATTATTTTTCAAAATCATTTTTGAAAATACTTTCAAACATATTCTTAATTTCCTAATTAACATAATCTAATGCTCAGCTATGTATAACTTAATTTAACATTCAAATTTCTCACTATTCAACAGAGAAGATTTATTTAGAGCCAAGTTAATTAATTGAAAATTTTACATCCAAAATCTGGGTCACTACATATTCTTTGGTTGCTAGAGATCTCATTATAAATCACAATTCTTATTCTTTTGGTCTCCGAATAATGGAGTCCATATTGGTGAAGCACAGAACTCCATTGCCACCAGCATTACCAATATCACTTGCTTTCACTCCAAGAACTTTTGGCACCATTGCACTGCGTATTCATAAGTTTAACCATCTTCGTGGCGCTTTCAAGTATTTCATCTTATAGGACCTAGTGTATCTTATAAGGGCATTTAACTCAATTTTGCCTAATTCCTTAGAGAATAGAAAGACATCTTCAACAAATCAAACATGATAAAAAAGGTATATTTTATTAGTGGAGAGGTCAAGACATTTATATGCACTCTGAGTTATGGAATACCTTAGAAAGACACAAGGTTTAGATCTTTGGTCTAACTTGTGTTGAGCATATGGGCGTAGCCAAGGGTAGGAGAGACAACCAAATGTTTTGAGTGTAGTGTAATTTGGTGGGGTATGAAAGAGAGATTCAAAGGGGCATTTGGAGTGAAGGATTCAGGTGGGCATTGGTTTAATGAGATATGTAGCTGTGTGAAAAACAAATGGCCATTAAGAGAGAGGCATAAAGGCTTGACGCAACAAGGTTAAACCCGTCTCGACAATATGTCGATGTCATCATTTAGATGGGCCATTGCGTTGAGGTGTATAAGGAGGGGCAGTGAGATGTTGAACACCATTGATTTCAAAGGAGTTTGTGAGTTTGTGATATCCTCCACCCAAGTCAGAGTAGTTAGAGAGTCATGAGCTTGGTATCAAAATAGCATTCAACAGTTGCTTTGAATTTGTGATATCTTTCGCCCAAGTATTAGTTTGCATGATTGGTTTAGCAATTTAATCGATCAATTTAGCTTGATAATGATAATTTTGTATGTCATACAAAAGTCATCTCAAGTAATTAAGGCTTTATTTCTTAAATTTAAATTTTATTAAAGTTGATGTATTAAATTAATCACATTAAGAAATGTGACTTTATTAGTACATATCATAAAAAGGTCTCATTACCTAGGAGTTGTCAATACTAAAATCCATTTACTATCCAACATTAATGCTTAGAAGAATCTTTAATTTTTAATACACTACAACTAATCTAACTTTACTTTGTCCACACCCATGGTTTCTAGAATGGTTGCAACTTGATTAGGATTTTCACCACAAGAAAACGAAGATACTATCCCATGACTTTAATCTTAGTAAGCGTCAATAAAATCCATAACTAAAGAGAGCATGTGATGTGCTGAAAATTAGTCGTTTCTATAAGTCTTCATAGAGCCAAAATTTGGTGGGCCAATGTGTATAGTCACTATCATAGCAGGTATATAATCTAAAGACGTGATTTATAGTTGTGGTTTCTCTTTTGAACACAATTGTAGCCCATTGTGGGCGCCTTTATTTTCTATAGAGGATATCATGGTTATGTTTGATAATTGTTTTCGAAAACAATTTTTGAGAATAATTTTTAAAAACTATTCTCTAATGTTTTTAGGAACTTGAAATATTTATGTTTTAAAAATAATTTTTATATTCAATGTTTTATTTTTAATTATTCTACATGTTTGTATACTTATTAAAAAAAAATCAAAAAATAAGTGAAAACAATAAAAAAAAAGCCAATTAAAAAATGTTCTCTAAAAACATCTTGTTTTTTATTTTTAAGAATAAAAAATAAAAAACTGTTTCTAATACTTATCAAACATGTTTTTTTTTTGTTTTTTTTTTTGTTTTGTAGAGTAGAAAACTATTCTTAAATACAATTGCAAAATAGGTTTTATGGATTCAGTTTTTCTATTTGCTATCATAACTCATAAGGCTTATATTAAAAAGAATGCATATTATTACCCTAATTTTGACACCGTAATAGCTGCTTGAGAGCTCTATCTATGATATGCCAAACCCAGAGGCCAAGGACGCCACAGTTACTTCACTTATCAAACTAAAAAACCAAAAACTAAAAGAAAATATCTCAAACATTTCAATTAAAAATAAATAAATAAAATAAAAAACTTTATAAATCATAACAAAGAGAGTCATAAGTCAAGAATCACAAATAATCAACTATACTAAAATTTATTTCTAAAGAAGCACCCTTCTTATCCCCAACTTTCCTCACTAATGTCACTTGTACCTAGAAAGGGGAATAATAGATAAAGGGTGAGTTCAATAGCTTAGTCAAGAAAAAATAGTTCAATAAGGAGGATCATGTACAATACATAATTGGTGAAAAAATCTATTAGCAGAGCTCCTCAGCCAACTCCAGAAATAGAATCAATGATGCCTTAGTTCACAGGTGAAGCAACCGAGACGAATTGGTGAAATGCAACCAACAATTTCAAATCAGTGAAGTGCAAAGCTCCTCTCAACCCACACCCAAATCTATTGGCAAACCAAATTTGCTTTCTCTTGTGGTGCATGTCTTTGCCACTTTTCAAATTTTCTATTCAAATAATGAACAAATGCTACATGAAATTTTTTGAATTCAAGTTGTTAAATTGCCATCCAAACACCACCTTTATAACTTTATTTTATCATTGTATAACAAATTTATATTCGTGGTTGAGACAAGAGGAGATGTCACAATGTGAAAGAGGTATTGTTAAAATTATTGAAAGAATCATCTAGCTGATAGGGTCTCCCACATCTGAAGTTCTCTAATTTTCATCAAATTATTATGCTGTAATGGTTTTGACCACGTCCTACACAATCTATCAGGTTGCTTCACGCCAACAATCGCCGCAACTTAAATATGATTATAAGACTGGTTCTACTTATGCTCATTCTAACTTGCTACTTAAGCAAATATCTTGTAATTAATTGGTCATTCAAATCTATGGAGCTGTGAAATTGTCCTAGCAAATAATCCTCACAAAAACTGTATTTCAAGCCAGTCATAAACCTGAAATTGTTATTCTATAGCATTACTCAAACTCAAATAGTAGTTGTATTCTACAAAACAGGTCAAAGAAGGAGAAATTAAAAAATAAAAAATAAAAAATAATTTCATAGCATGCATGAGCAGTGAAATACTACTGCTAGAACCTCTCTTGTATAGGAATGAGACCACTTCCACGGCAAGTGGCCTTTAGAAAAAAGTAGTTTCTTGTTTGAAAGAAATACCTTAGTCTGACCCTGTCCTTTTAATTTATTTTATTTTGTTAATTAAGAAGTCAAAACTAAATCTTATTGAACTGTATATTTTTTATATGCGGAGACCAGGTAGCTAGGTCATCGGGATATGAGAAAATCATCTCAATGGACATTGATGAACTCCTCTAATATTTCTTTTACTCGAGTATTGGAACATTATAGAAGTTATATAACTGGATATCAAAGAATTCCTCATCCAGCTCCCTTGTTAGCTGTTAGCACTTACAACAGCAAGAGTGAAGTCGTAGCAATTGACACTAGTATGGGACACAAGTTTTACCAAATGAAAATGTCATAGCAAGAGTGAAGTCGTTTGCTATATACAATATTTAAATGTTTATAGAAGTTAATGAACTAAGACAAACTTTGAGGACTTGGTAATTTAAATCATTTGTCTTTTATTTGGATTTGAATAGTTAATACAAGACTATTTCAAAGCTCCAATATTTCATAGACTCTTCAGGTATAAATAGACAGCCAACCCTCATAACGAATCCACAGCAAAAACAAACTCTAGCCACCTTAGCAGTTCATTGCGCTAGTAAATTCCTTGCTCTTTCCTCAAAGAAGGATTGCTTGAGAATGCATTGTATAAACATGAAGAAGATGGTCGTTAACACCCTCGCATGCATTGCACTCTCGGCTATGTCATTTTTCCTTGCCTCTGCCTCCGATCCTAGTCCTCTTCAGGACTTTTGTGTGGCTGTTAATGACACAAAGACCACTGGTATGATATTAATGTTTTTTCTCTAGTCTTGTTCCTTTGATGATCAGATTTATTCTCTTTATCTATATATCAATGATTTCATGGCAGCACGGCCTAATGCGTTTATGGATTTGCAGTGTTTGTTAATGGGAAAGTCTGCAAGGATCCAAAGGTTGCGACAGCAAATGATTTCTTCTTTTCAGGGCTTCGGGTTCCTGGAAATACCTCAAACAAAGTTGGGTCAATGGTCACACCCGCAAATGTGGCTCAGATACCCGGACTCAACACGCTTGGCATTTCACTAGCTCGTGTTGATTATGCCCCATATGGTCTCAATCCTCCCCACACCCACCCCCGTGCCACAGAGATACTGACCGTCCTGGAGGGAACACTTTATGTAGGCTTCGTGACCTCTAATCCCGACAACCGCCTCATCTGCAAGGTCCTTTACAAAGGAGATGTTTTCGTCTTCCCAGAGGGTCTCATTCACTTCCAGCTCAATGTGGGAAAAACAAAAGCAGTAGCCATTGCTGCATTGAGTAGCCAGAACCCTGGCGTGATCACCATTGCCAATGCGGTATTTGGCTCAAAGCCAGCAATTTCAGCTGATGTTCTTACAAAGGCCTTCCAAGTGGACAAGAAGGTGGTTGACTATCTTCAATCTCAGTTCTAGACTGACAACCACACCTACTAGAATGACTCACCCATTCACATCTTACTATTCATAAGATTAGATATCACTTATATGTATTCATTGCTGAAATGTGTGACAATCATTTCTTTTTATATCCTAATAAAATGAAGGTGTTTTTTCATGTACATACAATATCTGAATTTCCTTAATTACAATTACTTCATAGCCGTTGCCGCAAAAGTGGCAAGGTACTTGTGTCCATCATTTGTCATAAGCATTGGTGTTTTTTCTTTTCTTTTCTTTTTTTAATTTATGTTTCAGATTGCGTAAGGTATGACATTTTCTCATTACTTATTCAAGCTTTTGTAGCACTTGAAGCTTAGTTTAGAGACAAACTTGAGGTCAAATCTCTCTAGTTTGTTAAGTCCATCGGAAGTTCGTACATAAAATACATTTTTGAATATTAATACAAATTGTTGGCCCATCATACAATATAGGATCACTTGTAGCGGGCATGCCCGAATCCTTCTCATTATTAAAATTGCTAAATGTTCAAATACTACTAACCTCAACTCATTTAAATGCCCAAACCTATTTCGATAAGTGTAACACCTAGGGGTGAATGGGTGTTTTTAAATATTACAATATAAGCAACAAATAAATTAACCCAAACTAAACTTGGAGATATTAGGGATAATCAAACAATCAAAGATCAAGCAAGGAACATGGAAATTTTTCATGGAAAACCCTCACACTAACTGTGTAGATAAAAAACCACGAGGTTTAAAACCTTTAATCTACAATCCATTATTTGATATCAAAGTACACAAATTTACTTTATTGTTTTACCCTAAAGACCTACTCGATCTTTGGCAGCTATACCTTAATCTATGTCCGCGACGGAGCACCATCAATACTCTAGTGGATTCCTCTCAACCTCTGAGGGGATATAGATCCTTCCAACAACCTAAAATTCAATCATATGAATTCTTTCTTGAGAGATTGGGAATGATAGGGCAATAGAGCAAATTAGTATATTCTCTCAAAGTTTAATTTCCTTCAAAAACATATTTAGTTGTGGTATATATAGGCCTAGGAGCCTAGAGGGTTGGAAATGGAAAAAAACTAAAATATCAACTTTACAAAACTTAATTAAGAAAAGAATTTTCTTAAAAATAAAATAAAATAAAATCTCAAAGTGCCAAAAATTAATTAATACATTTTAGCTATATTCTAAAACTCCTGATTCAATTATACCTTATTAAAAAAACTAACTTACCTTTAACAAACATTTTCAAATTTACCTGTGACAATCCCATTGAATGAACAACAACCTCAAATCCTAAATCGAGAGAAAGTCACTATTTAAAAATATTCCTATACCAAAATGAAATGAAAAAGAATAAAATTGCCAACAAATATAGTACAAGAGCTAATTGTCTCAACAATATGTTGGAATTGAACCCTTAAAAGCAAGATATAATGTAATAAAGTTAGATTTATCTATCTCCTTACTATCTCTTTAGTATATTTACATTGATTTTAGTATTCAACTCATGTCTCTTATATTGTACATGCCTTGGGTGCATTAAGAATTGCACAGAAGATATAAGTCATGAGTTCCTTAGAAATAGATAAGTTGTCCACAGTCAATTCATGGATTTGGACAATCTAATAGATACTATAGTTCACCACTTTCTAATTAAAGAGATGACTTGTCTTAAACATTGGGATAGGTTTTCCATGATAAGTGCACTAGTATATATGATG
Source organism: Vitis vinifera (assembly GCF_030704535.1). Lineage (NCBI taxonomy): Eukaryota > Viridiplantae > Streptophyta > Magnoliopsida > Vitales > Vitaceae > Vitis > Vitis vinifera. The sequence continues at coordinate 19,852,263 of NC_081818.1, forward strand.
CACACTAGACATGACCTACAATGAATCATGAGGCAAAACTATCAATTGTCATGACTCACCAAGCTACTATACTATATGGACTCTCAACCTTGAAAAGATATCGAGTTTATGCCAAAATCAATAGGAGGCTTTAACTTATGGGTGAGATCCTAAAATGGTCACATATCCATTTAGATTGGGTCACTATTGATGGAGGCTGGTGGCAATAGGTATTCTCATCTCATGGGATTGAGACAATGTGTCCCCTTGGGTGGTCTAAAGGACATGTGATCATGAAATTTGTAGTGTCGTCGTAATTCTTTTAATGGAATTTGACATATGCTCCTTGGAGTTAAAGTATGTCAATTGATCACATAATAAGTGGAATTTGTAACTCAAGCATTTGAGAGGTAATCTTGATAGATGATAACACTATCTTACTAGATTACGAACACCAATTCATGAGGAGTTTGTATACAGTGGATAGTAGGTCACATACCCGAGCTTTATTTCGTTATTTACATATGGTATTAGAATGCAATTGATTCTTAATGGGATGTTGAATCAACTTCAAAATTTGATTCTAGGGGAGTTGGATTGGATTCTCTTTAGTTGATTCCTAGTAGTCCCCGTTCTAAGCTCATATACCATGATGACACGATTTATAGGCATTAGATTGGTTCTAGATTCATTCTTGTACATAAGGGTGTTTTAGTTATTATGTAAGGTTGCACAATGGATAATGAACAAGGTTTCTAGATTAGGCTAATTGATTAATTAAATAACCCTATATGAATAATTAATCAATTAGGACTCATTTTGGGCTAGATTAAGTGACTCAAGTCTTGATGGACTCAAGTCACTTAAACCTAATGGACAACCTTATAATACCCTCTTATGGGTTAAGATTTCCTTATAATACCTTTAGTTAGTTGTCTTCCACTTCTAGAAAGAGAGAAAAAAGACAATCAAGGTTTTCATCCTTCCAAAGAGCACACTTTGTAGTGTTAAGATCATGGTTCAAGTTATCAAGTGGAAGATCTTGGGTGTACGAGACCTCCAAACTATTCAAACATATTCTTCATCATATGGAATTGATATGGAAACATCCAGATCCAAATATGAGGTCCAAATCTCTAAATCTTTATTCTAAATTGGTTTTATTGTCATTTTATTTTACTACGATAGATTTGGAAATGCGTAAAGATGGATACATGCACTCTACGAGATATAGGGCATGAGAACGAAGTAATTCAAGGTTTGCAACACAATATCCTCCCAAATATTTCTTCTATTTCTTAATTATATATTCCAACTTTTATTTTTCTATGTGAACAAGGTGATGCAAGGCTTATTTAATTCATATGTATAATGTAATTTTATGTGTTTATATATATATATATATATATATGTAATTGGAATTAACTCCTAACATAAAGTTTTTCGATAAAAGATATTTACTAGGAACTTTGGAGGCTTAATTCTCTTCACATATAGAGTACTTTACTATAGTGAAATAAATCATAAACTCTTTTGTCAGGTAAAAAAGTATGTAGGCATTATTCAATAAACATTTTTTTTTCTCACTATTTCTAGAACTAAACCAATGATTGAACTAGCCGATTCACGATTCAATAGTCGAATCGATAATTGAATCGCGATCGAACTGGTGACGTAATAAATATATAATTTATACATTATTAAAATTAAAATTAAAATTTAAAAATTAAAAAAAAATATATATATATATATATATATATATAATTAAAAAATATTTCCTTTTTTATATATGAAATGTCGAATTAAATGGTAATGATAAATATAAATATATTAATATAATAAATTTTATTAAATAGAATATGTATAATATTTAACTATGAAAATATATTTAAAATGAAAAGAAAATTTTAATATTTAATTTTATCTCTATCTATTTTATTATTTTAAACTTTTAAAAATTATTATATTATTTTTATACTTATATTATATAATTATTATAAAAATAATTGTGAATGTAAATATTTATATTTGTTAAATATACTTGAATGATAAAAATTTGAAACAAAAATCAATATTTTATATTTATATTTTATTTTATTGAAACATTTGCTAATTAAGTTGGTTGCATTGCACAGTGGTCCAGGCATTGGATCTTTTAGTCCCTGCTTACCCTTGAAGCCTCAAACATATTGTTGGACTAGAGCATGTTATTAGGCTACAGTCAAAGCTCATTGGGCCAGAAATGAAAGGGACTCACATTGTGATTTCGGTCAAAATACTGTTGATTAGTTTAAGGGATCGGAAACCAGACAGACCATTTGGTTCAATGGTCGGACCGTTGAATACTCAAGGGCCTTGCTTGGTGCGTTCAATGAAAGGAATTGGAGAATAGCTAATGTAATGTCCATTTCGATGCACTTTATGTTTTGTGTTTTAAAATATAGAAAATAATATTAACTTCTAGATGAAAAATAATAATTTTTAGAGACATTATAATGAGTCTTACTATTACAAATTTTAAAACAATTAAAAATAATTTTTAAGGATATAAGGGAAATCTATACTTTTTATATAAACATATTGATAATCACCATTCCACTGTTAGTTTGTATAAATAGGAATGGAAATCATATTAATTTAACATGCAAGACATTATATTAAAAATACATAATTATAATTATAAAAAATACTAATATTTTTTAATAAAAAGTTATCTACAAATAATAATAGTTTAAAGTAAAAAAGCAATAAATTAAATTTATAAATTTTTTATTTTTTTATAATAACAGGCTAATGGAAAATGTTTTTATTTCTATTTTTATTTTTAATTTTTTTTATTCATGTTTGAAGATTGCTATAACAACATTGTCATACTTGATGCATCCCTAATTTCAAATTTCAAACACCAAATATTGAAAATATAATTAAAGGTTACCGATATATTCATTATGAGAAAATGCAATTTTTTATTTGAGTAAAACTATTTAGTTGTCAAAATTTAAAACCAATTAAAACTTACAGAGGTGTTTGTTTTTTTTTTTTAACTTTGTAAGTAATTTTCTTTCAAATTTTAAGTTGTTTATTTTTTTTTACTTTTTTTTACAACTTATTATAAAATTTTAACTGAATAGCAAAAGTCAAAATATTTTATTTTTTTAATAAAAAATAATAATATATTGGTTTTTCTTTACTTTTTAATACTTAATGGAAATAAAATATTATAAAAAACAAACAACCAAACGCTTAACACAATGAAACTCTATTTGGTTTTAAGTTTCGTTAAGAATTAAGTAAAAAAAAAAACCATCACCTTATTATTTTAAAATTTGGTTATTTTGAAAATTATAAAAAAAAAATCCAAAATTAATAAAAACTTTGAAAATTTAGAAAGGGTTGTTGAGATTGGGCATGTAAATTTTAGTTCGTAATGAGATGATTGTGATTTTCATAGTTTGATTTGTATCGATGAGATACAAATGATGAATATATGACTTAATTTTTTCTTATATCTTGAAAATGATTTTGTAAACTCCTATCTAAAGAAAATATCAGTCGCAAACTATATTTACATTTAAAATAATTCAAGTTTCAAAAATAAATCTAAGTTTTTTTTTCTTTTATTTTATTTATATTTATTTATTTATTTATTTATTTTTAATGTAGAAGATTCGGTTATAATGGAAGTGAGATTGAAATTTTAGATTTCTGTCGACTGAAAATGGAAATTTAGACTTGCAAGTTTATATTGGAAGTGAAATGAAAATTTTAGAAATCTACTATGACTGAAAATTGAAATTTTGGATTTGCAAATTTTGCTTACTATGAATGAAAAACTGATCAAATAAAAAATTTCTATGTGACCTGTTTGAAATCTATTTCAAAATTTATAAAAAAAAAAAAAAAAATCTTATTTTACAGTAAACAAATTGATTTGGAATCGGAATTTTGGTTTTGTGCATTAGGTTTTACCAATAGCCACAAAAATAAAAAAATTTGATTTTCGTGGTGCCAAAATTGAAATTTCTGATTCATGCATCCAAATACTCATTTCCATGCCAAATTTTATTATTTTATTATTTTATTATTATTATTATTATTATTATTATTATTGCATGATTTCTTATTTTAAATTTTTATTTCTGCATGAGGCTTTGGTTGCTATGCATATATGCAATGCTTTGGCAAGATTGAATTTTTTTAAGAAGGGAAGGTGAGGTTGTGGCAGTCACACCATTAGAAAGTTCGGATTGGAGTGAGATTTTCTTGAAGATGGTTACAACTTTTTTTGGGAAGGAGAAGATTCTTTTGGGGAGTCCACAGTTGCATATCAAGAAAAAAAAATGGAAGATCATGGTTGGATATAATTTTTTGGAAAATGATATTCACAAGGGAGTTTTAAGAAAAGAAGACTCTCTTTAGGAGTCCATGAGCTGCCACTTACCATAGGAGGATTAGGAAGACATCTTTGAAATAAAGTTTAAAAGGGGTAAGGATTCTTAAGGAAATGAGATTACTCATGGTTGAGGGGGAGATTAGGAGACTCATCACATCATTGGAGAGATAGAGTAGGTTCGAGAAAGCTTTCTCGTCATACCTCGACAAGCTTAGGTTTTTTGGGTATAACTTTCGTTACAGGTATTGGAATAAGGTAATTATTAAATCTATGGAAAGCTAAGAGAGAGGGCAACAACTGGTCTTTTGAAAACTTCTTCTAAGTCAATCATTATAAAGGTGTAAATCTCATGACAAGGTTCGGGAGAACTTTCCCATCATATGCTGAGCAAAATTTGGTATTTTAAAGATAACTTCTACTACAGATATTGGAACGAGGTGATTTGAAGTTATAGAAAACTAAGATAAAGGGCTACAATTCATATGTTGACAATTATTCTAGAATCAATAACTATCAAGGAGAAAATCTCATGACTATGTTCAGGAGAATTTTCCCATCATATGTTGAGCAAGCTTCGGTATTTTAAAGAAAACTTTTGCTACAAATATCAGAATTAGCTATAGATATCAGAACAAGTTGATTCTTGAAGCTGTGGAAATCTAAGATAAAGGGTTACAATTGGTTTGTTCACAACTTCTCATAAATCAATTGTTATCAATGAGAAAAATAGGTGACAAGATTTGGGTATAGGAATAACCTAATTGAAGGATTCTCTTGGTGTGGATGTTTTAGAGACTAAGAAGAGAAAAAGATGGTGGTTGCACATAGAGAGAAGGCCACATCAAAGGAAATTATCCACCCTCTCTCATTGTGGTTCAGGTAAATTAAAAAGTTTGTTTAGTTTTATTTTTTATTCAAAGTTTGAAAAGATTTAATTTTGATTAGTTTTAATTTTCATTCATATTAGATTGAAACGATTTAATTTTTTCTTTAGTTTTAATTTTGATTCATATTAGATTGAAATGATTGATTTTTTATTTCATTTTTTTAGTTTTAATTTTTTTTATTCATATTGGATGGAGAAAGTTTGAATTTTTGTTTAATTTTAATCTTGATCCATTATATTAGATTGAAAAAGTTTAAATTTTTGTTTAGTTTAGATTTGACCCTTGTTATTAGATTGAAAGTTGGGATTTTTATGTTAAATTTGATTCTTGGCATTAGATTGATGTTAGATTGATATTAGATTTTTTAGGTTAGTTTGATTCTTGAATTTAATTTGAAAGATAGAGTTTTTGGATACTTGTTTTCATTTTTTTTTTAATAAATATTGAAAGTTAAAATTTCTTATGTTAGTCCTTGATTGTTACTATCAATTTATGTGTTTGATTGGTCTTTGATAATTCTTGATTGATTTGATGTTAGCTTATTTGATCTAAAAATTGTTAATTCGTCACTTTGGCGATCCTTTGCTAATTTTGATTTTTTTGAGGCCTTCGAAAAATAATGAAGATTGACCTCTACTCTCACCGATAATAATTTGGTTGGTTGTCCAAAATTTTATTTTGTGATTTTGTTTCCTTTTGGTTTGTTTCTATGTGATCCTTGCATTTTGTTATTTGCAAATTCTATATTTTCTTTTCTCTTTAAAAAGAAAACTTTTCTCAAAAAATCCTTATTAAAATTCATTTAAAAAATTCACTAAAGCCTTTAAGATCAAAGACTTTTTCTTATATATATATATATATATATATATATATATATATATATATATATATATATATATATATATATATATATATATATATATGCAACTAGATTTAATTTGGTTCACATTCTCTTCTTTATTTTCAAAATTTTTTGTTTTGAGTGGAACATGAATTCAAGCTCGTGGTCCCAAATAAATGGGTTAATTCTTATCCTTGATGAGTTCTATCAATACTCATGCGAGGTTGGGAATCCATAGGATAGATTTGTACATCAAATGGGGATTTGGTGAAACCCCTACTTGAAAATCATTTTTCAAAAACCTTTTATCGTTAGCTTATTCATTTTATTCAGTCTCTGAAAAGAAAATTCGATTTGACTTACTTAAAGTTTTTCTAAACTTTTCCAATGGTTCCATTGTGTTTTAGACTTCTTGAACTTGAATTTGGGATATCGTTTGAGTTAAAAAGCACTTTTAAAATGGAAGATATGAATGAGTCTTTTAGGCAGTTTTGTTTTCACCCAGTTTTGGACACCCTAAATGTTTTTGTAAAAATAAATTATTATATGACTATAAGTTTATTATGATATTTTTTCTAAATTCTTGATTTCTTGAAATTGAACTTGGACACATGAAATATTAAAATATATTTTTTTTTCTAGTATGAGATATGATTTTTTTGAAGTCGTACCTATTATGTTGGACCAATTTTGGACACACAACATCTTTGTATAATTTTTTTTTTAAAAAAAATTGCATTCCTTTTATTTTCCTTTTTATTTTATTTAGGTAAACTAGATACCTTAATTGATTTGTGTGATTTTTTTATGATTTCAGGGGACCTCTAATTATTTTAAAAAGTCTAGTTAATGGGTGTGATTGCTTTTTGATCCGTTGTGAACCTTCTAAAACTTTTGTAATTCTAGAATTAATTTAAGCCTTGAATGATTGTTTGGCCACATTGATGATAGACATAAATGTAAGAGATGTTCTGTAGAATTTTTTGTAATTCTGGAATTAATTTAAGCCTTGAATGATTGTTTAGCCATGTGGATGATAGACTAGACATGTAGGAGATGTTCTCTTGAATTTTTTTCAATTTAATTCACATTAGATATTTTTTTAGGGTTTGTTTTGTGAGGGCTCCTATTCTTACTGAATGTTGATGATCTTGTAACGTACTTGACATATTATTTATTCTAGAGTTATTTGGCATATCTTGACTTGACTTTTGACTTGTGTTTTGTAATATAGACATGATGAGGTTATTGTATGATTTTTTTCAATGATGAGAGATCGTTTTTAGATATCTATTTAGGATTTTTCTCATGAATGTCTCTATTCTAAGTTTGTTGAATGTTTGAAATATGCTATCCATTTTGACATCTTTGGTTCACTTGTAAATTAATCTAACTTTGGTTGTGTTATAAACATGTCATACAAGATAGACAAGCTTTTATTTAAGCCCTAAGACAACTTTTGGCATTTCATGTGGTTTCATTTTGTAATTATATGTTTGTTGGAAGTATGGACCTTGGCATTGTATATTATTCAAATTTCCTAACTCTAAATTAATTCAAATTATAATAGATCATGTAGAGAGTTTTGATAAGATTAATTAGTACCGCTTGAATGTTATCCCTTTTCTAGCTATATGCAAGCGCATTGTGGGTTGTGTATGCCATTGCGGTACATCCCTTGCACTTTCTACTTCTTTAGTTTTATATGTAGACCTTTTTGGGGACTTTCTAATGCACGATATTATTTTAATTGCTTTGATTATTGCTTGATTGTTTGAATGGATCGAATGCATGTTGTATGTTATGTTTGTTAAACTAACTTTGATGTTTTCATGAAAGCACTTTGGGATGCAACCCAAGTACACTAGTCTCCTTTTGCTATATGAGTGTTTCTTTTAATATGATTGTTTTATTATAAATAGCATGTTGTTTAGCCTTAGACAAAATCATTTTTTTTCTTGGTATCCATGATTTATTAATTAATTATTATATTTCCCTCAACTTAGTCAGTAGAGACCTTTTTAAGGCTTAGGGGAGTGCTACGGCTTATCATTGTACCTTCCCAATAGGTAATCTGACCCTTAAACCTAGACTTGGCTTTTTACAGACCTACTTTTCCTTTCTAGGAGTCATACTTAGAGTTTTCTTTTTTATTTTGTTTTCTCTTTAAAAAATAAAACAAAAATAAGTGACGACTCTAAAACCTTTTCCAAAATTAATTTTTCACTAATAAAAAGTGAGTCTCGCCATTGAGTGGGAATGCACGTGATCAAGAATGCAGGTCAACACATACATCAAATTAGTGTTAGAAACCCTGGATTACTTCGTTTCCATTACCTAGGTCTCGTAGCGTGCATGCATCTATCTCTAGGTATCTTTAAATCTATCGTAGCAAAATAAAATGGCAAAAAAAATTAATAACTATAGATCTAGAGATTTGAAACTCATACTTGTGATTTGGATGTTCCTAAATTAAAATCCATCTGATGAAGACCATGCTTGGAAAAATTGGAGAGTCTTTCTCCTCAATCTATTGCCCATGTGTGCATCTTGTGTGATTCCCATGCACGCGACCTATGTGCATCTCGTGTGTTTCTGTGCATGCGGTCTATGCACGTCTAAGGGTTATTACCCTTCATCCAAGGGGTCTCATACACCCAAGATCTTTCGCCCGATGACTCAAACCACAATCTTAGCACTCCAAAGTGTGGACTTTGGAAGGGAGGAGACTATGGCTCTCACTCTCTCTTTCTTTGGAGGTGGAAGACAACTCTCACCAAAAGTCATTATGAAACTCTAACCCAGAAAGGGGCATTTATAAGGTTGCCCATTGGGCTTAAGGGACTTAAGTCTATTTAAGCTTGGGCCACTTAATCTAACCTAAAATGGGTCCTAATTTATTAATTAACCACATAGGGTCATCTAATTAATCAATTAGCCCAAACCATAGACCTTGTTCACTATCCCTTGTGCAACCTTGTATAATTACCAAAATACCCTTATGAACAAGAATGAACTTAGAGCTAATTCAACCCCATCATAAACCGTGTCATCAAGGTATATGAGCTAAGAGTAGGGTCCACTAGGACCCATAAGAGTACTAGTTCTCTTAAAGTCCAATTTTGAAATTGATTCAACATTCCACTAAAGAGAATCAATTGTAGTTTAATACCTTATATAAATAACAACGAGATGAATTCGGGTTCATGACCTACTATCCATTGCCTATAAACTCTCCATGAACTGGTGTTTGTGATGGAATAAGGTAGTACTATCACCTATCAAGATTACCTCTCAAATCCTTGAATTACAGATCACACTTATTATGTGATCAGCTGACATACTTTAACTCCAAGAAGCATATGTCAAATTCCACTAAAGGAATTACTGTGGCCATAGATTTCATGATCACATGTCCATTGGATCACCCTATGAGACACAATGTCTCAATCTTATGAGATATCATGGTGCCTCTATTGAGAATATTTGTTGCCACTAGCCTCCATCAACAATGACTCAATCCACAAGGATATATAACCACTTTAAGGTCTCACCTATAAGTCAAAGCCTCCTATTGATTTTAGCATAAACTCAATATCCTCTCAAGGTTGATAGTCCATACAATATAGTAGCTTAGTGAATCATGACATTTGATAGCCTTGCATCATGATTCACCACAGGTCTAGTTTAGGGTGCATCATATATACTAGTGCACTCACCATGGGAAACCTATCCCAACGGCCAGGATAAGTCATCCCTCTAATTAGAAGGTGGTGGACTATAGTCTCTACTAGATTGCCCAAATCCATAAACCAACTATGGATAACCTATTTACTTACAAGAAACCTATGACTTCTATCTTCTGCGCAACTCATAATGCACCTAAGTCATGTACAATGTAAGAAACATGAGTTGAATGCTCAAATCAATGTCAATACACCAAATGGATAGCAAAGGGACAATTAAGTCTAACTTTGTTACATCATGTCTTGCTTTTAAGGGTTCAATCCCAATAATTGGCCCTTAGAATGCAATGATATAAATCCATACATTTTTTTAGCTTTTAAAATCAATAGAGATTGGTGCTAACTTCAATTCATTGTTGCCTTCCACGTCAATCATCTTGGGCTAGCACACTAGTTTATGTAGCTAACCAACCTTCATCTAGATGGGAAAGTAAAATAGCAAGGGTGGCGGCTACTAGGCTTCAAGAATGTGTATGTGTGCCTGAATAAAGCACAAGAGGGCTTTATATAGACCTTAGAGTCATGCTAAAAAATTACCACATCATGTTTAGTGAGCCTAACCTTATGCTTAAACCTTATGGTGCACCAAGACCACTCAGTTCACCCTAGTTTTCTAATACACAATTAAATATGATTGCATATGTCACAAGTAGCTCAAGTGGAGACCGTTAGATGATTGGCCCTCTTGGAATTAATTGAACATAATTAAATAATTAATCTTTATTCTACTATGCAAGATTAATCTTACTCTAACATTTTATATAAACATGAAGCAATTAATTTTTTTACTTAAATAATAATTTGTTTGGTCCATGACCTACTAAATTACATATGCTCCCCATAAATTGCTATCCATAATTTAATTAGAACTTGCTATCAATCAATTAAATTATATCTTTATTCCATTGAGTTACAAATTTATCTTTTTTGCGATCACTTGATATTTCCTTACCTATTATGATAAAATATCAAATTCTAATTTAATGCGATTAACATGGTCATGGATTCAATTTGATCATTCACTTTATGATTACTCAAAGGGATATACTATACCTAAAGGAATATCATGGTGTATATATTGAGCATTCACCTCACTACATGTTGAATCAATAATCTCTAACTACATGAGAATATATGACCACTTACAACCTAGACATTTTTGCTTGATGACCTATCAAGATTAAAAGCACATGCAATATAGTAACTAGGAGATATTGCATGTCCAACTAATAGCATACATGACATGCATCTTCATACATTATTTCAATATGAAACACATACACACTAGTACAGCTACCTCAGTTCTCTTCCTATGGCGACATTGAGCTGCATGGTGTCCAGACTTGCCGCAAACAAAGCAATTACCCTTCTTATTAATAGTTGGGTTTTGGACCTTATTTGTTGCGTTGAGCTTAGTCCTAGAGTTTTGTTTTCTGGACCTATTATTTTTGGGGTTGGGTTTTTCCTCTATTACATTAGCTTTAGAAGACAACTCCTTAGCTTTCTCAACCTTGTCCTATTCCGGTTTTATTCCTCAATCCTAATATAGATTATGACATCTTCTAGGGACATTTGTTTCCTTTTGTGTTCATGTTATTTTTGTAGTCTTTCCAAAACTCTAGAAAAGTCTTTACTAAGTAAGTAGCCACAAAAGGTTCAAGTAATTTAATGTCTTCAATAGCTAATTCATAAATCAACAAGTGGTAATCATGGATTTCAAATGATACACCTCAATCCTTGGTCATTTGGCAATTTCTAAAATTCCTTATGGTATATTTTTGAGTTCCTACATTTTCTAAGATATATTTTTTATGCATTGCATCCCAAATTTCTTTGGCAATCTTATATTGGCAATAAATATCAAATAATTTATTCGTGAGAGTACGAAGAACAGCATGCCTAACTTGTTTATTTCAAGTTTCCTAGGTAGGCAACAATTCAGAACCATCTTTTGGTTTTGGGTCAGTCAAAATGTGTCCCAAGTTCACTACATCTATTGCCAAGAAGACCATTTCCTTGCTATCTCTTGAAGAATGTCCCATTAAAGGAATCAATCTTAGAGGTGTCAGGACATGTGTGAACTAGGGATGCTTCCATTTGATCTACTTTAAGATTGTTATTTTAAGGGTATAAGGAAGACAATGATATTGACCTAGCCCAAAACAAGTAAGAAAAGAACAGGAAAATAAGTAGTAACTTATTATATTTATCAACTAAAGCGTGATGAGCACTATCCTTAAAGTAGATCCACTATCCTCAAGTCGAGCTCGATGCACTAGGAAACTGGTGGTCTACTTCCAAGATTTAACAACTAGTGGGATCTCGTCTTAGGTGCACTTGGTAGACAAGATTTGTACAACTCAGATTTGAATGAAATTAGACTTCAAGTAGGTGTAGGAACCATAGGGAAGAATGTAGTTATTGTTGCGTAGACCCTGTTGTAGTGAAGAATGCAGTCTCAAGTATGAAGTAGGTACAATTAAAGCTCGAGGTTGTTGTTATTGTGATTTGTGAACAGGCAGGGATATATAGTAGAATAGAAAGAGAAGTCTTTGGAGGCAGAATAGAGAATGACGGAAGGCTTTGGAGAATGAGAGAGAACAAAGAAGAAGAGAACTCTTGAGAGTTTGAAGTGTTGAGAACTGAGAACGGGTCTTTCCCATAGAATTGGAACCACTAACGCAGTCCCAACGGGTCTCTCCCATGAAAACGGATCCACTAACTGAGACTAACTACCTAATCTCTCAGAAGAAAACGCCCCACTCTAAGAAGACTTAACCAATCAAAATACTAAGTCAAAAAAAAAAATAATAACATAATAAATTAAAAATTAATTTTATTTGAATTTTGTAAAAAATAACCAAACTCACTTGTACACAAAAGGAGACGCCCCACATAGAATGTATGTGTAGACGTGACGTGCAATAAGGAATCTTGGCCTAAATCGCCTAAAACCGCACTCAAAGGGGCTTAGCCCCATGGGCACACAAGGCTCTCCTACACCTCTCCACTAGCCCATTAGGCTAAGGAAAGTGAGTTAATTAATATACCCAGTAAAGGTGTTCCTCTTTTTCCTATGTGGGACAAGCTAAAATACCAAACTTAACTATACACTCTTCCTACACATAGAATTTAGTCGTTTCTATAAGTCTTTGTAGAGCCAAAATTTGGCAGGTGAAGGTGTATAGTTACTATCATGGTAGGTTCCACATCTAAAGACATGATCTATACCTATGGTTTTGTTTTGACCACAATAGTAGACCTATATTTTCTACAGATATGGGATTTTATGGATTAAGTTTTTCTATTTGCTATCATAACTCATAAGGCTCGTATAAAAGGGGAGACTTATTATTACCCCAATTTTAACACCTTAATAGCTTCTAGAGAGTTCTATCCCACCTGTAGCTTTTATAGATATTTCTTATGTGGTTGCACCAAGTCCTGGATGCTTAACAAAACCAAAGTGTGGACAATAAGGTTATGTTTAGTAAGGGTTCTAATATAACAATTTTATGTTTTTTCACATGAAGAAAACATAAAAACATATTTAGTTTGTCAATTCTTAAAAATGAGGTTTTTTAACATTGTTTTAAAAATAAGATGTTTTCTTATAATATATTTAAATTGTTTTTAATTATTTTTAGAATGTGTTTAAAATAATAATTGTGTAAATATAAAGAATGATTGAAAATAAAATTTATTTTTAAGAAATATTTGAAAATACACAAAAATACACGAATTCTTATTATTTAAAATAACATAAAATTGTTCTTGAAAAATATTAATTAGTACTATTTGTTAGAGTTTAGTGACCTGAATTCTATTTGGTCCAACACAAAAAGTTTGCGGTGTGACATATGTGGTGAAACTAAATTTATGATATTTTTAGGGGATATGTAGTGGTAGCGGAGGGATTGGGTAAATATGATGGACCTATTTTATTAATTTATCTCCCTATATGTGTGTGTGTGTGTGTGTGTGTGTGTGTGTGTGTGTGTGTGTGATGATATATAGGATTAAAGGTCATGATACTTATGCCTATGTAGTAGCCGCTTGCATCTCTCCCCTCTTGTACCAAATTTTGGCATAGTGAATTTTCTTCTCCTCTACTTGTGGTTTTTCCCGTCTAGGGTTTTCCACATAAATCTTTATGTTTTTGTTCTGTATTATTTTTTATTGTTTATTTTTGTTATTTTGTAACACTATTTTCAAAATCATTGACAAATAAACCTTATGTCACCATTCAATTATTTTTTTCTTTCAATTCTTCTCTTCATTCAAATTTTAGGTTTTGAGATCTACTTTTTGATGAAGTTGAAAAAATAAAATAAAAAACCCGAAAAGCCTTAAGCAAAAAAAATGAGAATTTAGAACTAGTTTGATAATGTGATTTAAAAATAGTTTTTGTTTTTAAAAACATAAATATATTTTTGATAAGTTTATAGCATATATTGTTCGAATGTTGTTCTCTATTTCCAATTTTCAACAACAAAGTGAAATAGAAAACAATCTTTTGAGAACAAGAGGAAGTTGTTTTACTTGTTTAAAAAACTATATATAATTAAAAAAACTATAAAAAGAAAATAAAGTTGAATACAATGGTTTTCTTCTTCTCTCTTCATGACCTAATACCAATACTAGAAATTTTCAAGTATGATATTCCTTAGAGTTATACATTTTTTAAAAAGTTCTTTCAACTTCTTTTAAATTTTTTATTAAATAAATAAATTTCAAATTTGGTATACTTAATATATAAAATTTTTATTAATTTATAAAAATAATTTAAAACTCAAAATGAATTTAATTGGTACTAAAATGTTATGAAACCTATTCACATTAAAAAGTCAGAGACCAAAATTCATTTTGAATGACTTGAGTAGTTTTTTATTTACATATAATCATATTTTTGTGAAAATTTTTCAGTAGGCAAATAAACTTCAAATCAAACAAAACTTAATGTGTTAGATGCATTAACGAATCTACTAATTTTTTAAAATAATTTGAAACTCAAATAATGATTTAATTAATATTAGAAATTTATGGACAAAAATTGTTTAGAATGATTTTATTGTTTCTCTTCTATATAGAACTATATTCTTTTAATTTTTTTCACTAAATAAATAAACTTTAAATTAAGCAAGATTTAATGTATTGGATTCATTATAAGTTGAATAATTTTAAAAATAATTTCAAACTCAAATAGTAATCAAATTAATATAAAAAAATTATGAATAAATGTTGGACCATAATGACTATTATTTTTTTAAGTAAATATTGATATATTTATATATTTATAAATTTTCTTATTAGAGATATGAACTTATGTCACACTTTGTATTCAATTTATTCATGACTTTAATAATTTTAAAAAATAATTTGAAATTCAAAAGCTAATCCAATTAATTTTTGACTTATTTACATGTTAAACAAATTAAACTTATTTGTTTTAAAATTAATTTTAAATAAAATATTATTAACAATTTTTATTTTAAAATTATTAATATTCATTTAATAACAAAAAAAAAGAATTATGCTTTTATGAAAAGGAGTAGTATATTTTTCTAAAAAGAATATAATTTATGATTTTATTATAATATTTCTTTTCATATTTTACTAAAAATAAGATTTATTCATAATTTATTTGTAATTATAATTCTAATTTTATTTTTAATAAGACTTTAATTAACCTTTATGTTTTTACAAAATAAAAATAGAAAAACTATTTTTGAAAACAACTTATGTTTTTTTTTCTTTTTTCTTTTTTTAAGTTTTTGAAAAATGTTTTTAAATAACACTTGTCACACATCCTTATTTTTATAAAAAATACAAAAAAAAGAAAAAACTGTTTTTTTATTTTAACTTAAAAATTGTTTTCGAAAACTAGTATTAGAAAACATGATATTAGAACCACACTTCCTTGATCTATTTACGGATTTGAACCGGTCTTGAACTTTTCAAATCATCGATCGGATGGGCGAACCGTTAGAACCAAATGATTCGTCATGAGCTAGATAATTCTCAACCCCATTTAAAATTTTCACCCACAGTCCCTCTTAACCCAAATTTATTTCCTTACCTATTCTAAATTCTTCACCATTTTGCTGCTCGGAGGTCCCTTAATGTGTCAGACCAGTCACCTAATTACCCCAAATCAGCACCCAAAAGGAAGACGAAACCAACAAAATTGATGAAGACATATTAGCAAAGCTCCTCAGTCGACTCCCAAAACATAATCAATGATACCTTAGTTCACAGGTGAAGCAATCGAGACTAATCGGTGCAATGCAACCAACAATTTCAAATAAGGGAAGTGCAAAGCACCTCTCAACCCACACCCAAATCTATCAACAAACCAAATTTTAATTCTCTTGTGGTATATTGCAGACTTTTCAAATTTTTTGATTCAAACAATGAACAAAAGCACATGAAAATTTTCGAATTCAAGTTGTTGCATTGCCATCCCAGTTCCCAAAATTAATTTTTAATATTTTAGCTCTAAAAAGGTTATATATATATATATACATTGGTTGAGAGAAGAGGAGTTGTTACAATGTGAAAGAGGTATTGTTGAAATTATTGAAAGAATCAACTAGCTGATAGGGTCTCCCACATCTAAAGGTCTCTATTTTTCATCAAGTTATTCTGCTGTAATGGTTTTGACCACCTCCTACACAATCTATCAGGTTAATTGCTTCACACCAACAATCGCCGGCCGCAACTTAAATAAATAATTATAAGAGCTGCCATGTTATAAGACTGGTTCTACTTATGTTCATTCTAACTTGCTGCTTAAGAAACTATCTTAACTAATCAAGCTGGACAAGAGCTTTAATTGGCCATTCAAATTTATGGAGCTGTGAAACTGTCCTCGCAAATAATCCACAGAAAAAACTCTGTTTCAAGATAGTCATGAACCTGAAACTGTTATTAGTGGTAATATGGAATTTAAGAGATTTTTTACAGTAACCATAGCATTGCTCAAACTCAAATAGTAGTTGTATTCTTGAGCATTGAAATATATATATATATATATATATATTTCAAAAATTATGAAAATATATATATATATATATAAAAAGCATGCTTGAGCATTGAAATATATACTACTGCTAGCTGGCTCATGTTTAACTTCTCATAGTACATAGGAATGAGACCAGTTCCACAGCAAGTGGCCTATAGAAAAAGTAGTTTCTTGTTTGAAAGAAATACC
The DNA here is from genome assembly GCF_030704535.1 of Vitis vinifera. Taxonomy (NCBI): domain Eukaryota; kingdom Viridiplantae; phylum Streptophyta; class Magnoliopsida; order Vitales; family Vitaceae; genus Vitis; species Vitis vinifera. The sequence goes on from NC_081818.1 coordinate 19,869,322, forward strand.
CTGGCCGGCCTGACCCTGTCCTTATTTTATTTTCTAAAAAGTCAGAACTTATTAAACTGTACATTTTTTTATATGCGGAGACCAGGTAGCTAGGTCATTGGGATTCGAGGATACAATATCAATGGATATTGATGAACTCCTCTAATATTTCTTTTACTCTAGTATTAAAACATTAGAGAAGTTAACTGGTTATCAAAGAACTCCTCATCCACCTCCCTTGTTAGCACTTAACAACAAAATTGAAACTTACTGCACCATATTTAATTAATTCATTCATATTTAAGTTCGTGGCGTTTATGGACACCGTCTATATGTAAATGATCATAAGTCATGCATGCCCGTCTCTTGCAATTTCAGATTTTCTAATCTCTCAACATAAGTGGTATGGAACACAAGTTTTACATTTGGCTAAGACTGAAGTGGTTTTCTATATAAAATATTTAAATGGTTATAGAAGTTAATGGGCTAAGACAAACTTTGAGGACTTGGTAATTTAGATCATTTGGCTTTTACTTGGATTTCAATAGTTAACACAAGACTATTTCAAAGCTCAAACATCTCATAGATTCTTCAGCTATAAATAGACAAACAACCCTCATAACGAATCCACAGCAAAAACAAGCTCTAGCCACCATAGCAGTTCATTGCGCTAGTAAATTCCTTGCTCTTTCCTCAAAGAAGGATTGCTTGAGAATACATTGCATAAACATGAAGAAGATGGTCATTAACACCCTCGCATGCATTGCACTCTCGGCTATGTCATTTTTCCTTGCCTCTGCCTCCGATCCTAGTCCTCTTCAGGACTTTTGTGTGGCTGTTAATGACACAAAGACCACTGGTATGATATTAATGTTTTTTCTCTAGTCTTGTTCCCTTGATGATCAGATTTATTCTCTTTATCTATATATCAATGATTTCATGGCAGCACGGCCTAATGCATTTATGGCTTTGCAGTGTTTGTTAATGGGAAAGTCTGCAAGGATCCAAAGGTTGCGACAGCAAATGATTTCTTCTTTTCAGGGCTTCGGGTTCCTGGAAATACCTCAAACAAACTTGGGTCAATGGTCACACCCGCAAATGTGGCTCAGATACCCGGACTCAACACGCTTGGCATTTCACTAGCTCGTGTTGATTATGCCCCATATGGTCTCAATCCTCCCCACACCCACCCCCGTGCCACAGAGATACTGACCGTCCTGGAGGGAACACTTTATGTAGGCTTCGTGACCTCTAATCCCGACAACCGCCTCATCTCTAAGGTCCTTTACAAAGGAGATGTTTTCGTCTTCCCAGAGGGTCTCATTCACTTCCAGCTCAATGTGGGAAAAACAAAAGCAGTCGCCATTGCTGCATTGAGTAGCCAGAACCCTGGCGTGATCACCATTGCCAATGCGGTATTTGGCTCAAAGCCAGCAATTTCAGCTGATGTTCTTACAAAGGCCTTCCAAGTGGACAAGAAGGTGGTTGACTATCTTCAATCTCAGTTCTAGACTGACAACCACGCCGACTAGAATGACTCACCTATTCACATCTTGCTATTCATAAGATTAGATATCACTTATATGTATTCATTTCTGAAATGTGTGACAATCATTTCTTTTCATATCCTAATAAAATGAAGGTGTTTTTCATATACATACAATGTCTGAATTTCCTTGAGTACGATTACTTCATAGCCGTTGCTGCAAAACTGGCAAGGTACTTGTGTCCATTCCTATGTCATAAGCATTGGTGTTTTTTCTTTTCTTTCTTTTTAATTTATTTTTCAGATTGCGGAAGGTAAGCTTTTGTGGCACTTGATAATTTAATATGGCAATTAGGCTTAGTTCAGAGACAAAGTTGAGGTCAAATCTCTCTAGTTTGGTAAATCCATCCGAAGAGTTCATACATAAACTACATTTTTTAATATTAATGCAAATTGTTGGCCCATCATACAATATAGGATCACTTATAGCAGGCATGCCCGAGTGCTTCTCATCAATAAAATTGGTAAAAGTTCAAACACTAGCATATATATATACAAGCCGAACTCATTTAAATTCCCCATAATATGTATTATATATCCCTCCAAACTTTTTTTCTATTTCTTAATTATATATTCCAACTTCTGCTTTTCTATGTGAACAAGATGATGATGTTGAAACTGTAGAAACAATGCAGCATCAAAGAGGATAGGAATATTCTATAGAATTGTATTAACAGGTAAGCATAAATTTATATGCACAAGTTAATGCAGATATATACCAAAGGATTGAATAGTATGTACCAGAACAGTGGAGTGATATTGGGAGAGAATCTGGTCCATGACCATAGGCATAATGTGGGGGTCAAGTATCATTAACTGATATTCTCCTTTTTTATACCCCCGTAAGATGGAGCATCGAAGATACTCTAAACACCTGATAAGGGAGAATCATTTGATTCTCCATAAGATTTGCTATATAGAATAAATAACAACAATGTGATCCTAGAAAATAGGAAAGGTTTGAAATACAAATATTGAAAACATATCTACATATACTTACAGCTATACATTCAGATTTTATGGAACCGAATTGGGATATAGCAAATCTTATGGAGAATCAAATGATTCTCCCTTATCACCCCCCTGCAAGGTGAGTGTGGGAGAAGGGATAACGTTGAGCTTGCTTTGGAAGAGAAAGAACTGAGGCTTGGTGACACCTTTGGTCAATGAATCAGCAAGCTGTAGATGCGAAAGGATAAAATCAACTTTCAAAGTGCCATTAGCAACAAGTTCACGAACAAAGTGGTAGTCGATCGCAATGTGTTTTGAGCGAGGGCGAGTAATCAGATTGACTGCCATAAAAATTGCACTTTGATTGTCACAAAGAATTTTAGGTGTTGTTGAGAGTGTAATATGGAGGTCCCGAAGTAGTTGAACAGTCCAGGCAATATCAGCAATGGCAACAGCTAAAGAGCGATATTTTGCTTCGACACTTGATGGAGAGACAATGCTTTGCTTCTTAGAGGACTAAGAAACCAAATTGGTACCAAAAAAAATAGCGTAGCCAGTAGCCAGTAGTGGAACAACGTGTATCAGGACCGCCTGCCCAGTCTGCATCAGAGTAAGCAAGAATATCATGAGTGGATTGTTGATGGAGTTGAAGTCCATGATGAGGAGTGCCTTTGACATAGCGCAAAATGCGCTTGAGAGCACGAAAGTGGTCCTTAGTGGGAGCATGCATCAATTGGCAAATAGAATTCACATTGAAGGAGAGATCCGACCTGGTGATGGTCAAGTATTGAAGAGCACCTGCAAGTGAACGAAACGTAGTAGGATAAGAGAACAATTTTCCTTCAGTTGAGAGATGTTGACCGACAAAACAGGGTGTAGAAATAGGATTTGCATCAATCATAGAAGCATGTTACAACAGATCAAGGGCATACTTCGTTTGATTAAGAAACAAACCCTTCTCATTAGCTTGCACTTCAACGCCAAGGAAATAAGGAAGATCACCCAAATCCTTCATGGAGAATTCCTTGGAAAGTCGAGTAATAAGGGTTTGAACCATAGAAGAATTACTTCTAGTTATGACCATGTCATCAACATAAAGAAGTAAATAAATAGTTCCAATTGAGGAGTGATAGACAAATAATGAAGAATCAGCCTGACTGGAAAGAAATCCAAGTTTGAGCAAAAAAAAGAGCTAAAACGATGAAACCAAGCTCGATGAGCTTGTTTCAACCCATAAAGAGCCCTTTTCAGGCGACAAACATGTTGAGGGAACTTTGGATATGTGTAACCAGACGGTTGTTCCATATACACCTCTTCATTGAGAAAACCATGTAGAAAGGCGTTTTTAACATCTAGCTGATGTAAACACCATCCAAAAGTACAACCAATGACAAAATAATTTTGACTGTAGCAGGGCACACTACAGGACTAAATGTGTCACCAAAGTCAAGACCATGAATCTGAGAAAATCCTTGAGCCACAAGACGTGCCTTGTGATGCTTAATGGATCCATCCGATTGAAGTTTGGTTTTGAAAATCCAGTGATAGGCCACTACATTGTGATTGTTAAGACGAGGTACAAGAACCCATGTATCATTTGTCTTCAAAGCTTGAATCTCATCATCCATAGCTGAGAGCCATTCAGGGTGTTTTGTAGTAGACTTAAAACCCCAAGGTTCTTTGAGAGCAAGAAGTGCTTGAAAAGTTTGAGAAGAAGACAAAACATTCATAACATGATATAACCATGGTTTGAATATACCAACTTTTCCTCTGGTAATCATTGGGTGGCTGGAAGTGGTCACACAAGGAACGAAAAACACCGACGGTGGGAAAGTTGAGTCTGAAGCTACAAAATCCGAAAGGGGTTCCACAAAAATAAGACCTTGCAGATCAGGGAGAGGATCTGAGGATAGGTGTGGAGAATCACTACAAGCCAAACATGGTGAACTCGAAAACGAATGAGAAGAACCAATATTAGAAGAACTAGACACATGGTTCAGACATTCAAAAAATGGGTATAGTCAATGTTGGTTTGTAAATTTTGTACAGAATCACCATGATAAGGAAAAGCACTTTCATAAAACTGCACATGTCGAGAAACATAGACACGATGTGTCATTCAGTCGAGGCATCAAAATCCTTTATGAAGTGTACTGTAACCTAAAAAGATACAAGAAGCAGATTTTGGAGACAATTTATTTGGTGAGTAATCTTTCAAATGAGGGAAGCAAAGACACCGAAAAGTGAGAAGCATAGAGTAATCTGGTTGCTTACCCAAAAAGAGCCCATAAGGAGTTTTGCCATCAAGTAACGATGACGGGAGTCGGTTAATGAGAAAGACAGCAGTTGAGAAGGCCTCAACCCACAAAGAGAGCAGCACACGTGCATGGAATATAAGGGTAAGACCCGTTTCTGTGACATGGCGATGCTTGCGTTCGGAAATGCCATTTTGACTAGGAGTGTAAGGGCATGCCAAAAGGAGAACAATGCCACAATATTACAAGTGAGATTGAAATTTATTATTTGTAAATTCGGTTCCACCGTCACATTGAAAGGATTTGATTTTGGATGAAAATTGAGTCTCAATATAACGTTGTAAATGGAAGGTATAAAAAAAAAATCATATTTTTGTTTTAAAAGGAATATCCAACTAAATATGGTATAATCATCAATGAATACCGCATAGTATCTATATCCAGTAAAAGAGAGCACTGGTGACGAACCCCATAAATCATAGTGTAAGCAATCAAAAGGCATTGCACAACGTCCATCATTTAGAGAAAAAGGTAAACGATGGCTTTTGCCAAGTTTACAACCAAAACAAATTTCAGAATCAATGTTCACCCATTTATTACTACAAGAAATATATCCTAATCTAGAAAGAGAAGTGACAGTACGATAGTTGGGATGACCAAGGCGAGCATGCCACAAATGAACAGAGGCTCGTGGTGAAGGAGAAGTGATGGGCATAAGGGCATGATGACAACAATCCAACACGTAGAGACCATTTTCACATCTTCCAACTCCCAGTACGGTTCTTGTGACCTGATCCTGTATGGTAAAACCATAGGAAGAGAAGGTAACAAGACAATTATTGTTTGTAGTAAGTTGACTAATCGAAATAAGATTTTTCTTAATGCCAAGAACAACTAAGACATTTGATAAAGAAGAGAACTAGACGGAATAAGAGATGAAATGGAATTAGTATGAGAAATTGCTAATGACTGACCATTTCCAACCATGACACGTTCATTACCAAAGTAGAGAGCTGGTTGATCCACAACCTCGGTGTCACTTGTCATATGGGACGTTGCACCAGAATCAGGAAACCATTCAAATTCATTCAAGTCTTGAATCGAGCAGGCTGAAAAAGCTTCAGCAATATTAGCCGACTGCTTCTTCTTGAGTTTCAAGAAGCTTCAACAACGTTTGGCTAGGTGTCCATCCTTGTCACACAACTGGTAGTGAACGGTGGATGAGGACTTCGAATTTGTTGAAGAGCTAGACGAAGTGGGAGGCCGATTCTTCCCTTTCTTAGCCCCTACAGATTTGGAAGTCTACTGCACATAATAAGCAGAGTTAGAAAACAAGTGGGAAATCGACCTTTCAAAAATCTCATGACTCAAAGCTTTCGGAACAATCTCGGCAAAGGAGGGTAGCAGAAGCTGTGACATCATGGTGGTTGAGAAGATCTTGTAGTCGGGCCCCAATGCTCGTAAATACCAATGAACTTTATCTGTGTCGTCAATGGGACGACCGATCGCAGCCAATTGATCACAAAGACCTTTGAAGGTACGGGAAAACTCAGCAATGGACTGAAAGCCGCGTTGCATTAGTTGGAGTTCATCCTTGAGTTGCAATTCACAAGTCTTCAACCGACTCGAGAATGAGACTTCAAGAGCGCACCAAGCCTCATGAGAATGAGGTAAACCCAATACTTCACTCATGGACTCCTTAGTAAAAGAAGAGTAGAGTAAACTAAAAAGCATCTAATTCGTATGTAGCCAAGAAGTGTACACTGGGTTTGACTTGATGGTGCCATCAGTGGCAAGAATTGTGGCTTAGGGAGCCCCGATGCTACCATCCAAATAGCCAAACAAATCTTGACTGGCTAACAGTGGAACAAACTGATTTTTCCACAATAAGTAATTTGAGGAAGTCGGTTTAATGATGAGCATATGCACCATTGTGTTAAGTGGAAGAGAAGGAGATGAAGAAGCCGAATCAGCCATGGTTAGAATCAAAGAAAAAAAACCTTGCTCTAATACCATAAAGATGTTTAAGAAACAATGTATAATGACTGAAATCCTCCTTGCAGTGTGCAAGAGATAACATCCAATATATATATATATATATAATAACAACAATGTGATCCTATAAAATAGGAAAGGTTTGAAATACAAATATTGAAAACATATCTACATATATTTACAGCTATACATTCGGATTTTATGGAACCGAATTGGGATATAGCAAATCTTATGGAGAATCAAATGATTCTCCCTTATCAACACCAATGACACAATGATATTCTATTGCATCTGTGAGAAATGAACTATCATAAGGGAGGAGATGTTCCATGATGGACATAGGAGTGACAATCTCTTTAGCACTAACCATATTTATTGACGTCCATTTGATGAAGGGACCAACCATGGCTAAGTACAATGGAAAGAACTGCTCGAATGGTAGTTGGTTCAACTACCAGGTTGAATGTGTCATGATAATCAATGCTAAGTTGTTGGTGAAAGTCTTTTGCAACAAGTCGTGCCTTATAACAAGATACACTCCCATTAAGATTCAGTTTTACTCGGAAAATCTACTTGTAACCAACGATATTTTGTTATGGATAAGGTGGAACAAGCTCTCATTTTTCATTTATTGTAAGAGCATTAAGCTCATCAATCATTGTTGCACGCCAATTTGGATCACAAAGGGCAATTGTGGGAATTAAGGGTTCAAGGGGTCCATGTAAAGGATGTTTAGTTGTGGTATGGAATTGTTTAGGCTTAAAAATATTATTCTAAAAGTGAGTAGTCATGGGGTGAGTACAGTGAAGGATAGAAGGCAATTGGGTTGGGTTAGGTAAAAGGGAAGGAGAATCAGGAGTAGGGTTAATGTCTCCACAAGAATCCAAAGTAGAGGACATACCTGATTGTGAGCCATAGAATGGAGAGACTACTTCAATATTGGATGAGGTGGTACTAAGTGGTAGTGATATGGACAAAGAGGATTTAAAAGGGTGAGAATGAGGAACTAAGAAGGGTGTAGCACTTAGAGAGTCAAGAGAAAGAGAGAAGAGGATGACCATTGTTGGAAATCGGAGGTAGTAGGTTGCATGGAGTTATCCTTAAAGAATAGAAAGGCATCTTCAACAAATCGAACATGATAAGAAAGGTATATTTTATTAGTGGAGAGGTCAAGACATTTATATGCACTCTAAGTTGTGGAATACCTTAGAATGACACAAGGTTTATATCTTTGGTCTAACTTGTGTTGAGCATATGGGCATAGCCAAGGGTAAAGAGAGACGACCAAATGTTTTGAGTTTAGTGTAATTTGGTGGGGTATGAAAGAGAGCTTCAAATGGGGATTGGGAGTGAAGGATTCAGGTGGGCATTGGTTTAATGAGATATGTAGTTGTGTGAGAAGCAAATGGCCATTTAGAGAGAAGAATTAAGGCTTCATGCATGCAACAAGGTTAAGCCTATCTCAACAATATGTTGATGTCATCATTTACATGGGCCATTGTGTTGAGGTGTATAAGGAGGGGCAGTGAGATGTTGAACACCATTGATTTGGAAGGAGTTTGTGAGTTTGTGATATCCTCCGCCCAAGTCAAAGTAGCGAGAGAGTCACGAGCTTGGTATCAAAATAGCATTCAACAGTTGCTTTGAATTTGTGATATCCTTTGCCCAAGTATTAGTTTGCATGATTGGTTTAGCAATTTAATCGATCAATTTAGCTTGATAATGATAATTTTGTATGTCATACAAAAGTCATCTTAAGTAATTAAGACTTTATTTCTTAAATTTAAATTTTATTAAAGTTGATGTATTAAATTAATCCCATTAAGAAATGTGACTTTATTAGTACATATCATAAAAAGGTCTCATTACCAAGGAGTTGTCAATACTAAAATCCATTTACTATCCAACATTAATGCTTAAAAGAATCTTTAATTTTTAATACACTACAACTAATCTAACTTTACTTTGTCCACACCCATGGTTTTTAGTATGGTTGCAACTTGATTAGGATTTTCACCACAAGAAAATGAAGATACTGTCCCATGACTTTAATCTTAGTAAGCGTCAATAAAATCCATAACTAAAGAGAGGATGTGATGTGCTTAAAATAAGTCATTTCTATAAGTCTTCGTAGAGCCAAAATTTGGTGGGCCATTGTGTATAGTCATTATCATAGCAGGTATATAATCTAAAGACGTGATTTATAGTTGTGGTTTCTCTTTTGAACACAATTGTAGCCCATTGTGGGCGCCTTTATTTTCTATAGAGGATATCATGGTTATGTTTGGTAATTGTTTTTGAAAACAATTTTTGAGAACAATTTTTTAAAAACTATTCTTTGATGTTTGTAGGAACTTGAAATATTTATGTTTTAAAAATAATTTTTATTTTCAATGTTTTATTTTTAATTATTTTACATGTTTGTATAATTATTTTAAAAATAAATGAAAACAATAAAAAAAACCAACTAAAAAATGTTCTCTGAAAACATCCTGTTTTTTATTTTTAAGAATAAAAAATAAAAAAACAGTTTCTAGTACTTAGCAAACATGTTTTTTTTTTTTTTTTTTTTTTTTTTTGTAGAGTAGAAAACTATTCTTGAATACAATTGCAAAACAGGTTTTATGGATTCAGTTTTTCTATTTGCTATCATAACTCATGAGGCTTATATTAAAAAGAATGCATATTATTACCCTAATTTTGACACCGTAATAGCTTCTTGAGAGCTCTATCTATGATATGCCAAACCTAGAGGCCAAGGACGCCACGATTACTTCACTTATCAAACTAAAACCAAAACTAAAAGAAAATATCTCAAACATTTCAATTAAAAATAAATAATAAATAAAATAAAATAAAAAAACTCTCTAAATCTTAACAAAGAGAGTCATAAGTCAAGAATCACAAATAATCAACTATACTAAATTTATTTCTAAAGAAGCACCCTTCTTATCCCGAACTTTCCTCACTAATGTCACTTATACCTAGAAAGGGGAATAATAGATAAAAGGGTGAGTTCAACAGCTTAGTAAAGAAAAAATAGTTTAATAAGGAGGATCATGTACAATACATGATTAAATCATGAGAGATATCACACTTTATTAAAAAAAATTAAAAAATCAATTAGCAAGTAAGCTCATTTAATTCAATAATTTAATTAATTTTTTTTGGAAAATTGACCACTTTCAATTTAAATATAAAACCAAATAATATACTTTACATAATTAATTCATATTTAAAAGAATTTTATAAACAAACATTTAATTTAGTCCACTAACAATGTACCTAAATATTGGGACTTACATTAGGTGACTAGCTTCAAAATATTCCTCTTCCAAAATATAGAAAGTTATTTTTAAAAATATAAAAATAAGTTAAAAATATTTCAGTTTCCAAGTGTTTTGTTTTACAAAATATCAAAAAGCAATTTTTAAAAACTATTACCAAAAATCATTTTTGAAAATACTTTCAAACAAATTCTTAATTTCCTAATTAACATAATCTAATGCTCAGCTATGTATTACTTAATTTAACGTTCAAATTTCTTACTATTCAATGGAGAAGATTTATTTAGAGCCAAGTTAATTAATTGAAAATTTTACATCCAAAATCTGGGTCACCATATATTCTTTGGTTGCTAGAGATGTCATTATAAACAATTCTTATTCTTTTGGTCTCCAAATAATGGAGTCCATATTGGTGAAGCAAAGAATTCCATTGCCACCAGCATTACCAATATCACTCGCTTTCACTCCAAGAACTTTTGGCACCATTGCACCTTCGTGGCGCTTTCAAGTATTTCATCTTATAGGACCTAGTGTATGTTATAAGGGCATTTAACTCAATTTTGCCTAAGTTCTTATAAAGAATGGAAAATTTGAGACATGTTTGTAATTTTCAAAAAGCCTACGGATTTTCAAGATTTTAAAATTCAAATCCGATCCATCAGTCCGACAGGTGACCGATGTTATCTCTGGTTCAAGTGGTCTATTCGATCAGTTTATGAATTGGTCCGGTCTTGAACCATTTAAACCCACGTTTGGATTAGTGAACAGTTAGGACTGAACAATTCTTCACGAGCTAGACAACTCTCAACCCCATCTCAAAAACAAACAAAATTGGTGAAAAAATCTATTAGCAAAGCTCTTCAGCCAACTCCAGAAATAGAATCCATGATACCTTAGTTCACAGGTGAAGCAACCGAGACGAATTGGTGAAATGCAACCGACAATTTCAAATCAGTGAAGTGCAAAGCTCCTCTCAACCCACACCCAAATCTATTGGCAAACCAAATTTGCCTTCTCTTGTGGTGCATGTCTTTGCCACTTTTCAAATTTTCTATTCAAATAATGAACAAATGCTACATGAAATTTTTTGAATTCAAGTTGTTAAATTGCCATCCAAACACCACCTTTATAACTTTATTTTTATCATTGTATAACAAATTTATATTCGTGGTTGAGACAAGAGGAGATGTTACAATGTGAAAGAGGTATTGTTAAAATTTTCTCTAGTCTTGTTCATTTGATGATCAGATTTATTCTCTTTATCTATATATCAATGATTTCATGGCAGCACGGCCTAATGCGTTTATGGCTCTGCAGTGTTTGTTAATGGGAAAGTCTGCAAGGATCCAAAGGTTGCAACAGCAAATGATTTCTTCTTTTCAGGGCTTCGGGTTCCTGGAAATACCTCAAACAAACTTGGGTCAATGGTCACACCCGCAAATGTGGCTCAGATACCGGACTTAAAAACCCTTGGCATTTCACTAGCTCGCGTTGATTATGCCCCATATGGTCTCAATCCTCCCCACACCCACCCCCGTGACACAGAGATACTGACCTTCCTGGAGGGAACACTTTATGTAGGCTTCGTGACCTCTAATCCTGACAACCGCCTCATCTCCAAGGTCCTTTACAAAGGAGACGTTTTCGTCTTCCCAGAGGATCTCATTCACTTCCAGCTCAATGTGGAAAAAACAAAAGCAGTCGCCATTGCTGCATTGAGTAGCCAGAACCCTGGCGTGATCACCATTGCCAATGCAGTATTTGGCTCAAAGCCTGCAATTTCAGCTGATGTTCTTACAAAGGCCTTCCAAGTGGACAAGAAGGTGGTTGACTATCTTCAATCTCAGTTCTAGACTGACAACCACACCGACTAGAATGACTCACCTATTCACATCTTGCTATTCATAAGATTAGATATCACTTATATGCATTCATTGCTGAAATGTGTGACAATCATTTCATCACATCCTAATAAAATGAAGGTGTTTTTCATATACATACAATGTCTGAATTTCCTTAAGTACGATTACTTCATAGCCGTTGCTGCAAAACTGGCAAAGTGTCCATTCCTATGTCGTAAGCATTGGTGCTTTTTCTTTCGTTCTTTTTTTTTAATTTATTTTTCAGATTGCGGAAGGTAAGCTTTTGTGGCACTTGAGAATTTTAATACGGCACTTGAAGCTTAGTTCAGAGACAAAGTTGAGGTCAAATCTCTCTAGTTTGGTAAATCCATCGGAAGAGTTCATAAACTACATTTTTCAATATTAATGCAAATTGTTGACCCATCATACAATTTAGGATCACTTATATCTGGCATGCCCGAGTGCTTCTCATCAATAAAATTGATGAAAGTTCAAACACTAGCATATATATTTATATATACCATATAAATTGATACAAGCTGAACTCATTTAAATTCCCCACAATATGTACCTTATATCCTTCCAAACTTTTCTTCTATTTCTTAATTATATATTCCAACTTCTGCTTTTCTATGTGAACAAGGTGATGCATGTTGAAACTGAAGAAACAATGGAGCATCGAAGAGGATAGGACTATTCTGCATATTTGTATTAACAGTTAAGCATACATTTATATACACAAGTTAATGGAGATATATGCCAAAGGGTTGAATAGTAGGGACCAGATCCGTGGAGTGATATAGGGAGAGAATCTGGTCCATGAGTGTAGGCATAATGTGGGGTTCAAGTATCTTAACTGATATTCTCCTTTATATATCCTCCATAAGATGGAGCATTGGAGATACTCTAAAGCACCAATGACACAATGATATTCTATTGCATCTATGAGAAAGGTGCTATCATAAGGGAGGAGATGTTCCATGGTGAACATAGGAGTGACAACCTCTTTAGCACCAACGAACCATGGCTAAGTACAATGGAAAGAATTGCTCAAATGGTAGTTAGTTTAACTACCGGGTTGAATGTGTCGTGATAATCAATTCTAGGTCGTTGGTGAAAGTCTTTGCCAACAAGTCATGCCTTGTAATGAGCTACAGTACTCCCATCAAGATTTCGTTTTACTCGAAAAACCTACTTGTAACCAACAACATTTTGTGATGGATAAGGTGGAACAAGCTCCCATGTCTCATTTATAGTAAGAGCATTAAGCTCATCAATCATTGTTGCACGCCAATTTGGATCATATGGCAATTGTGGGATTTAAGGAAAAAATGGACTAGGTAAAGGATGTTTAGTTGTGGTACGGAATTGTTTAGGCTTGGAAATATTATTCTAAGAGCAAGTAGTCAAAAAGTGAGTACGCTGAGGGATAAAAGGAAATTGGGTTGGCTTAGGCAAAGAGAAAAGAGGATAAAAAGGAGTAGGGGTAATGTCTCCACAAGAATCCAAAGCAGAAGACATACCCGATTCTGAGCTATGGAATGGACAGACTACTTCAATATTGGATGAGGTGGTAAGTGGTAGTGACATGGACATAGAGGAGTTAAAAGGGTGAGGATGAGGAACTAAGAAGGGTGTAGCACTTAGAGAAGCAAGGAAAGGAGAATAAGATGACCATTGTTGGAAATCTGAGGTAGTAGGTTGCATGGAGTTATCCTTAGAGAATAGAAAGACATCTTTAACAAATCGAACATGATGAGAAAGGTATATTTTATTAATGGAGAAGTCGAGACATTTATATGCACTTTGAGTTGTGGAATACCTTAAAAAGATATAAGGTTTATATCATTGGTCTAACTTGTGTTGAGCATATGGGCATAGCCAAGGGTAATAGAGACAACCACATGTTTTGAGCTTAGTGTAATTTGCTAGGGTATGAAAGATAGCTTCAAAGGGGGATTTGGCGTGAAGTATTGGGGTGGGCATTCGACTGATGAGATATGTACGTACATAGCTGTGTAAAAAGCAAATGGCCAATAAGAGAGAGACATAAAGGCTTGATGCAACAAGGTTAAGTTTGTCTCAACAATATGTCGATGCCATCATTCAGATGGGCCATTGCGTTGAGGTCTATAAGGAAGCGTAGTAAGATGTTGAATACCATTGGTTTAGAGGGAGTTTGTGAGTTTGTGATATTCTCTGCCCAAGTCAGAGTAGAGAGTCACAAGCTTGGTATCAAAATAGCGTTCAACAGTTGCTTTGAATTTAAGAAATGTGGCCATTACGTCATATTTAAGATAAAGAGGATATAACCTAGTATACTTAGTAAAATGATCAACGAAAAATAACATAGTATGTAAAAACATTGATAGCAGAAATAGGTGATGGCCCCCAAACATCATAATAAACTAAGTCTAAAAGCCCATGACTTGTTAAAGAAGAGATACCAAAAGAAACTTAATTTTTTACTCTTATTAGAATGGTAGGAATCACAATTGAAGTTGGATGTTATTGAGGATGACATAGGAGAAGTTATAGCTTCTTTGTAGGTCTTTGTACATAATTGTTATTGTACATAATTGATTTGATTTCACTATTAATGGCCTCTTTACATAATAGTGCATCAGAAGAAGGCATAGCTTCTTTGTAGATTTTAGGGTCCTCATCTATTAGGAAGGTATAGAAACCATCTCCAAGGTTTTTGTCTTTCCTATCTCTTTTACTCCTTATTACAGGTTCATAAGGTTTTATAGACCCGTCTCTAAAAATTTTTTGATCTTGTTGTTCACCACTTAGTTTCATAGGAAAGATGTTTTCTAAGAAATTGACATTCTTTGTTTCTATAATGGTGTTTACTTCTACAAGATTGTTTTCTAATTTAGTAACAAGAAACCTAAATGTTGCACTATTCTAATAGTAGCCACTAAACATTACATCAAAGATTTTAGGGCCTAGTTTTCGTTTTTTAAGTTCAAGAAAAAAAACTTTAGCTAAATACCCCAACATTTTCAAGTATTCTATATGAGGTGGATAACCCTTGCACAACTCATAAGGTGTTTTTCCAATTCTCTTCTAACATATTCTATTTTGTATATGACAAGCGAAGACGATAGCTTCTCCTCACAAGTTCGAGCTCATGAACTTACCAACATTATTCATCATTTCTTTTAAGGTACTATTTTTCCTTTTTGCTATTCCATTGGACCCAGGGGAATAAGGAGGAGTAGTTTCATGAATGATCCCATGATTTTCACAATAGAAGTTAAAGGGGTTGGGCTCATACTCTCCTCCCCTATAAGTTCTAAGCCTTTTAATTTTCTTGTACTTAGTTGATTTTCCTCTTCATTTTTATACTTGATGAGAGCATTTCTTTCTTCATCTTTGTTTCTCAAAAGATATACCCTTGTATACCTTGAGTAGTCATCTATGAAAGTTATGTAGAATCTTTTACCACCTCTAGTCATTGTATTTTTTAGGTCTCTTAAGTCACTATGTATTAACCTTAGTAGTTATGATTCTCTTTCTATTGATTTGCAAGTTTTTATTTTATTTTATTCTATACAGGATTCACATTTTCCAAGGTTTTCTAAGGACAGTTTATGAATTAAACTGAATACAACCATTTTCTTCATATAAGAAATGTTCACATGTCCTAATCTACCATGCCAAATATTACAAGAATCAACTATGTAAGAAAAAGAAGAAGATGCATTGTTATTGATAATATCAGAAACATTCAACATATATAAACCTTAATTACTATAACCCTTCCCCACAAATACATCATTTTTGGTTAAAACTATTTTATTAGAGTCAAATAAGATCCTCACTCATGCTTTCCCAAGCAGAGATATTGACACCAAGTTCCAGCGAATATTTGGCACATGAAGGACATCATTGAGGGCAATCATTTTCCCAAAGATTAGCATAAGGAGAACTTTCCATTTGCCAATCATTGGGGGAAAATCTAGAATCTTCCATGAACATTTGTTCATTTTCTTCCTTTATTGTGGTATAGGAAGTAAATGTACTTATGTTGCCACAGATGTGCCTGGTAGCTAGCCCCAGAGTCTACCACTCAATCCTTCACATCAGTGACCATGCTCACCTTGGATGAGACTATTGTCGCAATCATCTCTAACTCTACCAGGTTTGCCTTCGAATTGATATTTCAGTTCTCTTCCTATGGCAGCATTGAGCAGCATGGTGTCCAAACTTGCAGCAAACAAAGCAATTACCCATCTTTTTAATAGTTGGGTTTTGGACCTTGTTTGTTGCGTTGGGCTTGGTCCTAGAGTTTTGTTTTTTGGACCTATTGTTTTTAGGCTTAGGTTTTTCCTCTAATACATTAGCTTTAGAAGACAATTCCTTAGCTTTGTCAACCTTGTCCCTATTGTGGTTTTGTTCCTCAATCCTAATATGGATTATGACATCTTCTAGGGACATTTGTTTCCTTTTGTGTTTCATGTTATTTTTGTAGTCTTTTCAAGACTCTAGAAAAGTCTCTACTAAGTAACCTGCCACAAAAGTTTCGAGTAATTTAATGTCTTCAATAGCTAAGTCATTAATCAACAAGTGGTAATCATGGATTTTAAAAGATACATCTAAAGGTCTCTATTTTTCATCAAGTTATTCAGCTGTAATGGTTTTGACCACCTCCTACACAATCTACCAGGTTAATTGCCTCACACCAACAATCGCCGGCCGCAACTTAAATAAATAATTATAAGAGCTGCAATGTTATAAGACTGGTTCTACTTATGTTCATTCTAACTTGCTGCTTAAGAAACTATCTTAACTAATCAAGCTGCACAAGAGCTTTAATTGGCCATTCAAATTTATGGAGCTGTGAAACTGTCCTCGCAAATAATCCACAGAAAAAACTCTATTCCAAGCTAGTCATGAACCTGTTATTAGTGGCCATACGGAATTTAAGAGATTTTTTACAGTAACCATAGCATTGCTCAAAAACAGTGGTTGTATTCTACAAAACGGGTCAAAGGAGAAATTGTGAAAAAAAAAAAGCCAAAAGCATGCTTGAGCATTGAAATATATACTACTGCTAGCTGGCTCATGTTTAACTTCTCATAGTATATAGGAATGAGACCAGTTCCACAGCAAGTGGCCAACAGAAAAAGTAGTTTCTTGTTTGAAAGAAATACCCTGGCCTGACCCTGTCTTTATTTTATTTTTTAAAAAGTCAAACTTATTAAACTGTATATTTTTTATATGCGGAGACCAGGTAGCTAGGTCATTGCGATTCGAGGATACAATGTCAATGGATATTGATGAACTCCTCTAATATTTCTTTTACTCTAGTATTGAAACATTAGAGAAGTTAACTGGTTATCAAAGAACTCCTCATCCACCTCATTCATATTTAAGTTCGTAGGGTTTATGGACACTGGTTTATATGTAAATGATCGTAAGTCATGCATGCCCATCTCTTGCGATTTCAGATTTTCTCATCTCTCAACATAAGTGGTATGGAACACAAGTTTTACAAATTGAAAATGTCGTAGCCAGACTGAAGTCGTTTTCTATATAAAATATTTAAATGGTTACAGAAGTTAATGGGCTAAGACAAACTTTGAGGACTTGGTAATTTAGATCATTTGCCTTTTACTTGGATTTCAATAAATAATACAAGACTATTTCAAAGCTCAAACATCTCATCGATTCTTCAGCTATAAATAGACAACCAACCCTCATAACGAATCCACAACAAAAACAAACTCTAGCTACCATAGCAGTTCATTGCGCTAGTAAATTCCTTGCTCCTTCCTCAAAGAAGGATTACTTGAGAATACATTGCATAAACATGAAGAAGATGGTCATTAACACCCTCGCATGTATTGCACTCTTGGCTATGTCATTTTTCCTTGCCTCTGCCTCCGATCCCAGTCCTCTTCAGGACTTTTGTGTGGCTGTTAATGACACAAAGACCACTGGTATGATATTAATGTTTTTTCTCTAGTCTTGTTCCCTTGATGATCAGATTTATTCTCTTTATCTATATATCAATGATTTCATGGCAGCACGGCCTAATGCGTTTATGGATTTGCAGTGTTTGTTAATGGGAAAGTCTGCAAGGATCCAAAGGTTGCGACAGCAAATGATTTCTTCTTTTCAGGGCTTCGGGTTCCTGGAAATACCTCAAACAAAGTTGGGTCAATGGTCACACCCGCAAATGTGGCTCAGATACCCGGACTCAACACCCTTGGCATTTCACTAGCTCGCGTTGATTATGCCCCATATGGTCTCAATCCTCCCCACACCCACCCCCGTGCCACAGAGATACTGACTGTCCTGGAGGGAACACTTTATGTAGGCTTCGTGACCTCTAATCCTGACAACCGCCTCATCTCCAAGGTCCTTTACAAAGGAGACGTTTTCGTCTTCCCAGAGGGTCTCATTCACTTCCAGCTCAATGTGGGAAAAACAAAAGCAGTCGCCATTGCTGCATTGAGTAGCCAGAACCCTGGCGTGATCACCATTGCCAATGCGGTATTTGGCTCAAAGCCAGCAATTTCAGCTGATGTTCTTACAAAGGCCTTCCAAGTGGACAAGAAGGTGGTTGACTATCTTCAATCTCAGTTCTAGACTGACAACCACACCGACTAGAATGACTCATCTATTCACATCTTGCTATTCATAAGATTAGATATCACTTATATGTATTCATTGCTGAAATGTGTGACAATCATTTCTTTTCACATCCTAATAAAATGAAGGTGTTTTTCATATACATACAATGTCTGAATTTCCTTAAGTACGATTACTTCATAGCCGTTGCTGCAAAACTGGCAAAGTGTGTTAAATTGGTGCTTTTTCTTTCGTTCTTTTTTTTTAATTTATTTTTCAGATTGCGGAAGGTAAGCTTTTGTGGCACTTGAGAATTTTAATATGGCACTTGAAGAGTTCAGAGACAAAGTTGAGATCAAATCTCTCTAGTTTGGTAAATCCATCCAAAGAGTTCATACATAAACTACATTTTTTTAATATTAATGCAAATTGTTGGTCCATCATACAATTTAGGATCACTTATAGCAGGCATGCCTGAGTGCTTCTCATCAATAAAATTGCTAAAAGTTCAAACACTAGCATATATATACATATACATGCCGAACTCATTTAAATTCCCCATAATATGTACTATATATCCTTCCAACTTTTTTTTCTATTTCTTAAATATATATTCCAACTTCTGCTTTCCTATGTGAACAAGGTGATGATGCATGTTGAAACTGAAGAAACAATGGAGCATCAAAGAGGATAGGAATATTCTGTAGATTTGTATTAGTAGGTAAGCATAAATTTATATGCACAAGTTAATGGAGATATATATCGAAGGATTGAATAGTATGGACCAGATCGGTGGAGTGATATTAATTGGGAGAGAATCTGGTCCATGACCGTAGGCATAATGTGGGGTCAAGTATCATTAACTGATATTCTCCTTTATATGCCCCTGTAGGATGGAGCATCGAAGATACTCCAAAACACCAATGACACAATGATATTCGATTGCATCTGTGAGAAAGGAGCTATCATAAGGGAGGAGATGTTCCATGATGGACATAGGAGTGACAACCTCTTTAGCACCAACCATATTTATTGACATCCATTTGACGAAGGGACCATACATGGCTAAGTACAATGGAAAGAACTACTCGAATGGTAGCTGGTTTAACTACCAGGTTGAATGTGTCATGATAATCAATGCTAAGTCGTTGGTGAAAGTCTTTTGCAACTAGTCATGCCTTGTAACAAGCTACACTCCCATCAGGATTTCATTTTACTCGGAAAGCCTACTTGTAACCAATGATATTTTGTGATGGATAAGGTGGAACAAGCTCCCATGTCTCATTTAAAGTAAGAGCATTAAGCTCATCAATCATTGTTGCACGCCAATTTGGATCACAAAGGGCAATTGTGGGATTTAAGGGTTTAAGGGGACCATGTAAAGGATTTTTAGTTGTGGTGTGGAATTGTTTAGGCTTGAAAATATTATTCTAAAAGTGAGTAGTCATGGGGTGAGTACAATAAGGGATAGAAGGCAATTGGGTTGGGTTAGGTCAAAGGAAAGGAGGATTAGGAGTAGGGGTAATGTCTCCACAACCCAAAGTAGAGGGCATACCTGATTGTTAGCCATAGAATGGAGAGACTACTTCAATATTGGATGTGGTGGTACTAAGTGGTAGTGACATGGACAAAGAGGATTTAAAAGGGTGAGAATGAGGAACTAAGAGGGGTGTAGCACTTAGAGAGGCAAGGGAAAGAGAATAGGATGACCATTGTTGGAAATCGGAGGTAGTAGGTTGCATGGAGTTATCCTTAGAGAGTAGAAAGACATCTTCAACAAATCAAACATGATAAGAAAGGTGTATTTTATTAATGGAGAGGTCAAGACATTTATATGCACTATGAGTTGTGGAATACCTTAGAAAGACACTAGGTTTAGATCTTTGGTTCAACTTGTGTTGAGCATATGGGCGTAGCCAAGGGTAAGAGAGACAAACAAATGTTCATTTTAGTGTGATTTGGTGGGGTATGAAAGAGAGCTTCAAAGGGGGATTTGGAGTGAAGGATTCAGATGGGCATTTGGTTAATGAGATATGTAGTTGTGTGAAAAGCAAATGGCCATTAAGAAAGAGGCATAAAGGCTTGACGCAACAAGGTTAAGCCTATCTCAACCATATGTCGATGTCATCATTTAGATGGACCATTGTGTTGAGGTGTATAAGGAGGGGCGGTGAGATGTTGAACACCATTAATTTGGAAGGAGTTTGTGAGTTTGTGATATCCTCCGCCCAAGTCAGAGTAACTAGAGAGTCACGAACTTGGTATTAAAATAGCATTCAACAGTTGCTTTGAGTTTGTGATATCCTTCGCCCAAGTATTAGTTTGCATGATTGGTTTAGCAATTTAATCGATCAATTTAGCTTGATAATGATAATTTTGTATGTCATACAAAAGTCATCTCAAGTAATTAAGACTTTATTTCTTAAATTTAAATTTTATTAAAGTTGATGTATTAAATTAATCCTATTATGAAATGTGACTTTATTGGTACATATCATAAAAAGGTCTCATTACCTAGGAGTTGTCAATACTAAAATCCATTTACTATCCAACATTAATGCTTAGAAGAATCTTTAATTTTTAATACACTACAACTAATCTAACTTTATTTTGTCCACACCCATGGTTTCTAGTATGGTTGCAACTTGATTGGGCTTTTCACCATAAGAAAAGGAAGATATTGTCCCATGACTTTAATCTTAGTAAGGGTTAGTAAAATCCATAGCTAAAGAGAGCATGTGATGTGCTTAAAATTAGTCGTTTCTACAAGTCTTTGTAGAGCCAAAATTTGGTGGGCCAATGTGTATAGTCACTATCATAGCAAGTTTATAATCTAAAGACGTGATCTATAGCTGTGGTTTCTCTTTTGACCACAATTGTAGGCCCATTGTGGGCGCCTTTATTTTTTATAGAGGATATCATGGTCATTTAGTATTTGTTTTCAAAAACAATTTTTAAAAACTATTCTTTGATGTTTTTAGGGACTTGAAATATTTATGTTTTAAAAATAATTTTTATATTCAATGTTTTATTTTTAATTATTTTGCATGTTTGTATTTTTTTTTTTAAAAAACATTTAGAAAATAAGTGAAAATAACAAAAAAAAAAATAACTAAAAGATGTTATCTAAAAATACTCTGTTTTTTATTCTTAAGAATAAAAAATAAAAAAGAGTTTCTAGTACTTACCAAACATGTTTTTTTGTTTTATAGAGTAGAAAACTATTCTTGAATACAGTTGCGAAACAGGTTTTATGGATTCAGTTTTTCTATTTGCTTTCATAACTAATAAGGCTTATATTAAAAGAAATGCATATTATTACCCTAATTTTGACACCGTAATAGCTTCTTGAGAGCTCTATATGTGATATGCCAAACCCTGAGGCCAAGGACACCATGGTCACTTTGCTTATCAAACTGAAACCAAAACTAAAAGAAAATATCTCAAACATTTCAATTAAAAAAAATAAAAAAATAAAAAATAAAAAAACTCTATAAATCATAACAAAGAGAGTAATAAGTCAAGAATCCTAAATAATCAACTCTACTAAATTTATTTCTAAAGAAGGACCCTTCTTATCCCGAACTTTCCTTACTAATGTCACTTGTACCTAGAAAAGGGAATAATAAAGAAATGTGAGTTCCACAGTTTAGTAAAGAAAAAATAGTTTAATAAGGAGGATCATGTACAACACATGATTAAATCATGAGAAATATCACACTTTATTAAAAAAAAAAAAAATCAATGAGCAAGTAAGCTCATTTAATTCAATAATTTAATTCATTTTTAAAAAAATTTGACCACTTTCAATTTAAAGATAAAACCAAATAATATAGTTTACATAATCAATTCATATTTAAAAGAATTTTATAAACAAACATTTTGCTTTAGTCCACTAACACTGTACCTAAATAATGGGACTTACATTAAGTGATTAGCTTCAAAATATTCCTCTTACAAAATATAGAAAGTTATTTTTAAAAATATAAAAAATAAGTTAAAAGTATTTCAATTTCCAAATAGACTTTTATTTTATAAAATATCAAAAAACAATTTTTAAAAACTATTACCAAAAATTATTCTTCAAAATCATTTTTGAAAATACTTTCAAACATATTCTTAATTTCCTAATTAACATAATCTAATGCTCAGCTATGTATAACTTAATTTAACATTCAAATTTCTTACTATTCAACAGAGAAGATTTATTTAGAGCCAAGTTAATTAATTGAAAATTTTACATCCAAAATCTGGGTCACTACATATTCTTTGGTTGCTAGAGATCTCATTATAAATCACAATTCTTATTCTTTTGGTCTCCGAATAATGGAGTCCATATTGGTGAAGCACAGAACTCCATTGCCACCAGCATTACCAATATCACTTGCTTTCACTCCAAGAACTTTTGGCACCATTGCACTGCGTATTCATAAGTTTAACCATCTTCGTGGCGCTTTCAAGTATTTCATCTTATAGGACCTAGTGTATCTTATAAGGGCATTTAACTCAATTTTGCCTAATTCCTTAGAGAATAGAAAGACATCTTCAACAAATCAAACATGATAAAAAAGGTATATTTTATTAGTGGAGAGGTCAAGACATTTATATGCACTCTGAGTTATGGAATACCTTAGAAAGACACAAGGTTTAGATCTTTGGTCTAACTTGTGTTGAGCATATGGGCGTAGCCAAGGGTAGGAGAGACAACCAAATGTTTTGAGTGTAGTGTAATTTGGTGGGGTATGAAAGAGAGATTCAAAGGGGCATTTGGAGTGAAGGATTCAGGTGGGCATTGGTTTAATGAGATATGTAGCTGTGTGAAAAACAAATGGCCATTAAGAGAGAGGCATAAAGGCTTGACGCAACAAGGTTAAACCCGTCTCGACAATATGTCGATGTCATCATTTAGATGGGCCATTGCGTTGAGGTGTATAAGGAGGGGCAGTGAGATGTTGAACACCATTGATTTCAAAGGAGTTTGTGAGTTTGTGATATCCTCCACCCAAGTCAGAGTAGTTAGAGAGTCACGAGCTTGGTATCAAAATAGCATTCAACAGTTGCTTTGAATTTGTGATATCCTTCGCCCAAGTATTAGTTTGCATGATTGGTTTAGCAATTTAATCGATCAATTTAGCTTGATAATGATAATTTTGTATGTCATACAAAAGTCATCTCAAGTAATTAAGGCTTTATTTCTTAAATTTAAATTTTATTAAAGTTGATGTATTAAATTAATCCCATTAAGAAATGTGACTTTATTAGTACATATCATAAAAAGGTCCCATTACCTAGGAGTTGTCAATACTAAAATCCATTTACTATCCAACATTAATGCTTAGAAGAATCTTTAATTTTTAATACACTACAACTAATCTAACTTTACTTTGTCCACACCCATGGTTTCTAGAATGGTTGCAACTTGATTAGGATTTTCACCACAAGAAAACGAAGATACTGTCCCATGACTTTAATCTTAGTAAGCGTCAATAAAATCCATAACTAAAGAGAGCATGTGATGTGCTGAAAATTAGTCGTTTCTATAAGTCTTCATAGAGCCAAAATTTGGTGGGCCAATGTGTATAGTCACTATCATAGCAGGTATATAATCTAAAGACATGATTTATAGTTGTGGTTTCTCTTTTGAACACAATTGTAGCCCATTGTGGGGGCCTTTATTTTCTATAGAGGATATCATGGTTATGTTTGGTAATTGTTTTCGAAAACAATTTTTGAGAATAATTTTTAAAAACTATTCTCTAATGTTTTTAGGAACTTGAAATATTTATGTTTTAAAAATAATTTTTATATTCAATGTTTTATTTTTAATTATTCTACATGTTTGTATACTTATTAAAAAAAAATAAAAAAATAAGTGAAAACAATTAAAAAAAAGCCAATTAAAAAATGTTCTCTAAAAACATCTTGTTTTTTATTTTTAAGAATAAAAAATAAAAAATTGTTTCTAATACTTATCAAACATTTTTTATTTTGTTTTGTAGAGTAGAAAACTATTCTTGAATACAATTGCAAAATAGGTTTTATGGATTCAGTTTTTCTATTTGCTATCATAACTCATAAGGCTTATATTAAAAAGAATGCATATTATTACCCTAATTTTGACACCGTAATAGCTGCTTGAGAGCGCTATCTATGATATGCCAAACCCAGAGGCCAAGGACGCCACGGTTACTTCACTTATCAAACTAAAAAACCAAAAACTAAAAGAAAATATCTCAAACATTTCAATTAATAAAATAAAATAAAATAAAATAAAAAACTTTATAAATCATAACAAAGAGAGTCATAAGTCAAGAATCACAAATAATCCACTATACTAAAATTTATTTCTAAAGAAGCACCCTTCTTATCCCCAACTTTCCTCACTAATGTCACTTGTACCTAGAAAGGGGAATAATAGATAAAGGGTGAGTTCAATAGCTTAGTAAAGAAAAAATAGTTCAATAAGGAGGATCATGTACAATACATAATTGGTGAAAAAATCTATTAGCAGAGCTCCTCAGCCAACTCCAGAAATAGAATCAATGATGCCTTAGTTCACAGGTGAAGCAACCGAGACGAATTGGTGAAATGCAACCAACAATTTCAAATCAGTGAAGTGCAAAGCTCCTCTCAACCCACACCCAAATCTATTGGCAAACCAAATTTGCTTTCTCTTGTGGTGCATGTCTTTGCCACTTTTCAAATTTTCTATTCAAATAATGAACAAATGCTACATGAAATTTTTTGAATTCAAGTTGTTAAATTGCCATCCAAACACCACCTTTATAACTTTATTTTATCATTGTATAACAAATTTATATTCGTGGTTGAGACAAGAGGAGATGTCACAATGTGAAAGAGGTATTGTTAAAATTATTGAAAGAATCATCTAGCTGATAGGGTCTCCCACATCTGAAGTTCTCTAATTTTCATCAAATTATTATGCTGTAATGGTTTTGACCACGTCCTACACAATCTATCAGGTTGCTTCACGCCAACAATCGCCGCAACTTAAATATGATTATAAGACTGGTTCTACTTATGCTCATTCTAACTTGCTACTTAAGCAAATATCTTGTAATTAATTGGTCATTCAAATCTATGGAGCTGTGAAATTGTCCTAGCAAATAATCCTCACAAAAACTGTATTTCAAGCCAGTCATAAACCTGAAATTGTTATTCTATAGCATTACTCAAACTCAAATAGTAGTTGTATTCTACAAAACAGGTCAAAGAAGGAGAAATTAAAAAATAAAAAATAAAAAATAATTTCATAGCATGCATGAGCAGTGAAATACTACTGCTAGAACCTCTCTTGTATAGGAATGAGACCACTTCCACGGCAAGTGGCCTTTAGAAAAAAGTAGTTTCTTGTTTGAAAGAAATACCTTAGTCTGACCCTGTCCTTTTAATTTATTTTATTTTGTTAATTAAGAAGTCAAAACTAAATCTTATTGAACTGTATATTTTTTATATGCGGAGACCAGGTAGCTAGGTCATCGGGATATGAGAAAATCATCTCAATGGACATTGATGAACTCCTCTAATATTTCTTTTACTCGAGTATTGGAACATTATAGAAGTTATATAACTGGATATCAAAGAATTCCTCATCCAGCTCCCTTGTTAGCTGTTAGCACTTACAACAGCAAAAGTGAAGTCGTAGCAATTGACACTAGTATGGGACACAAGTTTTACCAATTGAAAATGTCATAGCAAGAGTGAAGTCGTTTGCTATATACAATATTTAAATGTTTATAGAAGTTAATGAACTAAGACAAACTTTGAGGACTGGTAATTTAAATCATTTGTCTTTTATTTGGATTTGAATAGTTAATACAAGACTATTTCAAAGCTCCAATATTTCATAGACTCTTCAGGTATAAATAGACAGCCAACCCTCATAACGAATCCACAGCAAAAACAAACTCTAGCCACCTTAGCAGTTCATTGCGCTAGTAAATTCCTTGCTCTTTCCTCAAAGAAGGATTGCTTGAGAATGCATTGTATAAACATGAAGAAGATGGTCGTTAACACCCTCGCATGCATTGCACTCTCGGCTATGTCATTTTTCCTTGCCTCTGCCTCCGATCCTAGTCCTCTTCAGGACTTTTGTGTGGCTGTTAATGACACAAAGACCACTGGTATGATATTAATGTTTTTTCTCTAGTCTTGTTCCTTTGATGATCAGATTTATTCTCTTTATCTATATATCAATGATTTCATGGCAGCACGGCCTAATGCGTTTATGGATTTGCAGTGTTTGTTAATGGGAAAGTCTGCAAGGATCCAAAGGTTGCGACAGCAGATGATTTCTTCTTTTCAGGGCTTCGGGTTCCTGGAAATACCTCAAACAAAGTTGGGTCAATGGTCACACCCGCAAATGTGGCTCAGATACCCGGACTCAACACCCTTGGCATTTCACTAGCTCGCGTTGATTATGCCCCATATGGTCTCAATCCTCCCCACACCCACCCCCGTGCCACAGAGATACTGACCGTCCTGGAGGGAACACTTTATGTAGGCTTCGTGACCTCTAATCCCGACAACCGCCTCATCTGCAAGGTCCTTTACAAAGGAGATGTTTTCATCTTCCCAGAGGGTCTCATTCACTTCCAGCTCAATGTGGGAAAAACAAAAGCAGTCGCCATTGCTGCATTGAGTAGCCAGAACCCTGGCGTGATCACCATTGCCAATGCGGTATTTGGCTCAAAGCCAGCAATTTCAGCTGATGTTCTTACAAAGGCCTTCCAAGTGGACAAGAACGTGGTTGACTATCTTCAATCTCAGTTCTAGACTGACAACCACACCTACTAGAATGACTCACCCATTCACATCTTACTATTCATAAGATTAGATATCACTTATATGTATTCATTGCTGAAATGTGTGACAATCATTTCTTTTTATATCCTAATAAAATGAGGGTGTTTTTTCATGTACATACAATATTTGAATTTCCTTAATTGCAATTACTTCATAGCCGTTGCCGCAAAACTGGCAAGGTACTTGTGTCCATCATTTGTCATAAGCATTGGTGTTTTTTCTTTTCTTTTCTTTTTTTAATTTATGTTTCAGATTGCGTAAGGTATGACATTTTCTCATTACTTATTCAAGCTTTTGTAGCACTTGAAGCTTAGTTTAGAGACAAACTTGAGGTCAAATCTCTCTAGTTTGTTAAGTCCACCGGAAGTTCGTACATAAAATACATTTTTGAATATTAATACAAATTGTTGGCCCATCATACAATATAGGATCACTTGTAGCGGGCATGCCCGAATCCTTCTCATTATTAAAATTGCTAAATGTTCAAATACTACTAACCTCAACTCATTTAAATGCCCAAACCTATTTCGATAAGTGTAACACCTAGGGGTGAATGGGTGTTTTTAAATATTACAATATAAGCAACAAATAAATTAACCCAAACTAAACTTGGAGATATTAGGGATAATCAAACAATGAAAGATCAAGCAAGGAACATGGAAATTTTTCATGGAAAACCCTCACACTAACTGTGTAGATAAAAAACCACGAGGTTTAAAACCTTTAATCTACAATCCATTATTTGATATCAAAGTACACAAATTTACTTTATTGTTTTACCCTAAAGACCTACTCCATCTTTGGCAGCTATACCTTAATCTATGTCCGCGATGGAGCACCATCAATACTCTAGTGGATTCCTCTCAACCTTTGAGGGGATATAGGTCCTTCCAACAACCTAAAATTCAATCATATGAATTCTTTCTTGAGAGATTGGGAATGATAGGGCAATAGAGCAAATTAGTATATTCTCTCAAAGTTTCCTTCAAAAACATATTTAGTTGTGGTATATATAGGCCTAGGAGCCTAGAGGGTTGGAAATGGAAAAAACTAAAATATCAACTTTACAAAACTTAATTAAGAAAAGAATTTTCTTAAAAAAAATAAAATAAAATCTCAAAGTGCCAAAAATTAATTAATACATTTTAGCTATATTCTAAAACTCCTGATTCAATTATACCTTATTAAAAAAACTAACTTACCTTTAACAAACATTTTCAAATTTACCTGTGACAATCCCATTGAATGAACAACAACCTCAAATCCTAAATCGAGAGAAAGTCACTATTTAAAAATATTCCTATACCAAAATGAAATGAAAAAGAATAAAATTGCCAACAAATATAGTACAAGAGCTAATTGTCTTAACAATATGTTGGAATTGAACCCTTAAAAGCAAGATACAGTGAATCATGAGGCAAAACTATCAATTGTCATGACTCACTAAGTTACTATACTATATGGACTCTTAACCTTGAAAAGATATCGAGTTTATGCCAAAATCAATAGGAGGCTTTAACTTATGGGTGAGATCCTAAAGTGGTCACATATCCATTTAGATTGGGTCACTATTGATGGAGGCTGGTGGCAATAGGTATTCTCATCTCATGGGATTGAGACAATGTGTCCCCTTGGGTGGTCTAAAGGACATGTGATCATGAAATTTGTAGTGTCGTAGTAATTCTTTTAATGGAATTTGACATATGCTCCTTGGAGTTAAAGTATGTCAATTGATCACATAATAAGTGGAATTTGTAACTCAAGCATTTGAGAGGTAATCTTGATAGATGATAACACTATCTTACTAGATTACGGACACCAATTCATGAGGAGTTTGTATACAGTGGATAGTAGGTCACAGACCCGAGCTTTATTTCGTTATTTACATATGGTATTAGAATGCAATTGATTCTTAATGGGATGTTGAATCAACTTCAAAATTGGATTCTAGGGGAGTTGGATTGGATTATCTTTAGTTGATTCCTAGTAGTCCCCGTTCTAAGCTCATATACCATGATGACACGATTTATAGGCATTAGATTGGTTCTAGATTCATTCTTGTACATAAGGGTGTTTTGGTTATTATGTAAGGTTGCACAATGGATAATGAACAAGGTCTCTAGATTAGGCTAATTGATTAATTAAATAACCCTATATGAATAATTAATCAATTAGGACTCATTTTGGGCTAGATTAAGTGACTCAAGTCTTGATGGACTCAAGTCACTTAAACCTAATGGACAACCTTATAATACCCTCTTATGGGTTAAGGTTTCCTTATAATACCTTTAGTTAGTTGTCTTCCACTTCTAGAAAGAGAGAAAAAAGACAATCAAGGTTTTCATCCTTCCAAAGAGCACACTTTGCAGTGTTAAGATCATGGTTCAAGTTATCAAGTGGAAGATCTTGGGTGTACGAGACCTCCAAACTATTCAAACATATTCTTCATCATATGGAATTGATATGGAAACATCCAGATCCAAATATGAGGTCCAAATCTCTAAATCTTTATTCTAAATTGGTTTTATTGTCATTTTATTTTACTACAATAGATTTGGAAATGCGTAGAGATGGATACATGCACTCTACGAGATATAGGGCATGAGAACGAAGTAATTCAAGGTTTGCAACACAATATCCTTCCAAATATTTCTTCTATTTCTTAATTATATATTCCAACTTTTATTTTTCTATGTGAACAAGGTGATGCAAGGCTCATTTAATTCATATGTATAATGTAATTTTATGTGTTTATATATATATAATTGGAATTAACTCCTAGCATAAAGTTTTTCGATAAAAGATATTTACTAGGAACTTTGGAGGCTTAATTCTCTTCACATATAGAGTACTTTACTATAGTGAAATAAATCATAAACTCTTTTGTCAGGTAAAAAAGTATGTAGGCATTATTCAATAAACATTTTTTTTTCTCACTATTTTTAGAACTAAACCAATGATTGAACTAGCCGATTCACGATTCAATAGTCGAATCGATAATTGAATCGCGATCGAACTGGTGACGTAATAAATATATAATTTATACATTATTAAAATTAAAATTAAAATTTTAAATTTTAAAATATATATATATATATATATAATTAAAAATTTTAAAAATATTTCCTTTTTTATATATGAAATGTTGAATTAAATGGTAATGATAAATATAAATATATTAATATAATAAATTTTATTAAATAGAATATGTATAATATTTAACTATGAAAATATATTTAAAATGAAAAGAAAATTTTAATATTTAATTTTATCTCTATCTATTTTATTATTTTAAACTTTTAAAAATTATTATATTATTTTTATACTTATATTATATAATTATTATAAAAATAATTGTGAATGTAAATATTTATATTTGTTAAATATACTTGAATGATAAAAATTTGAAACCAAAATCAATATTTTATATTTATATTTTATTTTATTGAAACATTTGCTAATTAAGTTGGTTGCATTGCACAGTGGTCCAGGCATTGGATCTTTTAGTCCCTGCTTACCCTTGAAGCCTCAAACATATTGTTGGACTAGAGCATGTTATTAGGCTACAGTCAAAGCTCATTGGGCCAGAAATGAAAGGGACTCACATTGTGATTTCGGTCAAAATACTGTTGATTAGTTTAAGGGAAACCAGACAGACCATTTGGTTCAATGGTCGGACCGTTGAATACTCAAGGGCCTTGCTTGGTGCGTTCAATGAAAGGAATTGGAGAATAGCTAATGTAATGTCCATTTCGATGCACTTTATGTTTTGTGTTTTAAAATATAGAAAATAATATTAACTTCTAGATGAAAAATAATAATTTTTAGAGACATTATAATGAGTCTTACTATTACAAATTTTAAAACAATTAAAAATAATTTTTAAGGATATAAGGGAAATCTATACTTTTTATATAAACATATTGATAATCACCATTCCACTGTTAGTTTGTATAAATAGGAATGGAAATCATATTAATTTAACATGCAAGACATTATATTAAAAATACATAATTATAATTATAAAAAATACTAATATTTTTTAATAAAAAGTTATCTACAAATAATAATAGTTTAAAGTAAAAAAGCAATAAATTAAATTTATAAATTTTTTATTTTTTTTATAATAACAGGCTAATGGAAAATGTTTTTATTTCTATTTTTATTTTTAATTTCTTTTATTCATGTTTGAAGATTGCTATAACAACATTGTCATACTTGATGCATCCCTAATTTCAAATTTCAAACACCAAATATTGAAAATATAATTAAAGGTTACCGATATATTCATTCTGAGAAAATGCAATTTTTTATTTGAGTAAAACTATGTAGCTGTCAAAATTTAAAACCAATTAAAACTTACAGAGGTGTTTGTTTTTTAACTTTGTAAGTAATTTTCTTTCAAATTTTAAGTTGTTTATTTTTTTTAATTTTTTTTACAACTTATTATAAAATTTTAATTAAATAGCAAAAGTCAAAATATTTTATTTTTTTAATAAAAATAATAATATATTGGTTTTTCTTTACTTTTTAATACTTAATGTAAATAAAATATTATAAAAAACAAACAACCAAACACTTAACACAATGAAACTCTATTTGGTTTTAAGTTCCATTTAGAATTAAAAAAAAAAAAAAAACATCAACTTATTATTTTAAAATTTAGTTATTTTGAAAATTAAAAAAAAAAATCCAAAATTAATAAAAACTTTGAAAATTTAGAAAGGGTTGTTGAGATTGGGCATGTAAATCTGAGTTCGTAATGAGATGATTGTGATTTGCATAGTTTGATTTGTATGGATGAGATACAAATGATGAATATATGACTTAATTTTTTCTTATATCTTGAAAATGATTTTGTAAACTCCTATCTAAAGAAAATATCAGTCACAAACTATATTTACATTTAAAATAATTCAAGTTTCAAAAATAAATCTAAGTTTTTTTTTCTTTTGTTTTATTTATTTATTTTTTAATGTAGAAGATTCGGTTATAATGGAAGTGAGATTGAAATTTTAGATTTCTGTCAACTAAAAATGGAAATTTAGACTTGCAAGTTTATATTGGAAGTGAAATGAAAATTTTAGAAATCTACTATGGACTAAAAATTGAAATTTTGGATTTGCAAATTTTGCTTACTATGAATGAAAAACTGATCAAATAAAAAATTTCCATGTGACCTGTTTGAAATCTATTTCAAAATTTTTTTTAAAAAAAAATCTTATTTTACAATAAACAAATTGATTTGGAATCGGAATTTTGGTTTTGTGAATGAGGTTTTACCAATAGCCACAAAAATAAAAAAAATTTGATTTTCGTGGTGCCAAAATTGAAATTTCTGATTCATGCATCCAAGTACTCATTTCCATGCCAAATTTTATTATTTTATTTTTATTATTATTATCATTATTATTATTATTATTATTATTATTATATGATTTCTTATTTTAAATTTTTATTTCTGCATGAGGCTTTGGTTGCTATGCATATATGCAATGCTTTGGCAAGATTGAATTTTTTTAATAAGGGAAAGTGAGGTTGTGGCATTCACACCATTAGAAAGTTCGGATTGGAGTGAGAATTTTCTTGAAGACGGTTACAACTTTTTTTGGGAAGGAGAAGATTCTTTTGGGGAGTCCACGATTGCATATCAAGAAAAAAATGGAAGATCATATTTGGATATAATTTTTTGGAAAATGATATTCATGAGGGAGTTTTAAGAAAAGAAGACTCTCTTTAGGAGTCCACGAGCTGCCACTTACCATAGGAGGATTAGGAAGACATCTTTGAAAGAAAGTTTAAAAGAGGTAAGGATTCTTAAGGAAATGAGATTACTCATGGTTGAGGGGGAGATTAGGAGACTCATCACATCATTGGAGGGATACAGTAGGTTCGAGAAAGCTTTCTGGTCATACCCCGACAAGCTTAGGTTTTTTGGGTTTTTTAGGTATAACTTTCGTTACAGGTATTGGAATAAGGTAATTATTAAATCTATGGAAAGCTAAGAGAGAGGGCAACAATTGGTCGTTTGAAAACTTCTCCTAAGTCAATCATTATCAAGGTGTAAATCTCATGACAAGGTTTGGGAGAACTTTCCCATCATATGCTGAGCAAAATTTGGTATTTTAAAGATAACTTCTACTACATATATTGGAACAAGATGATTCTTGAAGTTATAGAAAACTAAGATAAAGGGCTACAATTCATATGTTGACAATTATTCTGGAATCAATAACTATCAAGGAGTAAATCTCATGACAATGTTCAGGAGAATTTTCCCATCGTATGTTGAGCAAGCTTCGGTATTTTAAAGAAAACTTTTGCTACAAATATCAGAATTAGCTATAGATATCAGAACAAGTTGATTTTTGAAGCTGTGGAAATCTAAGATAAAGGGTTACAATTGCTTGGTTCACAACTTCTCATAAATCAATTGTTATCAATGAGAAAAATAGGTGACAAGATTCGGGTATAGGAATAACCTAATTGAAGGATTCTCTTGGTGTGGATGTTTTAGAGATTGAGAAGAGAAAAAGACGATGGTTGCACATAGAAAGAAGGCCACATCAAAGGAAATTATCCACCCTCTCTCATTGTGGTTCAAGTAAATTAAAAAGTTTGTTTAGTTTTATTTTTTATTTAGGGTTTGAAAAGATTGAATTTTGATTAGTTTTAATTTTCATTCGTATTAGATTGAAACGATTTAATTTTTTCTTTAGTTTTAATTTTGATTCATATTAGATTGAAAGGATTGATTTTTTATTTCATTTTTTTTAGTTTTAATTTTTTTATTCATATTAGATGGTGAAAGTTTGAATTTTTGTTTAATTTTAATCTTGATCCATTATATTAGATTGAAAAAGTTTAAATTTTTGTTTAGTTTAGATTTGACCCTTGCTATTAGATTGAAAGTTGGCATTTTTATGTTAAAATTGATTCTTGGCATTAGATTGATGTTAGATTGATATTAGATTTTTTAGGTTAGTTCGATTCTTGAATTTAATTTGAAAGATAGAGTTTTTGGATACTTGTTTTCATTTTTTTTAATAAATATTGAAAGCTAAAATTTCTTATGTTAGTTCTTGATTGTTACTATCAATTTATGTGTTTGATTGGTCTTTGATAATTCTTGATTGATTTGATGTTATCTTATTTGATCTAAAAATTGTTAATTCGTCACTTTGGCGATCCTTTGCTAATTTTGATTTTTTTGAGGCCTTCAAAAAATAATGAAGATTGACCTCTACTCTCACCAATAATAGTTTGGTTGGTTGTCCAAAATTTTATTTTGTGATTTTGTTTCCTTTTGCTTTGTTTCTGTGTGATCCTTGCATTTTGTTATTTGCAAATTCTAAATTTTCTTTTCTCTTTAAAAAGAAAACTTTTCTCAAAAAATCCTTATTAAAATTCATTTAAAAAATTCACTAAAGCCTTTAAGATCAAATACTTTTTCTTTAAATATATATATATATATATGCAACTAGATTTAATTTGGTTCACATTCTCTTCTTTGTTTTCAAAATTTTTGGTTTTGAGTGGAACATGAATTCAAGCTCGTGATCCCAAATAAATGGGCTAATTCTTATCCTTGATGAGTTATATCAATACTCATGCGAGGTTGGGAATCCATAGGATAGATTTGTATACATCAAATGGGGATTTGGTGAAACCCCTACATGAAAATCATTTTTCAAAAACCTTTTATCGTTAGCTTATTCATTTTACTCAGTCTCTAAAAAGAAAATTCGATTTGACTTACTTATAGTTTTTCTAAACTTTTCCAATGGTTCCATTGAGTTTTAGACTTCTTGAACTTGAATTTGGGATATTGTTTGAGATAAAAAGCACTTTTAAAATGGAAGATATAAATGAGTCTTTTAGGTAGTTTTGTTTTCACCCAGTTCTGGACACCCTAAATTTTTTTGTAAAAATAAATTATTATATGACTCTATAAATTTATTATGATATTTTTTCTAAATTCTTTATTTCTTGAAATTGAACTTTGTCACATGAAATATTAAAATATATTTTTTTCTAGTATAAGATATGATTTTTTGAAGTCGTACCTGTTATGTTGGACCAATTTTGGACACACAACATCTTTGTATAATTTTTTTTAAAAAACATTGCATTCCTTCTATTATCCTTTTTTTCTTTTTATGTAAACTAGATACCTTAATTGATTTGTGTGATTTTTTTATGATTTCAAGGGACCTCTGCGTATTTTAAAAAGTCTGGTTAATGGGTGTGATTGCTTTTTGATCCGTTATGAACCTTCTAAAACTTTTGTAATTCTAGAATTAATTTAAGCCTTGAATGATTGTTTGGCCACATTGATGATAGACATAAATGTAAGAGATGTTCCGTAGAATTTTTTGTAATTTTGGAATTAATTTAAGCCTTGAATGATTGGTTAGCCACGTGGATGATAGACTAGACATGTAGGAGATGTTTCCTATAATTTTTTTCAATTTAATTCACATTAGATATTTTTTTAGGGTTTGTTTTGTGAGGGCTCCTATTCTTACTGAATGTTGATGATCTTGTAAATTATTTATTCTAGAGTTATTTGGCATATCTTGACTTGACTTTTGACTTGTGTTTTGTAATATAGACATGATGAGGTTATTGTATGATTTTTTCCACGATGAGATGTCGTTTTTAGATATCTATTTAGGATTTTTCTCATGAATGTCTCTATTCTAAGTTTGTTGAATGTTTGAAATATGCTATCCATTTTGACATCTTTGGCTCACTTGTAAATTAATCTAACTTTGGTTGTGTTATAAACATGTCATATAAGATAGACAAGCTCTTATTTAAGCCTTAAGACAACTTTTGGCATTTTATGTGGTTTCATTTTGTAATTATATGTTTGTTGGAAGTATGGACCTTGGCATTGTATATTATTCAAATTTCCTAACTCTTAATTCAAATTATAATAGATCATGTAGAGAGTTTTGATAAGATTAATTAGTACTGCTTGAATGTTATCCCTTTTTCTAGCTATATGCAAGTGCATTG
Source organism: Vitis vinifera (assembly GCF_030704535.1). NCBI lineage: Eukaryota > Viridiplantae > Streptophyta > Magnoliopsida > Vitales > Vitaceae > Vitis > Vitis vinifera. The sequence goes on from NC_081818.1 coordinate 19,905,632, forward strand.
TGGGTTGTGTATGCCATTGCGGTACATCCCTTGCACTTTCTACTTCTTTAGTTTTATATGTAGCCCTTTTTGTGGAATTTCTAATGCACGATATTGTTTTAATTGCTTTGATTATTGCTTGATTGTTTGAATGGATTGAATGCATGTTGTATGTTATGTTTGTTAAACTAACTTTGATGTTTTCATGAAAGCACTTTGGGATGCAGCTCAGATACACTAGTCTTCTTTTGCTATATGAGTGTTTCTTTTGATATGATTGTTTTATTATAAATAGCATGTTGTTTAGCCTTAGACAAAATCACTTTTTTTTTTTTTTTTCTTAGTACCCATGATTTATTAATTAATTATTATATTTCCCTCAACTTAGTCAGTAGAGACCTTTTTAAGGCTTAGAGGAGTGCTACGGCTTATCACTATACCTTCCCAATAGGTAATCTGACTCTTGGACCTAGACTTGGCTTTTTATAGACCTACTTTTCCTTTTTAGGAGTCACACATAGAGTTTTTTTTTTTTTTGTACTCTTTCAAAAATAAAACAAAAATAAGTGACAACTCCAAAACCTTTTCTAAAATTAATTTTTCACTAATAAAAAGTGAGTCTCGCTATTGAGTGAGAATGCACATGATCAAGAATGCAGGTCCACACATACATGAAATTAGTGTTAGAAACCCTGATTACTTCGTTTCGATTACCTAGGTCTCGTAGGGTGCATGCATCTATCCCTAGGCATCTTTAAATCTATCGCAGCGAAATAAAATGGCAAAAAAAATTAATAACTATATATTTAGAGATTTGAAACTCATACTTGTGATTTGGATGTTCCTAAATTAAAATCCATCCAATGAAGAACATGCTTGGAAAAATTGGAGAGTCTTTCTCCTCATGCTATTGCCCATGTGTGCATCTTGTGCGATTCCCATGCACGCGACCTATGTGCATCTCGTGTGTTTCTTGTGCATGCAGTCTGTGCACGTCTAAGGGTTATTGCCCTTCATCCAAGGGGTCTCATACACCCAAGATCTTTCGCCCGATGACTCAAACCACAATCTTAGCACTCTAAAGTGTGGACTTTGGAAGGGAGGAGACTATGGCTCTTACTCTCTCTCTTTGGAGGTGGAAGACAACTCTCACCAAAAGTCATTATGAAACTCTTAGCCATAAAGGGGTATTTATAAGGTTGCCCATTGGGCTTAAGGGACTTAAGTCCATTTAAGCTTGGGTCACTTAATCTAACCTAAAATGGGTCCTAATTTATTAATTAACCACATAAGGTCATCTAATTAATCAATTAGCCTAAACCATACACCTTGTTCACTATCCCTTATGCAACCTTGTGTAATTACCAAAACACCCTTATGAACAAGAATGAACCTAGAGTCAATTCAACCCCATCATAAACCATGTCATCATGATATATGAGATAAGAGCAGGGACCACTAGGACCCATAAGAGTACTAGTTCTCTCAAAGTCCAATTTTGAAGTTGATTCAACATTCCACTAAAGAGAATCAATTGCAGTTTAATACCTTATATAAATAACAACGAGACGAATTCGGGTTCATGACCTACTATCCATTGCCTATAAACTCTCCATGAACTGGTGTTTATGATCTAATAAGGTAATACTATCACCTATCAAGATTACCTCTCAAATCCTTGAATTACATATCACACTTATTATGTGATCAACTGACATACTTTAACTCCAAGAAGCACATGTCAAATTCCACCAAAGGAATTACTGTGGCCATAGATTTCATGATCACATGTCCATTGGATCACCCTATGAGACACAATGTCTCAATCTTATGAGACATCATGGTGTCTCTATTGAGAATATTTGTTGTCACTAGCCTCCATCAACAGTGACTCAATCCATAAGGATATATAATAATTATAACCACTTTAAGGTATCACCTATAAGTCAAAGCCTCCTATTGATTTTAGCATAAACTTAATATCCTCTCAAGATTGATAGTGCATGCAATATAGTAGCTTAGTGAATTACGACATTTCATAGCCTTGCATCATGATTCACCACAGGTCTAGTTTAGGGTGCATCATATATACTAGTGCACTCACCATGGGAAACCTATCCCAACGGCCAAGATAAGTCATCCCTCTAATTAGAAGATGGTGGACTACAGTCTCTACTAGATTGCCTAAATCCATGAACCAACTATGGATAACCTATCTACTTACAAGGAACCTATGACTTCTATCTTCTGCACAACTCATAATGCACCTAAGTCATGTACAATGTAAGAAACATGAGTTGAATGCTCAAATCAATGTCAATACACCAAATGGATAGCAAAGGGACAATTAAGTCTAACTTTGTTACATCATGTCTTGCTTTTAAGGGCTTAATCCCAATAATTGGCCCTTAGAATGCAAGGATATAAATCCATACATTTTTTTAGCTTTTAAAATCAATAAAGATTGGTGCTAACTTCAATTCATTGTTGTCTTCCACGTCAATCCTCTTGGGCTTGCACACTAGTTTATGTAGCTAACCAACCTTCATCTAGATGGGAAAGTAAAATAGCAAGGGTGGCGGCTACTAGGCTTCAAAAATGTGTATGTGTGCCCGAATAAAGCACAAGAGGGCTTTATATAGACCTTAGAGTCATGCTAAAAAATTACCACATTATGTTTAGTGAGCCTAGCCTTATGCTTAAACCTTATGGTGCACCAAGACCACTTAGTTCACCCTAGTTTTCTAATACACAATTAAATATGAGTGCATATGTCACAAGTAGCTCAAGTGGAGACCATTAGATGATTGGCCCTCTTGGAATTAATTTAACATAATTAAATAATTAATCTTTACTCTACTATGCAAGATTAATCTTACTCTAACATTTTATATAAACAACATGAAGCGATTAATTTTTTTACTTAAATAATAATTTGTTTGGTCCCTGACCTACTAAATTACATATGCTCCCCATAAATTGGTATCCATAATTTAATTAGAACTTGCTATCAATCAATTAAATTATATCTTTATTCCATTGAGTTACAAATTTAACTTTTTTGCGATCACTTGATATTTCCTTACCTATTATGATAAAATATCAAATTCTAATTTAATGCGATTAACATGGTCATGGATTCAACTTGATCATTCACTTTATGATTACTCAAAGGGATATACTATACCTAGAGGGATATCATGGTGTTTATATTGAGCATTCACCTCACTACATGTTGAATCAATAATCTCCAACTACATGAGTGTTGGCAGATCGAAGGGTTGGCCGCGTCCATCAACTCCCCTTGTGTTCACCGTGGGCGCTTGGGTGAATGCACTATAAGGCTAGGGTATGCGCCTTTCCTACAAGAAATTGCTTTTAGGAGAGTTGGTAGCGCTTGAGGTCCTACAAGTGGTATCAAAGCCGAGGTCACGGGTTCGAACCCCAGGGATGTCGCTGGGGGGGAGATTGTTGGCAGATCAGAGGGTTGGCCGCGTCCATCAACTCCCCTTGTGTTCACCGTGGGAGCTTGGGTGAATGCGCTATAAGGCTAAGGTATACGCCTTTCCTATAAGAAATTGCTTTTAGGAGAGTTGGTAGCGCCTGAGGTCCTACAGGAACCATAGGGAAGAATGCAATTGTTGTTGCGTAGAACCTATTATAGTGAAGAATGCAGTCTCAAGTATGAAGTAGGTACAACTGAAGCTCGAGGTTGTTGTTATTATGATCTGTGAACAGGCAGGGATATATAGTAGAATAGAAAGAGAAGTCTCTAGAGGCATAATAGAGAATGAGGGAAGGCTTTGGAGAATGAGAGAGAACAAAGAAGAAGAGAACTCTCGAGAGTTTGAAGTGTTGAGAACTGAGGGGATGTTCTGCTTTTATAAGTAGAGTCTCAACGGGTCTTTCCCACAGAATTGGAACCACTAATGCAGTCCCAACGGGTCTCTCCCATGAAAACGGATCCACTAACCGAGACTAACTACCTAATTTCTCAGAAGAAAACGTCCCACTCTAAAAAGACTTAGCCAATCAAAATATTAAGTCAAAAAAAAAATTAACATAATAAATTAAAAATTAATTTTATTTGAATTTTGTAAAAAAAAAATAACCAAACTCACTTGTACACAAGAGTGAAAATGTCATAGCAAGAGTGAAGTCGTTTGCTATATACAATATTTAAATGTTTATAGAAGTTAATGAACTAAGACAAACTTTGAAGACTTGGTAATTTAAATCATTTGTCTTTTATTTGGATTTGAATAGTAAATACAAGACTATTTCAAAGCTCCAATATTTCATAGACTCTTTAGGTATAAATAGATAGCCAACCTTCATAACGAATCCACAGCAAAAACAAACTCTAGCCACCTTAGCAGTTCATTGCGCTAGTAAATTCCTTGATCCTTCCTCAAAGAAGGATTCCTTGAGAATGCATTGTATAAACATGAAAAATATGGTCATTAACACCCTCGCATGCATTGCACTCTTGGCTATGTCATTTTTCCTTGCCTCTGTCTCCGATCCTAGTCCTCTTCAGGAATTTTGTGTGGCTGTCAATGACACAAAGACCACTGGTATGATATTAATGTTTTTTCTCTAGTCCTGTTCATTTGATGATCAGATTTATTCTATTTATCTATATATCAATGATTTCATGGCAGCACGGCCTAATGCGTTTATGGCTTTGCAGTGTTTGTTAATGGGAAAGTCTGCAAGGATCTAAAGGTTGCGACAGCAAATGATCTCTTCTTTTCAAGGCTTCAGGTTCTTGGACATACCTCAAACAAACTTGAGTCAATGGTCACACAGGCAAATGTGGCTCAGATACCCGAACTCAACACCCTTGGCATTTCACTAGCTCGCGTTGATTATGCCCCATATGGTCTCAATCCTCCCCACACCTACCCTCGTGCCACAGAGATACTAACCGTCCTGGAGGGAACACTTTATGTAGGCTTCGTGACCTCTAATCCTGACAACCGCCTCATCTCCAAGGTCCTTTACAAAGGAGACGTTTTCATCTTCCTAGAGGGTCTCATTCACTTCCAACTCAATGTGCGAAAAACAAAAGCAGTCGCCATTGCTGCATTGAGTAGCCAGAACCTTGGCGTGATCACTATTGCCAATGCGGTATTTGGCTCAAAGCCTGCAATTTCAGCTGATGTTCTTACAAAGGCCTTCCAAGTGGACAAGAAGGTGGTTGACTATCTTCAATCTCAGTTCTGGACTGACAACCACACCAACTAGAATGACTCACCTATTCACATCTTGCTAGTCATAAGATTAGATATCACTTATATGTATTCATTGCTGAAATGTGTGACAATAATTTCTTTTCACATCCTAATAAAATGGTGAAAGTCTTTACGAACAAGTCTTGCCTTGTAATGAGCTACACTCCCATCAAGATTTCATTTTACTCGAAAAACCTACTTGTAACCAACAACATTTTGTGATGGATAAGGTGGAACAAGCTCCCATGTCTCATTTATAGTAAGAGCATTAAGCTCATCAATCATTGTTGCACGCCAATTTGGATCATAAAGGGTAATTGTGGGATTTAAGGAAAAAATGGACTAAGCAAAGGATGTTTAGTTGTGGTATGGAATTGTTTAGGCTTGGAAATATTATTCTAAGAGCAAGTAGTCATGAAGTGAGTACAGTGAGGGATAAAAGGCAATTGGGTTGGGTTAGGTAAAGAGAATGTGTCCACAAGAATCCAAAGTAGAAGACATACCTGATTCTGAGCCATGGAATGGACAAACTACTTCAATATTGGATGAGGTGGTAAGTGGTAGTGACATGGACATAGAGGAGTTAAAAGGGTGAGAATGAGGAACTGAGAAGGGTGTAGCACTTAGAGAAGCAAGGAAAGGAGAATAAGATGACCATTGTTGGAAATCTGAGGTAGTAGGTTGCATCGAGTTATCCTTAGAGAATAGAAAGACATCTTTAACAAATCGAACATGATGAGAAAGGTATATTTTATAGATGGAGAAGTCGAGACATTTATATGCACTTTGAGTTGTGGAATACCTTAAAAAGATATAAGGTTTATATCATTGGTCTAACTTGTGTTGAGCATATGGGCATAGCCAAGGGTAATAGAGACAACCACATGTTTTGAGCTTAGTGTAATTTGCTAGGGTATGAAAGATAGCTTCAAAGGGGGATTTGGCGTGAAGTATTGGGGTGGGCATTCGACTGATGAGATATGTACGTACATAGCTGTGTAAAAAGCAAATGGCCAATAAGAGAGAGACATAAAGGCTTGATGCAACAAGGTTAAGTTTGTCTCAACAATATGTCGATGTCATCATTCAGATGGGCCATTGCGTTGAGGTCTATAAGGAAGCGTAGTAAGATGTTGAACACCATTGGTTTGGAGGGAGTTTGTAAGTTTGTGATATTCTCTGCCCAAGTCAAAGTAAAGAGTCACAAGCTTGGTATCAAAATAGCATTCAACAATTGCTTTGAATTTAAGAAAGGTGGCCATTACGTCATATTTAAGATAAAGAGGATATAACCTAGTATACTTAGTAAAATGATCAACGAAAATGACATAGTATGTAAAACCATTGATAGCAGAAATAGGTGATGGCCCCCAAACATAATAATAAACTAAGTCTAAAAGGCCATGACTTGTTAAAGAAGACATACCAAAAGAAACTTAATTTTTTACTCTTATTACAATGGTAGGAATCGCAATTAAAGTTGGATGTTATTGAGGATGACATAAGAGAAGTTATAGCTTCTTTGTAGGTCTTTTTACATAATTGCTATTGTACATAATTGATTTGATTTCACTATTAAGAGCCTCTTTACATAATAGTGCATCAGAAGAAGGTATAGCTTCTTTGTAGGTTATAGGGTCCTCATCTATTAGGAAGGTATAGAAACCATCTCCAAGGTTTTTGCCTTTCCTATCTCTTTTACTCCTTATTACAAGTTCATAAGGTTTTATAGACTCGTATCTAATCGTTTTCTAAGCTTGTTGTTCACCACTTAGTTTCATAGGAAAGATGTTTTCAAAGAAATTGACATTCTTTGTTTCTATAATGGTGTTTACTTCTAAAAGATTGTTTTCTGATTTAGTAACAACAAACCTAAATGTTGCACTATTCTAAGAGTAGGCACTAAACATTACATCAAAGATTTTAGGGCCTAGTTTTCATTTTTTAGGTTCAAGAAAAAGAACTTTAGCTAAATACACCCACATTTTCAGGTATGCTATATGAGGTGCATAACCCTTGCACAACTCATAAGGTGTTTTACCAATTCTCTTCTAACGTATTCTATTTTGTATATGACAAGCGGAGACGATAGCTTCTTCTCACAAGTTCGACGGTGCTCATGAACTTACCAACATTATTCATCATTTCTTTTAAGGTCCTATTTTTCCTTTCTGCTATTCCATTGGACTCAGGGGAATACGGAGGAGTAGTTTCATGAATGATCCCATGATTTTCACAATAGAAGTTAAAGGGGTTGGACTCATACTCTGATCCCCTATAAGTTCTAAGCCTTTTAATTTTCTTATACTTAGTTGATTTTCCTCTTCATTTTTGTACTTGAGGAAAGCATTTCTTTCTTCATCTTTGTTTCTCAAAAGATATACCCTTGTATACCTTGAGTAGTCATCTATGAAAGTTATGTAGAATCTTTTACCACCTCTAGTCATTGCATTTTTTAGGTCTCTTAAGTCACTATGTATTAACCTTAGTAGTTATGATTCTCTTTCTATTGATTTGCAAGATTTTTTTTTTTATTCTATAGAGGATTCACATTTTCCATGGTTTTCTAAGGACAACTTATGAATTAAACTGAATTCAACCATTTTCGTCATAAAAGAAATGTTCACATGTCCTAATCTACCATGCCAAATATTACAAGAATCAACTATGTAGGAAAAAGAAGAAGATGCATTGTTATTGATAATATCATAAACATTCAACATATATAAACCCTAATTACTATAACCCTTCCCCACAAATACATCATTTTTGGTTAAAACTATTTTATTAGAGTTAAATAAGATCCTCACTCATGCTTTCCCAAGCAAAGATATTGACACCAAGTTCCAGTGAATATCTAGCACATGAAGGACATCCTTGAGGGCAAGCATTTTTCCAAAGGTTAGCATAAGGAGAAATTTCCATTTGCCAATCATTGGGGGAAAATCTAGAATCGTCCATGAACATTTGTTCATTTTCTTCCTTTATTGTGGTATAGGAAGTAAATGTACTTATGTTGCCACAGATGTGCCTGGTAGCTAGCCCTAGAGTCTACCACTCAATCCTTCACATCAGTGACCATGCTCACCTTAGATGAGACTATTGTCGCAATCATCTCTAACTCTACCAGGTTTGCCTTCGAATTGATATTTCAGTTCTCTTCCTATGGTGGCATTGAGCAACATGGTGTCCAGACTTGCAGCAAACAAAGCAATTACCCATCTTTTTAATAGTTGGGTTTTGGACCTTGTTTGTTGCGTTGGGCTTGGTCCTAGAGTTTTGTTTTCTGGACCTATTGTTTTTAGGCTTATGTTTTTCCTCTATTACATTAGCTTTAGAAGACAATTCCTTAGCTTTCTCAACCTTGTCCCTATTGTAGTTTTGTTCCTCAATCCTAATATGGATTATGACATCTTTTAGGGACATTTGTTTCTTTCTGTGTTTCATGTTATTTTTGTAGTCTTTTCAAGACTTTGGAAAAGTCTCTACTAAGTAACCTGCCACAAAAGTTTCGAGTAATTTAATGTTTTCAATAGCTAAGTCATTAATCAACAAGTGGTAATCATGGATTTTAAATGATACATTTCAATCCTTGGTCATTTGGAAATTTCTAAAATTCCTTATGGCACATTTTTTAGTTCCTACATCTTCTAAGATGTATTTTTTTATGCCTTGCATCCTAAATTTATTTGGCAATTTTATTTTTGCAATAAACATCAAATAATTCATTCGTGAGAGTACTAAGAATAGCATGTCTAAATTATTTATTTCCAGTTTCCTACGTAGGCAACAATTTAGAGCCATTTTCTGGTTTTGGGTCAGTCCAAATGTGTCCCAAGTTCACTACATCTATTGCCCAGAAGACCATTTCCTACTATCTCTTGAAGAATGTCCCATTGAAGGAATCAATCTTAGAGGTGTCAGGACATGTGTGAACTAGGGATGCTTCCATTTGATCTACTTTAAGATTGTTATTTTAAGGGTATAAGGAAGACAATGATATTAACCTAGCCTAAAACAAGCAACCAAATAACAGGAAAAAAAGCAGTAACTTATCAGATTTATCGACTAAGGCGTGATGAGCACTATCCTTAAAGTAGACCCACTCTCTTCAAAGTCGAGCTTGATGCACTATGAAACCAGTGGTCTACTTTTAGGATTTAACAACTAGTGGGATCTCGTCTTGGGTGCACTTAGCAGACAAGTTTTGTACATCCCTGATTTGAATGAAATAAGACTTCAAGTAGGTGCAGAAACCATAAGGAAGAATGTGGTTGTTATTGTGAAGAACCTATTGCAGTTAAGAATGCAATCTCAAGCATGCAGTAAGTACGACTGAAGCTCGAGGTTGTTGTTGTTGTGATGTACGAACAGGCGGGGATATATAGCATAATAGAGAGAAAAGTCCCTAAAGGCAGAATAGAGAATGAGAGAAGGCTTTGGAGAATGAGAGAGAACAAAGAAGAAGAGAACTCTCAAGAGTTTGATGTGGTGAGAACTGAGGGGATGTTATGGTTTTATAAGTAGAGTCCCAACGGGTCTTTCCCATGAAAATGGATCCACTAATCGAGACTAACTACCTAGTCTCTTGGAAGAAAATGTCTCATTCTAAGAAGACTCAACCAATTAAAAGACTAAGTAAAAAAAGAATTAACATAATAAATTAAAAATTAATTTTATTTGAATTTTCTAAAAAAAAAATAGCCAAACTCGCTTGTACGCAGGAGGGCACCTCCACCCCCCTCCACCCCTCACATAGAATGCATGTGCAGATGCGACAAGCATTAAGGAATTTTGGCCTAAATCGCCCGAAACCGCACTCAAATGGACTTAGGCTCCATGGGCACACAAGGCTCTCCTACACCTCTCCACAAGCCCATTAGGCTAAGAAAAGTGAGTTAATTAATATATCCATTAAATTTGTTCCTCTTTTTCATATGCAGAACAAGCTAAAACACCAAACTTAACTATACATTCTTCCTACATATAGAATTTAGTTGTTTCTATAAGTCTTTGTAAAGCCAAAATTTGGCCGGTGAAGGTGTATAGTCACTATCATGGCAAGTTCCACATCTAAAGACATGATCCATACCTATGGTGTTGTTTTTACCACAATAGTAAACCCATATTTTCTATAGATATGGGATTTTAAGGATTGAGTTTTTCTATTTGCCATCATAACTCATAAAGCTCGTATAAAAGGGGAGACTTATTATTACCCCAATTTTAACTCCTCAATAGCTTCTAGAAAGCTCTATCCCACTGGTAGCTTTTAGAGATATTTCTTACACGGTTGCACCAAGTCCTAGATGCTTAACAAAACCAAGGTGTGGACAACAAGGTTATGTTTAGTAAGGGTTCTAATACAACAGTTTTTGTGTTTTTACATAAAGAAAACATAAAAACATATTTAGTTTGTCAATTCTTAGAAATGAGGTTTTTGAACATTGTTATAAAAATAAGATGTTTTCTTGTAATATATTTTAATTGTTTTTAATTATTTTTTGAAGGTGTTTAAAATAATAATTGTATAAATATAAAGAATGATTGAAAATAAAATTTATTTTTAGGAAGTATTTGAAAATACACAAAATATGTTGAGAGCAAGTTTCTAAACGAAGTTTGATTATTTAAAATAACATAAAATTGTTTTTGAAAACTATTAATAAGGACTATTTGTTAGAGTTTAGTGACCCGAATTCTATTTGGTGCAACACAAAAAGTTTGCGGTGTGACATATGTCGTGAAAATAAATTTATGAGATTTTTAAGGGATCTGTGGTGGTAGCGAAGGGATTAGGTCAATATGATGGACTTCTTTTGTTAATTTATCTCCCTATATATATATATGTGTGTGTGTGTGTGTGTGTGTGTGTGTGTGTGTGTGTGTGTGATGATACATAGGATTAAAGGTCATGAAATTTATGCCTATGTAGTAACCATTTGCATCTCTCCCCTCTTGTACCAATTTTTGGCATAGTGAATTTTCTTCTCCTCTACTTATGGTTTTTCCTGTCTAGGGTTTTCCACATAAATCTTTGTATTCTTATTCTGTATTGTTTTTTATTATTTATTTTTGTTATTTCATAACACTATTTTCGAAATCATTGGCAAATAAACCTTATGTCACCATTCAATTTTTTCTTCTTTCAATTCTTATTTTCATTTAAATTTTAGGTTTTGAGATCTATTTTTTGATGAAGATGAAATATAAAAATTAAAAAATTAAAAAACCCTAGAAGCCTAGAGCCAAAAAAAAAATGAAAATTTAGAACAAATTTGACAACATGATTTAAAAATAGTTTTTGTTTTTAAAAATATAAATATGTTTTTAGTAAGTTTATAGTATTGTTAAGATGTTGTTCTCTATTTCTAATTTTCAACAACAAAGTGAAATAGAGAACAATCTTTAGAGAACAAGAGGAAGTTGTTTCACCTGTTTAAAAAAACTAAATTTATATATATAATTAAAAAGACTATAAAAAGAAATACAATAGTTTTCTTCTTCTCTCTTCATGACCCAATACCAATACTAGAAATTTTCAAATATGATATTCCTTTGAGTTATACATTTTTTAAAAATTTCTTTCAACTTCTTTAAAAATTTTTTATTAAATAAATAAGTTTCAAATTTGGTATACTTAATATATAAAATTTTTATTAATTTATAAAAATAATTTGAAACTCAAAACAAATTTAATTAGTACTAAAATGTTATGAAACCTATTCACATTAAAAGGTCATAGACCAAAATTCATTTTGAATGACTTGAGTAGTTTTTTATTTACATATAATCATATTTTTGTGAAAAAAATTCAGTAGGCAAATAAACTTCAAATCAAGCAAAACTTAATGTATTAGATTCATTAACGAATCTAATAATTTTTAAAAATAATTTGAAACTCAAATAATGATTTAAATAATACTATAAATTTATGGACAAAAATTGATTAGAATGATTTTATTGTTTCTCTTCTATATAGAACTATATTCTTTTAATTTTTTTTCACTAAATAAATATACTTCAACAAGATTTAATGTATTGGATTCATTATAAGTTTAATAATTTTAAAAATAATTTAAAACTCAAATAGTAATCAAATAAATATAAAATTTTTTTGAATAAATGTTGAACGATAATGACTATTATTTTTTTAAGTAACTATTTATATATTTATATATTTATAAATTTTCTTATTAGAGAAATGAACTTATGTCACACTTTGTATTCAATTTATTAATGACTTTAATCATTTTAAAAAATAATTTAAAATTCAAAAGCTAATCCAATTAATTGTAAGTTAAATCAAAACATCTCACAATACTTTGTCTATAATTAAGCACTAAATGTGTGTATATAATAAAAAAAAAAAACTTGACTTATTTACATGTTAAACAAATTAAACTTATTTGTTTTAAATTCATTTTAAATAAAACATTATTAACAATTTTTATTTTAAAATTATTAATATTCATTTTCTAACAAAAAAGAATTATGCTTTTATGAAAAGGAGTAGTATATTTTTCTAAAAAGAATATAATTTATGATTTTATTATAATATTTCTTTTCATATTTTAATAAAGATAAGATTTATTCATAATTTATTTGTGATTATAAATCTAATTTTATTTTTAATAAGACTTTAATTAAACTTAATAAACCTTTATGTTTTTGCAAAATAAAAATAGAAAAACTATTTTTGAAAACAACTTATGTTTTTTTTCTTTTTTCTTTTTAAGTTTTTGAAAAATGTTTTTAAATACAACTTGTCACACATCCTTATTTTTATAAAAATACAAAAAAAATACAAAAAAAATACAAAAACTGTTTTTTATTTTTTTTATTTTAACTTAAAAGTTGTTTTCAAAAACAAGTATTAGAAAACAAGATATTAGAACCACACTTCCTTGATCTGTTTATGGATTTAAACCGGTCTTGAACTTTTCAAATGGTCGATCGGATGGGCGAACCGTTAGAACCAAACAATTCGTCATGAGCTAGATAATTCTCAACCCCATTTAAAATTTTCACCCACAGTCCCTCTTACCCCTAATTTATTTCCTTACCTAATTTAAATTCTTCACCATTTTGCTGCTCGGAGGTCCCTTAATGTGTCAGACCAGTCACATAATTACCCCAAATCAGCACCCAAAAGGAAGGCGAAACCAACAAAATTAGTGAAGACATAATCAATGACACCTTAGTTCACAGGTGAAGCAATCGAGACTAATCGGTGCAATGCAACCAACAATTTCAAATAAGTGAAGTGCAAAGCACCTCTCAACCCACACCCAAATCTATCAACAAACCAAAATTTAATTCTCTTGTGGTATATTGCAGACTTTTCAAATTTTTTTATCCAAAGAATGAACAAAAGCACATGAAAATTTTCGAATTCAAGTTGTTGCATTGCCATCCCAGTTCCCAAAATTAATTTTTAATATTTTAGCTCTAAAAAGGTTATATATATACATTGGTTGAGAGAAGAGTTGTTACAATGTGAAAGAGGTATTGTTGAAATTATTGAAAGAATCAACTAGCTGATAGGGTCTCCCACATCTAAAGGTCTCTATTTTTCATCAAGTTATTCTGCTGTAATGGTTTTGACCACCTCCTACACAATCTATCAGGTTAATTGCTTCACACCAACAATCGCCGGCCGCAACTTAAATAAATAATTATAAGAGCTGCCATGTTATAAGACTGGTTCTACTTATGTTCATTCTAACTTGCTGCTTAAGAAACTATCTTAACTAATCAAGCTGGACAAGAGCTTTAATTGGCCATTCAAATTTATGGAGCTGTGAAACTGTCCTCGCAAATAATCCACAGAAAAAACTCTATTCCAAGCTAGTCATGAACCTGTTATTAGTGGCCATACGGAATTTAAGAGATTTTTTACAGTAACCATAGCATTGCTCAAAAACAGTGGTTGTATTCTACAAAACGGGTCAAAGGAGAAATTGTGAAAAAAAAAAAACCAAAAGCATGCTTGAGCATTGAAATATATACTACTGCTAGCTGGCTCATGTTTAACTTCTCATAGTATATAGGAATGAGACCAGTTCCACAGCAAGTGGCCAACAGAAAAAGTAGTTTCTTGTTTGAAAGAAATACCCTGGCCTGACCCTGTCTTTATTTTATTTTTTAAAAAGTCAAACTTATTAAACTGTATATTTTTTATACGCGGAGACCAGGTAGCTAGGTCATTGGGATTCGAGGATACAATGTCAATGGATATTGATGAACTCCTCTAATATTTCTTTTACTCTAGTATTGAAACATTAGAGAAGTTAACTGGTTATCAAAGAACTCCTCATCCACCTCATTCATATTTAAGTTCGTAGGGTTTATGGACACTGGTTTATATGTAAATGATCGTAAGTCATGCATGCCCATCTCTTGCGATTTCAGATTTTCTCATCTCTCAACATAAGTGGTATGGAACACAAGTTTTACAAATTGAAAATGTCGTAGCCAGACTGAAGTCGTTTTCTATATAAAATATTTAAATGGTTACAGAAGTTAATGGGCTAAGACAAACTTTGAGGACTTGGTAATTTAGATCATTTGCCTTTTACTTGGATTTCAATAAATAATACGAGACTATTTCAAAGCTCAAACATCTCATCGATTCTTCAGCTATAAATAGACAACCAACCCTCATAACGAATCCACAACAAAAACAAACTCTAGCTACCATAGCAGTTCATTGCGCTAGTAAATTCCTTGCTCCTTCCTCAAAGAAGGATTACTTGAGAATACATTGCATAAACATGAAGAAGATGGTCATTAACACCCTCGCATGCATTGCACTCTTGGCTATGTCATTTTTCCTTGCCTCTGCCTCCGATCCTAGTCCTCTTCAGGACTTTTGTGTGGCTGTTAATGACACAAAGACCACTGGTATGATATTAATGTTTTTTCTCTAGTCTTGTTCCCTTGATGATCAGATTTATTCTCTTTATCTATATATCAATGATTTCATGGCAGCACGGCCTAATGCGTTTATGGCTTTGCAGTGTTTGTTAATGGGAAAGTCTGCAAGGATCCAAAGGTTGCGACAGCAAATGATTTCTTCTTTTCAGGGCTTCGGGTTCCTGGAAATACCTCAAACAAACTTGGGTCAATGGTCACACCGGCAAATGTGGCTCAGATACCCGGACTCAACACCCTTGGCATTTCACTAGCTCGCGTTGATTATGCCCCATATGGTCTCAATCCTCCCCACACCCACCCCCGTGCCACAGAGATACTGACCGTCCTGGAGGGAACACTTTATGTAGGCTTCGTGACCTCTAATCCTGACAACCGCCTCATCTCCAAGGTCCTTTACAAAGGAGACGTTTTCGTCTTCCCAGAGGGTCTCATTCACTTCCAGCTCAATGTGGGAAAAACAAAAGCAGTCGCCATTGCTGCATTGAGTAGCCAGAACCCTGGCGTGATCACCATTGCCAATGCGGTATTTGGCTCAAAGCCAGCAATTTCAGCTGATGTTCTTACAAAGGCCTTCCAAGTGGACAAGAAGGTGGTTGACTATCTTCAATCTCAGTTCTAGACTGACAACCACACCGACTAGAATGACTCACCTATTCACATCTTGCTATTCATAAGATTTGATATCACTTATATGTATTCATTGCTGAAATGTGTGATAATCATTTCTTTTCATATCCTAATAAAATGAAGGTGTTTTTCATATACATACAATGTCTGAATTTCCTTAAGTACGATTAATTCATAGCCGTTGCTGCAAAACTGGCAAGGTACTTGTGTCCATTCCTTTGTCATAAGCAGTGGAGCTTTTTCTTTTCTTTCTTTTTTTTTTTAATTTATTTTTCAGATTGCGGAAGGCAAGCTTTTGTGGCACTTGATAATTTTAATATGGCAATTAAGCTTAGTTCAGAGACTTAGTTGAGGTAAAATCTCTCTAGTTTGGTAAATCCATCCAAAGAGTTCATACATAAACTACATTTTTTAATATTAATGCAAATTGTTGGTCCATCATACAATTTAGGATCACTTATAGCAGGCATGCCCGAGTGCTTCTCATCAATAAAATTGCTAAAAGTTCAAACACTAGCATATATATATATATATACAAGCCGAACTCATTTAAATTCCCCATAATATGTACTATATATCCTTCCAAACTTTTTTTTTCTATTTCTTAAATATATATTCCAACTTCTGCTTTCCTATGTGAACAAGGTGATGATGCATGTTGAAACTGAAGAAACAATGGAGCATCAAAGAGGATAGGAATATTCTGTAGATTTGTATTAATAGGTAAGCATAAATTTATATGCACAAGTTAATGGAGATATATACCGAAGGATTGAATAGTATGGACCAGATCGGTGGAGTGATATTAATTGGGAGAGAATCTCGTCCATGACCGTAGGCATAATGTGGGGGTCAAGTATCATTAACTGATATTCTCCTTTATATGCCCCTGTAAGATGGAGCATCGAAGATACTCCAAAACACCAATGACACAATGATATTCTATTGCATCTGTGAGAAAGGAGCTATCATAAGGGAGGAGATGTTCCATGATGGACATAGGAGTGACAACCTCTTTAGCACCAACCATATTTATTGACATCCATTTGACGAAGGGACCATACATGGCTAAGTACAATGGAAAGAACTACTCGAATGGTAGCTGGTTTAACTACCAGGTTGAATGTGTCATGATAATCAATGCTAAGTCATTGGTGAAAGTCTTTTGCAACTAGTCATGCCTTGTAACAAGCTACACTCCCATCAAGATTTCATTTTACTCGGAAAGCCTACTTGTAACCAACGATATTTTGTGATGGATAAGGTGGAACAAGCTCCCATGTCTCATTTATAGTAAGAGCATTAAGCTCATCAATCATTGTTGCACGCCAATTTGGATCACAAAGGGCAATTGTGGGATTTAAGGGTTTAAGGGGACCATGTAAAGGATTTTTAGTTGTGGTGTGGAATTGTTTAGGCTTGAAAATATTATTCTAAAAGTGAGTAGTCATGGGGTGAGTACAATGAGGGATAGAAGGCAATTGGGTTGGGTTAGGTAAAAGGAAAGAAGGATTAAGAGTAGGGGTAATGTCTCCACAAGAACCCAAAGTAGAGGGCATACCTGATTGTTAGCCATAGAATGGAGAGACTACTTCAATATTGGATGAGGTGGTACTAAGTGGTAGTGACATGGACAAAGAGGACTTAAAAGGGTGAGAATGAGGAACTAAGAGGGGTGTAGCACTTAGAGAGGCAAGGGAAAGAGAATAGGATGACCATTGTTGGAAATCGGAGGTAGTAGGTTGCATGGAGTTATCCTTAGAGAGTAGAAAGACATCTTCAACAAATCAAACATGATAAGAAAGGTATATTTTATTAATGGAGAGGTCAAGACATTTATATGCACTCTGAGTTGTGGAATACCTTAGAAAGACACTAGGTTTAGATCTTTGGTCCAACTTGTGTTGAGCATATGGGCGTAGCCAAGGGTAAGAGAGACAACCAAATGTTCATTTTAGTGTAATTTGGTGGGGTATGAAAGAGAGCTTCAAAGGGGGATTTGGAGTGAAGGATTCAGGTGGGCATTTGGTTAATGATATATGTAGCTGTGTGAAAAGCAAATGGCCATTAAGAAAGAGGCATAAAGGCTTGACGCAACAAGGTTAAGCCTATCTCAACCATATGTCGATGTCATCATTTAGATGGGCCATTGTGTTGAGGTGTATAAGGAGGGGTGGTGAGATGTTGAACACCATTAATTTGGAAGGAGTTTGTGAGTTTGTGATATCCTCCACCCAAGTCAGAGTAGCTAGAGAGTCACGAGCTTGGTATTAAAATAGCATTCAACAGTTGCTTTGAGTTTGTGATATCCTTCGCCCAAGTATTAGTTTGCATGATTGGTTTAGCAATTTAATCGATCAATTTAACTTGATAATGATAATTTTGTACGTCATACAAAAGTCATCTCAAGTAATTAAGACTTTATTTCTTAAATTTAAATTTTATTAAAGTTGATGTATTAAATTAATCCTATTATGAAATGTGACTTTATTGGTACATATCATAAAAAGGTCTCATTACCTAGGAGTTGTCAATACTAAAATCCATTTACTATCCAACATTAATGCTTAGAAGAATCTTTAATTTTTAATACACTACAACTAATCTAACTTTATTTTGTCCACACCCATAGTTTCTAGTATGGTTGCAACTTGATTGGGCTTTTCACCATAAGAAAATGAAGATATTGTCCCATGACTTTAATCTTAGTAAGCGTCAATAAAATCCATAACTAAAGAGAGCATGTGATGTGCTTAAGATTAGTCATTTCTATAAGTCTTCATAGAGCCAAAATTTGGTGGGCTGATGTGTATAGTCACTATCATAGCAGGTATATAATCTAAAGACGTGATTTATAGGTGTGGTTTCTCTTTTGAACACAATTGTAGCCCATTGTGGGCGCCTTTATTTTCTATAGAGGATACCATGGTTATGTTTGGTAATTGTTTTCGAAAACAATTTTTGAGAACAATTTTTAAAAACTATTCTTTGATGTTTTTAGGAACTTGAAATATTTATGTTTTAAAAATAATTTTTATCTTCAATGTTTTATTTTTAAGTATTTTACATGTTTGTATAATTATTTAAAAAATAAGTGAAAACAATAAAAAAAAACCAACTTTTTTTTTTCTAATGTAGAAGATTCGGTTATAATGGAAGTGAGATTGAAATTTTAGTTTCCTATCGACTGAAAATGGAAATTTAGACTTGCAAGTTTATATTGGAAGTGAAATGAAAATTTTAGAAACTACTATGGACTGAAAATTGAAAATTTCCATGCCATATTATTATTATTATTGCATGATTTCTTATTTTAAATTTTTATTTTTTGCATGAGGCTTTGGTGGCTATGCATATATGCAACCAAAGCTATGCATATATGCAATGCTTTGGCAAGATTGAATTTTTTTAATAAGGGAAGGTGAGGTTGTGGCATTCACACCATTAGAAAGTTCAGATTAGAGTTTCTTGAAGACGGTTACCACTTTTTTAGGAAGGAGAAGATTCTTTTGGGGAGTCCACGGTTGCATATCAAGAAAAAAAAATGGAAGATCATAGTTGGATATAATTTTTTGGGAAAGGATATTCATGCATGAGGGAGTTTTAAGAAAAGAAGACTCTTTAGGAGTCCACGAGCTGCCACTTACCATAGGAGGATTAGGAAGACATCTTTGAAAGAAAGTTTAAAAGAAGTAAGGATTCTTAAGGAAATGAGATTACTTATGGTTGAGGGGGAGATTAGGATACTCATCACATCATTGGATTAATAGAGTAGGTTCGAGAAAGCTTTCTCGTCATACCCCGACAAGCTTAGGTTTTTTGGGTATAACTTTCGATACAGGTATTGGAATAAGGTAATTATTAAATCTATGGAAAGCTAAGAGAGAGGGCAACAATTGGTATTTTGAAAACTTCTCCTAAATCAATAATTATCAAGGTGTAAATCTCATGACAAAGTTTGGGAGAACTTTCCCATCATATGCTGAGCAAAATTTGGTATTTTAAAGATAACTTCTACTACAGATATTGAAACAAGGTGATTCTTGAAGTTATAGAAAACTAAGATAAAGGGCTACAATTCATATGTTGAAAATTATTCTGGAATCAATAACTATCAAGGAGTAAATCTCATGAAAATGTTCAGGAGAATTTTCCCATCATATGTTGAGCAAGCTTCGGTATTTTAAAGATAACTTTTGCTACAGATATTAGAATGAGCTATAGATATCAGAACAAGTTGATTCTTGAAGCTTTGGAAAGCTAAGATAAAGGGTTACAATTGGTTTGTTCACAACTTCTCATAAATCAATTGTTATCAAGGAGAAAAATAGGTGACAAGATTCGGGTATAGGAACAACCTAATTGAAGGATTTTCTTGGTGTGGATGTTTTCGAGATTGAGAAGAGAAGAAGACAGTGGTTGCACATAGAAAGAAGGCCACATCAAAGGAAATTATCCACCCTCTCTCATTGTGGTTCAAGTAAATTAAAAAGTTTGTTTAGTTTTATTTTTTATTCAGAGTTTGAAAAGATTGAATTTTCATTAGTTTTAATTTTGATTCATATTAGATTGAAAGGATTTAATTTTTTTCTTTAGTTTTAATTTTGATTCATATTAGATTGAAATGATTGATTTTTTATTTTATTTTTTTAGTTTTAATTTTTTATTCATATTAGATGGAGAAAGTTTGAAGTTTTGTTTAATTTTAATCTTGATCCATTATATTAGATTGAAAAAGTTTAAATTTTTGTTCAGTTTAGATTTGACCCTTGTTATTAGATTGAAAGTTGGGATTTTTATGTTAAATTTGATTCTTGGCGTTAGATTGATGTTAGATTGATATTAGATTTTTTAGGTTAGTTCGATTCTTGAATTTAATTTGAAAGATTGAGTTTTTGGATACTTGTTTTCATTTTGTTTTAATAAATATTGAAAGTTAAAATTTCTTATGTTAGTTCTTGATTGTTATTCTCAAATTATGTGTTTCATTGGTCTTTAATAATTCTTGATCGATTTGATGTTAGCTTATTTGATCTAAAAATTGTTAATTCATCACTTTGGCAATCCTTTGCTAATTTTGATTTTTTTTAGGCCTTCGAAAAATAATGAAGATTGACCTCTACTCACACCAGTAATACTTTGGTTGGTTGTCCAAAATTTTATTTTGTGATTTTGTTTCCTTTTGGCTTGTTTCTATGTGATCTTGCATTTTGTTATTTGCAAATTCTAAATTTTCTTTTCTCTTTTAAAAAGAAAAATTTTCTCAAAAAATTCTTATTAAAATTCATTTAAAAAATTCACTAAAGCCTTTAAGATCAAAGACTATTTCTTTAAAAAAAAAATATATGCAACTAGATTTAATTTGGTTCACATTCTCTTCTTTGTTTTCAAAATTTTTGGTTTTGAGTGGAACATGAATTCAAGCTCGTGGTCCCAAATAAATGGGCTAATTCTTATCCTTGATGAGTTATATCAATACTCATGCGAGTTGGGAATCCATAGGATAGATTTGTACACATCAAATGGGGATTTGGTGAAACCCTTACATGAAAATCATTTTTCAAAAACCTTTTATCATTAGCTTATTCATTTTACTCAATCTCTAAAAATAAAATTCGATTTGACTTACTTATAGTACTTTTCCTAAAATTTTCCAATGTTTCCATTGTGTTTTAGACTTCTTGAACTTGAATTTAGGATATTATTTGAGTTAAAAAGCACTTTTAAAATGGAAGATATGAATGAGTCTTTTAGGTAGTTCTATTTTCACCCAATTCTGGACACCCCAAATGTTTTTATAAAAATAAATTATTATATGACTCTATAAATTTATTATGATATTTTTCGTAAATTCTTGATTTCTTGAAATTGAACTTTGACACATTAAATATTAAAATATATTTTTCCTAGTATGAGATATGAATTTTTGAAGTCATACCTTTTCTGTTGGACCAATTTTGGACACATAACATCTTTATATAATTTTTTTTTAAAAAAAGCATTTCTTATATTTTTCTTCTTATTTTTTATGTAAACTAGATACCTTGATTGATTTGTGTGATTTTTTTTTTTTATGATTTTAGGAAACCTATGGTTATTTTAAAAAGTTTGGTTAATGGGTGTCATTGTTTTTTGATCAGTTATGAACCTTCTATAACTTTTGTAATTGTAGAATTAATTTAAGCCTTGAATGATTATTTGGCCACGTTGATGATAGACATATATGTAAGAGATGTTCCATAGAATTTTTTTTTTATTCTGGAATTAATTTAAGCCTTGAATGATTGTTTAGCCACGTGGATGATAGACTAGACATATAGGAGATGTTCCCTATAATTTTTTTTCAATTTAATTCACATTATATATTTTTTTAGGGTTTGTTTTGTGAGGGCTCCTATTCTTACTGAATGTTGATGATCTTGTACCATACTTGGCATATTATTTATTCTAGATTTATTTGGCATATCTTGACTTGACTTTTGACTTGTGTTTTGTAATACAGACATGATGAGGTTATTGTATGATTTTTTCCATGATGATATATCATTTTTAGATATCTATTTAGGATTTTTCTTGTGAATGTCTCTATTCTAAGTTTGTTGAGTGTTTGAAATATGCTATCCGTTTTGACATCTTTAGCTCACTTGTAAATTAATCTAACTTTGGTTATGTGTTATAAACATGTCATACAAGATAGACAAGCTTTTATTTAAGCCCTAATACAACTTTTGGCATTTCATGTGGTTTCATTTTGTAATTATATGTTTGTTGGAAGTATGGACCTTGGCATTGTATATTACTCAAATTTCCTAACTCTTAATTCAAATTATAATAGATCATGTAGAATATGAGTTTTGATAAGATTAGTTAGTACTCCTTGAATGTTATCCCTTTTCTCGCTATATGCAAGCGCATTGTGGGTTGTGTATGCCATTGCAATACATCCCTTGCACTTTCTACTTCTTTAGTTTTATATGTAGACCTTTTGTGGACTTTCTAATGCACGATATTGTTTTAATTGCTTTGATTATTGCTTGATTGTTTGAATGGATCAAATGCCTGTTGTATGTTATGTTTGTTAAACTAACTTTGATGTTTTCATGAAAGCACTTTGGGATACAACTCAGGTACGCTAGTCTCTTTTTGCTATATGAGTGTTTGTTTTGATATGATTGTTTTATTATAAATAGCATGTTGTTTAGCTTTAGACAAAATCACTTTTGTTTTTTTTTTCTTGGTATCCATGATCTATTAATTATTATTATATTTCCCTCAACTTAGTCAGTAAAGACCTTTTTAAGGCTTAGAGGGGTGCTACGGCTTATCAATGTACCTTCCCAATAGGTAATATGACCCCTAAACCTAGACTTGGCTTTTTACAGACCTACTTTTCCTTTCTAGGAGTCACACTTAAGGTTTTCTTTTTTATTTTGTTTTCTCTTTTAAAAAAAAATAAAAAAATAAGTGGCGACTCCAAAACCTTTTCTAAACTTAATTTTTCACTAATAAAAAGTGAGTCTCGCCATTGAGTGGGAATGCACGTGAAGAATGCAGGTCCACACATACATGAAATTAGTGTTAAGAACCCTGGATTACTTTGTTCCCATGACCTAGGTCTCGTAGGGTGCATGCATGTATCCCTAGGCATCTTTAAATCTATCGCAGAGGAATAAAATGGCAAAAAAAAAAAAATAACTATAGATCTAGAGATTTGAAACTCATACTTGTGATATGGATGTTCCTAAATTAAAATCCATCTTATGAAGAACATGCTTGGAAAAACTGGAGAGTCTTTCTCCTCATGCTATTACCCATATGTGCATCTTGTGCGATTCCCATGCACGCGACCTATGTGCATCTCGTGTGTTTCTTGTGCATGCGGCCTGTGCACATCTAAGGGTTATAGCCCTTCATCCAAGGGGTCTCGTACACCCAAGATCTTCCACCCGATAAATCGAACCACAATCTTAGCACTCCAAAGTGTGGACTTTGGAACGGAGAAGACTATGGCTCTTACTCTCTCTCTTTGGAGGTGGAAGACAACTCTCACCAAAAGTCATTATGAAACTCTAACATATAAAGAGATATTTATAAGGTTACCCATTGGGTTGAAGGGACTTAAGTCTATTTAAGCTTGGATTACTTAATCTAACCTAAAACGGGTCCTAATTTATTAATTAACCACATAGGGTCATCTAATTAATCAATTAGCCAAAACCATAGACCTTGTTCATTATCCCTTGTGCAACCTTGTGTAATTACCAAAACACCCTTATGAACAAGAATGAACCTAGAGATAATTCAACCTCATCATAAACCGTGTCATCATGTTATATGAGCTAAGAGCAGGGACCACTAAGACCCATAAGAGTACTAGTTCTCTCAAAGTCCAATTTTGAAGTTGATTCAACATTCCACTAAAGAGAATCAATTGTAGTCTAATACCTTATATAAATAACAATGAGACGAATTCGGGTTCATGACCTACTATTCATTGCATGTAGACTCTCCATGAATCAGTGTTTGTGATCTAATAAGGTAGTACTATCACCTATCAAGATTACCTCTCAAATCCTTGAATTACAAATCACACTTATTATGTGATCAACTGACATATGCTAACTCCAAGAAGCATATGTCAAATTCCACTAAAAGAATAACTGTGGCGATAGATTTCATGATCACATGTCCATTAGATCACCCTAGGAGATACAATGTCTCAATCTTATGAGATATCATGGTGTCTCTATTGAGAATATTTGTTGCCACTAGCCTCCATTAACAATGACTCAATCCATAAGGATATATAACCACTTTAAGGTCTCACCTATAGGCAAAGCCTCATATTGATTTTAGCATAAACTCAATATCCTCTCAAAGTTGAGAGTCCATGCAATATAGTAGCTTGATGAATCATGACATTTGATAGCCTTGCATCATGATTCACCACAGGTCTAGTTTAAGGTGCATCATATATACTAGTGCACTCACCATGGGAAACCTATCCCAACTGCCAAGATAAGTCATCCCTCTAATTAGAAGGTGGTGGATTATAGTCTTTACTAGATTGCCCAAATCCATGAACCAACTATGGATAACCTATCTACTTACAGGGAACCTATGACTTCTATCTTCTACGCAACTCATAATGCACCTAAGTCATGTACAATGTAAGAAACATGAGTTGAATGCTCAAATCAATGTCAATACACCAAATGGATAGCAAAGGGACAATTAATTCTAATTTTGTTACATCATTTCTTGCTTTTAAGGGCTCAATCCCAACAATTAGCCCTTAGAATCCAAGGATATAAATCCATACATTTTTTTAGCTTTTAAATTCAATAGATATTGGTGCTAACTTCAACTCATTGTTTGCCTTCCACGTCAATCCTCTAGGGCTAGCACACTAGTTTATGTAGGTAACCAACCTTCATCTAGATGGGAAAGTAAAATAGCAAGGGTGGCAGCTACTAAGCTTCAAGAATGTGTATGTGTGCCCGAATAAAGTACAAGAGGGCTTTATATAGACCTTAGAGTCATGCTAAAAAATTACCACATTATGTTTAGTGAGCCTAACCTTATGCTTAAACCTTATGGTGCACCAAGACCACTCATCTCACCCTAGTTTTCTAATACACAATTAAATATGAGTGCATATGTCACAAGTAGCTCAAGTGGAGACCATTAGATGATTGGCCCTCTTGGAATTAATTGAACATAATTAAATAAACTCTACTATGCAAGATTAATTTTACTTTAACATTTTATATAAACAACATGAAGCGATTAATTTTTTACTTAAATAATAATTTGTTTGGTCCATGACCTACTAAATTACATATGCTCCCCATAAATTGCTATCCATAATTTAATTAGAACTTGCTATCAACCAATTAAATTATATCTTTATTCCATTGAGTTACAAATTTATCTTTTTTGCAATCACTTGATATTTCCTTACCTATTATGATAAAATATCAAATTCTAATTTAATGTGATTAACATGGTCATGGATTCAACTTGATCATTCACTTTATGATTACTCAAAGGGATATACTATACCTAGAGGGATATCATGGTGTTTATATTGAGCATTCACCTCACTACATGTTGAATCAATAATCCCCAACTACATGAGAATATATACCCACTTACAACCTAGACATTTGCTTGATGACCTATCGAGATTAAAAGCACATGCAATATAGTAACTAGGAGATATTGCATGTCCAACTAATAGCATACATGACATGCATCTTCATACATTATTTCAATATGAAACACATGCACACTAGTACATCCACCTCAATTGCCCACTTTGATAATTGAGACAAGTTATCTCACGAGTTAGGGACGTGATGCATTACAACCACTATTAAGTTGCCCAAATTCATGTCTTGCTATGAACATAGCAATCAAGCCTTAAGGATCCTATGGTTTGTATCCTCAATGTATCCACATATACATCCATGAATATGTACACAACAAAATTGAATAAAATTAATGTTTTATTTATTATTGTTTCAAAATGTGTTACATTCTAGGGTTAAATTCCAACATCCTCCCATTGGTCCTAAAGCAAATTGGACATAAATCTCACATGAACCTATGTTATCCTTGTGAGTATCAAATACTCAAGCTAGCAAGGTCATTGTAAAATTAGGCCTCTTAAATGGTATATATTAGTTATACATTTATTATAGATAATGTACTATCAATAAATTGTCATAAAATATTTATTTTTAAAATATATAGAATTAAAAAAAAAAAAAAAGAACTATAAATGAAGTTAATTTGTAAGTATCACATGTTAATATGTACTGAAAATTATTATATATTTCATATTACATTTTAATGACATGTTGGCTTTTCCGTAGAAAAGAATTCATAAAAATATCAAACATTTAAAATTTTGTAGTTCAAATATTGTAAACTTATATTATAAATATATTATGTTAAGATCACGAAATTTTTAAAAGACTCATGAAATATTTATTATTTAAATATATGGATTAATAAAGGAAAAAAGATATCAAATTGATCATTGTCATTTGGTAAGCAAATACAAAAACAATTCATTTCAAGTGAATAAATAAATAAATATTTGTTTGGATGTACTTCTTGTTTTCTCTATATAAAAATAGAAAATTGTAGTAACTTTTATATAAAATAAAATAACTCATATACACTGAAAATATAATGATTTTTAAAAATTGATTAAAAAAATTGAGACATTAAAAAATTTTAATACCTCAAATTTTAAAATTTTGTAATATAGTTTTTAAATATATAAGGTAAGTATACACTTTTTGTATAAAAATTTCTTATTTTTATATAAAGTTTCTATTTTATAAACAAAAAATATAAAGTGTATCCATATAAAACCTAAATAAATCACTTAAAATTATCATATTCTATTCGTATGATAGATTGATTTCTCAATGGCTAACTAATCATTTTAAGTTCCTTACTTGTCAATATTGAAATTAAATATAAATTTACCATCATCAACAAGAAATTTAAAAACTATTAGTATTGCACTTTTCAATGGAACCTTTTTAATACATGCATGCTACTAATATTGATATTTATTTTTATTAATTTTATGTTAGCAAGGGGTTTTTCTTTAGATTTTTTTCAATGTTCCATCTTATGAATTGTTATAATGAGTTAGTTTGTGAAAATTTAAAATTATTGCCTTATATAATTTAGAGTTGCAAACTTTGAAAGAATAAGAAGAATCAATATAATTAAAAGAAGAAAGACATTGATACATTATTAATTTTAGTTTACATTTTAGCCATGTAATTTTGGAGGTTAATTGATAGTGCTTACATTGATGAAATACTATATGATCACTAGAGCATGTAGACTACTTTCCTAATCTCTTGAACGATGGATGATCAAGACTCTAAAAAGTCGACTTTTGGATACATATATATATATATATATATATATATATATATATATATATGTATATGTATGTATGTATTTCACTCTTGGAGGATGATCCATTAGTTGGAGTGTAAATTAATCTTGTATTGAAGACTCCACCATGGAGTTTAAGTACGTTGCTACTTCTAAGGTAGCTAACGAAGTCGTACAGATCTAAAAATTCCTTATGGATTTAAGTATGGTTGTAGAAGCAAGTTCTACTATGGTCCTTTATAATTATGACAATAGTAGAGTAGTTGCTTAGTGCAAAAAAAACAAGGAACTACTAGAGAGAAAAATTCATAGACAGAAAGTACATCTAATTAGAGAATTTATGGGGAGAGGTAAGATTATGGTATCCAAGACTAGTGCATCAACTCAGAATCTAACATATCTCTTCTTAAAGACCCTTACAAGGAAAGTGTTTTAAGTCTTACATGAAAGGATTAGGAATATGTTGTAATAGGCAATGATTTTAAGTGTTAAGTGGGAGATTGTAAGGATTGAATGAAGCCACCTTATTTGACATTTTATTTTACTCATAAAATATTATTATTAATTTTACTACATATCTTGGATAAGTTGGATCTATTTTTATTCATGAGCAATATATTAAAATACCTTGGTTTTAGATTGCAGATGAGGAGTGTACAGAAGTTCACTTTGTGGTAGAAGTGATTAGACTCGTAATCTTAAAAGAAAGTAAGAAAACTCTTGTTGTCAATTGCAATATATAGGTGTTATAATATATAATGTGACTTAACTTTGTGGTAGAAGTGATTGGGCTTGTAACTTATTGATTACTACTCAAAAAGTACTCTTTTATAGATTGAAACTAACTGTTTTAAATACTTTTGAGTAGTACTTAATACCTTTTAACTCAATTGGCACATTAAGGAACCTAGCAAGGTTACTAATCAGTTTTTGGCAAGTTTTGGTGTTTTTGTTAGCTATTTGATCATTGAAACAAGCCAAGAATGAGGGAGAATTTTGTGAAATCCATGGCAATGCAAGTTAAAGCTTAAATACATGAAGAATCCATGTTTTGGAGCACTTAATAGCCCTTTGCCAAGCCAATCAGAGATGCAAGGAAGAAAACCAAAGGAAGAAATCCAACAACTAGCAGTTTCGCATGGTTGTGCAAAATTTCGTACACCATGCAAAACCACTTGCGGCAGCAAAAAGATTTCACGCACCATGCGAAATATTCCTGTTCACCGACTTCGTTAGATTTTTATCTTCAAATATTTTGTGTAATTTCCTAGTTTCTCCTTGTAACCAACCTAGATATTTTCTTTTTTATCTTTTTATATACCTTTTAGGTAGCATATATATAAAGATAGAGACAGAGGGAGATGGATGATGTTTTTTTCATTGAACACTTGTAAATTCCTATAGTAAGAAATACAGAGAGCTTTTTGCTCTGTCTTTCCTTCGCATTTTGTTTTCACTTTTCTTCCTAGCCAAATAACCTCTGAGGATGATTTCTCAGGGGATGAGTGGCTAGGTTTTACGTTTCTTGGAGTGATGGAAGTTAGGTGAAGGACTTGAATGCAAAGGTGGGAGTTATCCTTGCTTTAAATGACAGTAGTTGTTAACCATCAATGGTTTTTATTTCAAGGTTTAGCCTTAAATCCCTTAAAATCACCTTGAATGGCCAATACTTGGTAAGCTTTTCGGATTCTATGGATGCTTATTGCTAGATCCATGGATGTCTATTAGTTATCATTTACGAGCCATTGGAAAGTGGTTCAAGGTGAGGGTCTTTAGTGTTTGAAGCCATTTATGGGAAGCAATTACCTTTTCATGAACCCTTTGGATCAAATCTTAATTGCTAAATACAAAAACCGGTTCGGGAGATAACCATCCTTTATGTTATTATCCCCAACGCAAAGAGAAGATCCGGAATCTCCCCCTTTGCCTAAGGAACCCAATCCTAGTGACCTAAAGCTCCAAGAGACCTTTTCTTTGTAGTTAACTTCACTTGTTGTTTTTGCTTAACTTAAAACCAATCTTTGTAACCACAATTCCATTTTATTTAAAAGCTAATTTTCATAAAGAAAAGCACCATTTTATTCTATTCACTAAGTCAACTGTATAATGAAAACCCTTTCCTGTGGACGATCCTAGAGCCACTATACTATGTTAGCTATGCTACCCTAGTGTGAAGTGATTTAGGTTTTATAAATTTTGTTGATAACACCCATTTGAGCTAGAATCAAATGGCATGACTGCAATGGGGATGAATCAAATGGCGCCGTTGCCAAGGATGGTGCCAAAATACATTGACATGACTTTTGGTGAATACTTGTGATCTTTATTACAAGTTTGGTGATTTTTCTTTTTACTAATTCTTTTTCTTTATCTATATTTTAGCTTATCTTTTATTTAGTTTTTAGCTGACCTTAACTTTTTCCTAGAATTGTATTTCTTTTGTTTTCTTTGTTTTTGTTTCAGTGATCTCTAATTGTGCATGCCCTATTGGATAAGAGATATTAAGGGAAGACTTGTGAAGATTGAAACTCCTCAAGAAACTAAGTTGGAAGTATGCTTGAACGTCATGGATGTTCCACCTGAAGACCAGAATAGCCAACATGGTCAAGAGGATAATTTCAACCCATACCAATCCATGAGGGACCGCATGCATCCACCTCGTATGAGTGCACCATCATGTATAGTGCCTCCCACTGAGCAGCTAGTAATCCGACCTCACATTGTGCCACTCCTACCTACTTTCCATGGGATGGAAAGTGAGAATCCTTACTCGCATATTAAGGAATTCGAGGAGGTTTGTAATACATTCCAAAAAGGAGGAGCTTTAATTGACTTGATGAGGCTCAAGCTATTTCCTTTCACCTTGAAGGATAAGGCCAAGATTTGGATTAATTCTTTAAGGGCAAGGAGTATTCGAACTTGGACTGATTTACAAGCCGAGTTTCTTAAGAAGTTCTTCCCTACTCATAGGACCAATGGTTTGAAAAGGCAAATTTCGAACTTCTTGGCTAAAGAGAATGAGAAATTCTGTGAGTGTTGGGAAAGGTACGTGGAAGCTATTAATGCTTGTCCTCACCATGGCTTTGACACATGGCTCTTAGTTAGCTATTTTTATGATGGTATGTCTTCTTCAATGAAGCAACTCCTAAAAACTATGTGTGGAGGAGACTTCATGAGTAAGAATCCGGAGGAAGCCATGGACTTTTTGAGTTATGTGGCTGAAGTTTCAAGAGGATGGGATGAACCAAATGCTAGAGAGGTGGGAAGAATGAAGTCTCAACCTAATGCTAAGGATGTATGTTTTGAATAAAGACATTGACATGAAGGCAAAGGTTGCAGCTATGGCAAGGAGATTGGAATAGCTAGAAATGAAGAAGGTACAAGAAGTGCAAGCCATTTCTGAGACACCATTACAGGCTATGCCTTGTTCCATTTATCAATCTTGTGAGCACTTGGTGGAGGAGTGTCCTACAATTCCAGTAGTGAGAAAGATGTTTGGTGATCAAGCAAATGTTATTGGTCAATTCAAACCCAATAACAGTGCTTCATATGGCAACACCTACAATGTGAATTGGAGGAATCATCCAAATTTCTCTAGGAAATCAAAGCCACCTCAGTACACACAACCTGCTCAAGCACCTCAACAAGCCTCGAATCTTGAACAAGCTATTGTGAACCTTAGCAAGGTTGTGGAAGACTTTGTGGGAGATCAGAAGTCCATCAATGCTCAACTGAATCAAAGACTTGACAGTGTGGAGAGTACATTGAACAAAAGGATGGATGGGATGCAAAATGATCTGTCTCAGAAGATAGACAATGTCCAATACGCAATCTCAAGGCTTACCAACCTCAACATAGTGCAAGAGAAAGGAAAGTTTCCTTCTCAACCTCATCAAAATCCCAAGGGTATCCATGAAGTGGAGGCTCAAGAGGGAGAATCTTCAAAGGTGAGGGAAGTCAAAGCAGTTATCACCTTGAGGAGTGGTCAAGAGGTTGATCGGCCCACATCCAAGCCAAAGCATGATAAAGAAAGTGTAATAGAAAAAGAAAAGAGTGAGGAAATTAAAGGAAAGAGAAAAGAGAGAAGTACGAAGAAAGATGACCATGAGTCTAGTGTGGATGAAGAGCCCGAGAGGATAGTGATCAAGGAAGATATGATGAAGAAAGACATGCCTCCACCTTTCCCCCATGCTTTGCATGGAAAAAAGGGAACCAATAATGCATTAGAAAATTTTGAAGTGTTGAGGCAAGTGAAGGTCAATATCCCTTTGCTAGACATGATCAAACAAGTGCCGACATATGCAAAATTCTTGAAGGACTTGTGCACTATAAAGATAGGGTTGAATGTGAACAAGAAAGCCTTCTTGACTGAGCAAGTGAGTGCCATCATATAGTGCAAGTCTCTAGTGAAGTACAAAGACCCGGGCAACCCTACCATCTTAGTGAGTTTGAAGGGACTTGTGTGGAGAAAGCTTTGTTGGACTTGGGAGCAAGTGTGAATTTGCTACCCTACTTTATCTATAAGTAGTTGGGACTTGGAGAGTTAAAGCCAACATCCATCACTCTATCTCTGACAGATAGATCAGTGAAGATTCCAAGAGGGATGATCAAAGATGTCTTAGTTCAAGTTGACAAATTCTACTATCCAGTGCATTTTGTTGTTCTTGATACGGATCCAATTGTCAAAGGCATTAATTATGTTCCTATCATACTTGGAAGACCATTCCTAACTACATCAAATGTAATCATCAATTGTAGGAATGGATTCATGCAACTCACGTTTGGCAACATGACATTAGAGCTCAACATCTTCCATTTGTACAAGAAGCATATCCATCCGAAAGAAAAAGAAGGCCCAAAGGAAGTGTGCATGATTGACACTTTAGTGGAGGAGCATTGTAATCAGAGAATGCAGGAGGATTTGATTGAGAGTTTTGGGGATCTTGATGAAGGGTTACCTAAACCCTCATATTTTCTTGCTACCCTACTCCCATGGAGGAGAAGAGAAGAAATTCTACCCTTATTCAATGAGGAGGAGACACAAAGACCTTTTAAGGAGGAGCCCCCAAAGCTTATTCTTAAGCCACTACCCACAGAGTTGAAGTATGCACATTTGGAAGAAGACAAGAAGTGCCCTGTTATTATATTTTCAGCTCTTACCATTCATTAGGAGGATTGTCTACTTGAAGTCCTTAAAAGATGTAAGAAGGCAATAAAGTGGCAAATTTCTGATTTGAAAGGGATCAGTCTTTTAGTCTGCACCCATCATATTTACATGGAGCATGAAGCTAAGCTAGTTCGTCAACCTCAGAGAAGGTTGAACCCTCACATGCAAGAGGTGGTGCGAGCTAAAGTTCTTAAGCTGCTTTAGGCCGATATTATTTACCCCATATCAGATAGCCCATGGGTGAGTCCTACTCAAGTTGTGCCAAAGAAGTCTGGGATCACGATGATGAAAAATGATAAGGGAGAAGATGTCTTTACACGCCTCACTACAGGTTGGAGGGTATGTATCGATTATAGGAGGTTGAATGCGGTGACAAGGAATTACCATTTTCCGTTGCCCTTTATTGATCAGGTGATTGAGAGGGTCTCTGGGCATCCTTTCTATTGTTTCTTGGATGGCTACTCCGAGTACTTTCAAATAGAAATTAATGTTAAAGACCAGGAGAAGACCACTTTCACTTGCCCATTTGGAACCTATGCATACAGGAGAATGTCTTTCGGCTTATGCAATGCACCCATAACTTTCCAAAGACGCATGTTAAGCATTTTCAGTGATATGGTGGAGCATATTATGGAAGTCTTTATGGATGATATCACCATATATGGAAGTACATTTGATGAATGCTTGGTCAACTTAGAAGTTGTTCTGAACCGATGCATTGAGAAAGACTTAGTGCTGAACTAGGATAAATGCCATTTCATGGTACACCAAGGGATTGTCCTTAGGCACATCATCTCCAAGCAAGGCATTGAAGTTGACAAAGCAAAGGTTTAACTCATTGTTAAGTTGCCATCCCCAACAAATATCAAAGGAGTAAGGCAATTCCTTGGCCATGTCAGGTTCTATAGGAGGTTTATTAAGGATTTCTCTAAGCTTGAAAGGCCTCTTTGTGAACTATTGGTGAAGGATGCTAAATTCATATGGGATGACAGATGCCAAAGGAGTTTTGAAGAATTGAAGATATTTTTGACAACTGCACCAATAGTGAGGGCACCCAACTAGCAACTACCCTTTAAGGTAATGTGTGATGCCAGTGACTTTGCTATAGGAGTTGTTCTTGAGCAAAGAGAATATGGAAAACCCTATGTGATCTACTATGCGAGCAAGACATTGAATGAGGCGCAAAGAAACTACACAACCACCGAGAAAGAATTGTTAGCTGTAGTTTTTGCCTTGGATAAGTTTTGTGTTTACTTGGTGGGGTCTTTCATCGTGGTTTTCACTGATCACTCTGCTTTGAAGTATTTGTTGACTAAGCAAGATGCTAAAGCAAGGCTGATTAAATGGATTCTCTTGTTTGAAGAGTTCAATCTTCATATTAAAGACAAGAAAGGAGTGGAGAATGTGGTAACAGACCACCTTTCAAGGCTAGCTACTGCACATAATTCTCATGGAATGCCCATTAATGACGATTTTCCAGAGGAGCCTCTCATGTTGGTGGAAGTTGTCCCTTTATACGCTCACATTGCAAACTACCTAGTCACAGGAAAAGTTCCAAGTGAGTGGAAAGCACAAGATAAGAAGTACTTCTTTGCAAAAATTCATGCCTACTATTGGGAAGAGTCATTTCTATTCAAGTATTGTGCGGATCAGATAATAAAGAAGTGCGTTCCTGAAGAAGAGCAACAGGGAACCCTCGGTCATTGCCATGAAAATGCATGTAGAGGTCACTTTGCTTCTCAAAAGACAGCCATGAGGGTGTTGCAATAGGGTTTCTGTTTACAATCGAGTTTCTATTTGCCATCACTTTTCAAAGATGCCCACACCATGTGCAAGAGTTGTGATCGATGCCAGAGGCTTGGAAAGTTGACACGTAGGAACATGATGCCTTTGAGCCTCATTTTGATAGTTGATTTTTTTTATGTTTGGGGCATTGACTTCATGGGACCATTCCTTATGTCTTTTGGCTACTCTTACATCTTGGTAGGAGTATATTATGTTTCTAAGTGGGTTCAGGCAGTCCCATGCAAGCACAATGACCACAGAGTGGTTCTCAAGTTTCTCAAGGAGAACATCTTCTCAAGATTTGGAGTGCCTAAAGCCATAATTAGTGACGGAGGTACTCATTTTTGCAACAAGCCTTTTGAAACTCTCCTAGCCAAGTATAGGGTGAAGCATAAGGTAGCTACACCTTACCACCCTCAAACCAGTGGGCAAGTTGAGTTAGCAAACAGGGAGATTAAAAACATATTGATGAAGGTGGTGAACACAAACAGAAAAGATTGGTCAGTCAAGCTCCTTGATTCACTATGGGCATATAGAACAACTTACAAGACCATTCTCGGGATGTCTCCTTATCGCCTAGTCTATGGCAAAGCACGCCATCTCCCTGTGGAATTAGAATACAAAGCTTGATGGGCAATCAAGAAGCTCAACATGGATCTAAGCAGAGTTGGGTTGAAGAGGTTCTTATACCTCAATAAAATGGAGGAATTGAGAAATGATGCCTACATCAATTCAAAAATTGCAAAAGAGAAATTGAAGAGGTGGCATGATCTGTTGATTTCCCGTAAGGAATTTCAAAAGGGACAAAGAGTCTTGCTTTATGACTTTAAGCTCCATATCTTTCCGAGCAAGCTGAAATCAAGGTGGATAGATCCATTTACCATTCACCAAGTGCATTCAAATGGAGTAGTAGAACTACTCAACTCCAACAGCACTGGGAGCTTCAAAGTGAATGGCCACTGTCTCAAGCCCTTTGTGGAGCCTTTTTCTCGTGACAAAGAGGAATTCATCCTCCTTGATCCACATCAAGCTTGACAAGACCAATTTTTTAATGGACTTAGTCTTTTTAAAGACTAATCGAGTCCATATCTTTTTTTTTTTCTGACTTAAGAGTTTTCCTATATTATTACTTGTTTTGATTTTGATTTTTCGTTTTAATTTTATTTTGGTTTGATTTAACTTAGGTTTTTGATGATTGATTGTAGGAGGGATTTCAAATAGAGGAACAATCAAAACAATTAGCACACCTTACGAAATTTTCGCAGGGCATGCGAAATCAATGACTCATTTCGCTTGGGGTGTGAAATTTCGCACACCCTGCGAACCAATTTCGCACACCCAATGAAAATAAAGATACTTTGCGAAATCAATTCAATCACTATGTGAAATTTTCATAGACCATGCAAAAAAATTCGCACGCCCAACATCATTTCCCACACTATGCAAAACCCTAAGGGGTTTGCGAAGTAATTTCGCACCCCCACAGTTATTTCGCACACTGTGCGAAACTCAAGAAGCGCGTGCGAAAATGAAAGGTCACCTGCCATTTCTTTTTAAACCCCCACCCCCCACCCGGAGCCCTAAAATCCTCATTTCGTAAGCACTCCTGTCCCTGCGAATCCCTCATTTTCCTCTACCACCTTGCGACCTTGTCTTTCTCCATTCGATAGCGAGCCCCGCGCACATCTCACTTCGAAGAGACTCACTCCACGCCCTCTCAGAGCACGGACCCGAGGCTCACCTTTCATTTCAACATGGCGCAAACCAGATAAGCCCCTCCCGCCCCTTCTTTGAGACGTACTACGAGACAGAGAGCCTCCTCTGCTCAGGTACATAGCGATTCCCCATCTCAAGCCGCAAAGGCCCCACAAATTCTACCTTCCGAAGGTGGAGAGGCCATTGGACCTTCCTCACCTGCTCCTCAGTGCAGGTACGAGACGAGGAGACCACCTACTATCCCAGGGGCGACTACTTCGCACCCTGAGAGTTCAGTACGAGCCCTCGCGCCCTCAGGCCAAGAAGGCCAGGACTTTAGGCCCAGGTGAGTCATCCAGAGCTTCTGAGCCTCCTGCAGATTTTGAGGTTTCTACTGACCTGTCACCATAGTCGATTATGAGACGTCCGATGCTTACAGCACCGCCCATTGAGGGCAACTCAGATTGTAGAGCGAGACCCTTCCGCTTTGAGCTATATTTTGATCAGGAGGCCATGCAACAACAGCTCGAGCTCTGAGACTCTTATAGCCTACTCGAGAGATACAACCTTGAGCACCTCATGACTCCTCGTGAGTTCTTTTATCCTAGAGTAGCACTCGACTTTTACCAATCCATGACTACTCGTGGCGTCCGGAGTCCTACTACGATTCACTTCACCATAGATGACGTCATGGTATCCTCAAGGCCAGACATCTTGCAGAGGCTCTACAGATTCCTTACGAGCCAGAGGATCCATTTACTTTCCGAAAGTGGTCCCCAGTATCTCACAGAGACATGGTCCGTATTTAATCCAGGGGGACCTCTACTGATTCGATCCTTCTACGGAATGAGCTTCCACCTGGGATGCTCCTCGTAGATGTGGTGTTATGCTCCAAACTCTTTTCCTTATAGCATTCAGTACAAAGGAGATGGGCTATTTTGGACGCGTTATTCCGTATATCAGAGGGCTTCTACTTTGGCCCACACCAATTGATCATGGCCTCCCTCATCCACTTTGAGGAGAAGGTCCATAGAAAGAAGCTCTAGAGGACCGACACCATTCCACTACTATTTCCGAGGTTGTTGTGTCAAATCTTGGAGTATTTGGGATTTCCTACTGATTCTTAGCTCAAGCGACGCCGCCTTTGTCGAGAGCGATTCAGTCTCAACAAATGGAATCAGTTGGCGGGCTATTCTGCACTTCCAGGAGTCCTTCCCATGGTAGCACCTCCAATGCCTCCACAACCAGAGCAGGGCGAGCTCCCAACAGAGACTATACCACCAGTGCCCACATCTAAGCCTACTTCTGTTGCTCCGCCTATAACTTCTTTTGTTCCACTAGTCACGCCTACGACATCCGAGCCTTCCATCACCATATTTTCTTCGGAGTTTCGCGCCCTGATGCTTACCTTTCAGACACTCACCATCACTCATTCTACTCTCTTCCAGCAGATGGTTGAGATGCGTGCCCATCAGGATCAGTAGATTGCTATTCTCCGCCAGATTCAACAGCACCTAGGACTCTTACCTCCGCCTTAGCCTGACCTTCCCGCATCCTTAGTGCCTATAGCTCCAATTGAGGACACTACACCAGCAGAGGTCCGGATTCCACCACCTCAGGATGAGCCTCCCATAGTCACAGCTATGCCATAGGATGCATCATCTCCACCCGAGGCTCCCACTACTTGACCATAGGACATCTCTTTATCTTATTTTATTTACATATTATATTACTGGAGATTTGTCCTTGTTTTGATACTTTATATTCTAGGATTGGATGTATTACCTGATCATATCTCATATTGTACTTTCTCATATTAATATATAGACATTATTTTTTATATCTCATATTACTTGCCATTTTTCTTTTTCCTCTACTCATTGCTCTTTTGTTTTTTTGACTCATGTGGTTTCTCCTTTACGAATCAGACTCCATTTCACTTAGGAGGTACCACTTCCTCCCTTTATTTTCAATTGCTATTGAAACATTGAGGGCAATGTTGATCTCGGTTGGGGGGAGAGTTGAGGAAGGAAGTTTTGTTAAATAATGCTAGGTTAATTTGTTAATTTAGTTACTTTTTGCTTAATTTTAAAAGTTTTCATTCTAGTATTCATGGTTATTAAAGAAAAATTCTCAAAATGAAATGGGAGAAATCAAATTCTTGCATTTTTACATGAATCTTAGAATTTGTATTATGCTTATTGAAGCTGATGAATTATTGAAACTCCTTTGGAATTCAACCTAATTTCTTCCACTTTAATCTTACCACATACTGTGCACATTAAGTTCCGGTTATAAGATGAAAAACTATCTCACCTCCTGAACTTAGGAAAATTTCGACTTAGTACCTTTGACCTCGTTTTAATAGTGTTGAGACACCTTATAAAAGGCCAATGAGCCTTTGAAAAAAAAAAAAAAAACAAAGTGTTTCACTTGCCTTGAAACCCGAGCAAGGTCCGAGGGGTATATGGCGAAAGTCTTTAAAACCCGGTGCCCTACACCTTGATTTGTTGGGAGCCACCGACCTCAATGCTCATTACAAGGGTGAATAGGTGGAGTTTAGCATATTGTAGGTGCTTAGGTAGTGAATTTCAATCTCAAAAGTCCAAGGAAAAATCTAAGGAGTTAGTGATCGAAAAATCCTTAAAGCTTGATACCCTAAACCTTGATTGGTTGGGAGTCATCAATGGATCCCCGTTACATGGACACTTTAGGAAACAACACCTTTAGCATTGCACTCCTATAATGAAAAAAATTGTGAAATAAAATAGGTTCATTCTTAGCCTATTGAAGGTTGGTCAGTTTACTAAGGTTTGAAAAAGAACTAGGTTGAGGGGAGAGAATAGTTCAACATACTATAATAGGAAACTAATAAGCTTAACACTTAGATTTTTGTGAAAAAATAAGGATTGAACCTTTAGGAGTGGAAATTATTTTGATGCTTAAATTTGCATAATGCCTACTCTTTATAAATTGTGATTAAGCAAGATATTTGATGACTCTTGTTGAAAGTTGGGTTTTGCCTCTTTGATATTCCATGAGAGAGTATAATCTGCATCATTCCACTTGAAAATTTTTTGGAGTGATTAGCATGATTTTGTAAATTATTTTACTGTCTATTCTTCTTTATCTCTCCTTCATTGCTAAGGGACTAGCAATATGTTGGTTGGGGAGAGTGATTACTACTTAAAAAGTACTCTTTTATAGCTTGAAACTAAATGTTTTAAATACTTTTGAGTAGTACTTAATACCTTTTAACTCAATTGGCACATTAAGTAACCTAGCAAGGTTACTAATCAGTTTTTGGCAAGTTTTGGTATTTTTGTTAGCTATTTGATCATTGAAACAAGCCAAGAATGACGGAGAATTTTGTGAAATCCATGGCAATGCAAGTTAAAGCTCAAATACATAAAGAATCCATGCTTTGGAGTACTTAATAGCCCTTTGTCAAGCCAATCAGAGATACAAGGAAGAAAACCAGATGAAGAAATCCAACAACTAGCATTTTCGTATGGCTGTGCGAAATTTCGCACACCATGCGAAACCACTTGAGGCAGCAAAAGGATTTCGTGCACCATGCGAAATTTCGCATGGTATGCAAAATCTTCCTGTGCACCGACTCCGTTAGATTTTTATCTTCAGATATTTTGTGTAATTTCCTAGTTTCTCCTTGTAACCAACCTAGATATTTTCTTTTATATCTTTTTATATATCTTTTAGGTAGCATATATATAAAGAGAGAGACAAAGGAAGATGGATGATGTTTTTTTCATTGAACACTTGTAAATTCCTGTAGTAAGAAATACAGAGAGCTTTTTGCTCTGTCTTTCCTTCTCATTTTGTTTTCACTTTTCTTCCTAGCCAAATAACCTCTAAGGATGATTTCTCAGGAGATGAGTGGCTAGGTTTTACATTTCTTGGAGTGATGGAAGTTTGGTGAAGGACCTGAATGCAAAGGTGGGAGTTATCCTTGCTTTAAATGATAGTAGTTGTTAACCATCAATGGTTTTTATTTCAAGGTTTAGCCTTAAATCCCTTAAAATCACCTTGAATGGCCAATACTTGGTAAGCTTTTCGGATTCTATGGATGCTTATTGCTAGATCCATGGATGTCTATTAGTTATCATTTATGAGCCATTGGAAGGAGGTTCAAGGTGAGGGTCTTTAGTGTTTGAAGCCATTAATGGGAAGCAATTACCTTTTTTCATGAACCCTTTGGATCAAATCTTAATTGCTAAATACAAAAACCGGTTCGGGAGATAACCATCCTTTATGTTATTATCCCCAACGCAAGGAGAAGATCCAGAATCTCCCCCTTTGCCTAAGGAACCCGATCCTAGTGACCTAAAGCTCCAAGAGACCTTTTCTTTGTAGTTAACTTCACTTGTTGTTTTTGCTTAACTTAAAATCAATCTTTGCAACCACAATTCCATTTTCTTTAAAAGCTAATTTTCATAAGGAAAAGCACCAATTTATTCCCTTCACTAAGTCAACTGTACGATGAAAACCCATCCCTGTGGACGATCCTAGAGCCACTATACTATGTTAGCTATGCTACCCTAGTGAGAGGTGATTTAGGTTTTATAAATTTTGTTGATAACACTTGTCTGAACCAGAATCAAATGGCATGACTACAATGGGGACAAATCACTTATGCATTGAAACTTATTGTGTTAAAAAGGGATTGTCTGACTAGATAACTTCATTAAATGAGTATCATAAAGTATTAAGTTTGACTAGTTTATTAGATAGTTAGCTGGTAAGTGCTTTTAATTTTGAAATAACTGATGGATTCAATTTCCTTCATTGTGCGCTTTGATTTGCTCATTTGTATATTCTAAGATCTCTGTGGGTACATTGATAGAAGGAATCTATTTAGAAAATATACTTTTGGTTGAAAATGTATAATCACATAAATCTAAGCTCTAAAATGATTTGTGAAATGTTTTATTATTATTATTATTATTATTATCATTATTATTAATGAGAGTTTTGTATCTTTTTAATGTGTGATAGTATATGAATGAGTCAAATAAGAGTACTTATGGTTAGTCGATAAAGTAGATAATCTTTTAACTTCTTTTATGTAATAGAAAGAAAATAAATAGAATAACCATCATATCCTAGTGACTACTTCTCACTCGCCTAGTGTAGATTTATATTTTGCTTGTGGAAAATGTTTTGCCAAAAAATGGGCTTAAAGAACTAACCAAAGTATTTTGGGAATGTATTGGAACCAAGAACAAAGTTTTTTACAATGTATGTGAAAATTTTGCCTTGGAGCATTTGGTATTTCATATGTTCTAATATATTTGTATATAAATACATGGTTCATTTTGATTGTTTTCTAATTGTGATTTCATTTAAGGAGGTTGATTAATTTTTTGAGCATGAAAGAATTATTTTAAAGTTATGTATAGCTTAACTCAATCATATCATGAGAATATTTTAAAATTCCTAAATAGATATTTTTTTAATAATAATATAATTGAAAATAGTTAACCAAAATAAAAGGATTTGAAATTGTCTCTTAAAATCTATAAAAAGAATTAGTGGGATGAGAATAGTAAAGTAGAAATAAATAACAAGCAAAAATAAATAATAATGTGTAGGTTTAGGTTTCGATGGGTTGCCTTACCCCATACCTACCTTAATATCTATGAATTTGTATTTTTTTTAACCCAACGTCGAGCCAATGCCTTCAAACCTTACCTACACCAACTTGAACAGTGGGATTAGACATGTTGGACCCACCCAAATTATAGTCTTACTCATCTTCGAGAGTGGTAGTGGAGAATCTATACCCTTGAGTGCACAAAGGCTAAAACGATATTGTTGAAGAGTATTTGGTGTGCAAGCTTCAACAAAGTTTATGAATTTACTTATAACAAATTCAAGAGATAGAAGATAAGAAGCTAAACAATTTTCAGAATAAGGGTTTTGATTCCTACTCAACGTGAGTACTATCTATTCTTTGCTAATATTTGGAATGAGATAATTTTGCATACAAATTTGTTTTTAAAAAATCTGGAGCAAAAGAATTAGAGTCTATTTAATGGTGTGATTAAAAAATAGTTTTATGTTTTTAAAAAAAAATTATATTTTTAAAAATTCATTAGAGTCTTTGGTTGTTATTTGAGAACATGTTTTAAAAACAAAGTGACATAGAGAATAGGTTTTAAAGAACAAGTAGAACTTGTTTTAATTAGTTTAAAAAATTTTAAAAACATAGAAAAATTTTAAAAAACAAAAAACAAAATCATAAAAAATAAATAAAAGTGAATATGATATCATTCTTTTTCTCTTTTCACCATCTAATACCAATATCGAAAATCTTCACATATGATGTTCTTTTAAATTACACCTGTTTTTCTAAAAAAAAATTCTAAAATTCTTCATTAAAGAAAAATAAATTTCAAATCAAACTATATTTGATATATGAAAATTATTTTTAAAAATAAATTATTTAAATAAGTTTTTTGTTTTTTGTTTTTTAAAAACAATTGTCAAGCACCTTCAATTTTATAAAACACTCAAAAACAGTTTTTTGTTCTTGAACTTAAAAACAATTTTTTAAAACAAGATTAAAAAAACATGCCCAAATGGGCCCTTGGTTTTTATCTTTGTAAAAAAGATTTCAAAAATTTTATATATTCATTCTATTTTCCTCATCTTTTTCTAAGTCATTCTCTAATTTCTTCTTTTTTTAATACTTTCATATATATATAAAAGTAAAAAACATACCCCAAAAAAAACCAACAACAACCAACATGGTGTTGTTTCTTCATGCTTAAGTTATGAGAATGAAGTTGGAAAAGAAGATGAAGGAGAAGAAGATGAGTTAAGAAATAAGGTAGGAAATACGGATTAATTGTCATTAGCATTTAATGAAAAAGAACAAGACAAGGCTATTTTGGAAGCTAGAGTTAATTGCATCTCCTCTCACCATGAATTATTCATGGTTTCAACTTATCTAAATCAAAGAATAAAAGCTCCTTTTTTTTTTTCCATTATATCCATTCTCCTACATGTTTACTAAATTTTTCAAGTCTTTTCCGTGTATTCTACATATGAACATTGTTAAAGTTTGATGACATGAATTCTATTTAATCTGATTTAAAAAGTTTACATTGCAATATATGTGGTGCATATATATATATATATATATATATATGTATGATGATGTATATTTTTTCTAGGGTTTTTAACGATTATGTTTTTGTTGCAATCGCTTGCAACTCTCATCTCTTGTATCAATTTTTTATTTAGTGGATTTTCTTCTTCATCTATTTATCATTTTTTTTTATCTAAGGGTTTTCACGTAAATTTGTATATTCTTATTTTATTTTTTCTTATTATCTATTCTAGTTATTATGTAACAAACATGCAACAATTTTTAAATTTGCGTACCATAAGGACTCATGTTCTTGCAAAAGCCATTACATGATTACGAAGAAGTAACACAAAACATATACTGTCTATTGAAAATTGGAGGAGGGTTCTTCATTCCCTGCATTTCCAATAAGAGTCCAGAATGAACATATGGCTAGTCGACAAAGTAGATAATCTTTTAACTTCTTTCATGTAATAGAAAGAAAATAAGTAGAATAACCATCATATCTTAGTGACTACTTCTCACTAGCCTAGTGTAGATTTATATTTTTCTTGTGGAAAATGTTTTGCCAAAAAATGGGCTTAAAGAACTAACCAAAGTAATTTGGGAATGTATTGGAACCAAGAACAAAGTTTTTTACAATGTATGTGAAAAAACCGCCTTAGGAGCATTTGGTATTTCATATGTTCTAATAATATATTTGTATATAAATATATGGTTCATTTGGATTGTTTTCTTATTGTGATTTCATTTAAGGAGGTTGATTAATTTTTTGAGCATGAAAGAATTATTTTAAAGTTAT
Source organism: Vitis vinifera (assembly GCF_030704535.1). NCBI lineage: Eukaryota > Viridiplantae > Streptophyta > Magnoliopsida > Vitales > Vitaceae > Vitis > Vitis vinifera. The sequence goes on from NC_081818.1 coordinate 19,949,908, forward strand.
GTATAGCTTAACTCAATCATATCATGAGAATATTCTAAAATTCCTAAAGAGATATTTTTTAATAATAATATAATTAAAAACAGTTAACCAAAATAAAAGGATTTGAAATTGTCTCTTAAAATCTATAAAAAGAATTAGTGGGATGAGAATAGTAAAGAAGAAAAAAATAACAAGAAAAAACAAATAATAATGTGTAGGCTTAGGTTTCGGTGGGTTGCCTTACCTACACCAACTTGAATAGTGGGAAAAAACAAAGAATTAATGAATTTGTATTTTTTTTAACCCAAGGTCGAGCCAATGCCTTCAAACCTTACCTACACCAACTTGAACAGTGGGATTAGACATGTTGGACCCGCCCAAATCATAGTCTTACTCATCTTCGAGAGTGGTAGTGGAGAATCTATACCCTCAAGTGCACAAAGACTAAAAGGATATTGTTGAAGAGTATTTGGTGTGCAAGCTTCAACAAAGTTTATGAATTTACTTGTAACAAATTCAAGAGATAGAATAAGGGTTTTGATTCCCACTCAACGTGAGTACTATCTATTCTTTGCTAATATTTGGAATGAGATAATTCTGCATGCAAATTTGTTTTTAAAATATCTGAAGCAAAAGAATTAGAGTTTGTTTAAAAATGTGATTAAAAAATAGTTTTTGTTTATAAAAGCCAAAAACTATTTTTAAAAATTCATAAGAGTCTTTGATTGTTGTTATTTGAGATCATGTTTTAAAAATAAAGTGAAATAGAGAATAGGTTTTAAACAAGAAGTAGAACTTTTTCTCATTAGTTTAAAAAATAAAAGGAAAACATAGAAAATTTTGAAAAAAAAACCCATAAAAAATAAATAAAAGTGAATATAATATCATTATTTTTCTCTCTTCACCATCTAATACTAATGTTAAAAATCTTCACATATGATGTTCTTTTAAATTACACATGTTTTTCTAAATTATTTTTTTTCTAAAATTCTTCATTAAAAAAATAAGTTTCAAATCAAACTATATTTGATATATAAAAATTATTTTAAAAAATAACTTATTCAAATAAGTTTCTCGTTTTTTTAAAAAAAAAAACAATTGTCAAGTACCTTCATTTTTATAAAACACTCAAAAACAGTTTTTTGTTCTTGAACTTAAAAACAGTTTTTTAAAACAAGATTCAGAAAACATGCCCAAATAGGCCTTGGTTTTTATCTTTGTAAAAAAGATTTCAAATTTTGCATATATACATTCTCTTTTCCTCATCTTTTTCTAAGTCATTCTCTAATTTCATCTTTTTTTTTAATACTTTCTTTAAAAAAAAAAAAAAAAAAGGAAAAACATACCCAAAAAAAAACAACAACCAACATGGTGTTGTTTCTTCATGCTAAAGAAAGTTATGAGAATGAAGTTGGAAAAGAAGATGAATTAAGTAGAAGAAGATGAGTTAAGAAATAAGGTAGGAAATATGGATTAATTGTCATTATCATTTAATGAAAAAGAACAAGACAAGGCTATTTTGGATGCTAGAGTTAATTGCATCTCCCCTCACCATGAATTATTCATGGTTTCAACTTATCTAAATCAAAGAAAAAACGGTCCTTTTTTTTTTTTTCATTATATCCATTCTCCTACATGTTTACTAAATTTTTCCAAGTCTTTTTCATATATTCTACATATGAACATTGTTAAAGTTTGATAGCATGAATTCTATTTCTATTTTATCTTATTTAAAAAGTTTACAATGCAATCTATGTAGTATATATATATATATATGTGATGATGTATATTTTTTTGTAGAGTTTTTGAGGATTATGTTTTTGTTGCACTCGCTTGCAACTCTCATCTCTTGTATCAATTTTTGATTTAGTCGATTTTCTTATTTTCTATCCATGATTTTTTTTATTTCGGGTTTTTCACATAAATCTATGTATTCTTATTTTATTTTTTCTTATTATCTATTCTAGTTATTATGTAACAAACATGCTACAATTTTTTAATCTGCTAGCATAAGGACTCATGTTCTTGCAAAAGCCATTACATGATTACGAAGAAGTAACACAAAAAACACACTGTCGATTGAAAATTGGAGGAGGGTTCTTCATTCCCTGCATTTCCACCTAGAAATGATGGGTGCGTGGCGCACACTCAATTTGTCAAAGATATCATGAATCATAACTAACTCCAATCCAACATTGCTTACACCCTCACATAAAATATCATCATTACAATTGAATTTGGTCGTTTGGTTGGTCAGTTCCTAAAATGCAAAGCAATGTAGGAATACATTATATTTTATTTTACAAATATTATTATTATTGTTGTTTATTGTTTTGAATTATTTACATTCCAACTTACTCAACCTTCGAGCTTCTGACACCACGGCAGCGTCAGTCAAGGTGGGCAAAGGGAGTGGCGGAAATGGCAGCGGTGGCCATAAGGACAGGTGGCGCCGGCGAGAACCATTCTACAAACTTCAGTCTTGTAGCGTGGGTGCCTGATGATGGGACGGAGCTCGGTGATGCCATGTGCGAACTGGCAGAGATCGCCGTAGGGACACGTGCCCTTCTCCTGCCACTTGTTGCATAGCTCAGTTTTGAACATTCCCTGGTTGTACACCTCCACTTTCACTGCTTCTTCTTCTTCTTCTTCTTCTTCTGCGCCTCTCCCTCTTGGCACATGCGAGCGTTGCTGTTCTCGTCCGCACTTGAACAAACCCGCATATTGTATTGTATTTAATAAATAAATAAAAACATGATGATACAATTGATTTATCCAATGATATTTTTTTCGTAATGAAATTATTTGACTCATGACACCAAAACCGAAGTTATAGACTGCATGAAAAACCATCTCATCTTTGTGAACAACAGTACTATCAATCTTGCTAAACGAATTTGTAAACAAATCATAAGGCAAAGTTCTTTATTTTATTATTAAAAAAAATGAAAAAAATCTATATCTAAGAAAACTGGGAATGGAATTTAAATGAAGCTAACGAGTTACCGAACTCACCGTTGCATGGACAAGTGGATTATTGAGGGGCTGAGGAGAAGCTGCTTTATTGCTTCTACCAGAGTGATTCATCTTCAAATAACAACTGGAACGAACCGATATACTCTTAGGCAGTGGGATGTGCTCAACATTCCTCCGAAAGCCCTTCCGCTGGATCACACTGGTGGGGCTGATCCCACAAACTTCATCCACTCCGTGACCCTCACCAACACTCAGTCTCCGAAAATCATAACAGAGAAAGTTTTCACGCATCCTAGCCTCAGACAAGATGTTCAAGTGCTCCACAAGCTCTCTGTTAGCCGATCTCAGGTCGCTGTTCTCTTGACGCAGCGCTTCCACTTCCTTGGCCAGCTGATGGAGACGGGCACGGCACAGGTCGTACTGGTCGCACAACTCCTGGCACTCCAAGATCAGCCGACTCTGTAGTGAATTACTTTCGTTCTCCATTTTGATGGAACCTTTTCAATCTATGGAAAGCCAACTTTTGTTATTCTAAATCATTGAAGGCGGGTATGGCAGACCGTTACAGGAACCATAACAGAAAGAGAGAGATAGAGTGGAGCAATGCAGTTGGGGGTCGAAGTATACAAGAGACAAGAGACAGGTAAGTGTATATATGGAGAGTTGGGTTGCAGTTAGAGGCTTGGCATGGAAGTATATGAGTTGGAGGGTGTGGAAGCCTTGAAGGTTTTGTTCCGATATATATGATGATAAAGGAGGTGGAGCTTAAGAAATGTGTATGGTTTTCAAAGCTGTTTTTTAACGAGGGCTAATGAATCTGAATGTAGTGTTGCTTCCTTATCACAACTGTAACTAACTCTGTGGCCCCTCTCTCAATCAAACCTAATGCCTTTTTTAGTTGTCTTGTTAAATAACCACCCACCGCTTTGACAAAGGAGAGTTTTTTTCTTTTTCAAAATCATTTGTTGGCCATGGTTTTGGTTCAACACCAATCACATTTGTGGGCTTTCAGTGATTTTTTTTTTTTTTCAATTTTTTTTTCCTGTTTCTGAATTTTACGATTGTGGGACTGCCCTTTTGGAGATGGGGCAATCCTATTGTGAAAGCCGTTGCCTTAGTTTTCACGTTCCATACTTGCTTGAATTTGCTTTAAAAATAATGTTTTATGCCGTTGAGAAGTGTATTCATTCCCTTCCACCTAATTCAACGTCTAAATCATTATTCTCTTGCTAAGTTTCAAGTGCTTTCACAAACACAAGGTGGAAGATGTAATAATTCTTTTTAAGGTCAAAAATATTCATACGCACTGTACTTGATTTTTACAGATAACTTCATCAAGCTTCATAGAAGTTTGATTAATTGAAATCAGTCTTCTATTTCATATGGGGGTGTACATGCATGTTGCAACTTCGGACTTAGGACTTTCAGAAAAGGTCTGAGGCCTGGGCGTCCAATTCAAATTGATGTGGATCTAAGCCAGGCCGAAACTTCAACATGCCTGCATTTGGCCCAAAATTAAACTCCTAGCCTAAACTTATTGGCAAGATTTTGACTCTACCAAACCCAATGCATTTTCCACTTCTATTGCGTTTCCCTTTCGCTTAGGACAACCTCTAGAATTCCTCCGCATGCGGATCTGCATAGAGAATGCTAGAGAAGTAGTGGGCCGATAAAGCCGACCCTTCTCAGATGATTAAGTCAGACATGGTTAGGGATGGCAATGGGACGGGTTTTTTCAGGTACTCACCCCATCCCGCTCCTAATGGGATGGAGTTTAATTTTAATAAACGGGTTTGATATGGGTATGAGATTTTTTTTTTAAACCCGGATTCGCCCCGCCCCGCCCCGTTTAATTTTTTAAATAGAATAGGGATGAGAATTGTTTTTAATAAACGGGACAGGGTTGGGATGAGGGTGACCCGCTCCGTTGCCATTCCTAGACATGGTGGAGAAAGGGAATCAACAGATAAAGAGAAACTATGATTTATTTTTTTTATCTGACTGGCTTTAGAGCGCAGTCGTTCTTTATAGTTGTTTTGTGAGAGCCATAATGTTGATATTCTTTAGTTACCTACAGTTTTGTAATTTGATTGGCATGTGTCATGCTGGCAGTAGTTACTAAGTAAATTGATTGCATGTAGTCATCACGCTCCTTAATGGAAGGGTCGTATATTAGAGTCTAATCGCATTGATTGCTCGTGCCCATTATGCCCTTCGATGGAGTCTTAGTGCGTTGATTTTCCTCCTACACCCTTTGAAGGAGGGGTCGGATCGTCGATCCGTTGGAGGGTGTCTGCTACTCTATTTTTGTTTGGGATCTCTCATCAAAGTAAATTATGGTATTATGGGGTCAATCACATAAAGTCAACTATATAATTAGTTAAAAAAATTGTTTTTGAAAAATCGACAATTCTTATTAATAAAATGTATCCCTTTCAATTATAATAATTCTTTAAATTTTGCATTCATGCCCCAAGATGTAAAACCATGGTTTAAGATGATATTAAGGCTCAATCCATTAAAACTTGAAATGTGAATTAAAGATGAAATTATGATCTTCGCGGTTAAATTTTTTCATTTAGATGCCTCTGAAACAAAGTTCTTTGAGTTACCAAACCTTAAGTTTATTCCATGTATAGACTTAATTGTGTTGAAATTTTACTAGGTTTGAGAAATATTTATTTTTAAAACTTCTTAAAACATCCTTAAACATCCATTGAAGAATTTTAAACCTTAAAAGCTCTCTTACAATTGAAAAAAGAAACTTAAAAAAACAAACATATGTACACAAAAAAAAACTAGAACCTTCATCACAAGTTCTAATATAGTAATTACGATACATAACACAGAATTATAACCCTCATCTTCTTTCAATATACCCCACTATGTAACAAAAAAACACTCAAAATCTTCTCAAGCTTCACATTGTACTTCAAGGTTTTCTCCATCTTCACCTTTATTTGGAAAATCATTTTTGAAAATGATGAGTCATATTTCATTGAGAAGAGTTTCTTTATAGAAAAATAAATAAATAAACAAAACATCATTTCAATTTTTTCCGTACATCAACTGGAAGTTCATTCAACAGCATGTAAAATCACCAAGATATGTAAATATTTTTACCAATCAGCAATTTCCAATTTACCATATGCCTTTCATAAGGCTTACAATTAACTTTTTGGGATTCATCAATTGTTTGCATCCATGGGTACTAATGTTTAAGGGACTCTCATCTAAAGATATATGTTTACACCCCTATTATATCTCTATGCATGGATTTTTCTAGGGATGTTTTTTGTCTTTCACCCTTGGTATTTTACTCTTCTTTTAGGAAGTTTCACCCAAGGACCACTACCCCTATTATTTGTTATTCTATTAACTATCATGGTGCTTTGGATCTAAATTTTCGATGTCTTCAGCACTTTTTCATGTTACTCATGTTGCACAACTAGGTTAGTTTCCAAGTATAACAAAATATACTTCAACAAAGAGTATAATTCAATCATGGTAACATATTCAATATTTCGATCAATATCAGTTATATTTCATCATCACATACGATCAAAATTTTCTTAGAAAAAAATAATATAGCATATTATTTTCTCAACCCAAACGTTAGTCTAAAGTTTTCATGTAAATAACTAATTTTGGTTGAAAGAAAACAAAATTCAAAAATAGAGGTTTTAAAAATAGAAACTTCTCTACTTATTAAGCAACTTGATTATTCTTCAAGTTTCAACTCTTCTACTTTCATTTCCCAATAGAGAGAATCTCAAAGCCTATTCTTTAGATTTCAATCTTTCTTCCCTCATATAATTAAGATTTCTTTTTCAATACAAAGGCATAATTTCAAGCTTATAGAACTAATTCACCTTTAAGCTACTACAATGTGCCACAAAACTAATCTTCCTTAGGGATGGCAATGGAGCAGATTTGGGATAGAGCACCTTTATCCCATTTCATTCCAATCAAGGATGAAAATATCAGTTTTGGTAGATATATCAATCCTTTGAATTTATAGATATACTCAGATATATTGAAAAATATTAGTGGAAATTTTGACCAAAAAAAACCGTTGAATGAAAATTAATCAAAACTCATGGAAATATAAGGAAAAACTTTGAAAACAAATTATAGAATAAGTAAGAATACACATGTTGAAGTTATTTTGTAAGACATGTATAATATAATTTATGATATTTGGAAATAATATCACATGTGCTAATAAGAAATATGAATTTTGGAAATATACACTCAACATTAATGTACATTAACTATTTGATTTCATTAAATATCTATAATTTATACATATTATATTGTAGTGGTCCTTTATTGCCAAAATAAAGATTGATGTGGTTTTATCTCATTTTTAGAAGAAGAAATCTCATCTTGGTAGACATAATATTGGTACCAAGACATAAAGTTTCGATAATATTGATTATAAGTACACATTTTCCATACATAGATATTTTGAATCCTACCCACTACCTCTATGGATGGGATACTCAGGGTTTTCCCATGTGCTTGTTTCAAATCCTCCTTACATCTAATATAAAATATGGTATGACATTTGTGTAAAATGAGGATAGTTGAACACATCATAGTCTTCATCAATTGCTTCTAAACCTATTAAATAATTTTGAGGATGTTGACCATAACCCATCATATAAAAGGAATAAATATTAGCCTAATTTGATGAGTCACCAAATTGATTCTCTTTACCCATTGACTCAAAACTAACTAAAAATGGGTCCTCATGATATGGTGTCATCCTTTGTTATCTTCTTCTATTCAACTTTCCAATAGTTCTAACTCTTGAAATAGCTTTTCTAAAGTTATGGTCTTCATCTTGTATATGATGTGTGAAATCATCTTCTCAAGTGAATAGGCTCAATATATGTTCACTTTGTTGTTGTTGTCCAATATCCCCTTCATCATTTCTAGAATTATCATCATTTTCATCATCTCCATTGTTGGTTCCCTCTTCTCTTGAAGCATCATAGACAAAACCAGAAGTACTAGTTGTTGGCATCTTAGATCCAAATAGTAAAAGTGATACCAATTTTTTACAAAATTGATCTTTAGGGTTAAAGTACTAACTTTTAGATTTTGATGTTCCCAAAGCTTGAATATAAGTGTTGAAAAATCAAATTAATGTCGTCGGAAGTCTCGTAGACTCATGATCTTCTGCCCAATGACTCTTCTTGATCTTAGCACACTTCTAGTAAGAAAGAAATGAGGGTGAAGACTATGACTTTCTTTCTCTCTAAATGGTGGAAGACACAAAGTGATGGAAACCCTAACCCCTAAGGGGCATTTATAGGGTTCTTAACTGGGCTTAAGTGACTTGAGCCTACATGAACTTGGATCACTTAATCTAACCCAAATTAGGTCCTAATTGATTAATTAACTGATTCGTGCCCAATTAGTGTCTCAGCTGATTTGTGTCCAGCTGGTGCTCCTTGATTGAGGGAGTAATCAACAAAATTTATTACCTATAACACCATACACTAGGGTAGCAAAGAAAAAGCTACTATAGTATAGTGGCTCTAGGGTCGTTCATTGGGAATGATTAACAAGCAATCAATGATACCAATTCCAAGTGAATTGGCCTTGTTTCATTTCATGGTTAGCTTAAGAAGTAAAACACAAACTTTGATTGGTAAATGTTTAGACTTAAACTAACTAACATAACAGAAGTTTGGAATAATTTAGGAAGAAAACATTCCTTGGAGAGTTAGGTTCACTGGGGTGGTTCCTCATGCAAAAGACATAGCTCCGGTCAGTTGGTTCATTTCCTTGCGTTAGAGATTCAACATATAGTCAATTCTCTAACCGGTGATGTACAGAGACTCCTTCAATTAGATTTCACTTTAATTCTCTCACTGATGCAACTTGCAATGGTTTAAGCCTCTCACTAAGCCTTAACCATTCAAGGTGATCTTTAACCTTGGATTACCCGTCAAAAGCTCGCAAGAGATAACTAATAGATGCCTCCTAGGAGTCCAAAAGCTTACCAAGTGTTGGCTATTCTAGAAAATCCTACCCTGAAGTCACCTACCAGAGGCTCGCAAGGGGTAAACTAGTGCATTTCCATGGTTGGAAATCACTTGCCTTACCAAGTGTTGGCCCAGGTGACTCCAAGGTGTTTTAAGTTAACTAAAAACATAGAAATCACTAAAGGATTTCACTTCCTCTTCATTAATAGCTAAAACCACAAAGCTTTGCATTCTTGCACTTGGAACCTTCCCTGGCAACCTTAGCTCCAAGGAATTAGAGGTTTAGTTACTCATTCTCTGGGGAAAACTCCTCAGAGAATTCATAACTTAGAAATAAAATAAAAATACAAAGTGAGAAGGTAAGGTAGTAGAAAGAAAAGACTTTTACTTGCTTACCCAAACGTTTACAGAAGGAACTCCTCCCTGAGAACAGGCTCCCGAGAGGTATATATATGAACATAATATAAAACTAATTGTTACAAAGATATTTAGTCTTTTTACTAACTTAAAAACTAAGGAATCATGTAATTGGTGGTTTACAAGGAGTATTTTGGGATTTAGACAACAAAAATCTAATGGAAAATATCTCCCAATGTCGGTAGCAAACTTCGGGAGGCTTCAGGAACCATTTCGCAGGAGAAAAAATGGTGTCTGCGAGATTTCGCAGACACCCAAGAGGGCTGCGAAATTATTTCGCAACACCGAGCTATCTTCACAGGGCTACGAAGTTGGCTTCCACCTTGAGGTTCCAAGCTTCCTTTTCGCGGCATAAATCGTGCATCGTCAGAAGGAGAAACACCTTACTATACAAAAATGTTGCGAAATCACTTCGCAACAAAAGGGTGATTTCGCAACACTTTGCAAAATGCTTCCTTCAACTCAGAGTGATTGGCTTGTAATGGCTACAACTTCTTCGTTTCAACTCCGAATTGCACACCGTTTGAAGCATTGGATTGTTGACTTCCTGAGCTTTGAAATGGTATATAGTATGCATCATTTGGACTTCAGAAAGTGCTCCAAAAGTGGCTGCTACCACTGTCATCAAGAATAGGCTTTATGGCAGATTCTCTTTGATTTTTCTCCTTGCAATCCGGATTCACTCTTGGCAAATGACTTCTAAACTTTGCCCAAGATTCCTCCTAGCTCTCCTCAGTCTTGACTTACTTTGGTGATCAAAATATTAACAAAAACACCAAAACTTACACAAAGTGATTAAAATTGCTTTCAAGGGTCCTAACATGCCAATTGAGTTAAAAGGCCTAAACTACTACTCAAAAGTGTTTAAAAGGATTAATTATAGGCTATCAAATAGCACTTTTTGAGTAGTAATCATTAACCCAACAAGGCCCACTAATTAATCAATTAACCTAATTCAAAGACTTTGTTCACTTACCCCTATGCAACCTTGTGTAATCACCAAAACACCATTATGCACAAAAGTGAACCTAAAGCCAATTTGACTTTATAAACCATATCAATAAGGCATATGAGCTCAAAGTGGGGACCATTAGAACCCATATGAGTACTAACTCCCTCATAATCTAATCTTGAAGTTTATTCAACATCCTAATATAGAGTATCAAATGAACTCTAGTATTCTATGTAAATAACAACGAGACACTATGTGCTTGGGTTTGTGATATGTTATCCATTGCATTCAGTCTTCCCATGAACTGGTGTTCGTGGTTTAACAAGGTAAAAGCTATTAACATTTCAAGACTACCTCTACTATCCTTGAGTTACAAATCCTCCTATTGTGTGTTCAACTAACATGTCTTAGCTCTCAAAGAGCCTATATCAAGCTCCACTTAAGGAATTATTGTGGTCATAATTTCCATGAACACACCTCCTTATGATCACCCAATGGGACAATCTGTCTCAATCCCATGAGATATCATGGTGCTTCTATTGATAATACCTATTGTTATTGGCTTTCATCAACAATGACTCAATCCATTAGGAATATATGATAAGCTTACAATCTCACCAATAGGTAAAAGCCTCTAGTAACTTTAGCACAAATTCAATATTCTCTCAAGGTTGGAAGACAACACAATGAAGCAACTTGGTGAGGTCGTGATTACTTGATAACCTTAAGTCTTGACTCATCATAAGTCATGTTCAATGTGTAACCATACACACTAGTGTATTCACCATAAGAAACTCATCTCAACAGCTAAGACCAGTCATTCCTCTAATTAAGAGATGGTGCACTACAGCCTCTAATGGATTGTTTAGACCCACAAATCGACTATGAACAAGTCATATATTTGTAAGGAACCTGTGACTTGGATCTTCCGTCCAACTCTTAATGCACCCAAGCCATATACAATGCAAAATATGTTAGGCGAGAATGCTCATAAGGTACAATGCATGGAATAAAAATAGATAAAAAAAAACTAGAATATCATTAAATAAATAATGAATTCCAAATTTGTTACATCATGTCATACTTTTAAATGTTTTATCCTAACATTTTCCCACTAGCCCTCAAAGTATACTAGATACTCATCTGAAACCTATGTTATCCCTATGACCAACAAAGACTCTCCATGTCAAAGTCTTAGTGAAGGCATCCTTCAGATTCTCCATAGAAAGTATTTTGTCAACCATCACATCACCCCCTATATTATCTCAACATTTTGGAACATAAGCATATAATCCCTCATTCTCGAAAGATATTTGAGTATATGCTTGGCATAACTCAATTTTCCCATTGTTGTAATCCCTAAAGACTTTACACCCAACACTATATTGTGTCTCTTTTAGAACTGAGTAGAAAAACCAAATCTTGGCTAATGGCAATATCCCTATATCATTCTCAATGAGTAGATTGTCATCTACCTACAAGATCTTAGAGCACCACCATGCTTTCCTACACTTTCTTGCATGCACGAGACCCTTTGCTATGAAAATATCTAATTACTTCATATAGATTCTAATATCATGGTAATTGTTTTAGAACACTATCTTCATATCCTATTGTACTATCTTATAAATGAGAAGCACCACAATGGATATGAGTACTCTAATGGATTTGAGTATAGCTATAGGTGAAAAGGTTTCCTATAGTCGAAACAATATTTCAAAGTATAACCTTTAGCTACAACCTAGCCACATAAATCTCAACATTTTCATCTACTCCTTTGTTCTTTTTGTAGACCAACTTAGACCTATGGGTTTTATCATGTCAAGTGCTTCTATAAGAACCCAGATTACATTAGAATCACAAGAATTTTAACTACCCTTTCATAGCTCCTTGTCAAACTATGAGCACCAGCATGCTCATTGCTTATCATAATCCATAGAATACAAACCTCACACTATGACAAGACACTCATATACTAAAAGTCATAGGAATGGCATGTCTCTAAACCTCTAGATCCATAGTATCTTGTGTAATGTGGGACTATCTTCTAGTGTTCTCTAGTCTATATCATTGTTTGTCTTATTACATAGCATATAGTCTTCATTAGAAATCTAATATTTGTAGCAAGAAACACCTTCTGATAATCCTAACTATAAAGTAATAATCCTGAAATCTCTTGGATATCCTATAAACTGATATACTACTTACCTTGCTTCCAACTAGTCTACATTTGTGTTCAACATGAGTACTAGACACTCCTATATACAAATTTGTCATAAACAAAGTTTACAGCGTGTTCACATCTCTCTACAAGTTAAAGGCACCAACCTAGTAATGGAGGTAAGATACAGCCTTCAATGAATCTCCTAAATGGGTATAGGAAGTGATGAGAAACCAATCATCAATCTCATTATGTGTATCAAAGTTTAATATCTTCTTTCGACTACTCCATGATGCAATAGAGTTCCTAGTGCACACAATTAGGATATTATTTCATGCTCTTTCTGAAAAGAACCAAACTTACTAGACACACCACCTCGATCCAATCAAAGTGCCTTGATATGTTTACCCAATAGGTTATCCGATTTTACCTTAAATTCAATGAATTTATTTGAGGCATCAAATTTCCTATGTAGTAGGTACACATATCCAAACTTAGAGTATTCATCAATAAAAAATGATGAAACACTCACAACCTCTCTATGTATGAACTCCAAAAGTTTCACATACCTCATTATGCACTAATTCCAAACATTCCTTGGTTCTATGTCCTTTAGAAATAAAGGGTCTCTTAGTCATTTTACCATTTATGCATGATTTGCAAATGGGAAGTTCCTCTAAAAACAAAGTGTCCAGACTTGATTAGTCTTTAGATCCTGTTTAGATTAATACAACCTAGGCATTAAAAACCAAATGTTTGATTAGTGCTAGGTTCTTTCTTTTAGTGAGATCTAACTATTTTCATTCCATGGTAAAGTGGTAATGGAGTCTTACATAAAAGAGGTAATGTCTTTCACTAACTTGCACAACTAACCTTCTAATTGAAGCTAAGGTAAGTACATTTTCAACATATTTCCTTCTCATTTGTTGAAAATCCTGTACAATATTACAAATAGTGGGCTTGGAATCTATTCACTATAGTTGGTGAAATCCACCACTATTTATTGAACAATGAAAATATGATATGTACTTTCCTTTTCCCTTAAGTAAATTGGGCATTCCTTTTTCATTATCCCAAAGGGTTGCAAAGGAACCACTGCCTTTGAGCTTATTCTCTCATTCTTTTTCTTAAACATTCCTTATTTGATGTTTTTTTTCTTCTTCTTGGTAGAAAAACTTAAGAAACCCTTGACTTCTATATGAACACCTTTCCAATATTTGAGAATCTTTCTACCCATCCCAAAGGAATTTGGTAAGATCTCTAAGATGACATGAATCCTGGTGTTCATAATAGTCTTAAGGGCAACTTGTCTAATTGACTTACCCTTATCATGAAATAATATTTACAACTTTAAAGACAATATCATAGACCATGACAATAGACATGTGTTTCTTTTGCAACATACTATCCAAAGACCCAAGTATAAGACACTTTTTCTTCTAATCCACCTTATGCCACCTTTGATATGTTTTTCTTTCTTCATGCTAGCTTTGTTCAAAGAAAACAACAAACTCTACCTAAATTATCTTCTATGCAATTAATACTATATCCAAATTATTTTCAGTTTATAACTAGGTTCAATTTAAACATGAGATAAGAGGTGGCAGGTTAAAGACATGATATCTATAACAAATATAATGATTTCATATATTTATAGAATGAATTAAGCATTCAATGCATGTTGGTAATTAATTTAAAAAAAATGTAGTGTTCTCAAACTACACGTCATTTTACAAGATATCCTAGTATCATAAGAATCAAGTCTGCTTTAGGCAAATCATGACTCCTATTACTAAGGTAGAAACCTTCTCTAATTGATCAACTTGTCTTAAACTTTAAAAGTTATCCTAAGACATTGATCAACATACCCTTTTGTTTAGCCCTTATCCCATACAAGTGGGACTACTTTAGATGATTCTACCACTTCATGTCTAAGTTAAGTGTGCAATCAAAATCCTTGACATCAATATTACTAAGTGAAGAGTTTCATCTTTAAAATTGGACACTTCCACTACAAACATATATAGTCTCATCCAAATAGGACATAGTCCATATCCTTTTATTCCTTGGCCCATCCCATCTTTAGGATTGTGATACACCCAAAATTAAGATAGGCTCGATCTTAGAGACTGTGGACTTGCCTATGGCCCTCTCCCACTTAATATTTTAAAATAATTAAGAGCTTTTAAAACATTAGTAATTATCTTGATGAATAAATTATCTTCTTTGAGAATTTCTAAAAATATTTATTCCTTCACTAGAAAACTTGTGTAATAGAAGAATGTTCATATGAAAATTTTAAAATTTCCATGAGAGTATTTTATCCAAAAACAAATTTTGATAAAATGTCCACTCTCAAATTTTAAAATCTATTTTCATAAAAATTCTCCTTCTTCACACAATTCCAATTGAAGTGGTTGTGAGTGATAAATAAGGGTAGTACATCATGTTATCTATAGTGATACTTTTAGTTACTAACATTATTACTTTTAGATAAAAACAATGTTACTATCGTCTATGGCATATTTGATGTAAAGGTTGAAATGGTAATGGGTGATGTGGCAGCTACATATGTGGGGTCAAATCAAGTGTATATGTCAGCTTGCTTTGTATAGGTGGCAACCCACCTTCAACTGATTGATGGGTAATTTTGGAAGCATGCACAAGTTACTATTCTAGTGCATGATTTGGGGATTATTTTCCCCGAAATACACTCCCCATAAAACCCACTTTTTAAGTTCTTAATTCATCCATATTTTTCAAATGCTACACATTTACATGATTCTCCCTTTAATAAATATTCTTAAATATGGAATCTAATTTTTATAATAATTTATTCCATTAAATTACCAAAAATAAAACTTTCAATAATTTCCTTAATGATAAATTATTCTTCTTGAAAATTTTTAAAAAATTATTTACTCTCTAAATTAAGGATTAGCATAATAAAAAAAAGTTTCTAATAACTTAAAAATAAAAACTAGAGAGAACTTTATCTAAAAAGAAAACTTTTATTTTACAAGGATTCTTATCAAAATAATTTTAAAGAAAAAAGTTTAGAATCATTTGGAATGATTTAGAAAATAAAACTTTGCTCACTAATTTATTTTCACAAATTTTATTTTCTTAATCTACAATATTCCAAAATTAAGTAAATAACATGCTTTGAAATCTAATTTTCTAAAAAAATTATATCCATTAAATTACTAAAAGTTTCATATTATTTATATAAGACTTTCAATAATTTTGGTAACCTTCTTAAAATAAATTATCCATCATAAGAATTTCAAAAAACTTTATTTATTACATAAGTTCTTAGAGAGCTAAGATATGTCAATTAAATATACAATAAGCAGATCTATAACTCAAGGATAGTAGAGGTAGTCTTGAAAGACTGATAACTTTCAACTTGTTAAATTGTAGACACCAATTCATAGGGAGATTAAACGCAATGGATAGCAAGTTATGACCCGAGCACTTAATGTCTCATTCTTATTTACATAAGAACTAGAGTGTAAATGATTATCTATAATGGGATGTTGAATCAACTTAAAAATTAAATTTTAAGGGAGCTAATATTGCCCTATGGATCCCAGTGGTCTTTGCTCAAGCTCATATACCTTGTTGGCATGTATATAAAAGTTGGATTGACTCTTGGTTCACTTATGTGCAATTACACAAGGGTTAGTGAATAAAATATCTAGATTGAGCTAACAAATTAATTAGATAGCTTATAGGGTTAATTGATCAATTAGGACCCAAATTAGACTAGATCAAGTGGCCTAAACCCATGTAGGCTCAAGTCACATAAGCACAATAAGGAGCCCTATAAATACCTCATTGGGGGTTAGGGTTTCTAGTTAATTGTCTTCCACCATCCAAGGAGAAGAAATAAACCTAGCCTCAATCCTCCCAAACACTCCCATTTGAGTGCAAAGATCAAAGTAGAGTCATCACGATGGAAGATCTTTGGTGTACGAGAATTTTTTAGGATTCTATTTTGTTCTACATCAAAAAGAATACATTTAGGAATGTCCAAATTTGAGGTAAAGTTTTCTAGTGCAATTTAATCTAGATCATTTGATTAAAAAATATGTATTTTACTTTCATTATTAAGATCTAGAGACCTAAGGAGAAAATCATGCACTTAACCTAGTCTTGGAATTGGGAACGAATGATTCATTATTCCCTAACAACCGATATCAGAGTCATAGGTTAGCAAAAAACATGATTAGACCTTTCTAGGGTGTGCTAACCATTATTTTGCAAGGTATTTTATTTATCCCATGGCCCTAGGGATAAATTATGTGCAATATATATTGGTATCTTTCAATAATGATTATATAATGTGGTTATTTATTGGGATTATTGTAATCATTAAATTGTTGTTTACTTTTCCTAGATGGGTTGGGGCACAGGATTTTTGGTTCATTGTAAAAATTCCATTTTATTCTTAGATTGGTTTGTAAACTTCAAATAAATAGAGTATAGGATTTTGACGTAAAAATCTATTTTTTATCATTTTATGTAACCCATGGAAAGTATGGAAGCAATCCAAACTATCAAAAAGGGTTCGTGAACACTACCCTGTCGAAAAAGGAAGATCTTTTGCAGAAAATGGTTGGAGGAGATTCAAAACCCAGTTCTCAAATTCTGGAAATTTGTAGCAGTGCTTGAGTGGTTGGATTAGTGCTCAAGCACTACTCCAATGCCTAAAGTTGCATCCAACACTACAACCCTTTCAAGCATGCCAAATTCTTTTCCAACACTCATGGGGGCTCTTTTTGTCCATTTTATGGGTTTTAGGGGTACTTTTGGTCTTTTGTAAAAACCAATAACCTTATTTTGTTGCACTTACATTTGGTATATTTAGATATTTGGGAATCAAAATATTTAGGTTCCTAAATAAGTAACATAATCCTTAAGGCCATGAGATTCACTATTATCTTATTTCCTTTTTTGCTATTATATGATGTTGCATATGTGATAGAAAATATTTTAAAATTGGTAACTTTGGATTTACTTAAAAAATAAAACATGAAGACGATTTCCTTTATTTTTTTTATTTAAGGAATTTGTTATTTTTGTTTGTGATTTCAAATTCCTTTTAGAATTTTCCTAAATTTGGATTAGGTGGTTCTCTAGGCTCTCCCGCCCTAAGAAAATGAGGTGGTCCTCTAGACTCTCCTGCCATAAAAGGAGACTAGCACCAAGTTCTTAAAACTCTCCTACATTGAGAAAAGAAGAACTATGATTGGGTAAGGAAAGTTCAAGGATAAGGAATATGAAGGCAATTCCCATTTAACACAAGAGTCCCAATTCAAGTAATTAATAAGAATATTGAAAAAAATCTCATGATGGATAATTTATTTTAAGAAAGTTACCAAAATTATCTTAAAGTCTCTCATTCAAAATGTTAAAGAGTGGGTCATAGGCAAACCCACAGCCTCCAAGATTGAGCTCATCTTGATTTTGGGCCCACCATCATCTTAGAGAGGAGGCAACCTAAGGAATCAAGGCAGTTGGACTATTCTAAAAGGACAAGATTATATATGTTTGTAGTGGGAGTAGTCAATTCTAAAGTTAGAACTCTTCATTTGATAACATTGATGTCAATGATCTTGATTATACATTTGACTTAAACATAAAGTAATGGAATCATCTAAAGTGGTCCCACTTGCATGTGCTAAAGGTTGAACACAAAGGTATGTTAATCAATGCCTTAGAAAAACCTTTTGAGGTTTAAGGCATGTTGATTAATTAGAGAGGGTCTTTACCCTAGAAATAAGAGTCATAACTTGCCCAAAATAAGCTTGATTTTTATTATACTAAGATACCTTGTATAGATAAATGTAGTTTGAGAGTACTGCATTTTTACTAAATTAATTACCATCTTTTGTCTTGAATGCTTAGTTTCCTTTATTAATGCATGGAATGTTTCATTTATTATGGAAATCATGTCATATAACTCTATCTATTGGCATCTTAGATCTAATCAATGGAAGCAATACCAATTTTAAAAAAATGATCTTTTAGGGTTAAAGTACTAACCTTTAGGTTTGGATATTCTCAAACCTTAAATTCCAAGTGTTGAAGACAACCTTGATGTTGTTAGAAGTCTCATAATCTCACGATCTTCCGCTCAATGAATCAACCTTGTTCTTGGCATACTTTTGGTAGGAAAGAAAGGAGGGTAGTGGAGGCTATCGCTCTCTTTCTCTTTGGATGGTGGAAGACAAAAGTTATGGAAACCCTAACCTCTATGGGGTATTTATAGTAATCCTAACTGGGCTTATGTGACTTAAGCCCACATGGGCTTGGATCACTTAATCTAGCTTAAATGGGTCCTAATTGATTCATTAGCCCAATAGAACCTACTATTTAATCAATTAGCCTAATCCAGAGACCTTATTCACTTACCCTTATGCAACCTTGCATAATTACCAAAATTCCTTTATGCACAAAAATGAACCTAAAGTCAATCTGACCCTCATAATTCGTGTCAATAAGGTATATGAGCTTAGAGTAGGGACCATTAGGACCTATAAGAGTACTGGCTCCCTCATAATCCAATTATGAAGTTGATTCAACATCCTACTAAAGAGAATTAACTGAACTTTAGTATCATATGTAAATAACAACAATACACTTAGTGCTACTATCTACTGGATGTAGACTACCCATGAACTGGTGTCCGTAATCTAACAAAATAGTGTTATTACCTATCAAGATTATCTCTCAAATTCTTGAGTTACACATCTCACTTATTACGTGATCAAATGGCATACTCTAACTCGAAGAAGCATATGTCAAATTCCATTAAAGGAATAATTGTGGCCATAGATTTCATGATCACATATCCTTTGGATCAACCAATGGGACATACTATCTCAATCTCATGAGTTATCGTAGTACCTATATTGAGAATCCTTGTTGTCACCAGCCTCCATCAATAGTGACCCAATCCATAAGGATAAATGACCACTTTAGGGTCTCACCCATAGGTCAAAACCTCCTATTGATTTTGACACAAACTTAATATCCTCTCAAGGTTGAAAGTCCATGCAATATAGTAGCTTGGTGAATCATGACAATTTATAGCCTTGCGTCATGATTCATCGTAGGTCATGTCCAATATACATCACATACACTAGTGCACTCACCATGGGAAACCCATTCCAATGGTCAAGACAAGTCATCCCTCCAATTAGAAGGTAGTGTACTACAGTCTCTACTAGATTGCCCAAATTCATGAACTAATTGTAGGCAACTTATCTACTTACAAGGAACCCATGACTTGTATTTTATGTGAACTCCTAAAGCACCTAAGTCATATACAATGTAAGATATATGAACTAAATACTCAAATCAATGTCAATACACCAAAAGGATAACAAGGTGTCACAAGATGCTTCAAATGACCCTCCCCATGGGTTTATATAGAAATCAGGAAGCTCCTAGAGAAGTGTGGAAGCTTCTAGAGAGGGATAGAGATATCCACACATCTCTACACTTGGCTAGGAGACCATTGGAATAGTGTGGGATGTTCTAGAGTCTTCCAAAGCCATCTTGTACATAAACTAGTGTAGGAGCTTCTAGATTATTCTTGATTTGTAAGGAACCCTCCAAGGTTCTAGAGACTTCTTAAGGTGTCTGTAAATAGGTGAGGCCCTCATTTAGCCAAGGCACCACCCAAATCACTTCCTAACCAAGCAAGTGAGTTTCCTAAGCACTAGTAAAGCATCCTTGAGGGCAATAAAAGCTTCCATTCTTTAAGTATTACCTACGTTTCTCTTAACTTCCAAATTGTGTCTAACTTAGCTTAGCTAGCAAAGTACGAGGAGAAGGTTGTCTTAGCAACTTTAAGCGAGGTGAGTTGCCTAAGTGCCACACATAAGTTTAGGAAAGGCCTAAGTTCATAACAGTTAGTATCAGAGCACAATTACGAAGTAGGCATTGTGAATGAAGCATGCCAGGTCTAATGTTGAGGATGTTAGTGAGCAAACCCGTGGAAGGGAAACCGAGCCTACTACACAAGGCAGGTGCAAGAAAGATAAGTCTCATGACGCCTTAGCCAACATGGAGGCAAGGCTAGCCAAGATGGAGTTAGCCATGGTAAACACTCGGGAGATGGTGGAATTGATTGAGCAGTACATGGAGAAGAGCTTAAAGGATCTCAGGGGATATATCCAGGACCTTCGTGAGGATGTGCTTGTCTCACAAGTCCAACCGGTGTCACAAGAGGAGTTCATATCCTTCCAAGACAAGGTCATGAGCATGTTCGCTAATATGGAGTCAATGATGAAGGCCTTGGCTTCACTCATGGAGGCCCAAGACCATGAGGTTCAACAAGAGTTGACCATCTACAAGGCTGCAATGATGGAATGGGTCATCGCCACACTAGAGGTATCTAGGGTGAAAGTGTCGAAGCCACATGGGTTTAGTGGCAATAGGGATGTCAAGGAGTTAGATAAATTCTTATAGCACATGGAGGATACTTTGAGGCTATTGCATTGACTGACGAGGCAACTAAGGTAAGAACTACGACTCTCTACCTTACTGACACGACTACTCTATGGTGGTGTCAGAGGTTTGCCGATATGGAGAAAGACATTTGCACCATAAAAAGGTAAGATGACTTCAAGAGGGAGATGAAAAGGCAATTATACCCTGAGGACATAGCTTACTTAGCTAAGAAGAACATGAGGCGTCTCAAGCACACAGGCTCCATTCAAGACTACATCCAGGAGTTCTCTTCACTCATGCTTGAGATTCCTAATATGATTGAGGAGGAGTTGCTATTCAACTTCATGGATAACTTGTAAGGGTGGGAGGAGCAGGAATTAAGAAGTCGAGGTATTCAAGGCTTAGCCACGGTTATGGAAATAGTAGAGTCTTGAACGGATTACAAGAGGGGAAACTCCTCCAAGGTTGAGTCTTCAAAGGACAGCCACGCCACAAGTAGGAGAGATGAGGTTTCAAGGGACTGCAATACTCCTAAAATGGGATTAGGCAAGACACCTAACTTCTGGAAAGGAAAGGGAAAAACAAAAAAGAAGGAGTTTATGCCTAAAATCAAATTTTTCCTGTGTGATGGTCCACATTTAGCACGAAATTGCCCAAAGAGGAAGGCGCTTAGTACCATGATCGAGGAGAAAGAACAGGAAAATGAAGCACATATGGGCTCGATGCATCTACTAGGTACCTTCCAAGTCAACCCAAAGCCTAGTATGCCTAAGACCTCCTTACAATCAGAGGTGCAAGTAAAAAGGGCAAAAAAAGAGCGAGTTGAGGTAGCCTGCACACACATGGACAAGGTTACCAAGAGAAATGTGAACTCATTGGGCAAGAGGAAGCAACACTCCAAGCTTCGAAAGCACAGGTGTCTATATCCATCTGAGGCCTCATGGGAAAAGAAGATGAAAAATATCCTGGTCGAACGAGTCACTAGGAGACAAAGGGTCCTTCCTATGATAGAGTATTTAGTCCGATGGAAATGACTACCTAAAAGGCAAGCAAGCTAGGAACATGCAAATGCCTTGAGAAATTTCTAGAAACACATTGAAAGGATTCAAGCTGAGACAACGATGAGAACGTCGACGGCATGGGTGGGAGAGAGTGTCACAAGATGCTTCAAATGACCCTCCCTATGGGCTTATATAGAAAGCAGGAAACTTCTAGAGATCCTTGAAGACATCTACACTTAACTACAAGGTGGAAAAGTGTGGAAGCTTCTAGAGAAGACTAGAGATGTCCAAACATCTCTACACTTGGTTAGGAGACCATTGGAATAGTGTGGGGTATTCTAGAGTCTTCCAAAGTCATCTTGTACATAAACTAGTGTAAGAGTTTCTAGATATTCTTGATTTGTAAGGAACCCTCCAAGGTTTTAGAGACTTCCTAAGGTTCCTATAAATAGGTGAGGCCCGAATTTGGCTAAGGCACCACTCAAATCACTTCCTACCCAAGCAAGTGAGCTTCCTAAGCACTTGTAAAGCATCCTTGAGGGCAATAAAAGCCTCCATTCTTTAAGTATTGCCTATGGTTCTCTTAACTTCCAAATCATGTCTAACTTAGCTTAGCTAGCTAAGTACAAGGGGGAGAGGGGGCTGACTTAGCAACTTCAAGTTGGGTAAGTTGCCTAAGTGCCGCATGTGAGCTTAGGAAATGCCTAAGTCTGTGATAGAGGGGATAGTTAAGTCTAACTTTTTTACATCATGTCTTGCTTTTAAGGACTCAATCCCAACACTATCGCCCTAATTCTCACTAATAATTAATTGTCTTGACCTAATTATGTTGATTGGAAAAGAAATTCGGATACAGTGCTCACAATAGAATAGTTGAAATGGGTACTTCAAGAGCTTATTCCACCTATTCCCAATGGGTTTTCCACACAAAAAGAGAAAGACGGTCATTCCCAATGGTAAATGGCAAATGAAAAGGCCCATTGTATTATACTTAGGTCTCTCAATAATGTGTTGCAACAGCAACACATGGGCATTACCACCACCTATAAGATTCTCTTTAGCTTGTAATAGATGTTTGGTGATAAGGATAGGCCAACTAGGTAAGTTGCCCTAAAGACCATCATGAACATCAGGATGACAAAAGGAACTTCCATTAGAGATCATATGATTTTTATGATTGCACTCTTTGACAAGATGGAGATCCTTAGAGTTGAAATTGATGAGAAAACCCAGGTCAATGATCGTAGAGAATATAAGGGTACAAAGAATATGAGAATGGTACAAAAAATATGAATAAAGTACAAAAAATGTGGGGAATATACAAAAAAAAAAATGAGGAATGTACAAAGAATGCAAAAATTATAAGGAAAATGTGATAATGATATAAAAATGTGAGAATCCTCTTTTTTTTTTGTGTACATTTGTCATATTTTTCATATTCTTATCATATTTTTCATACCTTCCTCACTTTTTTTTTTGTACCATTCTCACATTTTTGATACCATCATCACATTTTTTTTATACCTTTTTCATACTCTTCATATCCTCTTTAAATTTTTTGTTTGTTTAATTTTAAAAAATACTATCAATATTAACTCGAAATAGTATTATTATTTTTATTATTATAATTTCAATTTTTATATGGAGAGGTTTGGATGAAATATTGATAGTATTTTTTAAAATAAATTTTAAAATAAAAAATTAAAATTTATAAAGAATACAAAAGATGTGAGAAAAGTATAAAAAAAAAAAATATGAGAAGAGTACGAAGAATATAAAGAGTATGAAAAATATGAAAAAGATACAAACAATGTGAGAAGTGTACAAAAAATATGAAGAGGGTACGAAAAATGTGATGATCTTCACATTTTTTTTGTACTATGCTTACATTCTACGTACGCTCTTCATATTCTTCATGCACTCTTTAAATTTTTCATTTTTTAATTAAAATTTATTTTTTAAAAATACTATTAATATTTAATTCAATCTTCTCAATATAAAAATTGAAATTATAATAAAAGAAATTAATAATACTATTTTGAGCTAATATTGATAGTATTTTTAAAATAAAAATAATAATTTAAATTTTAAAAAGAGCATGAAAAATGTAAAAAAAATGTATGAAAAATGTCTAAGGAGTATAAAAATAGTGAAAAGGGTACAAAAAAATGTAATAAGGGTATGAAGAATACGAGGAGAGTACGAAAAATGTGAATAGAATTGGAAGAATACATGGAATATACAAAAAAAAAATGTGAGAAAAGTATGAAAAATATGAAAATGATATGAAAAATGTGAGAATAACAAAGATCCTCACATTTTTTTTGTACTTTTTTTTATATTTTTCTTACTCTTCTCATATTTTTCATATGTTTTATCATTACTCAAATTTTTCATTCTTATATTGTTGTACTTTATTCACATTCTTCATACCCTTTAAATTTTACATTTTTTTATTTTAAAGTTTATTTTAAATAAATACTATCAATATTTCATCTAATCCTATCCATATAAAAATTGAAATTACAATAAAAGAAATTAATAATACTATTTTGAGTTAATAATAGATAGATTCAATATTCTAATACCAATAAATACTTTAATTAATATGTTTATATTTTTCTTTTTCACATTGTCTAAGGGTTATAACTTTATATAATAAAATAAGTAACAATTATTCTTTTACGAAATTTTTATTATCACATAAACTTTCTTACCTTGTGTAGACCCCTTCAAAGACCAATGGTTTTCCATTTGGTTTAGGGACCACTCGGGAAAGTTTTTGAAGTGAGGGAGGGGACCCCTTTTCTGCTAGGAAACGAGCTGCATTAGGACATGTGGCAAAGGGGAATAGCAGCCATGGTGGTGGGGTTGAAGACGACATGCCTGCTGACCGGTGAACAGTAGGGCTGGTAATGGCTTGCTGAGGAAGACATAAACAGGGGGAGGAAAAAGAGAAGAGGACGGGTGATGGTTGCTGGGATAGAGACTTAGAGCTTAGGGGGAGAGAAGTTTTACTGGTCCGGGGAGAAGAGAAAATACAGGAAGCTGAGTAAGCACCGCCTGAGAAGCTCAGGTATGGCCAACATGGATTTCTTTACTTTGGGTTCCTTCATTTTCTTTCTCTATTATTGCTGTTTTTTTAGTATAATTTGTTGTTGGTTTTGGTGTGGTTGATCATAGGCCACAGATCTGTTGTTGATCTCTTAGTTGCTGTGATTTTGTTATAGTTGATTCTTGTCACATTTCCTTGAGTTTTGTCTGAGCATGAACTGTCTCTGTTGCAGTTTTCCTATAAAACGTCTGAATCATGCCTGTGTTCTTGTCTAAAATCTGTTGATCTCACTCACCCATGTTTAAGCCCATTGATTGTAATATGAAATGTGGTTTTTTTTTCGCTGGTTCATTTTATTTCATTCTTTTGTGCTCTATTTGTGCTCTTCTCTTCGGAGTGCTGGGTATCTCAGCTGGGTTGACCATTTTGGTTGGGGTATTTGTGGGAGAGCCCCATGTGTACAAGCTTTCATACTGGCGGGAATTTCTGGATGGCTGTAAGATTTGTGAACCACATTCATGAAATGTTGAGAGATGCAAAAGGGAGAGCCTAAATGAGGATAGAGAAGCCATTATTGATGTTCTATTACAAATAAGGTCACCATGGAGGTTTGAGCTGCTGCGGCTACAAAGAGAACAATAAGTTACTGAGTCCTAGGTAGAAGAGGAATTGAATTTGCTCTTTGGAAAAGACGTATAGAATATGACCCAGTTCTTGATTGCTGCAGCAGCTGTCATGGCACCTTCACCACAGCGCCTTTGCTGTTCATCAGGAAATCCACTTTCTCTCTTACCATCCTTCATGTACATTTGTCAACAATCCATACCCATTCTCTCCAACATTCATACTCACTGCCAGTTGCCCACACCTCCTTCATTCACTCTATATTCATTTCCTTTCTATTCTCCTATCTGCATGGAATTTGCGTGCATGGAAATCGTTTAAGTGTGGTCATCTCTCCTATACCCATTTCTCACTAACTCATTAACTCCAAACCCGCTAAACTCACTCATTACCTTTCCTTATCCATTCATCACACCCATTTGCAACAACTAACTTCACCATCCATCTCTTACCCGTTTCTCTCTCTATATTATCACCATACCCATACCATGCTCGTCCTCATTAGCCAAGACCATCTTGCATACCCACAAAGTTCATCACCTATTGCTCTTCATACCAAACATCTTCCATTTCATCAATCACCGAAAACCCTTTTTCTCACTGTTTTAATGTTCCTTTCTTACCAATCCTCTTGCCATCTCACCCACGTCTACGTTACCCATGCACGCATGGCTACCCAGGTTGTTTTGAGTCTCCTCTAAGGTCCCGAATCTACCTAGCCTTCATAGTGGCAGCAGGAACATAATAAATAAAAAAAAGGAAAGAGAAATGTATTGCATGGCAGGCATGAAACTATTTAAATAATTGGTGAATGAAAAGTCAAAGACATGAGTTTTTTTTTCTTTTATTAGTGGCATGGGTCCAATGGCCTCAAGGTGAGTTATTATTAGTTTTTTCTCTTTTCTCTCACATGCCATCTTCTTAATTCCACTTAAAAATTTCATTTTTTGAAAATTCTATTATCAAATATTTCTTCTAAAATTCCAACATTTCAAATTCATTCATTTTATTCATTTATTTTTATTTATCTATTATTTATTTATTACTTTATTTAAGAACATATATATATATACACACGTACCATTTTCGAAATAATCTCGTAAAATTCGATTTTTAAATTTAGTTTATGAAACTTCAAATCTTAAATTCCATTTTCCAAAACTCCAATATTTTAAATTTAATTTTCAAAATTCAATTCTCGAAATAATTTTCCAAAACTCTAACTTTAAATTTAATTTTACAAAATTCAAATTTTTAATTTTAATATTCCAAAAATTCCACAATTCCGAATTTAATTTTTAAGATGTCACCTTCAAATAAATTTTCGAAACTCCATTTTCTTTTACATCAAGTCTTCAAAAATTCCACTATTCACTTTCATTCGTTTAAATATCATTTTTTGTTAATTATTATTATTATTTCATATTTATTTGTTTATTATATTTCTTTCAAAAATCTCAATCATTAAAGTTCAATTTCTCAAAAATCCGACTTCTAAATTTAATTTTCAATCTAAAAAATTCCACTATTCACTTTCATTAGTTTAAATATCATTTTTGTTAATTATTATTATTATTTCATATTTATTTACTTATTTCTTTTAAAAATCTCGATCATTAAAGTTCAATTCTTCAAAAATCCGACTTCCAAATTTAATTCTCAATCTTAAAAATCCCACTATTCACTTTCATTCGTTTAAATATCATCTTTGTTAATTATTATTATTATTTCATATTTATTTACTTATTTCTTTTAAAAATCTCGATCATTAAAGTTCAATTCTTTGAAAATCCGACTTCCAAATTTAATTTTCTATCTTAAAAATCTCACTATTCACTTTCATTCTTTTAAATGTCATTTTTGTTAATTATTATTACTATTTCATACTTATTTATTTATTTCTTTTAAAAATATCGATCATTAAAGTTCAATTCTTCCAAAATCTGACCTCCAAATTTAATTTTCAATCTTAAAAATCCCACTATTCACTTTCATTTGTTTAAATATCATTTTTTGTTAATTAGTATTATTATTTCATATTTATTTATTTATTACCTTCAAAAATCTCAATTATTAAAGTTCAATTTCTCAAAAATCCGACTTCCAAATTTAACTTTCAATCTCAAAAATTCCACTATTCCCTTTCATTCGTTTAGATATTATTATTGTTATTTTATACTTATTTATTTATTTCTTTTAAAAATTCCAATCATCAAAGTTTAACTCCTAAAAATCTGATTTTCGAGTTTAATTTTCAATCTCAAAAATTCCACTATCACGTTCATTCATTTTAACATTATCTTGGTTATTATTATTATTATTCCATGTTTATTTATTTATTTATTTTAAAAAAAGTTGAATCACCAAAGTTCAATTCTTCAAAAATCTGACTTTCGAATTTCATTTTCAATCTAAAAAATTTCACTATTCACATTCATTCGTTTAAATATTATTTTCATTATTATTATTATTATTTCAATCATTTATTCTATAAATTTCAATAATTAAAGTTCAATTTTTCAAAATTCCGTTTTCCCAATTTAATTTCCAATCTCAAAAACTCCGCTATTTACATTCAGTTATTTAATGATATTTTTCGTTATTATTATTATCTTATCCGTTTACTTATTCACTTATCCACTTATTTAAAATCCCCTCTTTAAATAATTCTTCAAAATTTCGATTTTCAAATAATTTCTAAAACCCCAATTTTCAAATAATCTCTAAGACTCCAATTTTCCAATAAATTTCAAAAAATCCAGTTCTCCCTCGAACTATTTTAATTTCTGTTTAGTGATGCATGTGATATGTTTTGTGCTCTTTATTGTACACTGACCCCATCTTTTATGATAGCGCATTGCTCGTTCGTGGCTCAGGTACGCATCCACTCTCATTCTAGTTATTCTCTATGCATGTCTTGATTCTCATATGTGCATCGTCGATCTGAATATCCATTGTTTTTCCTATTGATTGTCACGTCAGCTTCATTTTATTAATAGAGACCCGACTTTAGGGACTTAGAGGGGTAATACGATATTTACCATACCTTTCCGACAAGTAACCAGACCCCCGAGCCCGATCCGGTTTTTCACAGACCACCTTTTCCAAAATAAAGAATCATACTTAATGTTTTCTTTCTTATTTTGTTTACCCTTTTTAAAAATAAAACAAAAATAAGTGACGACTCCAAGTCATTTTTTTAATAAGTAAAATCATTTTTCAAAATCAAAATCGAGTCCGCCATCGAGTGGAAAACGCATGAGCCGAAATGCAGGGTCCACACTTGACAATTAAATCTTCAACTTTGCAATGTCTTTGTCATTAAAAAAAATTGTTCTAATTTTTCTATTCACCTCTCAATTCTCAAACCTTCTCCGGTACTCAACTTTGTAATGCTTTTAATTTTCCACGCAATTGAAAATTTTATTTTGGCCATTAGATAATTAAATATTATTTTAAATTTTTTACCATGTTTAAAAAAAATCTTAAATAAGTTGTTGTAAATTCCTTTTTTAGTATTAATTCTTAATCAATGAAAAATCAATTTTAACAAGAATTAGAATGTGAGTTGTATAAGATTTCATTCCTTTAAAATATAATATAATCTAACGGGGTTATTTGTGGAATAAGATTTTAAATTTTTTTTATTATTTATTTAGCTTCACTTTACTTGCCCTCTGGTTAAAAAATATGGATAGGTAATGAAAAAAACTTTTCTATTAGATTAAAAAAATTAATATTTAATCCTACTTAAATCAAATTAAAATTTATTTAGATTTATGGAAAAAAAAAAAACCCAAACTTCAACATCATAATTAATAACCCAGTGGCGTGATGCCAATGGCAACTGTGATACTAGTCCAAGATTTGAAGTCATCAGTAGGTAGCCACCAAATTCGATTGCAAGGTATTACCTACTCACACGGTTTGACTATGCCTGCATGATGCAATGGCATACGTCCTCACTCATTAGCCCACATGTATGATTTAATAAACATGCAACGATAATACAGTTACATTTTTTGTTATACAAAAAGAAAAAATGCACATCCCACTGATCCATCTGTCATCTGTGTATTACAATCAAAGTTTGAAAAATCGGAAACTCCAGCATGCTTTTCCAAATAAATCACAGATTTTTTTAAAAGTTTATCGTTTTTTTTTAATTATTTTTTTCAATTTATCTTTAATTTTAAATTTATATCACCCTTTTATTTTTAATTATTTTTCATATTTATCTCATTAATCTTATTTTAAAAAATTACTATCACTTCACTTTAAATTTTTTTATATTTATCCTTCTAATTCTATTTTATTTTAAAATTTTTATTTTAAAATAACAAAAATATAAATTTATTCAAAATTTTCTAAAATATAAAAAAATAATGAAGTTTTAATATAATTTTTGATAATTTTAATTATTTAAATAAATTAATGTTAATAGCAAAAAATTGTCACCACAAATTTGTAACAAAATTTTAGAAATTAAATCTCAAATAAAATATTTTATATAAATCGATTTAATTTTTTATTTAAAATGTAATAATGTTTTAATAAAAATGGTTTTTAATTTTTAAAATAAATAAATTTAAATATTTTCTTAAAAAATTTAACAAACATTATCTTTGATCATACTTAAATTAATTATACTTACAAAATAATTTTAATATGTATATTATTACTTATTTTATCTTTTTTTTTTTTAGTTTTTCTAAACATTTTCATAAATTTTTAATAATTTTCGTTTCATCAATATTTTTATCAAAATATTCTCTCATATTTTATCAATACTTTCGATATAACTCTAAAATACAAGTACCAATATATCTCGGATTTACAAATATTTCAAACTTTAATTGCAACAAATTAAGATGCACTTAGTGCAAATAATTTAAAAGAAAAAAAATGAATAAAAGAATACATTCGTTAAGTATTGATTTTGCATGATCTTGCTGCATACTGTGTCTCATCATTTGATTGAGTGCAACAAATTTTCAGCAAAAAACAACAGCTTGTCTTTACTCACAAAAGGAAAAAACTGATCTAAGAAAATAAATACAGCAATCACCTTACATGTATCCTAATTCACGAGAAGCTATCATCGACTTGTAAATCTCAAGAACCAGCCTGTTATCGAATTCTTCGTTTGAATAAGCTATTGGAACTTGTCGGGCCTTTGGAACCCGCTTTCCACCAAAAACATTTCCAGAGTTCAAGGCCCCCACGCTCCCAGACAAGTTGAGCATCATGCTCACGTAAGCATTCTTAAGCTTGGCAAGCAGTTTCAAAGGCGAAATAATCTTCAGATGCAGCTTTGGGATTTGCCTGATCCTCCAAAACCGCCGCTGCTTCCCTCCCAACCTTACCATCTTCACGTTCCTCTTGTTTGCAACATCCAGTCGTTGGTATTTCCCCCTTCTCCAGTGCCTTCCAAAGCCAAAGCTCTTCTGAAATGACAGTATTTCCATTGTTTTTTTGTTGTGGTTGCGGTGGTTGCGTAACTTGTGAGAGAGGTAGACAGAAATGGTGCAAGGTGAAGATGAATAAAGCTGAAGAGGGCGTTTAAATAGGAGGAAAGATAAGAGGGCAGACTTTGAAATACGCGGGTGATGAGGAAGAAGATAGTCAAATCTATAGAATTATGAGGCTACGTGTGATAAGGGAACCAATAAGCTGCGACGACCGCAGGTCCACAAAGTCGGTTTGACCCGCCCTCTCCACGTGCATTAAACAAGTATGCGGTCTATTTGTAGCCCCCGGTTAGGGAGGACTTTTGTGTCTCGTCTCCAGAAGTTAGCGCTTTGCCTGTTCCCCAAGCTCATCTAATCTTACTTAATCTATGGTTTGAAAAAGGCCCATCAATAATTATTTTGAATATCTAAAATACTCTTTGTTTCTTTCCCTTTGTCAAAACTTTTATTCATTCATTCTTCCCTAAATACACTAACCTTCGGCTCAATACCCAAATCAACCCAAAACCATTCTTAGTATTCCTTTCCATTTTCTTCTTTTTAATTGTTCCTTCATTGTCTTGATTCGGCCCGGCTTCTACGATGACTATTTTCTTTCATAATACTCCTCGTTGAACAACACCTGAGAACAATAATGCTCTTTTGTTCATATTTACCCTCAGGAATGAGACACAATCTCAAAATGGATTAATAAAATCCTAAGTACTATTAATATTGTTATACTTCTAGAATTGTGTTTCTATTATATTTAACGATTTTTCTTGTTTTAGGCCCACATACGCACTCAAATTGTCTAAGTCTTGGAGAAATCAAAGCCTCTATTGACCCATGACTAGTCCCTGATTATAGCAAAAACAAGTGATGTAGAGATAATTTGGGTGAAAGTGTAAAATGTGAATGTTAGTTACCTTTCCTTTTCTAGATTTTTTTTTAAAGTTTATACTTTTTATAGTGAAATGGAACGGGAAGAATTAATGTTATATTTAATTAACTAAATATAATATGAAATAAGATAAAAATAGATAATATATCGTATCTCATATTTGATTAGTGATATAATAGGATAAATTATTTTGTTTATCTTATTCTAATACCAATTAAACATGAAATAGGATAAAGACATGTCATTCAAATTTTATTTTATTTTTTATCCTTTTACATAGGATTTATTAATCCTAAATTAAGATATAGAATGTTTAATTATAACAACTTAGTTATTTTGGAAAGAAACATTAAATTATCGAATGAATGCCTACCCAATCCCCCCTCCAGATCATTAGATTTGTGTGATGAAAATTGAATAATTTGATATATGTAATAAAGTCTAGATTATTAGATGTCAATATAAATAAATAAAATTAAAGTACAAGATTATAAATTAATAAAACTAAAATATAAACAAATATAAGACTCAAGGATATATGAGTGACATAACCTGATTGATGGTGTATTTTTCAGTTGGATGGAGAAATTACCTTTTGGTAGTATAAGTAGTATATTAGCTCCTATTTTGGAGCTACATTTGCAAATTGGCTTGTTAGAGTGTGAATATGTACAAGAAGCATAAAAAGCAGAAAGAAATTATGTTTTTCATTGGGTCATCTATGGACAGGATAAAGTTATCATATCTTCAATTATTTGAGCACTTTTCATTATCTGAGTCATTCATTCAGATTGATTTTCAAAGAGGTGGTAGACTGTTACAAAAGTATCTTCCAGATGGCTTAAAAGTCAAACAATGTGAAATTCACATTACCACAACACCTACCATTTGTAAGATTTTCTTTCTTTCACCAAACCACCTACCATTTGTTAGATTTTCTTTCTTTCATCATCATCATTATTATTATTATGTGCGCATAATACTCAAGGCTCAAGTCTTTTTACTTGATCTAAAAAAAATGAGTTTTCTTCTAATATATATATATAGTTCCTAGAAATGATTATCAATTTTTTAAGAAAAAGGAAATTCTGTTAGGGAATATTTGAAATATGAAAAAAAAAAGTAGTATTTTTAACTTAAGGTGTTTGTTTGTCTTTTTTTTATTAATTTTAAATATAATTTAAAACTAAATAGTGTTTGATGGTGTTAAGTATTAAGTTGTTTGTTTTTGTAATATTTTATTTCTATTAAAAATGAAAAAACATGTTACTTTTTTTATTCAGCAAAAAAATTATAATAAGTCATAAAAAAAATTTAAAAAAAACAAATAATTTAAAGTCTGAAAACAAATTACTTCCAACAAAAAATTAAAAAGCAAACACCCTTTTATTTTTTTACCAAGACATGATACACTTACATATAATGCAAAAGATAATAACATATTCTCCATGATTCAATTATTTCTTAGAATGTCCTAAAAAAATACCTTAAAACACCTTAAGTCTATTTTAAAAAATTGTCAAATGTTCTTAACAAATTTTTAGACAACCATTTTCACACAAACAAACACAATGTTTTTATTCTAATTAAGTGTATAAAATTATTTTCAAGAATAATTTTCAAACTTGTACTAAAGTTTTCATCCTTGAAAAATTCTTATACAATAAAAAAAAATAGATAATTAAAAGGCAATGAATATCATTAATGGTTAAGGTTATGTTTGGTTCTTGGAAAATGTGAGGGAAAATATGAGGAAAATAAAATATAAAGAAAAAGTTAAAAGAAAGAAAAAGTGAAGAAAAAAAATTAAAATCAATAAATTATTTTATATATTATTTTAAACTCATTTCACTTATTTTTCCACTTCTATATAAAGATTAAATAATTTAAAAAAATATAAATTTTTAATTAATTTTAATTATATTTTATTTTATTTTATATTTTACATATTGAAATCAAATGAGAGAAAATATTTTTCTTAGTAATTTTTTTTTCCTTAGCCCTTTCTAAAACCAAACATAGTCTAAAAGAATTCAATTTAGAAGTAAAAAACATAAAGGTTATGTTTGGTTCCCGAAAAATATTAAGGAAAGAAAAAAATGATAAAAAAAATTATTTTCTCATATTTGATTCTATTATAAAAAGTTTCAAAGAAAATTAAATCTAATTAAAATTAATTAAAAACTTATACATTTTGAAATTATTTAATTTTTATATTAATAAATTTAAATAAATTTAAAATAATAAATAAAAATAATTTTTTATTTTATTTTATTTTTTTATTTTTCTTCATTTTTTCTTTTCTCTTGTTTTTTCTCCCTATTATTTTTTTTCGTCAGCCTTAAAATATTAAAACTTGGTGATGCAGGAAATGACGTAACTGAATACATAAACCTTTGGGATGAAAATGACGGGAACTCCTGATTTTCTGACTGGCATTTTGTCAAAGCCTGCATGCTCCCAACAGTAGAAAAGGGAGCTTAATGGTGGCTAGGATTGACTTGGCAACAACGGTAGGTTTAATCTGATATGATGCTGAGTTATCCAAGTTTGAATTGCATGCACAGATTTGAAAATGAGAAACAGTGAGCCGAGGAATTCATCTAGATGATTGACATCATCGCCTTGACGCAATACATAGAGTTGACTGTCCACCAACCAAATTTGAAGTGGAAATTTCAGAAGAAACTTCGAGGAAAGGAGACGAGTTTTTTTTCTTTCTTTCTTTCCTTTAATTGGAGGAAATTTTGAGTCATTTACGTTTAGACTATGTTATTAGAAAAAAAAAATTAACAAAAACAATTTTCTTATATTTTATTTTATCAAGAAAAATATTAAAAGAAAAATTATATAATTAAAATTAATTTAAAATTTATATATATTTAAATTATTCAATATTTATATAATAAAAAAATATAAATTAAATGAATTTGAAGAAACATATAAATATAATTTATTGATTTTAAATATATTTTTATTTTTTTTCTTTTATTTTTTTCCTTTTTATTTTCTTTATCTTGCATTTTTCTTTAAATTTTTTGAAACCAAAACCAAATATATGTTCCAAGCATATGTATTTAGGGACGTCATTATCTACCACATAAATAAGCTCCCAACAAATATTCAACCCTGTGGTTGTAGTGATAACTGTGGCAAAATCTCTTGACCTTGGAGGTCGTGATAAAACTAATTAAAAATTATTTAAATTTTGTAAATATTATTTATATAAAATTTTAAAAACAATGTTTTGATATTATTTGAATTTGAATTTGAATTATTAAATTTATTAATTACAAGCATAAATAAAATAAATATAATTCCTCTTATAAATTTATCTTGATACTCATATAAGATTAGTTCTTTCTATATACAATTACTTGACCATGCAAAACTTTCACCTCAAAACCTATCACTTAATAAATATTTGATAACTTTATGTTGTTTTTGGAAAAATAAAAAATAAAAATAGATGGTTGATACTAACTTCGAACTGAACCTAGCCCAAAAAACTAACAATCAAGGAAAGGGAAATGGAGTTTAGATAATTATTGGATTTGGTTTACTATAAGTATTACAAAACATTGTCCTTAAAGTAAATCTATCCTCCTTGAAGATCAATGTTGGTGCAACAAGGAACCGGTGTTCTACCTCTAAGATTAAACAACCAGAAGTGTCATCTAAAATGCACTCCTTATATGAGGTACAATACTCCTTTCAAATTGAAGTTAATTTACAACAAATCTATGAATATAAAAAACAAATCTTTACAATCAATAGAAAATACTACACCTCTTCTAAGGCTTACAACTCATCTAGAGAAGCAGTAAACATAAATTAACCACAATAATTAGAATATTTGAAATATAATATTCATTTATTCATCTCTTTAGGTCATGAGATGAATATCAAACACCACAAAACTAAGGTAAGCACATCCTAAAATAGATTTAAAATGCTTAAACCTAACCAAGGGCTCTAATATCGGTTCAATGGGAATTTTGGATTACTCCATTCCCTAACCCTAGATCTAGTTAGGTGAATTCTTCTATTCCTAAGACTGATAGATCTTATACATAATGAAAACAATAGATTTTAAAACAAAATTGAATCTAGTATTACAAGTTAGGACTACT
The DNA here is from genome assembly GCF_030704535.1 of Vitis vinifera. Lineage (NCBI taxonomy): Eukaryota > Viridiplantae > Streptophyta > Magnoliopsida > Vitales > Vitaceae > Vitis > Vitis vinifera. The sequence continues at coordinate 19,986,025 of NC_081818.1, forward strand.
TACCAAGATCTGGATGTTCCCAAATTGATTCCTTGTGGTGAAAAACGTCGTTGAAAGTTGCGATAGTCAAAAGTGATCTCGTAAACCCCTTATTTGCCACTTGATAACTCTTTCTTCAAGCTTGGCACATAAATAGTGGAAATTTGGAGAGTGAAGGCTAGGGTTCTCTCTTTAGACATGTGAAAGAGAATGGAGATGAAAGAAAAGTTGAAGCCCTAACCTCTAAGGAGGTATTTATAGGTTTCCTACTCGGTTTAAGTGACTTAAACTCTCCTTAAGCCTAGGTCACTTGATTTAGCCCAAAAAAGGTATTTAATTAATTAATCTAATAGGCCTCTAATTAATCAATTAGCTCAGTTTAAAGATACTTTTCATTAACTCCTATGCATACTTGTGTAGTTACTAAGACACCCTTATGCATACAAGTGAAACATGAACTAATCAAACTCTCATAAATTGTGTCAAGGTATATGAGCTCAAACGGAACCTTTGGGACTTATAGGACAATACTGACTCCTTTAGAATCTAATTCTAAAGTTAACTCAACATTCGACTACAAATAGTCAACTACACTATCGTACCATATGTATATATTATAACAAGACATTAGGTGCTTGGATTTGTAACCTACTATCCACTGTATAAAGTTTCTCTATAAATTAGTGTTTGTAATATAATAAAGTGAAAGTTATCAACCTCTTAAAATTATCTTTACCATCCTTGAATCACAGTTTTTCTTATTATTTGATCAACTGTCATATCCTAGCGTTAAAAACTTTGAATTACTCTGTTCCCAATCCCAGGATCAGGAGGTGATACATCCACTCCTAGAGCTATTAGATCCTATGCATAATAGAAACATAACAATTAAAAACTTTTCAAGATCTAGTAGAACAAGGTTAGAGTGGTTATCTCAAATTTAAATGTTCTAAAATCATTTCCTTATGGTAAAGAATGATGTAGTAGTTGTTAGAGATCTTATAATCCCACGATTTTCTATCTAATGACTCTTCCTTGAAGCTTGGTACTCAAATGGTGAAAATTTGGAGTGTGGAAACTAGGGTTTTCCCTCTAGAATGTAAGAAGAATGATGGATGAAGACTAAAACCCCAACCCCATAAGGGGTATTTATAAGTGATTCCCACTAGAATTAAGTGACTTAAGCTCACCTTAAACTTGGGTCACTTAATTTAGTCCAAAAAAGGTCCTAATTGATTTATTAACTCAATAGAACTTCAATTAATCAATTAACCTCATTCCAAAGATATAGTTCACTAACCCTTGTGTAACCATGCACAATTACCAAAAACATCATTATACACATAAGTAAACTAAGAACCAATCAAACCTTCATGAATTGTGTCATTAATATAAATGAGCTTGAATATGAACCATTGGGACTTATAAGATAGTACTGACTTTCTTATAATCCAATTCTGAAGTTGACTTAACATGCCACTACAAAAAGTCAATTACACTCCAGTGATTGAAAATTGTTTGGCCATATGATTTAAAACTAATATTTATTTTTAAAAATAGAAAACTATCTTTAAAATTTTCTGACATTTGTTGATCATTATTTTTTGAAAACAATTTTTAAAAACAAAGTAAAATAAAAAATAATTTTTAGAGAATAAGTAAAAGTTATTTTCATCAGTTTTTAGAAAACAAAAGAAAAATATGATCTTGTTTGATTATATTTTCTTAAACTTATTTTTAAAAATTATTTTTAAATTAAAGAATAAAAAACAGTTTTAAAAAATAAGTTTAAAAAAAACATGACGAAATGAGCCATTTTTATTTTTATTTTTAACAACTCACAATAGATCAAAACTCCAAATCACTAAAGCAAGTCATGGCTTTTGTTAAAAAGCATCCAGAAATATGAGCTTGGAGGTCAAGGGAAATCGCATGGAAAATATTCATGCCCCGCCTTGTGTAGCTGAAATGACTTGGGCCAATCTGGGCCCAAGGCCAATACTAAGAAGATTGGCCCTTGATAAGTTTTTCCTTTTTAATAATGATTTTGAAAAATTGTTTTTCAAGTCAGTTCCTGTGGATTTTGAAATTTGTTGTCTTTAAAATGACACGAGCTAGAATTCATTCAATTTCTATGCACCTGCGAACACTGCAATGATGGAAGAATTCCTGGGTTGGACCGGTTGGATAGTAAATGGAACCATGATTTGATTTTTGGACTGAACCAGTGTTGAACCAGGTCACCCAACAGTTGGACTACTGAACTGGCTAACCCGGTTTTAATCGGATATGCTTCCTTTCTCTTATTTATATATTTTTAAAAAAAAAAATACAAATGTCCCACATTTTATTCAAAGGGATTATTTAATTAAAATAGTAATTGAAAACCCAAATTTAAAATTTTAATTATTTATCCATTTTTTTATTTATAAAAGTATCCTTATTTATTTTTTATAAAAATAATTTTTCTTTAAACCTATATATAAATAATTAAAATGATGAAAGATATTTACATAAAAAAATTAAATTATTTTTTAAATAAATAAAAAGGTGAAAAAGAGTTAATTTACAAATGCGAGATTATATCATGTTTTTAAACCAATTACTTCTTATACAAAACGCGCTCCTTTTTTCATTCAAAGGTGGAGGGCTGTGAGCCTGTGACCACCCTTCTTCTTATTTTAACAAAATTAGGTCACACATACGCATCCAGGACCAGTTGACTTGTGATACCCGGTAAGTCCTCAAAAATGCAAATATTCGAACTCTGAGGGACCAGATGGCTATATCAATATGATGGATAGGATGGATACCCAATGCCCCAACCCTTGGGTAAAGCTCTTTTATTCCCCTTCACCTTAATTCCTTTTCTTCACTCAAATCATGAAGCCCAACTCCAGCCTCACTAATTTATTTCAGCAGGCAGACACCGGTTCCGTTTGGAGGTGGAAGGAAAGCAAGGGCAGCCGCAAGAGGAAGAAACAAGAAAGGGAATTCCCAGGAGCCAAATTCCTCAGCCACAACCTGAAGAAAATGGAGGAAGCAGCGTTGGGTCCCGGCGGTGGAATTGGGATCGGTTGCGGTGTTGGCTTGGGGTTTGGGGTAACCGGAGGAGTAGGATACGGTGGGGGGAGTTGGAACCATTTGAAGATGGTTTTTGGAATTGGAATGGGGTGTGGGGTTGGGGTAGGGTTTGGGTATGGGCAAGGAATTGGATTTGGTTTTAGTTTGGAGTCCTTACAGTCTCATTTCTCCAACCAAAGGGATTACAAATCAGATATGACTCTCTGGTAATGCTTTTCTGTTGCTTTTCTTCACAATGTTTGTGGTTCTTAATTTTCTTTAAATTTTGATGATGTATTTTCTAATTTTATTGCTTGTTTATTTCTTCCTGCCTTTGAGTTAACATGCAAAGCCCCACCCCTAAATATTGCAATGGTTTTTTAGCATAAGAAAGAAAGCATAAGCATAAATTTTCTAAAACTAAACTTTCTTTAGTGGGCTATTAAGAAACCAAAACGAAACGTCATTGTGCCAAAGCCCGGCCATGGCCTGCCCCTAGTATCGGTGCTGAAGCCCAGCACGAGCCCACTATTATACAGACCTAACTAGTAACACGAGGCCCATTTGTAACATCGAATAGTGCAGTGTTGCTTTTTAGGGTCATTCTTTGTATATTTCCAATAGGAATATTTTCGGACAAATAGTAGTTAAATACTTAATATTAAGCAGGCATGAAACCTTTTGGTTTTCTTTTACTCATCATAACTCTAGAGATTACATCAATGCTTTAATATTTGCCAATATTTTTTTTCATTTTTGAATAATAAATTTGTTGTTATTATATTGGATGAAAGTTAAAACTGACGTATGAATTTGTTTTTTATAATCATCTAAATTTTTAGTTTTATATTTATAATTTCAAGTAAATTCTTCAAGTAAAATTTTATTGTGCAATTAGATCAATAGAATATCAGTAATTTAATGTTTGAAAATGTTTTTTTCACTTTCTGAATAATAATCTACTAAGGTTTTTAAGATCATAAATCTGAAAAGCTCTAAACTGAGTAAAAAATTATGGAAATTCATTTGAACAGGTCATTTCCCATTCATTCATTTGAACGGGTCATTTCCCATTCATTCATTTGAACGGGTCATTTCCCATTCTGGTTCTTGTTGAGGGATGAGTGGTTCTTTATTGTGTTTTATATATACATGGTGATAAGCTGGTACTACTAATCCATCGGTTTGAAATAAAGGTGGAATGGTTTCAAAAGAAATGTCTATCAGTTTTTTGGTTTTAAAAAGATAAGTTAAAATATCTTTCAATTTTTCTGGGAAATTTTCAGGGATTTGATATATATGGTTCATAAAAATATTTTTTAAAATTCCCTGATCCATGAGCTAGGGTACTAAATAAAAAATTTCTCTATTTACAACAGACATATTTACATAAGCTAAATAAAATGGGAAATGACCCGTTCAAATGAATTTCCAAAAATTTTTACTCGCTTTATAGTTTTTCAGATTTATGATCTTAGACCAGAATGGGAAATGACCCGTTCAAATGAATTTCCAGATTTTTTTACTTGCTTTAGAGCTTTTCAGATTTATTATCTTAGACCAACCCAGAATAAATTATTTCATCTCATTGGTGAACCAAAAACCATGTCAATATGGAACCATATGTCTGAACGAAGTGTTGAATCCAAATCTGAGATTTAACTCTTTATTTTCTCAAAACCTTTTTGAAGAGCATAAGCTTATTGTAGATAACTTTTGGTCTCTAAAACCACAAAGTTTTCCAAACCAAAATTTAGAATATGCTTATTGGAAAAACCGTGTCAGCTTTAGCTCAACATTTACAAAGCCTTCAAAACCAACTTATTGTCTTAGAAACCCAAAAAATTTCAAAACCTCAAAATCCAAGAAAATCAGGAAAAACTGACAAAAGATTTGAAAACCAATATAGTGTTAACCAATCAAATCTCTATACCTGCAATATACATGGATCCTTTTTATATATAATGTTCCTGTCAAGATTTAAAAAAAAAAAAAATCGAGTTATTTAGAAAATTTTGGGTGAAAAATTAGGTTTTAAAACTAGAGTCTTTAGTCTTAACCCTTGACCTGTAACCCATTTTTGCCAAAAAATTGGCGTGCTAGGGAGACTCTGTTTGATCATAAGGGGGGTATTACCTTGACACGAAGTGATGTTTTAAAATTTTGATTTTTATTACCTGAATTTTTTAGATATCCGATTTCAAAAACTTAACTTTTATGCATTAAATGGTTTCATACTATAAACTGAGAGCTTTAGGTTAAATATATATTAAAATAATAAGTGTTTGAAAATGTTTATATTGAAATAATAAGTGTTTGAAATGTTTTATATTAAAATAATAAGTATTTGGAAATGTTTATATTAAAATAATAAGGATAATAAGAAATTCATTTGAACAAGTCATTTCCCATTTTGGTTCTTGTTGATGGATAAGTGGTTTCGACTAAAGAGTAATTATCAACTCCAATTAGGTTTTTAACAACCAACTATTCCCATCAGCATTAGTTTCAACAACGGTTTGTTGTTGACACACAATCAAGGTAATGGCAAAGGTTTTCAAATCTTCGTTCATGAAAGTTTTAAATTCAATTAGAGTGTGAATGCATTTATTATCCTCATTATTTTAATATAAACATTTACAAATACTTATTATTTTAATATAAACATTTCAAACACTTATTATTTTAATATAAACATTTTCAAACACTTATTATTTTAATATATATATATATATATATTTAACATAAAGCTCTCAGTTTATAATATGAAACCATTTAATGCATAAAAGTTAAGTTTTTGAAATCGGATATCTCAAAAATTCAGGTAATAAAAATCAAAATTTTAAAACATCACTTCGTGTCAATATAATACCCCCCTTCTGACCAGACAGTCTCCCTAATATGCCAAATTTTTGACAAAAACGGTTTACAGGTCAAGGGTTAAGACTAAAGACTCTAGTTTTAAAACCTAATTTTTCACCCAAAATTTTCTAAATAACCCGGTTTTTTATTTTTTTTATCTTGACGGGAACATTATATATAAGAATGATCCATGTATATTGCAGGTATTAACTAGTAAAGAAAACTGAAAAATAATTCAATTAATTTTCATTTCCCTACTTTACCTTTTTACCCCCTAAGGATAAGAAAAATACACAAAATAGAATATATTCTAAATGAAAGTAGAAATTTAACAGAAAAAATCTTACTTTCTTATTGTTGATAAATTTACAAGATTGGAGATATAGATGACTACTCTGTTGGGACGTCATTTGTTTTTATTTTTGGCTCTGGCCAACCGTACCACCGAACTGTGCCAGACGGGGGCATCATAACCGAAATGGGCCAGGACCAGAGTGGCCTCCCTAGGATTCGAACTCAAGACTAAGGTCTTTTTGGTTGCCCTCCTGGTACCATCTGGGCTAGGAGGGCAACCAAAAAGACCTTAGTCTTGAGTTCGAATCCTGGGGAGGCCACTCTGGTCCTGACCCATTCTGGTTGTGATGCCCCCGTCTGGCACAGTTTGATGGTACGGCTGGCCAGAGCCAAAAATAAAAACAAATGACGTCCCAACATACTCCACTTGCTACTTTGCTCTCACTTTTCACACATTTTTTTCTACACTCCTTCAGACATACGAACACACACTTTCTTTCTTCTACAATTGATTTATAGACAAAGCATTTACAAATGACAAGTGAAATTTAATTTAAGTGGTTGGGGCAGTTGATGGATGGCAGGAAAAATATTTACAAGGTGTTCAGAGGTTTGGTACAAAATAACTACAAAATAAATACAAAGATGGTAAAGTTTTTATGAGATTTGACTTTTGTTTTCTTTTACCATCCGATTGGTACTTCTACTTTCTCCTTGTTTTTTTCTTCTCTTTTTTATCACATGCATAATACGTGGCTTGTAGATGCCTTTACTGCTTTTGAACTTGTACTGCTACATTGAATTTTTGTAGTTGAAGACGCATTTACTGCTTCAATGTCATCATTGTTGACATCATCCTTCCATTCCATTTTGCAGATTATGATAACTTTCATCGTCCAGGTTTTCCCAAAATAATACGTCATCGCTAAGGTAGGAAGATGCTTCTGGTATATCTACACTGAGCACGGTTATAAAATCTTGTTCTTCATAAGTAATAAAAGGTTTTGGAATTAGAGTTTTGAAAATTAAATTTAAGAATTGGAGTTTTGGAAATTAAATTTGAAAGAAATTGGAGTTTTGAAAATTAAATTTGAAAGAAATTGGAATTTTGAAAATTAATAGAAAATTAGAGTTTTAAAAATTAAATTTAAGAATTGGAGTTTTGAAAATTAATTTGAAAGAAATTGGAATTTTGAAAATTAATTGAGAATTAGAGTTTCGAAAATTAGTTTTGAAAATTAATTTAGAAAGAAATTGGAGTTTTGAAAATTAAATTTGAAAGAAATTGGAATTTTGAAAACTAAACTTAAAAAGTGGAGTTTTGAAAATTTGAGTTTTGGAAATTATTTCAAAATCGAGATCTTGAAAATTAAATTTAAAATTGGAATTTTGAAGAATTATTTGAGAATTGAATTTTTAAAAATAAAATAAAACAACAATAATAATTAAATAATTTTGAAAATTGAAATTTTGAAAAAATTATTTGAAAATTGAAGTTTTGAAAATTATTTAAAATTTGAGGTTTTGAAAATTGAAAGTTTTAAAAAATTAAATTTCGAAAATTGGAGTTTTGAAAACTATTTGAAAATTGAAGTTTTTTAAAATAAATAAATTTTGATAATTGGAGTTTCGAAAATTATTTAAAATTTGAAGTTTTGAAAAGTAAATATTAGAAAGCATAAATAGGGTAGTTTTTCAATGATTATGGCCTCACATAAGTGTATTGGTAGCTCAACTATTAACTTCAACTATAGATATTAAATCTAAAGGATGAAGAAAGGTGATGATGAGAACCATCACCAATCAGAGAGCAGTGTTGAATTGATAGTCTCAGCACAAGATTCAGATTATCCAATAGCAGTTCACAAGAGCCAGGAAAAAGTTCTTGTGATATGAAATCTAGGAAATCTGAATCAAGCAGGCTATCATATTTATCAAAATATGATTTTGTAATATATTTCACAAAATAAGGTGGGATGTTTAAACTTTGGTTGGTGGAGCCAACATTTGAGGTACACCCGCCCACCTTGCTGTTGACGGCAGCATCTTAGGCTTCTCAACACCATCGACGACAGCTTACTCGGGCCTAGGTAGCTTCGACCTTTTCACTTTGCTCCGAAGAGATCTCCACTGGTGCTTTGAGAGAGTGCAAACTCTCTTCTTCTTCATTTCTAAACCCGGCATGGCCACACTCACAGGTGTCGGAGTTGGCGCGAATCCGGGAGCCAAAGCTGGCGCAATGAATACCACGACGGGAGGAGGCGCTACCAATTCCCCAGGACTTGGCAGAGGTCCAATGACTGGCGCGACGGCTAACGGCGTAAGGTTGGCGGCTTATTTTGGAGATGTTGGAGTAGGCAGTGGGCTTGCAGGACTGCAAATTCCCAAAGCTTCCAATGCAGCAGTAGCGGGGTGAGTTGAAGGTAGAGCATGCACTCTTGCAGGCCACCACCCGCCTGTTGTTGTGAGATCTCACTTAGAGACCCATCAAGCACATGGTGTTGAGGAGGTTGAGGTTGGAAAGATGAGAGGTGGGGATGAATTCGGCCGGTGATACACACAATACTATGCACCCAAAACACCCAAAGAAAATAGAGAAGAATAACAAGAAAACAGAGCATCCAAAAAAAGAAAAACAAAACTGCACCAATGCTTACCTAAGAATTCCTCTAAAAAAACCAGATAGTTGGACTTCTCCCCCAACCCTCATAGTTTTGTCCTTTCCTTCTACTTTGTTTTCCTTCCTCTCCAAGCTTTTACCAACTCCACTCGTTCCTCTGTCATTTATTCAAAAGGAGTCCCCATCTCAACCACCACCATGGCAAGGTGTGTTGAGATATTAGGAATGCTTTCCTTATATCATTTAGTGTTGAGATATTAGGAATGTTTAGATATTAGGAAAGTTGAGATATTAGGAATATTGAGATATTAGGAAAGTTGAGATATTAGGATATTAGTTGTTATTTCCTTATATCATTCTTTCCTTGTATCATTTTTTCCCATTCTTAGAATGGTGATTACCCTCTATATATACTCTGTACATGAACGAATGAAAGTATGAATGAAAAAAACTACCATTTATCAATTTAAAGATGGTATCAGAGCCAAGGAACTGAAATCCTGGATATTTTGTCGCTATGGTAGTCCGACAACGATCAACCATCCTAAGACAAGCCCTAATATTGATAAGTCAACCTTCAAATGCACTCACTTCAATAAGACTGGTCCCACCAGTCTGGATATCCCACAATTTCAAAGCAACGACTCTTGGTATGACCAGGAAAACAATAAGGAACCGAGGGTTTGAACCATGGATCTTTAGATCATGTTTAGGCTATCAACACTTTGTTATTAATTATAATAATTGTGATCAACGAAAGAATGATTTCAAGAAAACCTCGACTGCAACTGTTGCCGAAATAAAAACAGAGGTTAATGTTGCTGAGAAAGCCTCTGCATTGATAGCCGCTACTGATCATGGTGGTAAGTTTTTAAATACTTTTACACCTGTTATTAATAGTGCATGGATAATTGATTCTGGTGCTACAGATCATATGACTTTTGATTCTAGACAGGTTTCACCTCTTAGACCTTCCTCACAAAAAATTGTTTCCACAGCTAATGGTAACACAACCCCAGTCATTGGGGAAGGATCCTTAACTCTTAACGATACTTTGAATTTGGATTCTGTTTTAGTTGTTCCATCTTTAGATTACAATCTTTTGTCAGTTTCTCAAATCACTACAACCTTATCTTGTATTGTCATTTTTTGGCCTGAATTTTGTGTGATTAAGGACATCCAAACAAGACAGACGATTGGTTGTGGTATTAAACGGGGAAAACTCTATTACTTGGACTTGCAATCAAAGGATTCAAATAAGTTGCAACAAGCCTTGATGGCAGATGGATCTGAGGGGGAGAAGAAAAAGTCTGAAATTTGGTTGTGGTATCGACGTTTGGGACATGCTTCCTTTGGTTATTTAAAAAAATTGTTTCCTAGTTTGTTTGCAAAGAGTGATATTTCTGGTTTCCGTTGTGATATTTGTGAATTGGCTAAAAACCATCGTGCTTCGTTTCCGTTAATTTTGAAAAAAGTCCGTTTCCTTTTATGGTTATACATTCTGATGTTTGGGGCCCATCCAAAGTCCCAACTTTGAGTGGCTCACGTTGGTTTGTTACTTTTATTGATGATTGTACCATAATAACATGGTTATGCTTGATGAAGACCAAAGATGAAGTGAACTTGTTGTTTCAAAATTTTCATAAAATGATTGAAACTCAGTACAATGCAAATGTTCGGGTTCTGCGTAGTGATAATGGTGGAGAATATCAAAGTTTTGATCTTCAAAAGTATTTGAAAGGACATGACATCATTCATCAAACTACTTGTTCCAATACACCCCAGCAAAATGGAGTCGTTGAACGAAAAAATCGACACTTGTTAGAGGTTGTTCGTGCTTCCTTGATAGCAACAAAAACACCGATATCTTATTGGAGAGAAGCAATCACATCTGCCGCATACTTGATCAATCGAGTACCTTCTAGCTCAATTAAATTTCAAACACCTCTCCAAGATGTTACTAATGTTGTAGTTGCCCCAACCGTCCCAAATCTACCTCCTCGTGTTTTTGGTTGCGTGGCATTTGTGCATCTACACAAGTACCAACGCACCAAGTTAACTTCTCATGCATTGCAATGTGTGTTTGTTGGATATGCATTGCACAAAAAAGGATACCGATGTTACCATCCTTCAACTCGACAAATGTATATTACAATGGATGTGGTGTTTCATGAAGATTCAATGTATTTTTCATCTAAGTCTGAACTTCAAGGGGAATACCATAAGGAAATTCAGACTCTCGATTATGATTATCATATCTCTGAGGAAGATGAATCTGGACAATCTGAACTAGTGAACCGGGAAGTGGGTGAGTTGGATATGAGTGGTCAACAATTTGGGTCCGAAGATGTTTTCATTGAAATACCAAACCAATCGTCGTCTGTTGAGGGTGTTCTTAATTTGGAACCTAATCCTTTCATGAAACGGTTACCACATCGTCATAATAGAGGTATTCCTAAACCCACATATGAACCTGAATTGTCTACTAAAGTCAAATATCCTATGAGCAACTATGTGTCTACCTATCGTTTGTCTGAATCAAATAAGTCATTTGTAAATCAATTATCTACTGTAGCTATTCCTAACAGTGTGCAAGAAGCCTTAGCTGATCCAAGGTGGAAAGTAGCCATGAATGAAGAGATGAAATCATTGCAAAAGAATGAAACATGGGAACTCGTAGAATGTCCACCAGGAAAGAAGCCAGTTGGGTGTTGTTGGATCTACACTGTGAAGTACAAGGCAGATGGTAGTATTGAACAATTTAAAGCAAGACTGGTAGCAAAAGGGTACACTCAAACTTATGGAATTGACTACACAGAGACATTTGCACCTGTAGCTAAGATCAACACAATTCGAGTATTATTGTCTTTAGCTGCAAACCTAGATTGGCCATTACAACAATTCGATGTGAAAAATGTCTTTCTGCATGGCGAGTTATCTGAAAAAGTATATATGGATCTTCCACCAGGATGCATGGTGTTAGAAAAGCAATGTCAGAAGGTATGCAAATTGAAGAAGTCATTGTATGGGTTGAAGCAATCCCCGAGAGCATGGTTTGGAAGGTTCACAAAGTCAATGAGAGCTTTTGGCTATCGTCAAAGTAATTCAGATCACACTTTGTTCCTAAAAAAGCAACATGGTAAGATTACGACACTCATCGTATATGTGGATGACATGGTAGTTATAGGAAATGATCTTGAAGAAAGAAAAGCTCTGCAAAATTATCTATTTAGAGAATTCGAAATGAAAGATCTAGGTCCTCTAAAATACTTTCTTGGGATTGAAGTTTCTCGATCAAGTGAAGGAATTTTTCTGTCTCAAAGAAAGTATGTCTTAGATCTTTTACAGGAGACTGGAATGTCGGGATGTCAACTTGTTAATACACCAATAGAAGAAGGTCTGAAATTGTGTGTTGAGCCTCATCAAGTATCAACCGATAAGGGAAGATACCAGAGACTTGTGGGGAGATTAATGTACTTAGCTCATACAAGACCAGATCTTGCTTATGCATTGAGTGTAGTGAGTCAATACATGCATAATCCTGGAGAGCAACATATGAATGTAGTTATGGGTATTTTGAGGTATTTGAAGAATGCTCCTGGGAAGGGAATTTTGTTCGCTAAAAATATTGATCATCAGAGTATAGAAGTATATACTGATGTTGATTGGGCCAATGCAGTGGATGATAGGCGATCTACATCTGGTTACTTTACTTTTATAGGTGGTAATCTTGTGACATGGAAAAGTAAGAAGCAGAATGTCGTCGTTCGTTCAAGTGCAGAAGCGGAATTTAGAGGTATGGCTCTAGGACTTTGTGAGGCATTATGGCTAAGACTCCTCTTACAGGATTTAGGTTACCTATCTAGGCAACCAATCCGATTGTTTTGTGACAATAAAGCCGCATGTGACATTGCTCATAATCCAGTACAACATGATCGTACAAAGTATGTCGAGGTGGATAGATTCTTCATTAAGGAAAAGTTGGATGATAAGATTGTGGAATTACCTAAGATTCGATCAGAAGATCAATTGGTCAATATCCTTACCAAAGCTATCTCAAGTTAAGTGTTCTCAAAATTTTTAGACAAGTTGAGCATGTGTGACATCTATGCACCAACTTGAGGGGGAGTGTTGAGATATTAGGAATGCTTTCCTTATATCATTTAGTGTTGAGATATTAGGAATGTTTAGATATTAGGAAAGTTGAGATATTAGGAATATTGAGATACTAGGAATATTGAGATATTAGGAATATTGAGATATTAAGAAAGTTGAGATATTAGGATATTAGTTGTTATTTCCTTATATCATTCTTTCCTTGTATCATTCTTTCTTATTCTTATAATGGTGATTACCCTCTATATATACTCTGTACATAAACGAATGAAAGTATGAATGAAAAAAACTACCATTTATCAATTTAAAGAAGGTGGTGGTGTCCTTGGCATACGTCCCATGCATGTAGCTCACCTGGAAACCATAGAAGTCGTCTCCCACTCTAAAACATGTTGCCAGCAAAGTGCTCCAAAAATAATTAAAAAAAAAACTAGACCAAAAAAATGAGGGTCTACAAAGTGCTCATATTGTTTTATGGTGGAATTCTAAATCTAAATATACAATGCTTTCAATCAAGCTTATAGTAGGTTGGTTTAGCAGTCTAGTTATTTTAGAATTTTGAATTAACTGTATTTTATAATGACTTACTTTTATTGTTTTTTTCAATTCTTCTTCTACAAATTCTTTTAGCTATGCTTGGTTCTTGAAAAGTTTAAAGGAAAATGAAATGAAAAGAAAATAAAGAGGAAAATAGATGAAAAGAAAAAGTGAAGGAAAAAAAAAAAAAAAAAATTCAAATTCAATGAGTTACTTTAATATACTATTTTATGCTTTTTTCACTTATTTAAATCTTCTACATGAACATTAAATAATTTAAAAATATATAATTTTTTTAATAATTTTAATTTTATCTAACTTTCTTCCGCATTTTGATTAGTAAAACCAAACATAAGAAAATTATTTTTCTTAACCTTTTTTTTTTTTCTTTCCCTAGCACTTTTCGGGAACCAAACATATCCTTATTTAATTTTTCACTTGAGTTTATTACTTCTATAATTTTCATAGTTTTATTGTTCTAAAGAATTTATTTTTCATTCCATCAAATTATTAGCTTTTCCCCTGAATTAATCATTTCAAATTGTTTTAAAAGATGGTTCATATTTAAATCTTTTTTAAGTACTTGCCTTTTTAATTGTTTGATCTAAAAAGTTTATCTATCTTTTGGTTGGCTTTTTCTAATAGTTTTTTTCAAGTTTTCTTGTTTTAGTTTTATTTGTTCTATTTCTCTTCTAGCATTTCTTTTCTTCTTTATCTAGTTTTTCTTTGATATAGTCTAGGTTTTTTCTTAGTAAATTATGATTTTTAAAATTTTCAAACTTCTTTTCTAAATCCTAAGGTTGTATTAAAATTTGACAAAGCTCTTTGTTGAAACTTCTTTAACTTCTTATAAATGGTTTATGTCGTTAATGTTTAGTTTGATTTTTGTATTATTCTAATACTCCATTTGTTATTTTACCTCTTGTTTTACTAGATAAAATTTTATAATTTCTTCTTTAATCAAAGTTTTTGTGATAAAAAATTTAATATAAGCTTTTTTTTATAGTTAACTCATATTTAAATATTTAAGAGAGGTTTTTTTTTTTTGCATCTTTAGTTAGATATTTTATGATTTACCTTAAAATATGCAATTTATCACAAATTTGTTTAAGTTCTTCACATTAAGTATATAATCTATTATTAAGTTCTTTTATATATTCATAATTTCAAAATCTATATTGTAAATATTAGGAGGATAAGAAATTAAAGACATATATCAATTCATAACAAGCTAAGATTTCATAAAAAGATCAAATAATTATAATAAGACTATTAATAGGGTAAAATAAAGTTGGGTACTTGAAAAATTAATTAAGCTAAACAATTTTTCACTTTACTAAATATTAAATAATATAATATATAATACACATAAAGCTCGAAGACCAAATTTTCTATGAGGGAAGTAGAAAATAAAATTTTATGTTTGTAGTAGGAAGAGAATATATATAAAATGATTTTAATATTTTTTTAATAGTGGATAAATACATAAGTATTTATTAATCACACAAAGGATGTAGGTGGATAAGGGCATTATGAGAAAAAAAAATTACAAACACTTAAGTGGTGTTTGTTTTTTTACTTAATTTTAAATAGAACCTTAATACTTAATAGTGTTAAATATTAGGTTGTTTGTTTTTGTAGTATTTTATTTCTATTAAGTATTAAAAAACAAAAAAAAAAACAATATGTTATTTTTTTCTATTTAAAAAAAGTTACATATTTTGACTTTTTCTACTTAGTAAAAAGTTTATAATAAGTCATGAAAAAGTAGAAAAACAAATAACTTAAATTTTGAAAACAAACTGTTTTTAATAAAAAGCCCCAAAAACAAACACCACCTTAGTATTTTATATAATAAGGATAAGGAAATATAAGAAGAAAAATAGAACTGCTTCTCCCATATTTCTTATCCATGTGTAAATGAAATAAAAGTACTAGTTTACTATTAAAAACATGAATATTTTTTAAAAACATAATTAAGAAAAATATATGAAAGCTATTAATTCTAATACAAAATAAAATAATCTATTAGTAATTTATTATGTTAAAAATAAATTCATAGTGAAAGAAAGTGAATTTTATTAGTTTTTATAAATAAAAACACATAAATTTTAAATAATAAATAAAAATTATATGAATGCTTTACAATTTTCCTTTGGTTAGATTGACAACATTTTACAAATATTATGAAAATAAATTATTATGTTTGAATTTTAAAACACAAAAAATTATATTATTTTTGTGGCAGACTTTCCAATTTTATATAAAAATTAATACTACTTTATGTTTTTAAAAAATAAAAAATAAGAAATTTATCATAAATAAGAATTATTTTGTATAGAAGTAATTATTATTTTCAGTTTGAAAACACACAAAGGAAATAAATATAAGATGTGTTTCACACAAATACTAATAATAAATACGATAAGATAATACTCGTAAATCGGAATATCAAATATATTGTTTTATTATTAATATAATATTATCTTTGTTTCAATTACCTTAAAGATGGCATTTATTTAAGGAGTCATAAAATTACTTCAAACTAGATATCATATGAATAATAAAAACTTAATAATTATATATTTTATGTATAATTTAATTTATTATCATAAATAAATTAATAAACCATATGAATTTAGTAATTTTAAAAATCCTAACATCAATGTAAAGCTTTCCATATTAATTAAAATTATTTATAATTTTATTATTAATATCTTCTTAACCTTCTAAATCAATCTATATTTTACCCACGTACACTTACGTACCTCAAAGCCAACAGACCATTGTATAATTGGTTCAGTTTTAATCACAGTTGTTCAAAATCCCCCCCACCTCAACGGCTCCTTTGTCTAGATATTCCACTAACTATCAAATCAAATAGCATTTCTGCTAGTCTTTTAATTTTGATTGACAAAAGCTCAAGGATGGATACCTGACCTCCCTCAAATGATAATCACATATTAAAAGAGAAAGTAACACTGCAATTGACCAGAGCAAGAAATGGGGGAAAAAATGATAAGCAGACAACAAAAATAAATAAATAAATTTGAAAGTGGAAATTAGAAAAGTGTGCGCACCCCATGTACAAAGAAGGTACATAGGAGAAGCCACCTAGACGAAAAAGGCAGCAGCATTGACTACAAGAACAAACTAAAAGCCGCTATCTGCAATTTAGATCATCAATAAAGTCCAATAGAGAAGAGCCATCCCTCTCTAACAATATTCCAAAACAATTTATAGGAGACCTAATGAAGGATTCCTTTGGCTTAAGGTTCTTAACCCCATCAAAGATCCTTCTATTTCTTTCCTGCCATACATCAAAACAAACAAGGAGGGACCACACTCCTCACCCTCCTACCCATTGTCCATGCCTTTTGCCTTTCCAACCCAAGAGCTCTTTCAAAAATTTTGGAAATACCCATGGAAATCCAAAGATTGTTGATGTGTCCCACATCTTTCAGGTTTTTTCACAATGGATAAGGACATGGTTTATTGATTCCTCACTAGCTTTACAAAGACTACATCTATTGGTCATTGATTCTTCTCTCCTCATAAGAACTATCTAGGATCTCCCTCCATGCAACCTCCCAAGCCAAAAAAAAAAAAATTATTGTAGGGGCATAGGTGCCACAATTTCCTTGGTAGGGACCAAGGCTTGATTCTCATGATGTAAAGATTTCGCTTGGAACTTCCCCTGATTCTAGCACTCTCACCTTGTGCATGAGCTCCATGTTTTTTTTTTTTTTTCTTGATAGATATGAGCTCCATGAATTGCATTACAGTTCCCAACTCCCAGTCTTGAAAATGTCGTCCGAACAAGAGGGACCAAAGCCTCTTCTCTCCCCTGCAACCCGTAAGACTACTGTTGCATTCCTATTTGACAGAAATACTGAAGTGCTGAGGGACCATCTCCTTCAGAGGGCACTCACCTATCCACCTATAAAAGCAGAATCTGGTTCTGAGGCCACTCCTGATCAGAATAAAGGTCCTAGCTGAAATCCTTCAATTCTCTTCTAATTGCTTTTCATAAACCCATGTCAAAAGGTTCTCCCACTTCAAAAGTACAACAACCCCAGTCCACCTTTCCATATCAGCATTGGATTATCTTCCTCCATGGGCTATTGCCCTTTGAAAACATACCTCTACAACCACTTTCCTAGTCAGGCTTTCTTAAGAACATCTAATTTTCTAATCCCCAAACCACCATTCCTCATTCCTTGAACACGTTTCTCTAATTCATGAGGTGTATTTTCCTCACAGAAAATAAAAGGTTACACAAACTATTCAAAATTCCCATTACATTATCAAAGAGAACATAAGTTATCATACTCTTGCTCTCCATCCCAGGAATTTATAACAAAGGATTGACCACCCTTAAAAACATAGGATAACCTTAGAACTAAACTAAGCTGCTAAAAGAGAACCCATTAATCATACAAAACCATAAAGCCCCTTTTACTCTCTAGTGAGGTGGGAACCAATGCTGCTCCTAAACCTCTTCCTTTACCTTTACTAAATGCTCCTAAACTCAATCCCCCACCAAAAAAATAGGTCCTCCACCAAAATAAATAAGTAAACAACACCAACACCAACAAAGAATACTTAGAAATAACATATTTAACATGTTTCTGATAAGTCATTAATTCACCAAATATGTAATGAACTAAGTTAGCACAAGCAGTTATACTTAAAAGGTCCTCTTCACCTAATAATAACAAAAAAGTTTAAAGAACTTACTACAATTAAGTCTTAATCCAGAAACCAACGTATAACAACCTAGATAACAAGATGTTGTTATACAATACAGGCTATATATCAAATCTATAGACAGATGATTACTTCCATTTAAACCCATAATAACCAGGTTAATTACAGTTCAACCAATATGTACTTGGCAGCTGAGGTTGGGCAAGTAGCAATCAGTGCTTAATCTGATATTGCACAGTTTACAAACATTAGCATAGGAATCACCCTGAATCTATTGTCCAAAAAACCTCCTTCTAGATAAATCTATCCATGGAAAAGTATATAAAGACCTTCAATAAAGGGTGCAAGACTTTCAACAACTCCATTTCATGCAAGATTTCAATTAAGGTCCAAAATCCAATACATTATTCCAGTAATAAACTCGATGTCGCCAATTCACTGAGTAACAATCTTTTAGACCAATTTCGTTAACGAGGAAGGTCATTTCTAAAAGAGAAGTAGTGCCTCATCTTCTAAAACACTCACAATTAATCTCACCATACCTTAGCAGTGGAAAACAGACTCTGATTTCAACTTCCATGAGAAGAAACTGAAAACTACATTAAACTAAAATACAATCAAACCAACCAGAACGTTTATCTCTAATCCAGCCAAGCAACAAATACTCCAAGGAAAACATTCACAATTATGGGAACCTCATAAGCTAATCTAAAACAAAAACACAAAAAGAGAAAGAAAAAGAAAACATCTAAGATTACAGGATATTAATTTTGAATAATTATAAGGAACCAAAGATGCATTTTCCAGCGGAATCCAAACATCCACTAATTCAAAGAAACAGATAAAAATCAAAAAGCAGAAAATTATAGCATAACATTAACCAAAACCACATTAAAAATTCATTCATACTAATCGCAGTTACTAAATTAACCCGTTTTTCCACTAACCACGGGAACGCTATTAAAAATCAAAGGCGAAAGCGCAATCAAATCAAATTTAATCGATCTCTTGGAGAGAGGGCGCGGCGGCGGCAGCCACATCCTCGGCGGTAAACTTGCCCTTGGCCTTATCTGCGGCCCTGCCCTTGGCCTTGCGGTCGAGGAGGCTCTTGCGATCCTTGTCGAGTTTGAGCTTGTTGATGACCACCTTAGACGGGTTGATCCCAACGTTGACAGTGGAGCCATTGACCTTCTCCCGCGTAATGCGCTCTATATGTATGACCCACTTCCGACGATACACCTGAACCACCTTTCCCTCGCGGCCCTTGAAGGTGCCGCGCACCACCTGGACCTCGTCGTCCTTGCGGATAGGTACTGATCGGACGTTGTATTTGTTCCTGAGGTCAGTTGAGAGCGGCGCGCTCATCAGCACGCGGCGGACGCTCGACGGCGCTGTAAAGTGGGCCTTCCGGCACTTGCGTCTAGAGCTGGTAACTCGTGGATTGTACTTCATTTTCTCTCCCTCTCTGCGCTCTCTCTCTCTCTGTGAGTTGGGTTGAGAGATGAAGAGACGAGTGAGCGGCGTTTCTACGATATATGAGTGGGGGAGGTGGGAGACAGATCAGAGACTTAGGGTTAGGGTTAGTTTTTTCTCGATTTGACGAAAATGGCCTTGCCATTATGGTTTTTTACGGCCTGACCTTAATTTAAGAAATGAAATTAGTAAATAAATATTTTTAATAAAAATATAAACAGTTATTATAACATGTCATATGAGCTCATCATATACTAATGAGTGGCCGATAAAAAATGTTTTGGAGTAAGGTACTCTCATTTTGGAAAGTTTTTTTAATATTTCTAACACCTAAAAATTTTTATAATTCAAGTATTAAAAATATTAAAAATATTTCCTAAAATCACTATTAAACATATTTTAAATCAATAAATAATGATTTTAATTTTTCATGAAATTTAAAGAAATAAAACTATCATTAAACACTATTTATCTTATATAAGAATGAAAGAGACAAGTGGTGAGAGGCTCAAGCCATGCCACTGATTTGGACATCAGCCAAACAAACCCTTAATTGGAAATCCCTATAACAGTCTCATAATGTAATGCCCCAATGGACCCAATCTAAAGTCTAGGTAATTTTGTAAATTCATTAAAGAAAATATGATGTTGATTGAGCTATTTGAATATAATAGGGTTTTGGCTTTGGTTTTGTTTTGGGGTCTAGTTGTTTAGTTGTAATTGTTCTAATTAAATTATTTTTGAGTTTTTTATTTTAATTATGGGGCCCATGGGTTAAGAATTAATTGAATTAAAAATAAATAAATAAATAAATAAATACCAGAGGGTAGAATGGTTTTTTCTTCCCTATTAGAAATCTTATGTATACATATTTTATTATATTTCACTCTTTGGTATAGAAGTCATGCTGCACAAATAGCATAGGGCTTGGAGGTTAATCTTCTAATCAATTCATATAGCCAAAGGTAAATATATAACCTTTTGATTTAATATTTTAAATTCAGCTTTTAAGGGTTATAAAAAATTAATAACTTATATTGACTTATCTATATATATATATATATAAGTGGTAAGGCAATAGCTTTTCATCTTGCTATTTGGAGGTTAGAATCCTTATACCAAGTATATTAGAGTAAAGATTTTAATAAGCTAAATATTGGTTACTAGAGGTTTTAGGCCTCAAAATTGGGTTGTTCAAGCACTTTACAGTACAATCAATTGAGGGTCCAGGACATCAATTAAACTAATTGGGATCGATTAAGGTAAAAGCTTAACCAATTGAGGATCAATCGGATTCTTGTCAAGGGTCGATTGATATTTTAACCTCCACTAGTTACTTGTCATAATATTAAATCCTAAGGACTAGTAAATCAACCAAATTGATTACTTGACTAGTCAACCACAAACTACACATTGCAACTTGTTTGAGCTTCCTACTTCATTGTTTAAAAATCTTGATATTCCAAAACCTTTCTTGAATAAATTTAAGCCTTGTGAGAGTGTTTTATTTTATTTTTAGTGATCTTTGCTTTAAAATTGCATATTCATTTAATGTTCTTTGTATCGTTTGAAATTAAATTTCTACTAGGATTTTGTGAGTTTAATTCTAAATCATTTCTTATAACCTTTATGAGGTGAGCTTGAGTATGGGGTATCCCTTGAGGGAAAAATCTAAATGTCAGGTATCACATAGTGTTTGCCAAGTGTAGGATACAATTGAGAGAAAAATCTAAATGTAAGATATCACTTAGTATTTGCCAAATATAGGGTATCGCTTCAGAAGTTTAAGAGAGAGACATCTCTTAAGGAAATTTATATGTACTCATTGGAGTCGGTTAATCCAAGTGTAAAGCATGAAGACTTGTGTTGGAAACTTTGTTAGTAGAACTCTCACTCGATTAGGAACTTGAGGAAAATGGGCATATGTCAAATTGCGTCAAACCACTATAAAATCTAGTATTTGTACTTTCGCATCCTTACTCTCTTTATTTCATATGCAAATTGTTCTACTATTATATTTTTTATATTATTGTATATAATTTTCACTTACGTTCTCTAAGTTTAAAATTTGTAAAAAGTGACAATCACTCTATATTCACCCTCTTCCCCCTCCCAAGGTGATTGCCTTAAGTTGGTATAGTTTAAATCCTAACAAGATCTTTTTTCTAATTGACATTGTGAACTTGGTGTTGGAATGACTAGGTAAACCATCCAAGGTACTGGATCAATAAGATGCATGCAAAATTTGTGCTAAGCTTCTCTAGCTAGATCTACACAATGGAAGCAAATAAGCATTTTAAAACCTAGATCTAGAGAATATAAGTTATACTTGCGATTTAGATGTTCCATGATCAATTCCAATCGATGAAGAAATGATGCTAATCTCAAAGGCCAATGGACTTTCACTTGAAGGTTCTCTTTCTTAGATCCTAGCATACAAGGAAAGTAAAATCCTCTCTAGTGAGGATGGAAGTTAGAGTTTCTTTCTCTAAAAGAATAAATAACAATAATTGTGTGTTTTAAATCTTTAAGGGGATTTATATAGGCTTCCTTATGGACTTAAGTGACTTGAGCTCATATTGAGTTTGGTCACTTAATCTAACACATGTTAACCTAAGGGTTGGGTAATCCCAATTTTGATGATAATAAAGCAAAGGTTAAAACATACTAATGTGCTTATTGTTCATGTGCATATGATGGAAAAACTTGTATCTTTTATATGCTACAATTCTCATATAAGAAGCAAAATGCAAGGTTCGAGAGGAAGATGCAAAAAGAGTTTTATAACTTTTCAAAGATCTTAGTAAATTCTTTTTTTTTTTTTAATCCTTCTTGTTTGTATTTTAAGTTTTTGTACTCTACATGAGGACGATTTAGTTGCCTAACACAAGAGACCATTGAATCTCAAAGTTTTCATGAAAATCTTTAACTCTTCATAAAATCAATTTTCGACTTAACCAAAACGTTATTAACTCTTGAAAAATACTTTCAAAATATTGGTTAAGTTCCAAATAATTATACTCAAAATCAGCTGCATCCAAAATCTAGTTCAAAATAACATTTTCTTCAAACAAGAACATAAATGGTTGTCCACTTAGATGTCTAGATTGGCTACTAGAAGCAAAGTGGATGTCCACCTGGATGACCACTTGCTTTGTTGTGGGGTATTGTGGGTACCAAAAGTAAAGTGGGCATCCACCTGGATGACCAGTTCCCTTAGGAGGTGAATTTTTCCTAATGGAAGCCATGTGGGCATCCACTTGGATAACCCCTTGGCAGTGTGTATGACCACCTAAATGTCCATATCAAGCTTTTGGCTTCCAACAACTCTATGCAAATCATTAAATACTTTAATGGCCAATATATGGACAATCATGTGAACGTCCAATTCTAAAAGGTCTATTTTCTAATGACTAGTTTAACTCAAAAACCTATTTAAACTTGACCTTTGGTGCATAGAAGGAGTAACAAGAACCTAAAAATCAAATTTATTGTTTATTCAACCTTCTTAAATACAAACAAGTGTTTTATATGCCAAACTTGTCGATCCTCATTAAAGAGCACTTATACTTGAGCTTCTATATCTATATATTTTCTTTATTTATTACTCTTGTACTTGAAAAAATCAATGTGTAAGGAGTTGAGGAATACTCCTTGGTTGATGTAAAGATCCATTGGAACCTAAGAATCCAAGTGTACAAGACATTTAAGAGTTTTGGTTGAGAAACCTTTTGGAATAGTGGAAAGACCTCAACTTGGGAAGAATCTAGAGGAAGTGGATGTAGGTCATTGCCGAACCCTCTATATCACTATTTGCGATTTCTCTTTATCTCTTACTTCTTTTTATCTTTTTTTCATTTTCAATTCATTCATCGATATTCTATTTATTATCAGCATAAGTTTGGAAAATGTTTTATTTTATCTTTCACCCCTTGCTTAGGTGTACTTTGAGGTTGGATTAATTATACTCTTCAATTGTTATTAGAGTTAGACTTCTTGTTAAGGCTTATCATCTAATAGGAAATGACTAATTCATCCAACTCATCCCATATGGAAGACTTTTGATTAGTAGACCTCAATTTTTTAGGGAATTGATTATTCTTATTAAAAAACTAGGATGACATAGTTTCTAAAATCTATTGATTATGATCTTTGTGATGTCATTCAAAATGGTTCCTATATTCCAACCAAAATTTAGAATGGAGTTAGTATACCTAAATCTAGTCAAGAATGGAATGAGCTGGACAAAAAGAAAGCTTAACTAAAAGCTAGAGCTATTTATCATTTATATTGTGCAATAGATAGCTAGAAATGAGTGCGACCATGTTTTCTAATGTGAATTGATCAAGGAAATTTGGAGATTATTAAAAATAGCTCATGAAGAGACAAATTAAGTGAAAAAAAATCTAAAATTAACATTCTTATGAATAGTCATGGGTTATTTTCTATGAAATATAATGAATCCATTGTTAAGATGTTTATTATGTCTATCAACACAATGGACTCCAATAATTGGGAAAGGTTTACAAGGAATCAAAGAAGGTTATGAAGATTTTGAGATCTCTTTCTAAGTAATGGGAATCCAAGGTTACGACAATCCGAAAGTTAAAGACCTTATGCAACTTCCTTTGGAGGAGTTGATTGGATATTTGATGACATCAAATTACAATGAAGAGCCACTAAGAAGTGGAAGACAAGAGAGAAAAACATAGCTCTTAAGGCCTCTACTATTGATGATGATGATGAAAGAGAAACTAGTGAAGAAGATGACTTTGCACTCATCACAAGAAAGATTAAGAAGTTCATCAAGTTCTATAAAAAAAAAGGAAAAAAATTTCATCCAAGGAAGGATTCCCAAAAGAAAGAACCTTCTAATGTAGATAAAAAGAAGGATTTGAAATGATACAAGTGCAAGAAAATTGGTCATATCAAGTATGATTACCCTCTTTACAAAAATGAAGTAAAAAGAGGGAAAAAGAAGGTAATGATGGTCACATGGAGTGAGAGTGAAGAATAGTCATTTGAAGAAGAAAATGAAAATTAAGTAGTCAACATGTGCTTCATGGCAATTAAAGAAAATGATGAAGTAAATCCTAACTCAAACTATGAAGAATTAAAAGAAGCTTTTGAAGAACTTTATGTTAATCTTAAGAAACTTGGTTTGAAAAATGCAATCCTTAAAAAGAAGATTTCTTCTCTTTAAAATGATTTGAAAGAAAATTTTGACATGGTTGAAAAAGGCAAGCTTGACCTAGAAAAAGAATGAAATTTTAGTTAAGAAAATGAATGATTAACTTCATCTCTTTCAAAATTTTCAAATGGGGAAAGATTTTTAACATGATATTAGAAAATTTAAAATATATCTTTGATAAAAATGGTCTAGGCTATAAGCTTCACAAAAAAAAAAAAAAAGGGGGGGAATTAGGTAAACATGTCCTATTCATAAATGATGGATAAATTTAGAACCTAAAAATGTCACTTTCAAGGGGAGTACATTTTGGGGAAAATAACTTTTATTTCATGCATTGGAATAGTAACTTGTGCATGTTTCCAAAAGTATCCTCTGACTAGCTGAAGGTGGATTGCCACCTATACAAGACAAGCTGACACATAGTACACTTAATTGGACCCATGTATACAACTATTATATCACTCATCACCATTTTAACCTCTACTCAAACATGTTATTGGAGATAGTAATATAGTTTTTACCTAAAAGTAACAATACTAGTAACCAAAAGTATCATTGTAGATAGAAGGATGTACTAGCCTATTTATAACTCATCACCACTTCAATCTCTACATCAAACATGACATTAAAGATAGAAATATTGTTTTTACCTAAAAGTAACAATGCTAATAACTAAAAGTACCACCGTAGATAGTAGGAAGTATTAGCTTATTAAGTTTTTTATTGTCTTTGTTATGACTTTGACAACGGTTATTAAATAATATGCAAATAAAAAATAAAAAATACAAATAATGTACTTTTTAAAAAAATTATTTATTAAAATAAAAACAATTTTAATGGTTTAAAATTTTAATTAAACAAAAATGTATTTTTTTTTTTTACTTATTTAATAAAAAAAACATTAGTTTTTCTTTTTTTTCTTTTTTCTTTTTTAAATATCAATGTATTATGATGGAAATTGTGAATTTATATTTAAAAATTTAATGCAAACCAATAGATACATGAGATAACCATAAAATGCTTATTATAAAAAATGAGTTATAGATGTGGAATCATAATTCTAAAATATGTTTTCGGGTTAAATACATTTTATCCCCTCAACCTTTAGCTTGTTTTACATTTTGCCATTTTACATCTAAAACTCAGTACTTCACTTTTCAAATTTGTTAAAATACAAGTCTTTGCCCCTTAAACTTATTAAAAAGTTAATAAATAGTTTGTTAAATAAAGAAACAAAGTTAAAATGCAAAGAAAAATAATTGAAATATAAAGCAAAACATCTATTACCCAAGCTCGAAATCGTCATACTTCACAACTACATACTAAAATCACAAATAGTCATGTGAACACCTCTCTAAGATAAAGAATCAAAACTAATAGCTACCATATTTTGAAGGTAGTAGGGAAATTTCACTTCAAAGTTGTTAATTCAAAGTCGGTTTTACTCAATTCCACACCAGTATTTGAACCAAAATATGAAAAAGATTAATCTCTTTTATAATTTTATAAAAGGTTGGTAATTGAGGAAATATGTTGATATTTAATATGTTTAGAGGACAAAATGTCAGGTTTTGAATGTGATAGGACAAAGTGTAAAACGCACCAAATGTCAAGGGGGGTAAAGTATAGGTTGAGGGGATAAAGTGTATTTAACATCCTATATTTTCACTAGTGTGGGCAAGTGAGGTAAAAAAAAATTTGAAATTAAAAATAAGTTAACCATTTTGATTATACGTAAAGTTAAAAATAATTTTAAAATTGTAATATTAACTTATTTACTAAAGATATTTAATCTACTTAATGACTTAAATTAATTTATTAAGTCATATTGAGTTATTAAATTGATTTACCAAACAATCTTTAATAAATTATTGACTTAAAACTTATTATTTATTTTTTATTTTAAGTATTAAAGTTGTTTGATAAAATTAACTAATAATTTATTCTAAATCATCAAATTAACATATTTACTCACACTAATTTTTACTAATTTTAAATACTAAATTTATTTGTTAAACATGCATATTTAAAGTCTTATTGAAACATAAAATAACTATAAAAATATTTATTATAAAAGATGAATTGTCAATGCAAAATCATGATTGTAAAATATATTCCTACTAAATATAGATAAATGAGGTAAAAGAGATTTAAGATTAAACTTAAGTTAATTATTTTAACTTAATATTTATAATTATTTTTTACTATAAGTTGTGATATTAAATTTTTTTATCAAATATATTTAATTTACTTGATGACTTAAATTAAGTTGTTAAATTAAATTAAGTCATTAAATTGATTTACCAAACATCTTTTAAGTAAAATCTATATATAAAAATATATCAAGTGTGAGAGAAAGAAAAAAAAATTGTTCTTATTTATCTCTCTTCACTCTAAAAGTCTTATTTACGAGTCAGATTAAGTTTATTAGGGAGGGTGGTAGCAAGAAGACAGGCGGGAGAACAAGACAGGAGGATGGACGGGGCAGAGAAAGCAGTAAAGCAGAAGGATAAGAAAAGGACGGCCAAACAGGCCTGAAATGGGAAGTGCAGGAAAGAAAATAAAAGTTTGGGGTTTAGGTGGCATGGAGGAACAACACTTCTTATTCCCACCCAACTTAAATGAATTTGCATCTAGGAAATGATCTTCATAGCAAACAACAGAACCAAAGAGAGCCAAAGACAGTACTGCCCAAATTATTGATCAGGTTTTGAAGGGGAAGAATTTATCAGCCTTTATTAGTAGTTTGATCACAATATACATTCGCAACGCTGCTTAGGAAAAGGCATCCCAGTTCTCAACTAGTCTTTTTCAAGGATGCATCATATCTCTGTACATCTAAACTACAAAGTAACTGAAGTATGGAACCTCAGCTTTGAGAAGGTGCAGCCAGACAAAATTAGCGTATGCATGGACATATATATATATATGCCTCACGTAGTTGCAGTACACTGTAGAGCTTCAAATAGATAAATAAACAAGATGACCTCCTACCCATTTTCTTCTTGTCTCGAACTAGAATCATGTGCCAAAGATAACCCAGTAAATGTATTTCTGTTTCTTTCATCCTGTTGGTTCTCAACCTGAGCCTCCACATCCTGCACATTCACAGCATTAGCTGCTTGTGTTTGTGCACGCGACTCCTCCAAGGTCCGGAAATAAGCATAAGGTCCCCAACCTGCAGGCAACAATGTGCACAACTCATATATAAATGACTTCAAAGGAGAACTTCAATTTAAATCCACATATGGCAATCTGCTACTCTGATTTTGGTAACCTACGCTGAGATCAATTACCCTTATATGATACATTGAAAACAGATCCAGGCACCTCGGTAGTAGAAACACACCCTTACAACCTACATCACATGGACTCTCAAGAATGTATTGAATGCCCATGTCTAACACAAGCTAGTAAATTAGTAATTGATATGGGACATCTGTTGAACATGCCTGCTGCCAATATCTATCTGAGGAATATATACACATTCTTGGTTCACAAGAAGCTCCTAATATGTTTTCATGATCAGTTCTCACATGGGTATTTTCACTGTAAGTTCAGTTCCCATGTCAAATACAGTTTCATTCATGGAAACATCAAATTTGAAACTGGAAATGGAACAAAGAAAAGAGATGTTTTGGAAATTCAACCATGTTCATGTAATGGTTCACAGCAACAGCAGCAAATAAATAAAACTCCAACCACTCACTTCAGAGGATTTGTTTAATCATGAGGCAGAAGCTTATTCATGTACTTTTACTATAAACCCCCATATTTACATACAAGAAAAAGAAGGAAGAAACAAAAGGAAAGAAAGAAAAGAAAAGAAAAAGGTGAAAAGGGTTAGGGTTTTGGGCAGGCGGGGATTGGGATGAAAAAGATGATGGCAATTTTTGCCCTTTCAAAATTTTTTTTTTAAAAAAAGATGGGCATATTTAACATTTCTCTTACATACAATTTGCATCAAAAGTGAATCTACTGAAACAATCAATTTTTGAAGTACTGCACTTGAATTCAACAGTCAAACTAATTACAACAATCGGATCTTTATTATTCTCAAAAAGAAATCATTCAAGCAATGGTTTATAGTTGTGATATTGGAATATCATAGGCATCAGTTATATGTAAAGACAAAACAAATTAAGCATGAATGGCTAGCAAATTTCCTGGGAAACTGTATTCCAGAAATAGGTAAGAAAGCAATATGACACAATTTTGGAGGAAAATATAGATAAGAAGGTACCAAGCTTCTTATGATGCAAGCATGACTCCAAACTCTCAGATATCTTAAGACTAATGTCAGACTTACTCCAAGTCAGAAATATATATTAACACATTGTCTAGGTAGCCATGCAGTTTAGGCTGGGTATCTTAGTATTCCAGATGCTCATTTTTTACTAATTGGAGAGCTACCATTGTTAAGCAATTAGGATTTAAAAAAAGAGGAAAAAAAAAGAAAAAGGAAAACAACTATGTTTATCAAAGAATCACTAGAACAACCAGAACCTAAACAAAAGAAAGAACCAACACATTACACACCTAATTCCAAGGATTCGGCTTCCTAGATTAATTAAGAGGATGTGGAACTATTTACAGCCAGATCTCAACGTACCTCAATGAGTCAATATACAATTTCTACAAGGTCAATATGGTAGGAGAGGCGTTCCATTATGATAAAAATTGGCAGGGACCGGTTGGTGGGTAGGGAGACCTAGCCTATCATTTGCAGTTTGGACTCATCAAAGCAAGGAGTAACACATAACAATTCTCTTTACAAGACAGGACCTAACAAAGAGGGTGGAAGGCCCAGTTTTAATACAAGGAAGGAAACTTCATTCATCTCTTCTGCATTTTGGCTACCTAAGAGAGCCAAATATAGTTGATGGCCTTATCCTAGCTCTAGAAAGGGAAAAGAGAAGAAAGTAAAAGCAAAGTTTTCAACCAAATCTTAGACTTAACAAGTACTCTCCTTCCAGGGAGGGATCCAACCAAAGACCCACTTTAAATATGTAAAGGCATCATGTAAGCTAGGGTGTGAAATCCTTATCTACCTAGAATCATAAGAATCTTCTTAAGTTTGATGGTACTCTGGCTGGGGAAAGCTGCTTCCAGCTTGGCTTGTATTCATAGTCTTTTACCATATGTTGCTAATCTTCGTATGTCCATGTTCCAACAAGAATATCTTCTTGGTTTTAAAACATCCAAAAAAGAATAATTTTGATTTTTTATACCCATTTCCTATTTAACGAAAAAATAAAATTAGAAAAGGAAATTCCTTTAGTTCTTTCTTACACTATAAACTATTTTTACACACAATAGTGCTTCATTTCTTGAAAGCCTGAAGTTCAAGATGGTTAATATCAGTATGCAGGCACAAGAAAAAATGTGAGCCTTTTGGAGTAAGAAAGATTAAAGTTTGTATTTTCTACATGTGTATAGACAGACACAGACATATACATACATGCACAAGTAGATAAGGCCACCAATTGAATCTTCATAAGTTTTATAATCTTTCATAATGCAGGCAACTTGTTGTAAAATAAGGTGGGAAACAGACCCCGTGTACACTGAAACAATACAAAGAGAACCTCATACAAACGGTGCTCTTGAACCAATACAAGACCTTCAAACTGGACGCAGATTTTTCACATGGACTTGAAAATGCCCTGAAGCAACCAACCAAGCATACAAGCATATAAGAATTATTTCATTTAATATTGATAGCCTGATATACATCATGGGCTCATATCCAAAGAGTTTATACTTTTAGGAAAATTGATAGTTTAACATGGTATCAGAGCCATGATTAACTAGAAGTCTTGGGTTCAATTATTTCTTGCTGTCTGTTCTCCCATCTACTTATATATTATATGTAACTGCCAATCTGTCTCTCCAGCCCACATGTGTGCCTAATTTCCTTTTTATTCAAATATACCCAAGAATACAAAAAAAGGGCTACATTCCTAGCTTTAGTTGCAAATAATTAGATTTCTTACCACCCTAACCTCTTAGGAGATCATCAACTGTTTCAGGGAGAAAATAGACAACATTTTTCTCCATCTCTTCACACATAACCTCTATTAGTTATCAATATCAAGAATCTTATTCCTCACCTCTATCCAACACAAAGAAGTTCACCTCAAAGGGCTACCCACATCCATGCTTATTTACTTATTTCTTATTTATTAATTTTATTTGGAGATCCTAGCCACAGCCTCACTCAAAAGCTTCTGGAGAATTTAATTCCTTTTTTAAAAAGGAACACTAACTATGAACACTCCGCTTTGACCCCTCTTCTGAATAACATATTCTCCTCGAATCAAAACCTCTCTATTCCAATGAAACATGGACTAAGATTACCTTCTGCCATGGACTAAGATTTCCTTCTACCATTACAAAGGATTCACATGAGGACCTCCCAACCCCTCCAACACATGTTACCCCACTTTTTCTTTTCCAAAGTCCAAACGCAACTCTGGAAAACATTCCACATAACATGCCCTAAGCAAAGGGCCACTGTATTCCAACCTTATCTCCAGCTAAGAACATGAATGCCATTTACCTTATCATGAACTTGTTCATAGCCACCGAATGCCAAACCCCAAGCCACCCATTTCCTTTCCATCATAAATAGCCTTTTCATCCTCCAAGTGTGATTTAAATTCCTCAAAAACAAAAATTCCCTAGAATTTTCTCCAACCTCTGTGCCAATGAAAGTGGAGCAGCGCAAAGAGATAGTATGCGAGCAGGCTTGATAGGGTGCTCTGAACAGAGGAACACAACAAAATGAACAGGACAATCAAGCATAGCCAAAATTCAACTATATGACTGCTCATTGGAGTTTGTTAGCATAATCAAGTTGAGCTCAACTACTATCCTTAATTGTGAATTAAACAAGCAGAGTCCAGTTAGCCCTTGTCTAAACGTGAAAAAGGCTCATATAGATATTTGTTATGTAAAATAGGCATTTTAATTAATCCTTTTATGATCTTACAGGTCAATTTTTAGTATTTTTTTTCTTTTAAAAGACCTACTTTTATATTATATTTGTCTTTTTTCCTCCCCCTCAAAACAATTGAAGTACAAAACTTTTCCTAAAAGGATATTAAGTGAGGCTTTACCGATAGCAACATGACATGGGACATTGAAAATCACTTTTTATTTGGAAAAACTAATGCTATTCAGTAATTCAGTATCTATCCTAGACTGATGCCAAAAATTCAAGCAAAGCCTAGTGAATTGTAGAACCTATCAAGGTGAGGCTAATTCTTGAGTCAAACTCAAGCCAAGTTCAATCATCATTTCTGATTAACCAAGACAAGTTCAAAGAAGTTGATTTGGCCTTGCACAATGACACCTCTAAAGTAAGACTAACCCCTCCAGTTAAAATGTCCTTTTCTCACCTGCCAATCTCCTCTACAAGCGGCCCACCCAAACCCAAAAAAGAAGCCCCAGAATTAAAATCTCACTACTGGGCATCCTAAGATGGTCACCAACTCTTCTTGCATTTCCTCATTTACCAACAGAACCAACCCGCTCATCAATATGTTCATCCATTTTCTTCACCAGGTGTGTGTCCCAAAGAATTAAACTCACCAAATTTGAACACCAATCCCCCTCCAAAAACCAAACCTATATATAATCCTAACTTCCAAGTTCCAACTAAACATGCATGTTGTAGTTAGATCTCACACAAACTGCTAAAAATTTCAGAGTTCATTATCTCAGGACTGGACATTTTTTAACCTTTTGTAGGACAAAATTAAGAGAGCTTTTGGGTTTCAATCAACAATTTTGAATGAAAACTCACTTTCTCTAGTTAAACTTCATGAATAGTGGCATAGAAAGTTCTAGTAATTAGTTTCTTATCAGTAGATTCCTTAGTGAAAAAAGAAAAGGGTTTTAAGAATTAGATAAGAACTGCAATGCAGATAAATAGCTAACTCAGCAGTTCTTGTTTAAAATTTCTAGATTTTTAATCTCCATATTTAGCCTCAAGGTTTACAATACTTTTGTTTAATCCTTAATCCATCAAATACAAACTGCAAGCACATTTCTAATAAAAATACAATGTAGGACAAGCATGATAGGGTTCGATATAGGCCCTAAAGAAGAGACCCCATTGAAAGAATGTTGCAAGCAAACCATTCCTTTCCATCAAAAACAGATTACTAAAATTACAGTTAGGCTCTGTTGAATAAATCTATTGCATAGCATAAAATAAAAGTATGACAGCCCATAAAAGTATGACAGCCCATTTTATGAAAAGTGACATCTTAAAAATAATAAAGGAACCCACTTCCAATCATTCTGAAGAAATGCACAACTTCTATCACCAACTATTTCAATTATTGTTCCATGAGAACAACAGCAGGAGGATTTGCCAGCACCAGTTATAGGAGCTATTTTTCCCAAATACCAAAAAGGCATTAAACACTTAATAAAAAGGGCAAACAAAAATGAATCACAAACCTTCAGCATGATATGGGGGTGGGAAAAAATGCAAATAGAAAAATGTAGCCACAACCAGTCCTGCACAAAATTCACTTCAAATGATTGGTAAAGATAATTATTGGAATATATCCTTCTAATTATGATTAATTGGTGAGAAATAATAGCACAAACCTAGCAGACCTCCAGCAAAAACATCCTGCCAGTGGTGCCTATAGTCATCCACTCGAGAAATGCCAACAAGAGTTGCAACAAGTAGGGGAAGAAACACAATGCAAAGTTTTGCAACATGGCCTCTATTGTCAAATGCTCGTATTTTTCCAGATAAGTACAATGATAGAAACCCCAGGCCAGAGAAAGACCCTGCATATTGAACCAAAATCTCCTCAAAGCCAAGACACAATTTGAATGACTCAGCAAACATTATATGTGTTAAACTTAATTATAAATCTGTTTAAACTTTTCCAATAAAGTACTCCTTTCTATCCAGCATTAAATAAATGTCCATTAATCATAGAGATGTAACGATAAGCAGTGCTCCTTACATGCAGTATGCCCACTTGGGAAACTCTTATGCCCATCCTTTATGGTATCCTTCTCACCATGACATATAACATTTCCCCACCGATCATAAACCTGACACATTAAGTTCCCTAATTAACATGCCAAGTGAAATTGTCCCAAAAAAAATACTGTTCCATTAACAAGCTACTATGAAAGAACTTGCATTTGTGAGAAGCATACATCCTTCCCATCAGGAAAACAACGCCAAAAGAAGTCTGGTCGAGGTCGACCAACTGCATTTTTTATTGCATCAGTAATAACCACTGTTACCAGAACAGAGAATAACAGGCCTGCTCTAGCAAATAAATCAAACCATCAGTTCAATCTTTCAAATAACACATCAATTCCTATTGCATACAAGAGGAATTATTACAGATAAACCATGAGGAGCCAAAGATCTTATCACCTAGGATGGCATGATGAAGATCATAGACATCTCTCCTACGAAAATAGATGATGAGAAAAATGGTTATAGGCAACAGAACTGAATACAACTGATAACACAAATGAAAAAACCCTCATCAATCAGAATCCTCATATGAGAGATATACACAACTAGGATAGTATTTAGACTTGATAACAAGAAACCTACCGGAACAGCCCAAATTGGCACGGTGTTATTCTTAAAAGGATATTTAAGATCGACCATCATATCCTTTCCAACAAAGCGATAAAATGGGTGGATGGCATTCAGAACAATCACCATGACTAGAAGAAGAATCAGTATCAGCCAGTCATGCATGTGTGTCCTTGCAACTGTGTATCCATGGGACCTTACAGTATGTGACGCAAGCTGGACCTGCCTCATTCTGCTCTGTTAAAACAAATATACAATGCCGTAATCAGATATGTCTTAAACGTCAATATGTGACTGCAATCATTGGATTGTCAGCTCCTCCAAAAGAACATGCCCAGAATTGGTTTGCAAGGTGAATAGAGAATAATGAGACTGCAGCTTCCAAATAAGCAATGTGAGAAATTTAATGCCAGAACAAGAAGGAGGATTGCTGATATTGTTCACTGGTTATCCTGAAATAATCCTGTAAGGAGATGATTTCTCCAGGATGACAACCTAATCCAAGACAATTATGAACTCATGTCTACTGCAGTGTCATAGAAAATGACATGGGAAGACAGATGGACATTCCCAATTGTCAACAAAGATGTCAAGCCTCAATGTTGATAACTAAATTGAAAAAACTCCTACATGTCCTTGATCATTCCAACTAATAATTGAAATAAAGGGAATGTGAATATATAAAATCTTCATTTTTAAGCTATTAAAGAAATAAACAATTAAAGAAGTCTATATGAAAATTTTACTTCTTAGCCAAAGCAATAAAAATAAATAAAGAAACAAATCTCATCATTCTTCTATGATTAAAGAAGTCCAGATTGACAATTTATTAGCCAAAAGAATTGGCTAAGATCATCTAAGTGGAAGTGTGATAAAATAAAATGGAAAAAATACCTCTTTGTTCTGTTTTAATAATGGAAGGTTGAGAGATGAGCAACAATCACCAGTAACTCCAGAAACCTCCAGGCTGTGTCTTGTTAAATCCTAGATAAACCCCAGAGAATCAATCTTCACACAGAAAGTAATGAACTCAAAAAAAATCTCTAAATTTAACCTCAAAATGAGAATATTATTAGTTTAAGTTTCACTATCAGGACTTATGAGGTTATCTGGCTCCTACTTTTGGGGGTATGCACATCACTAAAATAACTAGATATGAACTCTTCAAAAGGCAAACGAACTCCATCAAACTTCAAGCCAAGCACTTCAAATGGAACAGACACTGTAAACCACTATTTGATATTTCAAAATACAAATCTTATCCAAATCAACTAAGATACTTGCAACACAGAAAAGAGATGATCAACAGAAGATGAAGAAACATAATGAATGAAAACCATCTTAAACTAAACCCATTTTCCCAAACACATTTCCCAATGCCTACTTGGTCAAGACAGTAAAAAATTCCAGCAGTATAAAACAGAGCAATGCATCCATCAACCAAATAATAATAAGCATGTCCAAGTCCATGATATCAGGTAACAAATGATTCCAACAAAAGTGGTTTATCTGAAAAAAGAAAAAATAGAATGTGGTAAAGCACCATTTCTAATTAAAATGCATCAGACAACCATTGCTGGCTGGCACACATGAAACAACCACATATTTGATCCTTCCTGTTCACCCTGGTCTCTGCATTCTATAACAAAAGCAATCTACTAAATCAGGTGTTCCTGTAATGCAGTAATAATTGCTCATGCAAATTCTTTTTGCATATGATAAGGGAACAAAAAAGATGGATTAACCTATTGGATTAGAAGGATAGTAATTGATATAGAGTCATATCACCAATATTGAGTTGAACTGAGGAGGCCTCACACTCTGAATAAAAAGAATCCTTGAAACCATGATTACTACACAGCTTAATGATTTAAGATTGTACTTTTACTAAAAGAAACAACTGCTGTTAGATTAGGTTCAATGAAAATAGCACTTGGGATGAAATAAAATACATAATGGGAATGGAGATGGTCGATGCCAAAGGATGATAAATACGTATTATCACAAATATGGAAAAAGAAAATGTAATATATTAATTATTCATAAATCACTGCAGCTTCCTGAACAAAGAAAACAAAATGCTTTGCAGTTTGTTTTGATATGTAATTATCATTCTAACAATTGGGTAAATCATTTAACCTAATAAATCTTTATATCTTACCCTTAATGCACTAGTCCTCACTCCTCATTGTACTAGTAAATTAGCCCACAGGCAAAACAACTGAATTAATTCCTTGTTTGGATTGGCTCATGAAAAGCCAAAAACTCTTTTTTAAACTGAACAAAAGCTTAACTAATTCTCTTCAAAAGAGTTAAAAGCTTCTTAATATGAAATCCAGGAAAATGCTAATTTCTCATAGAAGCTTTACTTTAGCTTATACAGGAAACTATTTATGTTATAGTATCAATATTGCCCTTTAAGAGTTATGGCTTCTTCCTTGAGCTATAGGCAAAAACAAAGAGCTGTACCCAGAGGAGACCTAACTAGAAAACTTGATTATTATCATGAGAGCACAAATAGAAAATCACCAATCATCCCAACATCAAACTCAATAAATTAAAACACCTCAAAATCAAAATGTCAAAAAACAAATCAAATTTCTTCTCCAAAAACACAATCCGAACTGAATGCCTGAAAAAACATCAACCATCCATTAATTTGATTTTCAGTCAATCACCCATTTCTTTCTTTTTGAGAAATGACAAGGCCACATGCTTAAGTAGAATCGCTCTCTGCTACAACGCATGGCAACTACATAAGAACTAAACCCTACCCACAAAATGTCTTCCCGGGAAACTATAATTTGAAAGAAAAAATTGAAATAAACAAGGGAGAGACCAGTTTAGGAAACTATAATTAAAAAAAATGATATAAAAAAGGGAGACGCCAGTTCAGGAAACTATAATTTAAAACCAAAAGAGAAAAAAAAAAAATGAAATAAACAAGGGAGACCAGTTCAATTGCAAGAAATCAAAGAACAAAAGGCCCACTAACCTGAAAGCTACTCCTGAGATTCTTTAAAAGGGGAACAGATTGCATACTGTACCAATACATTGATTAACCCAGCGAAAGAATGACACTCCACAAAAGGATATCAGAATTTCTTGGTATCAAATATACATGTATGTATCCAAATAAATGCTTAAACCGTATAAGAAGTTTCCGAACACACAGTACACACACCAAAAAAAAAAAAAATAGTGATCTTATGTGGACAACACAAGGAATCTTATCCACAAGAGAAATGGGGTGAAAAGGGATGGTGATTTTTGGAGGGAAAAAGAATAAGAAAAAGTGAAAAAACCCAAAAAAACAAAAAACAAAAAAAAACAGGGAAATGAGTTGATGCCCTTGATTACCTGAAAGCAACAGGCTTAGGGGTGGAGCAGTGATGTTGCCAAAAGGAGAAAAAGGGGTTGACCAGGGCCCCAAACCCAAGTGGGCAGAGACAAAAGAGAGAGAATGAGAGAAGGAGGCGACAGTGAGGAATGAGTTGGGCTGAGCGTTGCCCTTGTGCTGTTGGGATACAACGCCAACACGTTTGGTTTAAATGCATTGGCTGCCGCTGCACCGCCTCTCCTTATGCTTAAGATGGTAAACAGTTAAATCCCATCACTCTCTCGCCTACTTCCCCATTTTTCCCCTTTTGTTTTTTCTCTTCTAAAAACAATTTTTATTTTTATTTTTTAAGCTTGATTAGGTAAAAGGAAAATCATTTTTAGAAAATAAATTTTTTTATCTAAAAAACTTGTTGAATTTTATGTTTTCATTAATATAAAAAAGGTAAAAAATATAATTAAAAAAATCAAATATTATTTTATGATATACATATATTATACATATCAAAAAATAATATTTTATTTATAGCAATATTTTTAATATTAGTATTGATTTTATATTATGATCTCCTAAGTTCTTTTATGTCTTTTTTTTGCTTTTGATTTTCTATAAAATCACTTTAATTAAAAAAATTGAAAAAATTAATAGAGGATTTTCATTTTTTTTTAAATGTTTTGAGCTCAATTTTCTAAAAATAAAAAACAAATGTCATTTTGGATATATGATTAAAAATGTTGGATAAAAGTGGATTTTCAAACACTCGTGTAAAAAGAATTATAAAATAATTTTTTTTTAAATAATTCAAATTTTATACCCTTTTAAATCAAAAGTAATATTGAAGGAGAGTGAGACTGTGAGACACCAACGAACCTGATATTCCCATTCCCAAATACTAATACTAAACGCTAAATGGCACGTCAAAATCAACCCTTTATCCTTTAAGAATAAAAGCTAATTATTAACTCTATAGTCCGGAGTGGGGGCCCCACGTCACGTGAGCGGGTGATCTGGTTTCAACTTTCACTAAAATTTA
Organism: Vitis vinifera; assembly: GCF_030704535.1. Classification (NCBI taxonomy): domain Eukaryota; kingdom Viridiplantae; phylum Streptophyta; class Magnoliopsida; order Vitales; family Vitaceae; genus Vitis; species Vitis vinifera. The sequence goes on from NC_081818.1 coordinate 20,024,835, forward strand.
AAACGACGTGGACTGCCGACAGGTGACAGGTTACATCCACATATGCATCCTCAGATTGCTATGAAAAAAGATTTATTAACGTTGTAATCAAGCAAACCAAATCCCAAAATCTCCCTTCAAGCGACGCTCCCCCGAGCCGACCTCCCTCTTCTTCCTCGCTTCTCCCAAACCCTCCCGCAAGATCCACCATCTATGGAGTCGCCACCTCCGCCTCCCAATTCCGGCGCCAAGCTCCGTCTGATGTGCAGCTATAATGGCCACATACTCCCCAGACGCCACGCCAAGTCACTCTGCTACGCCGGTGGTGACACCCGCATCGTGGCCGTGGACCGCCGAGCCGCCGCCAGCCTCTCTGCCCTCACCACCCAGCTCTCCCAGACCCTCCAGATTCCGTACCAGTTCACTCTCAAATACCAGCTCCCGCACCACGACCTTGACTCCCTTATTTCGCTCACAACCGACGACGACCTCCTTAATATGTTCGAAGAGTACGACAATCTCCCCGCCTCACCTACGCCCTCCCGCATCCGATTGTTCCTCTTCCCCTCCAAGCCCGACTCTCCCGGGTCGGTCCTTCACGACCCGAAGTCTGAGTCGTGGTTCTTGGACGCGCTCAATAGCAGCGCCAAGGTTATGCAGAAGGGGAATTCATCTGATTCGGGGTTTGGTCATTCGGATCCGTTTCCGGCTGAGAACTTGGTTGGTATTAGTAGCGGGGGTTTGGATTCATTTTCGGTGCCCGAATCGGTCGTATTGGAGACCAATTCGTCGTTTGGGTCGACTTCTTCTTCGGTTTCTGTATCTAATTTGGCTGCAATGAGGGCTCATGTTGAGGATAGTGGTGTTAATTTGCAGGACAAGAAGGTTCATTTGCCCTTGTCCGAATCAATTGAAAGGTATAATCTGAGTTCTATATCTTTTTTAATTGCTAATTCTGATTTTTTATGTTTGGCTCCTGGGAAAACAACGAACATAAGAGACCAAATTAGGGTTTTATGATATCTATGTTTCCAAAGCCATGGAAGATTTCAATGAATGAAGTAGGGCTCAATTTTCTTGATAATTTCATAATGGGGTTCATAAAACATGAAGAATTCAGGGGCTGTTTGGTTAGCTTTTGGAAAAGCAAATATTGAGGCAGATGTTTTCTCTAAAGCAGGAAAACTACTTTCAAAACGCTGGCCAGAGCTCCTCTATTCTTCTTTTCCAAAATCTTCTTGACAACCAAGCGGAGCCTTGGAAAATCCAAAAAATTTTGAGGCATTTTTCTTGTCAAGAGCAATTAAAAACTCTCTTTGATGGTTTAATTTTACAGTGAAACTGTTGTTGCGAGTGTCATTTCTCACCCACAGACTGGTGGTCATGAAGACCCAGTTGTTAATATTCCTTTGGTGGACAACTGGGATTCTTCTAAGCCTGTTGGCTCAGAGAGTAATGTCTCTGATGCATTCGCTCGGATCCAAATTCATAAGGCAGTTGAGGTTTCTGGTTTTCCATCATCTTTACAGTTGGATCAGCAGCAACAACAATTGCAATTTGTCCCTGCTGGTGCTCAGTACATAACCCATTACCCCACTGGCCCAGTGCCAGTTTCTTCCTACTACCCAATATATCAACCACAGCTGCAACAGCAGCAGCCAACCTACTATCAATCCAATCGGCCATACCCTGTTTACTTGCTCCCTGTTAGGCCACCACAACCTTACAACTTCTCCATGCAAGGTAGTCTTATTGACTCTGCTACTGTTGCTTCTAGTCAGCCCCCAATGCATCTGAATGCAACCATGATTCCATCCCAAGTAGTTTACAAAGAGGTCACTGCAGCTCCACCCCTGCCTGATTTAGCCACAAAGGTTACTGGAACAGCCCCTGGGGTTACCCCACTAGTTCATGTGCCATCTAATGAAAATCAGCAGCAATTTGTGAGTATTCCTCAGATCCATCACCCAACACAGTCTATTCCTATTGCGTCCATGGAAGCTGCCAATTACAGTGCATTTGAGGATGATCCTGCACAGAGCCAGATATATAAAAGTCAGCCTCCAGCACCCATATTGCCTTCTCAATACCAAACCATGACCAATGCTACAAAAGCACTGTTATCAGAGGCCTTGGCACAGTCTCAGGCAGACAACATTAAGCAGCAAATCAGAACTCCACAGCCAAAATGAGCTAGTTTTCAAGAATACAATTTTGACAGAAATCTTTTGGTAATTTTATCTTTGAACTTTCTGTTTTGGTTTCTCATCTTGGTATGGTTATTGTCAGTCTTCTTTCTTACTTTCTCTATGTCATGATATTCATCAGGTTATATGTAGTGTCTGAGATTATAGATTTATATGGAAAATTTTTATATACACATGTTGGGGTGTTTGTTTAGCGAATGTCTCAAATATCGATTTAATATATAATGAATTTGTTTTCTATCTCGAGTCCTTCTTGTAAATGGGTTTGGATTCTTATGCTTGTTGAATTTTGTCAAAAGCAGAACTGTTCTTGTGACATGGGAAAGTGAGATTGCTAGAGCTTGTATCTACATATTGACAATATATCAACATCAACTTGTGCTTATCAAATATTGCAGATCTTCAAGTGTTTTAGAAATGGTATAGCTTATCTTATTCTTCAAGGACACAGTTGTCTAATATAAATTGCGGCTGCAGGAGCTTTGGACTTCTCATGATGGGGATCATCCATTTGAGTAATAATGACTTAGGATCACCATTCATTCACTCAACACTGGCACCGCACTCTCAGTAATGATAAGGATGTCATCTTCCTTTTCCTTTTTCTTCTTGATTTTTTCCTTTCACTCACCTCATTATGTTTATGACAGCCATTGCTTTTTTCTGTCTGGCTGGGGTAAACGGTCATTCCAGCTGGCATGTCATTTCTTTGATTGTAATTGTGTCTTCCTTTTGAGTTTGTGGCATTTGTGTGCTATTGATTGTTCTCTATGATCCTGGGGTCTGATTGGTACATGGGAATAAGAATGAAAATATGAAAATATGATTAGGGTTGAGGTGATCATGATACCATGTTGAAGAGAGCAATCAAAATCCTAGTGAGAGGGGAGTTTTTGCTTCCAATTCTTATTCTAAAAAACAATCCAAATGCATTAATGAAAAAAAAAATAGAATTGATTTCTTACTTCCATTCTTTATTCTAGCATTCCAAATGTGACCTTAGAGTTTTGTCAAGCCAAAGGAGCTTAAATTCTACAAGGAAAAGCTTGAATAACTCATCTTCACATCTTATATAAACCTCTAAGCAATGACTTGTTTACATGTTATTATTGGAATTCCTGCAATGGCTTCAAAGTATCAGTAAGGTCTCCATGTTTTGCTTACATTGTGGATAAAATATTTTCTAGAGAATGAGAATTATGTGATGTTTTGAATTAATTTCTTTGGTATTTTTTTTCTTCCAATTTTTATGTTCTAATTCAATTAATTGTTTAAATCCAAACTATTTTTTTAAGTTTAATAAGAGTTCTTATATGCTAATTTTATGAGAACGGTTTATCATTTATGTTTGAAAAGCTAATCTTTCAATTTTGAAATAAAGATAATATAGAGCATGTTTAGGAAATGTTTCAAAAAATAATTTTTTATTCTTAAAAATAGAAATTAATGTTTTTTTTTTTGAAAATTTATATATATTATTTGTTTTTAGTTGTTTTTTTAAAAAGTTATTTTATAAAAAGGTAATTGAATTGAATGATTAAAAATAAAACATAATAAATAAAAGTTATTTTGAAAGAATATTTGAATATACATAAAAAAACAAATGACAACATATTAAATACTCAAATAAGCTTTTGTTCTAAAAAAAATATTATAGTTTTAAAAAACGGTTCTCAAAAAATATTTTTGAAAACATTCTAGAAAGATCCATAGTTTATGGGGGAAAATTATGTTTTTTTACTTAAAAAGCTTGTATATCAAGACCCCTAATCACATGTATGGCGTAATGGTAAATCAATAAAGGCTCCAATCTATCATTGTCTTAGAATTCAATCGTGCCATATTCATTCTCGACTACAATATATTATGATGGCAAGTATAGAAATTTGATTGAGAATGGAAAAAGATTGACAAATCAGCCATTTAAATAATAGTTCATGACTACACTTGGGCAAATTGATGAGGACATGTCATCAATCCTAATAGAAAGAAACAATTATAGAAAAATGATGTGTCTTTTGAACTATTTCTTTGATAAGCCTATTATTTTACACGCAATCTATCATATAATTTTAGAATTAATGTTTATCATAACGTTTGTCTTAGTATCGTGAAAAATCAATTTTATTCCCATATCTTTGGATTATTTTCTAGAGTAAGATAGAAATTTTTAAAAATTATTAATATAAAAATTGAATGTCAAACTTATTAAGATTTTGTTTGACTTTTTTTACATGATATTATGATTCACATTCATTATATCGAAACCCACACGGAATAATTTCAAAATTACTTCAATGTTGAAAAACAAATTTTGGTGTTAGCATATTCATTTGATGCTACTTTTTGTTTTTCACCTCTTCATTGTCTTATACAATTTAATGTCTTAAAAAGTGGTACTAAACATCATGACAAGACAAAATTTTATTGAGAATTCCTTTGTCAATTTTATTAATCCGAGTAAAAAATATTTTTTAAAATTACTTTTTCAAGAAATTCCAAAGAGTTTATTAAAAACAATTTTAAATGAATAATTTTAACTTATTTATTTGCAAAAAAAGTTTTAATTTACATCCGATAAGTGATTTGATTTAATTTTATTTGTATTCAATTTTTATCTTCAAAAAAGTCATTTGCACTTATTATTATTGAAAGAATTTATCAAGGAATTTCAATTTGACAATAAAAATGATTTTTATTTACTTTTCATAGAAAAAAGGAATTAATTTTTACAACTCTATTTATAAAAATACTTCAATTTAATTTTTACTTAAGAAAAATGATTTTTACAAATTAATTAGAAAAAAAAAAAGTTTTTTATTTATTTATAAATTTATCTACAAAATATGTTGCAATTCAATTTTATTTACAAGCAAATTGATTTTTATTATTTTTCTAGGAAACAAGGCTCTCATAATTATTTACAAAAGTATTAAAATTCTTGAATTTATTAAAAAGAAACGAAAAAATCATTTGAAAAGATTTCAACGAAATATGTCAAATAAGAAAAGAAGAAAAGAAAAAAAAAATCATAATTGTATTCACAAAAATATTCCAATTTGATTTTTATTATTTATTTATTTTAAGAAAGGAATTTTTATAACTTTGATTTAAAAATGAGAATTTTACTTTAATTTAAAAAAAAATCATAACATTATCTAAGACGAGAATTTTGCTTAACTTTATTAAAAGGGACCTATTTTTTTAAAAAAATGAATTTGTTAAAGAGAATTTTGTTTAATTTTATTAAAAGGACTTGCATTTACAAAAAATAATTTGTTTAAGAGAATTTTGCTTAACTTTGACTTGTATTTACAAAAAAGAATTTGTTTATCTTTTGAAAATGATTTATAGAATGAAAAAAATGAAACTAAAAATCAAAATAACAAGGGAAATGTACCTATGTACAAGTTGAGTCCCAACTTTCCAAAACAAAGCCCAAAAATTCCACAGAGCAGACTCCCTCATTATCTTAATACCAACATGAAGAAGAAAAAAAAAACCAATAAAGGAGCGTCTCCTTTTTCCCCCCCAAAATAAATAGCAAAAAGATAAAAAAAATAATAATAATAAAAATCAGGAAAACCTTGTAGAGTCATCTTTTCCTTCCCATCAAGTCGCCCTCCTGTCAATCTTGCCACCTCAGTCAATCAAATCATGTAAAACAAAATCCAGGGTAAGATCAAAGAGGAGAAACCCAAATGCATGCCTAAGCCTAATAAGAAAACAAAGGCTTAAGCCTAAATCCAAACCAAAATAGCCTAACTCAAAAATCCAACAAGCAAAGCTCAAATGAAATGTATAAACAAATTCAGGCTCAAAAACAAAACTTAATAATGCTTAACATAGTATTGAAGATTAACATAAGAGTTTTACCTATTTTGGAAAACCCGGAGGAAGAACAAATAGGTAGTCATGAATGGTGGTAGTGCAACAATGGATGGAAGATGAGGACCTTTATGGTTGATAGTAGAGGATGAAAAAGGTGGATAATGGTGTTGCGTAATGAGGAATTGTGGACGACAAATCTAGGTTAGTGATGAATATAATGGGTTTGGTGAAAATGGAGATAGAAAAATGGTGAGAAAGAGATAGATAGAGAGAGAATGAGAATGAGAATGAGAATGAGAATGAAATGGAAATGGAGATATAGAGTGGGAGAAATGGTTGGTCGGAAGGAGGGCAATGTCGGCTACCGATGGTGGTGTCTTCGTCGGTGGTGAAAGGCATGGGTATATGGGATAAGTGATAGAGAAGGAAAAATAAATAAAAGGAAAAGAAAATGGGGGAATGAGTGGTTGTGAATGGGGATGGAAAGTGGGTATGAGTGGAGAAAATTAAGGCAAAAGTTTGGGGTTAACAAATATGCATCTTTTCGATAGGATCTAGAAGTGAAGTGAGCGCATACACAAGTGAAACAAAGTGGGATCTACCGAAGAACAACAGAGATCACCAAATTTGTCTTATTATAACACCAGTTCTTTAAGATCACGAAAGGTGCTTAATGATCTGCTAGTAGGGAAACATGTAATGTTTATGTAAAACTCAAAGAAAGGTTCAATTAATTATGACAATTACAATGTCTACATGAAACACCAAGAACCATGCTGTCAAAAAGGAGAATGTGCAAGTAAACAAAAGTAGGAAAGAAAAGAAAAGGAAAGAAATTGATGATTAAGGAGGTTGACTTAGGGCTAATAAGGTAAAAGCAAAAAAAGGCTAGAAGTTAGGGCATGACACTAAAGGAAATATAAAAAAGTCTAACAGTCAGGGTGCGACACTAAAACGAAACATAAAAATGTCGAACAGTAAGAACACGATACTAAAGAAACTAAAAAGACTGGACAATTAGAGTGTGACACTAATAGGAAACTAAAAAGGTCGGACAGTCAAAGCGTGACACTAACAAAAACATAAAAAGGAAGTCAAACAGTTATGACGTAACTTTAGAAAAACATAAAAGAGGTTGAACAGTTAAGGTGCGACTTTAGGAAATCTAAATAAGAAAGATCGGATAGTCAGGGCGTGGCTCTTGGACATATAATTAAGAAAAGTTGGACAATCAAGGCACAACTTTAGGAAACATAAAGGAAATATTGGATAGTCAAGGTGCAACACAAAAAAAATAAATAAATAAATAAAGGAAAAGTCAAACATTTAAGGAGCGACTTGAAGAAAATATAAAGAAAAAGTTGGACAGTTAGGGTGAGACTTTAAAGAAACAAGGGGAGTTGGGCAACCAAGGTGTGACTCTCGGAAACATAAATAGGCCGAACAGTCATGATGCGACTCTAGGAAACCTAAATAGTCAGACAGTCAAGGTGTGACTCTAAGAAACATAAATAGTCAAACAATCAAGGCATGATACAAAAGAAACATAAAGGAAAAGTCAATTAGTCAAGGTGCAACTTGAAGAAAACATAAAAGAAATGTTAGATAGTCAAGGTGTTGCTTTAAAGAAACACGAGAAGGTTAGACAATCAAGGCACGACTCTAGGAGACAAACGGGTCGAACGGTCAAGGTACGACTCTAGGAAACCCAAATGGTCAGATAGTCAAGGCACAACTCTAGGAAACATAAATAGTCGGACAGCCAGGATGCAACATGGAGGAAACATAAAGCAAAAGTCGAACAGTCAGGGCGCAACTTGAAGAAAACATAAAGGAAATGTTAAACAATTAGGGTGCGACTCTAAAGAAACACAAATAAGTTGAATAGTTAAGGTGTAGTACGAAACAAAAGAGATGTAAAATAGTAAACTGACAAAGCTAAATAACATAAAACATCCATGCTAAACCCCAAATAATAACTGAATTGACCAACAAGAACTATCACTATGAAGCAAATGAAAAGCCTAAGCAATAAGAGAAAAAATAAGAGCTAGCGACATAGATCATGATAACAAAGTCAATTGTCAGGGTGTAAGAAATAATTGAGTAATCATGGATATAAAGCAATTGATGGGCACACAAGTCTCCTAAGGCTCAAATGCGCTAACATGGCATGAACAAGAAATGAATTAGTCAAAGGGATAAAGAATCCTCTATCCAAGGGATATGCCCTAGTATGTAGACATCAACACATCTTTGTTGATACACATGAACATCACATATCAATGACCCACAACAATGACTCACATGAAAATTATGTGCCTACCAACAACCTCTAATGAAATTGATGCTTCAATGGGCTTAGGTGCAAAAACACCTTGAAAGGGGTATGCCTTGGTGTAATTACCATTGACATCAATATACCATACTATGAATTGTCATCAATCAAAATGGTAATCAAAGGCATGCCTTAGCATAACATATAAATCATCGAGTTATCGAGCAAGAACAATTTGAAAGAAATTATGCCCTAGTATGATGGCCATCCAAGTCAATGAATCATATCAAAAGTCACAAAGCCAAACAGGAGGATGTGGAGTATACCCCAACAAACAGATCGGGAAGTCACAAAGAGTGAAAGCATCATGAAGGAAATATGCCCTAATATAATGACTATCCATATCAATGAGTCACACTAAAAAGCCACCAATCCAATCAAAATGATAATAGGGGGTATGCCTCAATATAGCATATGGATCACTAAGCCAAATAACTCCAACTCCATGTCCACAAAACCTTTACACATGATCAAATAGCAAATTGCCTTACGTATGCTATCATGGATATGGTGAAATGATGAAGGTGACCTACCGAAGAACACTCGAGCTATCATGTACATTGCTGAGGATATCAATAATGCTCTAACTTTCCAAGACTCTAGGTGATCAATGTCATAACTTGTCAAGAGTTTATGAACCGCCTTGCTCTCGTAGACAAAAACAAATGACTCATGGGATAGCATTCTAACAAGTAAGGAATGTAACTACAACTCGAAGGTGGCCATGCCCTAGCGTGAGGGCTAGGTAAAATGTCAAGTTCAAAACACATTGATGAGGAACCTAAATATTATACCATATCCTCATGAAAACATGCCATCAATAGGTTGCACCGTTGGATTAAGTTAGGCTTAAAGCTAAGAATACATAAAGAATATCTCTAAAAGATGAGTGCCTGAAAATACCTGAACTTCTATCAACTCTCAAGCACCATCCAATCAAAGTCTGTCGAATATAATGCAAGATCTCATGGCCTCAGGGTGGTCTTAAGGCACGGGACGTAATGTAGGCTTAGGTTAAAGGTAAAAGAAACAATAGAAAATTAGGCTCAAGCACCCAATGATAAATCCCCATATAAATAAAATGCAATGCGTTGTAAATCTCATAGGTGAAGGATTTGGGCAATACTCTGCAAAGTAGAGGTAAAGGTTAAGGAAAGGAATATAACTCAAGCAAAGATGGAAGTAGTCCAAATGATAAGGTGAACTAGGTATGAGAAACCAAATGAATCAAATGAAAAATATGAAAACAAAGATCAAAATGTCTCAAGTATGAATAACAATATAAGGATAGAAACTGCAAGATGCGAAAGACAACAACAAGAAGGGAGAAAATGTCATTGCGGATGAAAAAGAACTATATTAAAAGAGAATGATAACTAGTTCATCTCAAAATGTTGAGAAGAATCATACCATAAGTAAATGGAGAGATGGAATGAGCTGATTGAGAGACGTCCCAAAACCCTAAACAACCACATGTGACCCCTTCTCAAGGACTATATCATCATACCTATAAAAAGGAGATATCCCCACCCACATGTATACTCAATGAACAAATTCACTATGTGGAAAATCTACCAACACATACATGATATGATACCCCCACAGGAATAGTCCCAATGTACCCATAAGAAAGAAATTTCCTAACTTACAAACTTACTCAAAGTACAAATGAACCCAATGGAGAATCCATTAACACATACAATCATGCATAAGAAGAAGGTTTTTTTTTTTCATCATTTTTTGTATGTTCCCCATGATCAAGCATATGTGACCAATAACATGAATCATCCACTAGTTATGTATATCTAGAAAACCATATCCCTCATCCAAATACAATCATGCTATCTTGAGAAAGAGAAGAACCCACAAAACCCTCAAGTCTCAAAATCAAACCCATAAGGAGATGAAATGATGGGTGACTTGATCTTCATCAACATAAATATGAGTGAACAACTACTAATCTACTGTGATAGGTGATGAAACAAAGTGTAGAAATAGGAAGAGAAGAAAAAAATTAAACAAAAGAGCAAAAGTTAACAAGAACAAACCAAAAAGAAAATGAACACCCAATGACAACAACTCTATAAAAGTATATGTTGAATGATATGAAATGGAAATAAAAATAAAGGGTGACGTAACATCACTCTAGCTACAATCGTTCATAAAATCTATGATCACACATCTCACTCATAGCGAGGTCCCAACCCAATGCAAATATGGTAGTTAAGGCAATAAGAAACAAAAGACTACTACTATTGCAAGCCTCAAATGGCTAGCAAAAGATCATATGAAATCTAAAGATGATCATGTATAGGGCTAATCGAAATGAAAGACACCCATCCTCTAGCCATTATCTCAAACATAGTACTTCTTTAGCTAATCCACATTGGTCAGCCTTGAGAACTGATTTTCATCCAAATCCATTAGCCATGCAGCCTTCTTTGGGGTCAACTCTCTAATAATGTAGGATCCACTCCAATTAGGCCTAAACTTGCCATATGGGCTTCTAACCAATCCTCTAAGAATCCTTAACACAAGATCATCTTTCTGAAATTGCCTGGGCTTGATTTTCTAAAGGCATAAGCCATCTTACTCTGAGAAGCATGAACATTTTCTACTACCTTCAATCTCCTCTCATCTAAAAGGCTAAGCTGATCAAAATGGGTTTGGGCATACTCAACCTTAAATATTTGTTGTTTTAGTGCTACCCTTAACGATTCCATCTCTATTTCAATTGATAGCACTGCATCCATGCCATACACCAAATAATAATGTGTGGCTCATGTAGAAGTGTGAAAGGAAATACGATATGCCCACAATGTTAGTCTCAAGAAGTATCAATTATCTTCCTCAAAATCCTCTTGATGTTCTTAGTCACGACCTTTACTAACCCATTAGTCTGGGATCTGTATGTGATTCGTTCCCAATTGGTGTCTCAACTGATTCATGTCCTCTCAATGGTCCCTGACAGTGGTGTCATTTGATTCGTGTCCAGCTGGTGTCCCTTGATTGTGGTCCTTAGAAGGGAGTAATCAACAAAATTTATAACCTATTACACCATGTACTAGGATAGTCTTAGCTAGCATAGCATAGTGGCTCTAGGGTCGTTCACTGGGATGGGTTTTCACTTCACAATTGATATTAATTCAAGAGCTGAATTGATGCCTTTTCATTTCAAGGTTAGCTTTAAAAGAAAACATAAATATGTTTGAAAAAGGATTGGTTTTAAGCTAACCAAAAATAGTAACTGATTTTACTTACAAAGAAAAGTGTTTCTTGGAGTTTAGATTACTAAGCTCAGGTTCCTCATACAAAAAGGAGAGTTCCGGTCACTTGTTTCTTTTCCTCACATTAGAGAATTAACATATAGTTAATTCTCTAACCGGTGTGGTACAGATGCTTCCCTTTAATAGGTTCAAACACTAAATCCCTCTCATTGATGCACCTTACAATGGCTCGTGCCTCTCACCTAGCATTTGCCATTCAAGGTGATCTTTAACTTTGGACTTCCCTTCTCAAGCTCGCAAGAGATAACTAATGGATGTCTCCTTAGAGTCCAAAAGCTTACCAAGTGTTGGCTATTCTAGAAAATCCTACCTTCAAACCACCTCTCAAAGGCTCTCAAGAGATAAACTAGTGCATCTCAATGAACGAAGATCATTTGCCTTATCAAGTGTTGGCCCAGGTGAGTTAAAGGCGTTTTAAGTTAATTAAAAAGATAAAAACCATTAACGGGTCACACTTTCTCGTCATTAAAAACTAAAACAACAAAACTTCCAATTTATGCATGAGGAAACTTACTCGGCTTTCTTCACTCCAAGAGACAAAGAGCCTAGCTTCTCATCCTCTAAGGAAAAATCCTCAGAGTTTTATTGACTAGTAAGAAAACTAACGAGAAAACAAAAATATGAAGAAGAAATAGAGCAAGTGCTCTGTTCGTCGATTCCATATATATTTTTCTTAAAGAAAATTACAAACTATATATAAGATATTATTCACCCTTTTGTTCTTACTTAAAGACTAAGGAATCCTATGATAGGTGGATTACAAGGAGAGTTTGGGGATTTAGACATCAAATATCTAAAGCAAAATATCTCAAAAAGTCGGTCGAAAATATCGGGAAGCTTCAGGAGAACACCGCGGCACTGTGCAAAATGGCTGCGAAACTCTCCGGGTAAGTGTGGACCCGCATTTTTCACGTGCGCCCCCACTCGATTGGCGAGACTCGCTTTTTATTATTTATTTGTGAAAAATTAATTTTTTGGAAAAGAAGTTGGAGTCGCCACCTATTTTATTTTTATTTTAAAGGGAAAATAAAACAAGAAAGAAAAACCCTAAAAAGTGACTCCATAGTTTTGGAAAAAGCATGTCTTTGAGAAACCCGAGTCTAGGTCCGGGGTCAGGTTACTTATTGGGAAGGTAGCACCCCTCTAAGCCCTAAAGAGGTCTCTACTGACTAAGTTAAGGGAAGCGTGACAATAAAATGGTTGATCATGGATACCTAAGTAGGCTAGGTGATTCCAAAAACATAGCATATCAAACAAGATCAAATCACAATTAAGGAAAGTTAAAAATGCGTACCTGGACGGCTTCCCAAGCGCTATCATAAAACATAAGAGATTAGTTTGGAGATACATCATACAACATTTGTTTTATTCAAGCAAATCAGGCATATATCAGGACATCCAAGAATCACGTCAAATATGGATATGGTCATCAATGACATACAAGTCTATAGAGTTCTAAAAAAAATAGATGAGAAGAGAGCGTACCTGGATAGCAAGCTAGTACTCCTCTATGGGAATCAAAAGCATCTCAACAATAAATACGAAACGAATTCATGTATATCATCAAGAAGAATCAAAAATCAACATATCAAGTAAACATCTTTAAAATCAATATTAGTGAAGATATCAAGAATGTAGGACCCCCCACCAAGGTCCAAGTTGATTTTGCATGAGTCGATTCAATGGATTCCATTGTTCGGAATCATGAAGTTTGTTCATGCTTATTGAAAATCAAGAAAATCAGTTGAAAATCAAATAAAATAGTGAAAACGCGTGCCGGAAGGAAAGTGGCAGCAAAAGGGTGTTGAAATCTGGATTTTGTACTTAGAAGCTTCTAAGGAACTTTAAAGAAAACCAAAGTTATTTTGATGGAAAAAAAGGTTTCGAAATCTAGATTTAAGATGTATAAAATCACAAAATAAAGGAAAAGAAACATTAGGGGGAGTATTGACATGTGGCAAGGTGGCAATTCTGTGGGTGGAGCTTGGAGATGTGATTGAAACTGCAATGTTGGTATTGAATCCCAAAATACGTTCTACCCCATTTTAGCACTTTCTGTGGCTCCCTGTTGTTCCAAGTTTTGGTGACTTCCAATGAGGGATGATGAGTTCCAACAAACTTGGGTAGCTCTTGAGGAATAAGAACTCTAGAATAATCAGTTTTCCATACTTTCTTTACTTTTACCATCCCCATCAGTATTGTTTCCCATGGTTGAAGATTTTGCATCTTTGGAGTTACTGCTATCCTGTTATGTAACAACTGAAGATGGAAGTTTCTTCTTTGCTGAAAAAAAATCATATTGTCCACTGACTCTTTTCTTGTTACTTTAGGCATTTCCCTTCATTGCTGAACAGTCATCTTTATTTCCAACTTTTTTCTTGTTAATTTAGGATTGATTGCTGACAGAATGCTCTTCCCTTTCACAGACTTCCTTAGCATTGTTCTCATTTTGTTTGGCATGCTTGCTAGTGACAACCCTAGCAGAGAATGCAATGTGCCAAGGTGAGTGCATGGTATTGAGTAATTGCAATGAATAGGGTCCACTGATACGTTTCCCATTCAAGCTCAAAGACCAGCCAAACCATTGTGGTTATCCCGGGTTTGTGTTATCTTGCACAGAGAAGAAACAGACTTTGCTAGATCTGCCATGTTCAGTGAAGCTCTTGGTGAAGAAGATGAATTATACAACTCAGGCAATTCGCATCTGGCAATGGGAAAAGAAGTTCAATATCTCAATATCTTGTGTAGAACGCATCATCAGTTGCCTTGAAATTATTCTCCTCCATTTGCGCACAAGTTCCTTGACAAGATTTTAGTTTCTTTTCATTCTCATTGTCATGGGCCTTTTTGAGTTTTCACTCATTCCCTGTCCTCTTCTTCGAAGCTGAGTTATACCCTAGTGATGGGCTGTCAAATCTTTCATGATTATCACTTCCAAATGCTTCAATGTTTTTCCTGTTCAATCTACTAGAAAATCCACCATCATCTGTCAATAAACGTGTTTCAAGAGGATCATCTCTCTCATCAACACGTTTATCATCAGCATCAAACTTCAAAAGACCTCAGTGTTAAAAGGATGCAACAATTTCTACATGCTCCTGATTGATTTTAAGAGTATTTTTACTGCTCTTTGAGGTCAATAGTTTGACCAATAAAAACCTCAGCACTTGTATCAACTAGAAAGTTCATCAGCTGATGGCCAAAAGAACCCCAAGAAATGTCTCTAGCCTATCTCTAAACTGCAATAACTGTAATTTTACTTTACTCCCAAATTTGGCCATTCCCATGATCATCTAATTCAGAAAACATATATCGACTAGTGAGACGGAGCCCATAGGCAAACAGAGCCTTCACAACATCTTCCTTTGGTCCAACTTCATTAACACATTAGGGTAATACAAGATCTTGAAGGAGTATAGATTTAACACCTCTAGAATCTTCAACACCATTTCTCTTAGTAAATCAACCCATTCATTTTGAACAGACATTTCCTTGCCCACTGCATCTGCCATATGCTTCAAATAGAATTTGTTTCCCTTTTTCATCTTCATGGAGTTGTTTCCCTTGTTCATCATCACTGCCTTTTTCTTTTGTGTTCATAGGGGACGCAGTCATAGTAGCACCAAACGCTGTTTCATCTGATTTTCTGTCGATTTCTAAGCACAGCTCTGAAGTTCTTACTAAATCGATACGGGTAGAATTAGTATGTTCATTGTTCTCTCTGTTAGTCAATGCATGTTTAGGTAAATGATGTAATCCATCCTTAGTCCAAAAGCCTCAAGTATAGACTTCTCCACGCAGTCGGCTAGCAGAAAGCAAGCTCACTAGAACATATGGATCATTCCCGAAAGGGAATTTCCTCATGTACTCTTCTTTCAGTTGCACCAGTGCCAAATTATTGTTACTTCTCTATAACAGGTAGTAACAATTGACCAATTGCGATTTTGAACATCAGGTTTGTTATAGAGCTTTGTGCACCCAGCAAGATCCTTAAGACAAGCAAAAAATCATTCATTTTTATTGGTAGAACAGAACTATAGAACTCTGACTTTCATTAAAACAATGGTTCCTCTGGACGTCCACTACATCTTCTTATTTTCTTGATCAAGGCTTGGTAAAATTTGGTAGCTCCCAACTGAAACAATTTAAATTCTTCCAAATATTTGTCATTGTTGTTCTGTATATTAGCAACATTCTAAGGCATTGTGGGTTTCTTGCTCTCTCAACTAGCAGAACTTTGGTGTATTCTCTTATGAGACTCATCAATACGTTTATAGTGAAGCGTCCATAAGGAATATTCAACATCTTGAGGTCGTTCTGTTTCCTTTTCATTTGGGATGATTTCCACATAACTAGAATGACCCTTTTGGTACATGTCTTGAATATCTGAATGTAATAAACCTTTGGAACGAATTAATACCCACGACTGTGTTTCCGTATTAGCGACTTCTGACCTCTTCCTTCCCACCTGAAAATCCACGTATACTCGAAATGCATCTCTATTGCATCTCTGAAATGAGAGAGTGCTGGTCTCGAACAACGAAGCATCAAGCTTGTCAGCAAAAATCGAAGACTTGGTCCACAAATAGCTCAACCCACGTCGGCATGAATACAGATTACTCAAATTATCAGGAATCCAAGTCCACCCTTTAATCAAATCTCAACATGACACATCTGCAGTAACACGCGGTCCAGATCGCCATCAACGTCTTGCAAAGAAGAAAACCCATTTTTGATCAATCCTCACGTTTGAATAGGCTTGACTGCACGCAACATTTTGGTCCACTACATGTTTTTGCATCTCGATTACAGACCCATATAACGTGACCCGTCTCTCGATCATTCAATCTCAGAATTTTCCAGACAAATCATATGCTTTTCGATTTAATCCGATCCTTTAGATCAATAGCTAACTGTTTCGCCTCCATGGGACTGCCAGTATAGAATCTCACTTGTGTGTTTGCCTCCAAACCTGCTTTTATAGCAGTTGTGATCTCACTTGGGGATATCTTGAACTCAACCTCATCATTATCCTTGACATGCGTTTTTGGTGGAACGTACTAGTTAACGGCGGCATAAACTCTGCGTGGGCTGATCTCTTAGGATGTTTGAAGAGAACCAAACTGGGCCTCTTAAGTTTAGGCCTCGTTTCACAAAATTAGCATACAGGCTCGTTGGTGTTGGGCCTATGGTCAAATTTGCCCATGAGATCATAAACCAACAATTTGTGGTTATTATCTGGGTAGTACCCAAGCAATGCCAGCAAATAGGGGATCGAAATCGACTTAGCAACTTCACCTCTACTTTGAACTCATCTTCTCCTTGTTTTCTTGTCCGATCCATCAGCTTAACAACTACTTTCCTACCATCATGGAGCACTCCTCGATAGACCAACCCAATCCTACCATGACCGACCACATTAGA
Source organism: Vitis vinifera (assembly GCF_030704535.1). Lineage (NCBI taxonomy): Eukaryota > Viridiplantae > Streptophyta > Magnoliopsida > Vitales > Vitaceae > Vitis > Vitis vinifera. The sequence goes on from NC_081818.1 coordinate 20,041,901, forward strand.
TTCGCCAAAACCACCAATCACAAAATGTAGTTGCTTGAAAGTGAAAACCTGAATCCCTTTCTGGTTCTTTAAGCCATCAACATTATTGAACAGCATCAGAGCACTCAAAGAGAAATCTTGAGGAGCCTCACTAAAGCCAAATCACCCAACCGTTTCGGCAGCAACAAAGACCAGACCAATAAC